>NC_079197.1:68982468-69584552 GCF_029499605.1 Hyla sarda | reverse complement strand
AGTGCCATATTTAGCGCTCTGGGCCTGTTGGTATCGGCTCTTCCTGGTACTCCTGTGGCGGTGGGTACCGGGGTAATAATTGGGGGTTAGCGCTAGCTGTTTTTGGGGCTAACGCTAAGCCCCGACTTAGTAATGGACTCCGTCTAAAAGACGGCTTCCACTACTAAGTCTGTAAAGTAATAAAAAAAAGCACACACAAGTTAAAACATTTTTATTAGGAAAAACACTCCACCACAGCCCTCGTTAACCATTTTATTAAAAGAAAAAATGCAGGTCATTGTCGTAGTCCACCAATTCCGATGTAGTCCTCCGCATTCACGTATCTGAAATGAGAAGAAAAACACAAAACACGTCATCTTCCTGTGTTGCTACACGTCCAGTGACGGAGCAGGTACGGAGGTGGGTAAGTGGCCTTGTGATCACCGTATACAGCCATCAATACAGATGGCTGTATACTGCATTAACGTAGCAGAGCGCAACTGCCTTTGCCACTTTTGCAAAACTACAACTTCCATCCTGCCCGGACGGCCTTTGGCTGTCTGGGCATGCTGGGAGTTGTAACCACTTTACTTTATTACTAAGCTAAGCTACACCCCACGCTAAACTATCTAAACTACGCTTTATCTGCCTGTAAAACTAAGTTAGCTACACTACACCCGTGTACAACTACGCCAACTATGCTAGAACTGGAATAACACTACGCTGCGCTAACTACTCTAAGACTACGCTGCGCTCACTACTCTAAGACTACGCTAACAATACGCTACGCTAAATACGCTAAAACTGTGCTAACGCTACACTAAATACACTAAAACTGTGCTAAAACTAAGCTACGCTAAATACACAAAAACTGCGCTAACACTAAGCTACGCTAAAACTACGCTAACACTACACTACGCTAAATACACAAAAACTGCGCTTAAACTACACTAAATACGCTAAAACTGCGCTAACACTACACTACGCTAAATAAACTAAAACTGCGCTAACACTACACTACGCTAAATACACAAACTGCGGTAAAACTAAGGTACGCTAAATACGCTAAAACTAAGGTACGTTGAATACGCTAAAACTGCGCTAACACTACACTACACTAAATACGCTAAAACTGCGCTAACACTAAGCTACGCTAAATACACTGAAACTACGCTAACACTACATTACACTAAAAGTGCGCTAACACTACACTACGCTAAATGTACGCTACGCTAAAAATTTAAAACTGCGCTAACACTAAACTAAAGCTACGCTAAAATTGAGCTAACACTACTTTATACCTGTGTAAAACTACAACTCCCAGCATGCCTGGGCAGCCTTTAGCTGTCTAGGCATGCTGGGAGTTGTGGTCCTTTCACTGCACTACAACTCCCAGCATCACCTCGCAGCCTTCAGCTGTCTGGGCATGCTGGGAGTTGTGGTCCCATCAGCTAAACTACAACTCCCAGCATGCCCGGACCGCCTTCAGCTGTCTGGACATGCTGGGAGTTGTTGTGCTTTCACTGCACTACAACTCCCAGCATCACCGCGCAGCCTTCAGCTGTCTGGGCATGCTGGGAGTTGTGGGCCCTTCCCTGCACTACAACTCCCAGCATGCCCGGGCAGCCTTCAGCTGTCTGGGCATGCTGGGAGTTGTGGCGCTTTCACTTCACTACAACTCCCAGCATCACCGCACAGCCTTCAGCTGTCTGGGCATCCTGGGAGTTGTGGGCCCTTCCCTGCACTACAACTCCCAGGATACCCGGGCAGCCTTCAGCTGTCTGGGCATGCTGGGAGTTGTGGTGCCTTCACTGCACTACAACTCCTAGCATCACCGCGCAGCCTTCAGCCGTCTGGGCATGCTGGGAGTTGTGGGCCCTTCCCTGCACTACAACTCCCAGCATGCCCGGGCAGCCTTCAGCTGTCTGGGCATGCTGGGAGTTGTGGGCTCTTCCCTACACTACAACTCCCAGCATGCCCGGGCAGCCTTCAGCTGTCTGGGCATGCTGGGAGTTGTGGGCCCTTCACTGCACTACAACTCCCAGCATGCTCGGGCAGCCTTCAGCTGTCTGGGCATGCTGGGAGTTGTGGGCCCTTCACTGCACTACAACTCCCAGCATGCTCGGGCAGCCTTCAGCTGTCTGGGCATGCTGGGAGTTGTGGGCCCTTCACTGCACTACAACTCCCAGCATGCTCGGGCAGCCTTTAGCTGTCTGGGCATGCTGGGAGTTGTGGTGCCTTCACTGCACTACAACTCCCAGCATCACCACGCAACCTTCATCTGTCTGGGCATGCTGGAAGTTGTGGGCCCTTCCCTGCACTACAACTCCCAGCATGCCCGGGGCAGCCTTCAGCTGTCTGGGCATGCTGGGAGTTGTGGGCCCTTCACTGCACTACAACTCCCAGCATGGTCGGGCAGCCTTCAGCTGTCTGGGCATGCTGGGAGTTGTGGTGCCTTCACTGCACTACAACTCCCAGTATGCTCGGGCAGCTTCAGCTGTCTGGGCATGCTGGGAGTTGTGAGCCCTTCCCTGCACTACAACTCCCAGCATGCCCGGGCATGCTGGGAGTTGTAGTCTCTTTCAAACTAATCCTAAATTACGCTACACTAAAAGTAAATCTATGCTACCTACCTAGGCATGCGCAGTACTCGCTGCGCCCGAAGCCCTTTAAATCTGTTTCCCGTTCCCTGAGATAACAGGGAGCGGGGAACAGAGCCGCGGGCGGGGTGGATGGCTCGCGCAGGCGGGGACACATAACACTGCTAGTGGGCACAGGGGTCCCGTTAGCAGTGAACATTGTGCAGGCGGGGACACATAACACTGCTAGCGGGCACAGGGGTCACGTTAGCAGTGAACATTGCTCGCGCAGGAGGGGACACATAACACTGCTAGCGGGCACAGGGGTCCCGTTAGCGGTGAAGATTGCGCTGGCAGGGACACACATAACACTGCTAGGGGGCACAGGGGTCCCGTTAGCGGTGAATAGTGATCGCACTAGGGGGCACACAAGCTGACAGGCGCAGTGGAGAGGACACAGTAAATGGATTGACTTCTGCGTGCCACAGAGGCCATGAGAGCTCCGTGCAGCTTCGGGCTATCACAGGGAGAGATCCTCTCCCTGTGATAGCCCAAGTGAGACTGCCGTGAGCTGCGATGCCTGACACTCGCACACACCCCCAGCCCCCGCCGTAACCAATGGTTGGGGGGTGGTGTGCGAGTGTCAGCCTATAGAATGTAATGGAGGCGGAGCACTCGAGCAGGGAAAACTGCTGAGTCACTCCATCACAATCTATGCCAAATCACAATCTATGGCACTGCACCGGCCTCCCAAGTTAACCTGAATGCAGCCTAGAGTGGAAATAAAGGTGCATAAAATGTGGAGTTTTTACATCTCCAAGTGGAGATGCTTATCAGACACAGGTAGGTTAGTGCTAGGTCCCTTGCCACTTGAGAAACCTTGTTGTTGGTGTGCGGGCTCAGGTATGTCCTTCATATAAGGATATACTGGCTAATGTCACAATTTTAACATCAGTGTTGAGGGTTAGTTAATGTCACTGTTACATCTACCACAGTAGTGTACCTATCCCTGTATGTTATGATTTGTAGTTTTGCAACATCTGGAGGGCCACAGTTTGGAGATCCATGTGCAGTGTTCTCTAGAACTGTAGCCCTCCAGATGTTGCAAAACTACAAATTCCAACATGCCCACACAGCTGTCTCGGCATGTTGGGAGTTGTAGTTGCATACCTCCAGCTGTCGCATAACTACATCTCCCAGCATTCCCTGCGGTGATCAGTACATGCTGGGAGTTGTAGTTTTGCAACACCTGGAGGCACACTGGTTGGAAAATGCTGAGTTAGGTAACAGAACCTAACTAAAGGTTTTCCAACCAGTGTGCTTCCAGCTTTTGCAAAAGTACAACTCCCAGCATGCACGGTCTGTCAGTACATGCTGGGAGTTGTAGTTTTGAAACAGCTGGAGGTTTGCCCCCCCATGTGAACGTACAGGGTACATTCACACAGGCAGGCTTACAGTTAGTTTCCTGCTTCAAGTTTGGGCTGGGGAAAATTTTTCGCTGCAGCCCAAACTCCTAGCGGGAAACTCACCGTAACACTACACTAACATAAAAAAAGGGTAAAACACTACATATACAACCCCTTACACTGTTCCCCCCCCCCCCCCAATAAAAATGAAAAACATATTGTTACGCCGAGCGCTCCGGGTCCCTGCTCCTCCCCGGAGCGCTTGCGGCGTTCTCCTCTCTGCAGACCCGCTGACCGGGAGCGCTGCACTGAGAATCGCATCCCGAGCCACTTACCGGTCCCGGTCCCCGGCTGTCATGTTATGGCGCGCGCGGCTCCGCTCTCTAGGGCGCGCGCGCCAGCTCTCTAAGATTTAAAGGGCCAGTGCACCAGTGATTGGTGCCTGGCTCAATCAGTCTAAATTAGCTTTCACCTGCTCCCTGTCCATATAACCTCACTTCCCCTTCCCTTCCTTGCCGGATCTTGTTGCCTTGTGCCAGAGAAAGCGTTTAGTGTTGTCCATAGCCTGTGTTCCAGATCTCCTGCTATCGTCATTGACTACGAACCTTGCCGCCTGCCCCGACCTTCTGCTACGTCTGACCTTGCCTCTGCCTAGTCCTTCTGTCCCACGCCTTCTCAGCAGTCAGCGAGGTTGAGCCGTTGCTGATGGATACGACCTGGTTGCTACCGCCGCAGCAAGACCATCCCGCTTTGCGGCTGACACAGAGGATCCACATCCAGCTAGCCGAATCCTAACAGTAGATCCGGCCATGGATCCCGCCAAGTCTCGCTGACCTACCCACGGTGGTCGCCCAGCAATCGCAGCAAATTGCCCAACAAGGACAGCAGCTGTCGCAGTTGACCGCCATGTTACAGCAACTTCTGCCACTGCTACAGCAGCAACCATCTCCTCCGCCAGCTCCTGCACCTCCTCCGCAGCGAGTGGCCGCTCCTAGCCTCCGCTTGTCCCTGCCGCACAAATTTGATCTGGACTCTAGACTCTGCCGTGGCTTCCTGTTTCAATGCTCCCTACATATGGAGATGTTGTCGGACCAATTTCCTACAGAACGGTCTAAGGTGGCGTTCGTAGTGAGTCTTCTGTCTGGAAAGGCCTTGTCTTGGGCCACACCATTCTGGGACCGCAATGATCCTGCCACAGCCACAGTCCAGTCCTTCTTCGCTGAAGTCCGTAGTGTCTTCGAGGAACCAGCCCGAGCTTCTTCTGCTGAGACTGCCCTGCTGAACCTGGTCCAGGGTAATTCTTCAGTAGGCGAGTACGCCATCCAATTTCGTACTCTCGCCTCCGAATTATCTTGGAATAACGAGGCCCTCTGCGCGACCTTTAAAAAAGGCCTATCCAGTAACATCAAGGATGTGCTGGCCGCACGAGAGATTCCTGCCAACCTGCAAGAACTTATCTATTTGGCCACCCGCATTGACATGCGTTTTTCTGAAAGACAACAGGAGCTCCTCCAGGAAAAAGACCTTGATCCCTGGGCACCTCTCTCACAGTCCTTTGCAATCGACCCCTGTGCCTCCCGCCGAGGAGGCTATGCAAGTGGATCGGTCTCGCCTGACCCATGAAGAGAGGACTCGCCATAGGGATAAAAATTTATGTCTGCACTGCGCTAGTACGAACATTTCTTGATGGACTGCCCTATTCGTCCTCCACGTCTGGGAAACGCACACACGCACCCAGCTCACGTGGGTGTGGCGTCTCTTGGTACGAAGTCTGCTTCTCCACGTCTCACTGTGTCCGTGCAGATTTCTCCTTCTGCCAACTCCTCCTTCTCAGCCGTGGCCTTCTTGGACTCTGGTTCTTCTGGAAATTTTATTCTGGCCTCTTTGGTGAATAAGTTCTGCATCCCGGTGACCCGTCTCGTCAAGCCGCTCTACATTTCTTCGGTCAACGGAGTGAAGTTGGACTGCACTGTGCGTTACCGCACAGAGCCCTTGCTTATGAGTATTGGACTGCATCACGAGAAAATTGAATTTTTCGTCCTGCCCAGCTGCACCTCTGAAGTCCTCCTCGGTCTGCCATGGCTCCAGCATCATTCTCCCACCCTTGACTGGACCACCGGGGAGATCAAGAATTGGGGTCCTGCTTGCCGCAAGAAATGCCTCACGTCTGCTCCCAGTCCCGTCTGTCGGGCCACAGTGTCTCCTCCTGTGTCTGGTCTCCTTAAGGCCTATCAGGACTGTGCCGTGCCTCCTCATAGCCCCCGTCCTGGTGACACTCTGCCCTGTGACATGCTTCACCCTCTGCCCCCCACTACCCATTCCCATTCCTTCTGAACTACCTGCCGCTGGTGTAGCTACCCAGGACTTTTTGTTACAAAAGGAAACTCAAGAGGCGCCCTCTATGTTCTCGTCTCTTTTGAAGGGACAAGGAGACAAAGAGAGGGGGAGACCTAAGGGGGGGGTACTGTTACGCCGACTGGGAGCGCTGCACTGACATTCACGATGGGGATGCGATTCGCATAGCGGGACGTGCCCGCTCGCGAATCGCATCCCGAGCCACTTACCCGTCCCGGTCCCCGGCTGTCATGTTCTGGCGCGCGCGGCTCCGCTCTCTAGGGCGCGCACGCGCCAGCTCTCTAAGATTTAAAAGGGCCAGTGCACCAGTGATTGGTGCCTGGCCCAATCAGTCTAATTAGCTTCCACCTGCTCCCTGTCTATATTACCTCACTTCCCCTTCCCTTCCTTGCCGGATCTTGTTGCCTTGTGCCAGAGAAAGCGTTTAGTGTTGTCCATAGCCTGTGTTCCAGATCTCCTGCTACCGTCATTGACTACGAACCTTGCCGCCTGCCCCGACCTTCTGCTACGTCTGACCTTGCCTCTGCCTAGTCCTTCTGTCCCACGCCTTCTCAGCAGTCAGTGAGGTTGAGCCGTTGCCGGTGGATACGACCTGGTTGCTACCACCGCAGCAAGACCATCCCGCTTTGCGGCGGGCTCTGGTGAAAACCAGTAGCAACCCTAGAACCGGTCCACCGACACGGTCCACGCCAATCCCTCGCTGACACAGAGGATCCACATCCAGCTAGCCGAATCCTAACACATATTGTATGGGAGTGTTTCCAAAACAGAACCTCCAGCTGTTGCAAAAACACAACTCCTAGCATTTCCGGACAGCCACTGACTGTCCAGGCATGCTGGGAATTTAGCAACAGCTGGAGGCACCCTGTTTGGGAATCATTAGCGTAGAATACCCCTATGTCCACCCCTATGCAATCCCTAATTTAGTCCTAAAATACGTATGGAGCTCTCTCACTTCAGAGCCCTGTCGTATTTCAAGGAAACAGTTTAGGGTCACATATGGGGTATTTCCGTTCTCGGGAGAAAAGCAGGAAAAGTTGGGGGCTTCACCAGCTTGTTAGTGTAAACAGATAAAAAAGTTTACACTAACATGCTGGTGTTGCCCCATACTTTTTATTTTCACAAGTGTTAAAAGGAAAAAGACCCCCAGAATTTGTAACGCAATTGCTCCAGAGTACGGAAATACCCCATATGTGGGCGAAAAATGCTCTGCGGGTGCACAACATGGCTCAGGAGTGAGAGTGCACTATGTACATTTGAGGCCTAAATTGGTGATTTGCACAGGGGTGGCTGATTTTACAGCGGTTCTGACATAGGCCCCGTTCACACTACGGAATTCTCGCGGTTGAATTCCGCCAGCGGAGATTCTGCCTGGCGGTCGCCGCCGAAGATAATTCGGCGCTAGGGCCGCGGGGCACTGAGCCGTCACAGAGACGGCTATGGTCCGCTCGCGGATTCCGCACAAAGAATGAACATGTTCTTTCTTTGCGTGGAACACTTTCGCGGAAATTTCGCTGTGTGAATGGGTCTCACGGAGACCTGTCCCCACTAATGTTTAAGTTCACACCGCGGAATTTCGTCCGGAAATTCCGCGGCAATTCTGTAGTGTGAACAGGGCCATAAACGCAAAAAAAGAAATACCCACATCTTCCATTTTGGAAACTACACCCCTCACGGAATGTAACAAGGGGTATACCCCACAGGTGTTTAATGAAACCTCTTCAAAGTTGGATGGAAAAATAAAAAATAAAAACATTCACTAAAATGCTGGTGTTACCCTAAATTTTTCATTTTCACAAGGGAAAATAGGAAAACAGCCCCCCAAAATTTGTAACCCCATTTCTTCTGGGTAAGAACATACCCCATGTGTGGATGTAAAGTGCTCTGCGGGTGAACTACAATGCTCAGAAGAGGAGCGCCATTGGGCTTTTGAAGAGAAAATTTGTCCGGAATTGAAGGCCACATGTGTTTACAAAGCCCTCATAGTGCCAGAACAATGGACCCCCCCCCCCACATGTGACCCCATTTTGGAAACTACACCCCTCACGTAATGTAATAAAGGGTACAGTGAGCATTAACGCCCCACAGGTGTCTGACATTTTTGGAACAGTGGTCCGTGAAAATGAAAAATTTAATTTTTCATTTGCACAGCCCACTGTTCCAAAGATCTTTCAAATGCCAGTGGGGTGTGAATTCTCACTGCACCGCTTATTAAATTCTGTGAGGGGTGTAGTTTCCAAAATAGGGTCACATGTGGGGGCTCCACTGTTGTGGCAGAACGGGGGACTGGCCCCTGACGCACATGGCCCCTGACTTCCATTACAAACAATTATTGTTCCCAAAAGCTCAATGGCGCTCCTTCTCTTCTGAGCATTGTAGTGCACCAGCAGAGCACTTGACGTCCACACATGGGGCATTTTCATACTCAGAAGAGATGGGGTTTGAAATTTTGGGGAGCATTTTGTCCTATTATCCCTTGTAAAAAAATTTTAATTTGAGGGAAAACTAGCATTTTTGTGAAAAATGTTCTCCTTCAATTTGCTGCTATTCCTGTGAAACACCTAAAGGGTTAGCAAACCTTTTGAATGTTATTTTGAATACTTTAAGGGGTGCAGTTTTTATAATGGGGTCATCTGTGGGGTATTTCTAATATGAAGGCCCTTCAAATCCACTTCAAAACAGAACTGGTCCCTGAAAAATTTCGATTTTGAAAATGGAAAATTGCTGCTATAATTTGAAGCCCTCTGATGTCTTCCAAAAGTAAAAACATATCAAATTTATGATGGAAACATAAAGTAGACATATTGTATATGTGAATCAATATATAATTTATTTGGAATATTAATTTTCCTTATAAGCAGAGAGCTTCAAGTAAAAAAAAAATGCAACATTTTCAATTTTTTCATCAAATTTAGCAATTTTTCACCAAGAAATTATGCAAATATCGACAAAATTTTACTACTATCATAAAGTAGAATATGTCACAAAAAAAACTATCTCAGAATCAGAATGAAAGGTTAAAGCATCCCAGAGTTATTAATGTTTAAAGTGACAGTGGTCAGATGTGCAAAAAATGGCCGTTTCCTACAGTGAAAATTGGCTGGGTCCTTAAGTGGTTAAACATGCATGTATAAACGTGTGTTGTCTTTATTTTCTAAAATAAATTACTAACTGAAATTCCTGAATCACATGATCAAAAAATCATAGGAGTAGCAATGAGAAAAATTTTACTGAAAAAAAAAGTTACATGCTTTAGTGCTTTTATAAAAATTAAACATTGATTTTGACTGGTTATTATGGTAACAAGGTAAATATCTCTATGACAGTTCTGGTAAATGCATAACAATGACATTGATGTTCTGTATGACAACTTGATTCTTACTATATTTTCCATTTTTTTCAGTTCCAGTGATATAATGACTGGTGGATACTTTTTACAGTTAATTATGTGCCTGGCTTATTTCTCACATGCTGCTTCTGAATTCCCAGAGTTTGTGACCCAACAAACATTGACTTTAACTGCATCTCAGTTTTCTGCCAATGATACTCCAGAATTCACCACAGTCTGCTCAAAGAAGTGCATCCAGCGTGAGTCCCAGCCAGAAGCATTTTCTGTTGACCATCAACTTGACTATGAGACAGCTTATTTAAATGGCAGTCGTACGCTGACAACAGTGACAATAAGAATGTCTCAGAGTAATATAAGGAGGAAAAAGCAGAGGAATGTCAAATTTAAACGGAGTCGAAGGCAAATTTATGGACCAGATAACCGCTTTTTCATCAGAAGTCAGCACTTTCTTAGAGAATTCCCTTTTGCAGCTGCTGTTCAGGTATCCACAGGATGCACAGGTGTGTTAGTAACTGAACGTCATGTTTTAACAGCTGCTCACTGTATCCATAATGGTCATGACTATGTTCAAGGAGCACGTAAACTGCGAGTTGGTTTCCTAAGGTCAGGAATCCGACCTCTGCGTTGGGTACGTGTTAAAAGCACAAGGATACCTCGAGGTTGGATTGGAGCCCCAGCAGAAATTAGTATGGATTATGATTATGCATTGCTAGAGCTGCGATGTGCACAATCCCAACCTCATATGCGCCTTGCTGCCTCTCCACCTTTAGAGAACTTGGCAGGAAGAAGAGTGCACTTCTCAGGCTTTGACAGTGACCGGTCTGGAGAGCTTGTTTACAGGTCATGCAGAGTGCAGCAGCAGACGGCACATTTGCTTTACCAGCATTGTGCTGCACGCCCAGGTGCCAGTGGTTCAGGTGTTTATGGACGACTGCGTTATGGTGGCCGCTGGGAGAGGAAAGTTATTGGGGTGTTTTCAGGACATCAGTGGGTTGAAGTATCTGGAGAGCCAAGAGAATATAATGTTGCAGTCAGACTGACTCCTCCTAAGTATGCACAGATTTGCTATTGGATACGTGGAACCAATGCAAGTTGTGATAAATAAAATACAATAATAAAAATACTATACAGCATATATTTATATTTTATAGAATGATCAAACTGTATATATATATATATATATATATATATATACATACACACACACACACACACACACACACACGCATACACACAGATACAGCACAAAGGTTCAGCAGCACACCAGAGGAATTGCAAACTAGGTGATTTTTAACCTCTTAAGGACCAATGACGTTGTGGAACGTCATGGCACCCTGGGCTTTAAGGACCAATGACGTTCCACAACGTCATGGCCTTTTCTGGTCTCTGCCGCTCGCCGGGCAGAGATCGGAACTGGATGCCTGCTGAAATCCTTCAGCAGGCATCCAGGGCAAACGCCGAGGGGGGCCATGTAGGCCCCCCATGTCGGCGATCACCGCAAATCGCAAGGGAAATCGCCCTTGCGATCTGCGGCGATACCGGGCTGATCGGGTCTCTGGGACCCGACCGCCCAGTAATTTCGCATGATCCCGGCTGTCACAGACAGCCAGTACCATGCTGAAGCCTAGGAGCGAGGTGGCAAGCTTGCCACCTCCTCCGATCCCCTGCGATCTGTCGGTTACTTAACCGACCAATCGCAGGGGGGGGGCGGTTACTTCCTCCCGTCCTGCCCGGCCCCTGAAAGTCCGGAGAGGACGGGAGGAAGACCGGAGGACGCGGCGGGGGACGGGGGAGTGCTGGGGCCCGGCCCGGGTACTTACCTCGTCCCTGAAGACCCGGATCCCGGCGGCGGAGACGGCGGCGGCGGCGACAGGTGAGTTGATCTTCAGCCGCGGTCGGGCCCTTTACAGCAATGCACGTCGCCGTAAAGCGACATGCATTGCTGTAATGGGACCCTGTAAACTACAACTCCCAGCATGCCCAGACAGCCCTTGGCATCTGGGCATGCTGGGAGTTGCAGTTTTGCAACATCTGGAGGTCCACAGTTTGGAGACCAATGTGCCCTTCCAGATGTTGCAAAACTACACATCCTCAGCATGCCCTTACTGTCCATGCATGCTGGGAGTTGTAGTGCTGTAACATCTGGCCCTTCAGATGTTGCAGAACTACAACTCCCAGCATGCCTGGACAGTTTTGGCATACTGGGAGTTGTAGTTTTGCAACATCTGGAAGGGCACAGATTGGGAACCACTGTATTAGTGGTCTGCAAACTGTAGTCCCCCAGATGTTGCAAAACTACAACTCCAAGCATGCTGGGAGTTGTAGTTCGTCAACATCTGGCTCTAAAGATGTTGCCGAACTACTACTTCCAGCATGCCTGAGAATGCTGGGAGTTGTGGTTTTGCAACAACAGGAGGCACACTGGTTGGGAAACATTGTCTGTTTCCTAACTCAGTGTTTCCCAACCCGTGTGCCTCCAGCTGTTGCAAAACTATAACTACCAGCATGCACTGATAGACTGTGCATGCTGGGAGTTGTAGTTTTGCAACAGCTGGAGGTCCCCCCCCCTGGGAATGTACAGGGTACATTCACATGGGCAGGGGGCTTACAGTGAGTATCAGGCTGCAAGTTTGCGATGCAGCAAATTTTGCGCGGCAGCTCAAACTTTCTGTAATCCCCCGCCCATGTGACTGTACCCTAAAAACACTACACTACACTACACTAACACAAAATAAAATAAAAAGTAAAAAAACACTACATATACACATACCCCTACACAGCCCCCCTCCCCAATAAAAATGAAAAACGTCTGGTCAGCACTGTTTCCAAAATGGAGCCTCCAGCTGTTGCAAAACAACAACTTCCAGTATTGCCGGACAGCCGTTGACTGTCCAGGCATGCTGGGAGTTTTGCAACAGCTGGAGGCACCCTGTTTGGGAATCACTGGCGTAGAATACCCCTATGTCCACCCCTATGCAAGTCCCTAATTTAGGCCTCAAATGCGCATGGCGCTCTCACTTTGGAGCCCTGTCGTATTTCAAGGCAACAGTTTAGGGTCACATATGGGGTATCGCCGTACTCGGGAGAAATTGCCTAACAAATTTTGGGGGGCTTTTTCTCCTTTCACCCCTCATGAAAAGGTGAAGTTGGGGGTCTACACCAGCATGTTAGTGTAAAAAAAAAAATTTTTACACTAACATGCTGGTGTTGACCCATACTTTTCATTTTGACAAGAGGTAAAAGGGAAAAAAGCCCCCTAAAATTTGTAATGCAATTTCTCCCGACTACGGAGATACCCCATAAGTGGGCGCAAAGTGCTCTGGGGGCGCACAACAAGGCCCAGAAGGGAGAGTGCGCCATGTACATTTGAGGTGATTTGCACAGGGCTGGCTGATTGTTACAGCGGTTTTGACAAACGCAAAAAAAACAAAACCTCACATGTGACCCCATTTCGGAAACTACACCCCTCACGGAATGTAATGAGGGGTGCAGTGAGAATTTACACCCCACAGGTGTCTGACGGATCTTTGGAACAGTGGTCTGTGAAAATAAAAAATTTTGTACAGCCCACTGTTCCAAAGATCTGACAGACACCAGTGGGGGGCAAATGCTCACTGTACCCCTTGTTACGTTCCTCAAGGGGTCTAGTTTCCAAAATGGTATGCCATGGGGGGTTATTTTGCTGTCCTGGCACCATAGGGGCTTCCTAAATGCGACATGCCCCCCGAGCAAAATTTGCTCTCAAAAAGCCAAATATGACTCCCTCTCTTCTGAGCATTGTAGTTCGCCCGTAGTGCGCTTCAGGTCAATTTATGGGGTACCTCCATACTCAGAAGAGATGGAGTTACAAATTTTGGGGGGTATTTTCTGCTATTAACCCTTGCAAAAATGTGAAATTTGGGGGGGAAACACACATTTTAGTGAAATTTTTTAAACATTTTTTTACATATGCAAAAGTGGTGAAACACCTGTGGGGTATTAAGGCTCACTTTATTCCTTGTTACGTTCCTCAAGGGGTCTAGTTTCTAAAATGGTATGCCATGTGGGTATTTTTTGCTGTCCTGGCACCATAGGGGCTTCCTAAATGCGACATGCCCCCGAGCAAAATTTGCTCTCAAAAAGCCAAATATGACTCCTTCTCTTCTGAGCATTGTAGTTCGCCCATAGTGCACTTCAGGTCAACTTATGGGGTACCTCCATACTCAGAAGAGATGGGGTTACAAATTTTGGGGGGTATTTTCTGCTATTAACCCTTGCATACATGTGAAATTTGGGTGGAAACACACATTTTAGTGAAATTTTTTTAACATTTTTTTACATATGCAAAAGTCGTGAAACACCTGTGCGGTATTAAGGCTCACTTTATTCCTTGTTACGTTCCTCAAGGGGTCTAGTTTCCAAAATGGTATGCCATGTGAGTATTTTTTCCTGTTCTGGCACCATAGGGGCTTCCTAAATGCAACATGCCCCCCAAAAACCATTTCAGAAAAACGTACTCTCCAAAATCCCCTCGTCGCTCCTTCGCTTCTGAGCCCTCTACTGCGCCCGCCGAACACTTTACATAGACATATGAGGTATATGCTTACTCGAGAGAAATTGGGCTACAAATATAAGTATACATTTTCTCCTTTTACCCCTTGTAAAAATTCAAAAATTGGGTCTACAAGAACATGCAAGTGTAAAAAATGAAGATTGTGAATTTTCTCCTTCACTTTGCTGCTATTCCTGTGAAACACCTAAAGGGTTAAAATGCTGACTGAATGTCATTTTGAATACTTTGGGGGGTGCAGTTTTTATAATGGGGTCATTTGTGGGGTATTTCTAATATGAAGACCCTTCAAATCCACTTCAAACCTGAACTGGTCCCTGAAAAATTGTGATTTTGGAAATTTTGTGAAAAATTGGAAAATTGCTGCTGAACTTTGAAGCCCTCTGGTGTCTTCCAAAAGTAAAAAATCGTAAATTTTATGATGCAAACATAAAGTGGACATATTGTATATGTGAATAAAAAAAAAATTATTTGGAATATCCATTTTCCTTACAAGCAGAGAGCTTCAAAGTTAGAAAAATGCAAAATTTTCAATTTTTTCATCAAATTTTGGAATTTTTCACTAAGAAACGATGCAAGTATCGACAAAATTTTACCAATAACATAAAGTAGAATATGTCACGAAAAAACAATCTTGGAATCAGAATGATAGGTAAAAGCGTCTTAGAGTTATTAATGCTTAAAGTGACAGTGGTCAGATGTTCAAAAAACGCTCTGGTCCTAAGGTGTAAAATGGCCTGGTCCTTAAGGGGTTAATATCCCATGTTCAGATACAACCTTTCAGCAGTATCTCACTGCCTTCCTCTCTGCTGACACCTCTGTCCATTTTAGGAACTGTCCAGAACAGGAGAGGTTTCCTATGGGGATTTGCTTCTACTCTGAACAGTTCCTAAAATGGACAGAGGTGTCAGCAGAGAGCACTGTGGTCAGACAGAAAGGAAATTTAAAAAGAAAAGAGCTTCCTGTGCAACATACAGAAGCTGATAAGTACTGTAAGGATTAAGATTTTTAAATAGAAGTAATTTACAAATCTGAAAAAGGGAAAAATTGGGGCTCAAGGTCAAGGATATGTGGACACCAGGTATGAATACAGATATTTATTAGATTAAATAATATACATGTGGTGGTGACAGTGACCCACAGGGTCAAGGGCCCTGTGGGTCACTGTCACCACCACATGTATATTATTTAATCTAATAAATATCTATATTCGTACCTGGTGTCCACATATCCTTGACCTTGAGCCCCAATTTTTCCCTTTTTCAATTTTATTCAATTTAACACCGTGGGTATAGGTGTGGTTATTGGGCAGTCCAGGTCTTAAGTGGTCGTGATTAGAACAAGAGCCACTCCAATTTTCTTTAATTTACAAATCTGTTTAACTTTCTGGCACCAGCTGATAAAAAAAAATAAAAAAAAATATATATATATTTTCCAGAGGAGTAGCCCTTTAAACCAGCTTGCACCCACCAACTACATATTACTCTGGCTGTGCTGCTTCAACATCCGTTTGCTAGATTATCTCTCTCTCTATGTATCTCAGTAATAGGCAAGCATATTTGCAATCCCCCTGCCTTAGTAAGAAACTAATCATCCAGCATAACTCAGTAGAGAATATTCTGCTCACAAATTCTCTTATCTTCTTATAAAAATGTTGAATATTCATACATTTCAATACTGCTAACAATTTTAAACTACAGCATAAAAATTTGCAAGTTTTGGTACATGAGCCTGGTGAAACAGATTATGTTAGATGGTCTGAAATGGTGAACAGTTAGTTGAAAACCCCCTCCCATAGACTTGCGTTGAGGGGGCGGGGCGTGACATCACGATACTCTGGCCCCATGGTTGTCACGCTGCCCACTCTGAGCCTCCAGCGCTGTGGAGAGCTCACAAAGGTGGGTGTGTAATGACAGATTGCGGCAGTCCCCAGCGACGGGACCCCTGCGATCAGAGATTTTATCCCCTATGCTTTGGATAGGGGATAAGATGTATTAGGGCCCGAGTACCCCTTTAACTGCAATCCATATGTTTTTCAGTGAACTGTACAAGGGACAAAATGATTACATAGTAGAGCTGTTTTTTGTGATCAGCTGATTTTGCCTTTACAAAAATGTTATCACTACCTAGGCACAGCTGGGTACAGCAACAGAGGGACACACGCTGGATGGGCCAGGCTGCACTGCATGAGAGACATTATATATATATAATATATCTATATATATATAAACACACACACATATATATATATATATATATATATATATACATACTTACATACATACACACTAACTGAGTACCCGGCGTTGCCCTGTTTTTCCTTCCTAATCCTTGTTGGGGAGGAAAATATACAAAGGAGGAACCTTTTGACTTCATCTCCAGTCCTCATATATTGTCGTCATATCCCAACCCCATATTCCATCCTCCTTTTCTGTCCTGTACTCCTATCCATTACTCCTATCCCGTCCTCCTATCCATTCCTCCTATCCCAACCCGTAATATGTGTACCAGGTATTGAAATATCTCCAGCCGTACGGAAGTTATGTGGGAACATACATTTCCCATTGATTTGCATGGGACTTTAAACAAAAACCCCGACCCTCACTAATGGGGGTAGTTAAGGGTTAAATTAATTATCCTTTATTTTAAGTGGACATATAAGTAACATGTGACCAAGTATTATCAAAATATCTCCAGCTGCTTGGAAGTTTTGCAGTAACATATTTCCCATAGACTTGTATGGGACTTCAACAAAAACCCAGACCCTGCCTAAGGGGGGTGAGTAAGGGTTAAATCACCTATCCTATGCTTGTTGTTGATATATAAAGTAACATGTGTGCCAAGTTTCATGTTAATATCTTTAGCCATTTGGACGTGATGCTGGAACATACACACATACATACATACACACATTGAGATATATATATATATTGGCACAACCTGCAGTAGGCTTATGAGGTAAGCTCAGGAGCTAAGCATGCCTCTTACTGGCTAATGGCGGACATCACAAATCAGGGTGATGTCTGGCATTAGCCCTTAGACACTGTGATCAAAGTTGATTGCGTCATTTATGTGGTGAGCCAACGTGAATGGCAGGACCACGGAGTGCAGCAGTGTAGGTGGATGGGGCAGATGCAGGCCCGTCACTACAGGACAGGCAAACCTAGCAATTGCTTGGGGCCCCGAGCTGGCTGGGGGCCCCTGAGCACAGCCAGTGCTTGCCCGTCCTGTAGCGATTAACAATCGTGCTCTTGGAGTTTGTGCTCCGGGCTCCAGGCACCCAGTCAAACAAGAGGGCCCCCGAATGTCTGACATTTTATTTTAAATAAATTAATTTGCAGCATTGGAGTTCTTCTCACCTCACCACAATCACGCTCCCCCCCGCTGCACTTGGTATCTTCCCTCAGACCGGACTCTTCTCTCAGCCTTCAGCTGTCTGAGCAGGAGAGAGCTGTGAGGAAAGGAGACCGCAGAGGTTGTGCAACATGGGGCCTGACTACAGTAGGTGTCCCTGCATATATATATATATATATATATATGTACATATGTGTATGTCTATGTACTGTGCCTGTGTGTGTGTGTAACTACTGTGGATGACTATATGTAAAGTGCATGTGTGTATCTATACCAGTGTTTCCCAACCAGGGTGCCTCACCAGTGTTTCCCAACCAGGGAATGCGGGGAGTTGTAGTTTTGCAACCTCTGTAGGCATCCTGGTTGGGAAACACTGATCTATTCTATCTGTGTGTGTGTATGTAGCATACATGTACAGTATGTAATGTGTACAGTGTGTGTGTGTGTGATGCATGTACAGTATGTAATGTGTACAGTGTGTGTGTGATGCATGTACAGGATGTAATGTGTACAGTGTGTGTGTGTGTGTGTGTGTGTGTATGAAGCATGCATGTACAGTATGTAATGTGTACAGTATGTGTGTATGATGCATGTACAGTATGTAATGTGCACAGTATCTGTGTGTGTATGATGCATGTACAGTATGTAATGTGTACAGTATGTGTGTGTGTAATGCATGTACAGTATGTAATGTGTACAGTGTGTGTGTGTGTGTGTATGAAGCGTGTATAGTATGTAATGTGTACAGTATCTATGTGTGTATGATGCATGTACAGTATGTAATGTGTGCAGTGTGTGTGTATGATGCATGTACAATATGTAATGTGTACAGTATCTGTGTGTATGATGCACGTACAGTATGTAATGTGTTCAGTATGTGTGTGTATAATGCATGTACAGTATGTAATGTGTACAGTGTGTGTGTGTATGAAGCATGTATAGTATGTAATGTGTACAGAATCTGTGTGTGTATGATGCATGTACAGTATGTAATGTGTACAGTGTGTGCGTATGATGCATGTACAGTATGTAATGTGTACAGTGTGTGTGTATGATGCATGTACAGTATGTAATGTGTAGAGTATCTGTGTGTGTATGATGCATGTACAGTATGTACTGTGTACAGTGTGCGTGTGTATGATGGACGTACAGTATGTAATGTGTACAGTGTGTGTGTATGAAGCATGTATAGTATGTAATGTGTACAGTATCTGTGTGTGTATAATGCATGTACAGTATGTAATGTGTACAGTGTGTGTGTATGATGCATGTACAGTATGTAATGTGTACAGTATCTGTGTGTGTATGATGCATGTACAGTATGTAATGTGTACAGTATGTGTGTGTATAATGCATGTACAGTTTGTAATGTGTACAGTGTGTGTGTATGAAGCATGTAGAGTATGTAATGTGTACAGTATCTGTGTGTGTATGATGCATGTACAGTATGTAATGTGTACAGTGTGTGTGTGTATGATGCATGTACAATATGTAATGTGTACAGCATCTGTGTGTGTATGATGCATGTACAGTATGTAATGTGTACAGTGTGTGTGTGTATGAAGCATGTATAGTATGTAATGTGTACAGTATCTGTGTGTGTATAATGCATCTACATTATGTAATATGTACAGTGTGTGTGTGTATGATGCATGTACAGTATGTAATGTGTACAGTATCTGTGTGTATGATGCATGTACAGTATGTAATGTGTACAGTATGTGTGTGTAATGCATGTACAGTATGTAATGTGTACAGTGTGTGTGTGTATGAAGCATGTATAGTATGTAATGTGTACAGTATCTGTGTGTATGATGCATGTACAGTATGTAATGTGTACAGTGTGTGTATGATGCATGTACAGTATGTAATGTCTACAGTGTGTGTGTGTGTATGAAGCATGTATAGTATGTAATGTGTACAGTATCTGTGTGTGTATAATGCATGTACAGTATGTAATGTGTACAGTGTGTGTATGATGCATGTACAGTATGTAATGTGTACAGTGTGTGTGTATGATGCATGTACAGTATGTAATCTGTACAGTGTGTATGATGCATGTACCGTATGTAATATGTACAGTGTGTGTGTGTGTGTGTATGAAACATGTATAGTATGTAATGTGTACAGTATGTGTGTGTATGAAGCATGTACAGTATGTAATGTGTATAGTATCTGTGTGTATGATGCATGTACAGTATGTAATGTGTAGTGTGTGTGTATGATGCATGTACAGTATGTAATGTGTACAGTATCAGTGTGTATGATGCATGTACAGTATGTAATGTGTACAGTATCAGTGTGTATGATGCATGTACAGTATGTAATGTGTACAGTATGTGTGTATGATGCATGTACAGTATGTAATGTGTACAGTATCTGTGTGTGTATGATGCATGTACAGTATGTAATGTGTACAGTGTGTGTGTGTGTATGAAGCATGTATAGTATGTAATGTGTACAGTATCTGTGTGTGTATAATGCATCTACAGTATGTAATATGTACAGTATGTGTGTATGATGCATGTACAGTATGTAATGTGTACAGTATGTGTGTGTAATGCATGTACAGTATGTAATGTGTACAGTGTGTGTGTGTATGAAGCATGTATAGTATGTAATGTGTACAGTATCTGTGTGTATGATGCATGTACAGTATGTAATGTGTACAGTGTGTGTGTATGATGCATGTACAGTATGTAATGTCTACAGTGTGTGTGGGTATGAAGCATGTATAGTATGTAATGTGTACAGTATCTGTGTGTGTATAATGCATGTACAGTATGTAATGTGTACAGTGTGTGTATGATGCATGTACAGTATGTAATGTGTACAGTGTGTGTGTATGATGCATGTACAGTATGTAATCTGTACAGTGTGTGTGTGTGTATGAAGCATGTATAGTATGTAATGTGTACAGTATCTGTGTGTGTATGATGCAAGTACAGTATGTAATGTGTAGTGTGTATGATGCATGTACCGTATGTAATATGTACAGTGTGTGTGTGTGTGTGTGTGTGTATGAAACATGTATAGTATGTAATGTGTACAGTATGTGTGTGTATGAAGCATGTACAGTATGTAATGTGTACAGTATCTGTGTATGATGCATGTACAGTATGTAATGTGTACAGTGTGTGTGTATGATGCATGTACCGTATGTAATGTGTACAGTGTGTGTGTATGATGCATGTACCGTATGTAATGTATACAGTGTGTGTGTATGAAGCACGTATAGTATGTAATGTGTACAGTATGTGTGTGTATGAAGCATGTATAGTATGTAATGTGTACAGTATCAGTGTGTATGATGAATGTACAGTATGTAATGTGTACAGTATGTGTGTATGATGCATGTACAGTATGTAATGTGTACAGTATCTGTGTGTGTATGATACATGTACATTATGTAATGTGTACAGTGTGTGTGTATGATGCATGTACAGTATGTAATCTGTACAGTGTGTGTGTGTGTGTATGAAGCATGTATAGTATGTAATGTGTACAGTATCTGTGTGTGTATGATGCAAGTACAGTATGTAATGTGTACAGTGTGTATGATGCATGTACCGTATGTAATATGTACAGTGTGTGTGTGTATGAAACATGTATAGTATGTAATGTGTACAGTATGTGTGTGTATGAAGCATGTACAGTATGTAATGTGTACAGTATCTGTGTATGATGCATGTACAGTATGTAATGTGTACAGTGTGTGTGTATGATGCATGTACCGTATGTAATGTGTACAGTGTGTGTGTATGATGCATGTACCGTATGTAATGTATACAGTGTGTGTGTGTATGAAGCACCTATAGTATGTAATGTGTACAGTATGTGTGTGTATGAAGCATGTATAGTATGTAATGTGTGCAGTATCAGTGTGTATGATGCATGTACAGTATGTAATGTGTACAGTATGTGTGTATGATGCATGTACAGTATGTAATGTGTACAGTATCTGTGTGTGTATGATGCATGTACAGTATGTAATGTGTACAGTGTGTGTGTGTATGATGCATGTACAGTATGTAATGTGTACAGTATCTGTGTGTATGATGCATGTACAGTATGTAATGTGTACAGTGTGTGTGTGTGTGTATGATGCATGTCCAGTATGTAATGTGTACAGTATGTATGTGTGTATGATGCATGTACAGTATGTAATGTGTACAGTGTGTTGTGTGTTTATGAAGCATGCATGCACCGTATGTAATGTATACAGTATGGTGTGTGTGTATGGAGCATGCATGTACAGTATGTAATGTGTACAGTGTGTTGTGTGTGTATATAATGCAAGCAGTGGCAGATCGGGGGGGGGGGGGGGGGGGGGGGGTACGGGGCAATTGCCCCGTCCCGTGCGTGCGCCCATTGGAAAGCAACGCTGAGGAGCGGAGCATCCAACAGGACATGCGCTGGCCAGCATGGTAAGTGACCAGCGGCACATCAGCTTCAGTGCTCCAACCACCGCTCCTCCAGTCCCGGGACCTACTGCTATGGTGGCCGGACAAAAGGAGCAGTGGTCAGAACACTGAAGTAGGGCAGTAAACAGGCATACAGCCGCCAGCCATACACTGTATGGCTGGAGGCTGTATGTCTGTGGGGGAACATACTACACCTAATGCGGGGGGACTATACTGCACCTAATGTGGGGTAAACTATGCTATTAACCTAATGTGGAGAACTATACTGCACCTAATGTGGGGGACTATACTAATGTGGAGAACTATACTGCACCTAATGTGGAGAACTATACTGCACCTAATGTGGAGAACTATACTGCACCTAATGTGGAGAACTATACTGCATCTAATGTGGGGAGAACTATAATGCATCTAATGTGGGGAACTATGCTGCACCTAATGTGGGGGAACTATACTGCACCTAATGTGGGGGAACTATACTGCACCTAAGGTGGGGGAACTATACTGCACCTAATGTGGAGAACTATACTGCACCTAAAGTGGGGAGAACTATACTGCACCTAATGTGGGGGAAGTATACTGCACCTAATGTGGGGGAACTATACTACACCTAATGTGGGGGAACTGTACTGCACCTAATGTGGGGGAACTATACTGCACCTAATGTGGGGAGAACTATACTGCACCTAATGTGGGGAGAACTATACTGCACCTAATGTGGGGGACTATACTGCACCTAATGTGGGAAGAACTATACTGCACCTAATGTGGGGGAACTATACTGCACCTAATGTGGAGAACTATACTGCACCTAATGTGGAGAACTATACTGCACCTAATGTGGGGGAACTACAGCCTAATGTGGGGAACTATACTGCACCTAATGTGGGGAACTATACTGCACCTAATGTGGGGGAACTACAGCCTAATGTGGGGAACTATACTGCACCTAATGTGGGGAACTATACTGCACCTAATGTGGGGAACTATACTGCACCTAATGTGGGGAACTATACTGCACCTAATGTGGGGAACTATACTGCACCTAATGTGGGGAACTGTACTGCACCTAATGTGGGGAACTATACTGCACCTAATGTGGGGAACTATACTGCCTAATGTGGGGGAACTATACTGCACCTAATGTGGGGAACTATACTGCACCTAATGTGGGGAACTATACTGCGCCTAATGTGGGGGAACTATACTGCACCTAATGTGGGGGAACACTGCTAGCCTAATGTGGGGAGAACTCTGCTGCACGTAATGTGGGGGGGAACTCTGCTGCACCTAAAGTGGGGGGAACTGTGCCACACCTAACATGGGGGGAACTGTGCCGTACCTAATGTGAGGGAACTGTGCTGCACCTAATATGGGGGCCTTGTATCGACATTCGCTCACGTCGCGCTCCCAGCATTCAAGGGCCGGCGTTACTACGTCCTGACGCCGGCCCTAGAGTGTGACGTGCGTGAACATCAAGGGGGGAGGGGGCTCCATGTCCATTTTGCTTGGGGCCCCCAAATTCCTTCAAACGGCCCTGGGCAGATGGTATTACCCCAGGGGCAAGATGTTATTAACCCCTAATGTTCGTGACGCCAGAGTAGTTTTTGGGTATCGGGAACCACCCAAATTATATCTCCGCTATCCCAATAGCTAGGCAGTGAAATGAGAGTCCACAACCAGTTTATAGTTTAACGGAGGCTTTACAGAGGTCAAACAGTTGTTATAGCTAGGCCAGGATCCCAGATAGGAGGCCAGGAACACAGAAGGACCTCGCAGCTTGCTGGGACTAATTGTACTTGTAATGGACTTTACATAATTGACTTCCGGCTTGACTGGACTGTAGGTAGCGACAGCAGACATAGACTTGACTTACTGGAAGTGACTGTAGAGTTGAGGCCTTCCAGGTAGCTGGACACTACTTAACATAATTCACCCTCAATGAAGGGTTCTGTCAGGGTTGAGGGTCGAAGTAGCCTTGGGGCCGGATGCAGTCCATTTCCGGGCTGTTTGGTTTTTGATTTGGAAAACTGACAACGTAATAGTCTCTGTATAATTGTCCATAATGTCCATACATGCTCTGCTTTTTGTTGCTCACCTGAGAACAGGATTAATAAGGACTATGACTATTACTGATAGCTTTACTTAACCCCTTAAGGACCAGGCCATTTTACACCTTAAGGACCGGAGCGTTTTTTGCAATTCTGACCACTGTCACTTTAAACATTAATAACTCTGGAATGCTTTTAGTTATCATTCTGATTCCGAGAATGTTTTTTCGGGACATATTCTACTTTAACTTAGTGGTAAAATTTTATGGTAACTTGCATCCTTTCTTGGTGAAAAATCCCAAAATTTGATGAAAAAATTAAAATTTTGCATTTTTCTAACTTTGAAGCTCTCTGCTTGTAAGCAAAATGGATATTCAAAATATATTTTTTTTGGGTTCACATATACAATATGTCTACTTTATGTTTGCATCATAAAATTTATGAGCTTTTACTTTTGGAAGACATCAGAGGGCTTCAAAGTTCAGTAGCAATTTTGAAATTTTTAACAAAATTTTCAAACTCACTATTTTTCAGGGACCAGTTCAGTTTTGAAGTGGATTTGAAGGGTCTTCATATTAGAAATACCCCATAAAAGACCCCATTATAAAAACTACACCCCCAAAGTATTCAAAATGACATTCAGTAAGTGTATTAACCCTTTAGGTGTTTCACAGGAATAGCAGCAAAGTGAAGGAGAAAATTCAAAATCTTCATTTTTTTACACTCGCATGTTCTTGTAGACCAAATTTTTGAATTTTTGCAAGGGGTAAAAAGGAGAAAATTTTACTTGTATTTGAAACCCAATTTTTCTCGAGTAAGGACATACCTCATATGTCTTTGTTAATTGTTCAGCGGGCGCAGTAGAGGGCTCAGAAGGGAAGGAGCAACAAATGGTTTTGGGGGGGCATGTCACCTTTAGGAAGCCCCTATGGTGCCAGGACAGCAAAAAAAAAACACCACATGGCATACTATTTTGGAAACTAGACCCCTCAGGGAACGTAACAAGGGGTAAAGTGAACCTTAATACCCCACAGGTGATTCACGACTTTTGCATATGTAAAAAAATATATATATGTTTTACCTAAAATGGTTGGTTTCCCAAAAATTTAACATTTTTAAAAAGGGTAATAGCAGAAAATACCCCCCAAAATTTGAAGCCCAATTTCTCCCGATACAGAAAACACCCCATATGGGGGTGAAAAGTACTCTGCTGGCGCACTACAGGTCTCAGAAGAGAAGGAGTCACATTTGGCTTTTTGAAAGCAAATTTTGCTCTGGGGGCATGCCGCATTTAGGAAGCCCCTATGGTGCCAGGACAGCAAAAAAAAAAAAAAAAACACATGGCATACCATTTTGGAAACTAGACCCCTCGGGGAACGTAACAAGGGGTAACGTGAACCGTAATACCCTACAGGTGTTTCAGACTTTTGCATATGTAAAAATAAAAAAAATTTTTTACCTAACATGCTTGTTTTCCCAAAATGTTTACATTTTTAAAAAGGGTAATAGCAGAAAATACCCCCCAAAATTTGAAGCCCAATTTCTCCCGATTCAGAAAACACCCCATATGGGGATGAAAAGTGCTCTGCTGGCGCACTACAGGTCTCAGAAGAGAAGGAGTCACATTTGGCTTTTTGAAAGCAAATTTTGCTCTGGGGGCATGTGGCATTTAGGAAGCCCCTATGGTGCCAGGACAGCAAAAAAAAAAAAAAAACACATGGCATACCATTTTGGAAACTAGACCCCTCGGGGAACGTAACAAGGGGTAACGTGAACCGTAATACCCTACAGGTGTTTCAGACTTTTGCATATGTAAAAAAAAAAAAATTTTTTTACCTAACATGCTTGTTTTCCCAAAATGTTTACATTTTTAAAAAGGGTAATAGCAGAAAATACCCCACAAAATTTGAAGCCCAATTTCTCCCGATTCAGAAAACACCCCATATGGGGATGAAAAGTGCTCTGCTGGCGCACTACAGGTCTCAGAAGAGAAGGAGTCACATTTGGCTTTTTGAAAGCAAATTTTGCTCTGGGGGCATGCCGCATTTAGGAAGCCCCTATGGTGCCAGAACAGCAAAAAAAAAAAACACATGGCATACCATTTTGGAAACTAGACCCCTCGGGGAACGTAACAAGGGGTAATGTGAACCTTAATACCCTACAGGTGTTTCACGACTTTTGCATATGTAAAAAAATATATATATTTTTTACCTAAAATGCTTGGTTTCCCAAAATTTTTACAATTTTAAAAAGGGTAATAGCAGAAAATACCCCCCAAAATTTGTAACACAATTTCTCCCGAGTACGGCGATACCCCATATGTGGCCCTAAACTGTTGCCTTGAAATACGACAGGGCTCCAAAGTGAGAGCGCCATGCGCATTTGAGGCCTAAATTAGGGACTTGCATAGGGGTGGACATAGGGGTATTCTACGCCAGTGATTCCCAAACAGGGTGCCTCCAGCTGTTGTAAAACTCCCAGCATGCCTGGACAGTCAACGGCTATCTGGCAATACTGGGAGTAGTTGTTTTGCAACAGCTGGAGGCTCCGTTTTGGAAACAGTGGCGTACCAGACGTTGCAAAAGCTACAACCCCCAGCATGTACGGACAGCGGAAGGGCATGCTGGGTGTTGTAGTTATGCAACAGCTGGAGGCATACTACTTTGGCTGGGGATTGTAGTTATGCAACAGCTGGAGACACACTGGTTTGCTACTTAACTCAGTGTGCCTTCAGCTGTTGCAAAACTACAACTCTCAGCAGTCAGAGAGCCAACGGGCATGCTGGGAGTTGTAGTTATGCAACCACCAGATGCACCACTACAACTCCCAGCATGCACTTTAGCTGATTGTGCAAGCTGGAAGTTGTAGTTATACAACAGCTGAAGGTACACTTTTCCATAGAAAAATGTGCCTCCAGCTGTTGCAAAACTACAAGTCCCAGCATGCCCATAAGGGCATGCTGGGAGTTGTGGTGGTCTGCCTCCTGCTGTTGCATAACTACAGCTCCCAGCATGCCCTTTTTGCATGCTGGGAGCTGTTGCTAAGCAACAGCAGGAAGCTGTCACTCACCTCCTGCTGCTGCTCCACGATGCCGCCGCACATGTCAGTCCCTCGCCACCGCCGTCGCTCCTGGGGCCCCGGAAGAGGGGCGGAGCGGGTTGCGGGAGTGACACCCGCAGCAGGCGCCCTGATTGGTCGGCCTGGAAACCGGCCGACGAATCAGGGCGATCGTGAGGTGGCACCAGTGCCACCTCACCCCTGCTGGCTATGGCTGCCCCGATCAGCCAGTAATTCCGGGTCATCGGGTCACTGGAGACCCGATTGACCCGGAATCCGCCGCAGATCGCTGGACTGAATTGTCCAGCGATCTGCGGCAATCGCCGACATGGGGGGACATAATGACCCCCCTGGGCGATATGCCGGGATGGCTGCTGAACGATTTCAGCAGGCATCCGGCTCCGGCTCCCCTCCGGCTAGCGGTGGGGGCCGAAAATGCTCAGGGCGTATCCATACGCCCTGTGTCCTTAAGGACTCGGAAATGGGGGTGTATGGATACGCCCTGTGTCCTTAAGGGGTTAAGGTGAAAATGGGCTTGGTCATTAAGGGGTTAAAAGGTGAGGAGGAAAAAACGAAAGTGCAAAAACTGAAAAACCCTCAGTCCTTTAATTTTTAAAGAGGTCTGAGAAAAATTAAAAAAGCAAGCTGATTTGTTGCTATGGGCAACTGCACTACTCTTCCTTTGCACAGGTTTTAATACATTTCCCCTACTGATTACAATCTTAAAACAAAGCATTATAGGAAATATACAAAAACCTCTGGAGGGGAAAACTGCTGGAGACGCCAATACGCAACAATTCACACTGCTACTTTGGTTTTCCAGTCTGCCTTCTAAAGCTAAAAGGTGGAGATTTATCAAAACCTGTCCATAGGAAAAGTTGCTGAGTTGCCCATAGCAACCAATCAGATCGCTTCTTTCATTTTTGAAAAGGCCTCTGGAAAATGAAAGAAGCGATCTGATTGGTTGCTGTGGACAGGACAGGTTTTTATAAATCTCCCCCAAAAACTGCACTTTAGATTGTTACTGTGCGTGCAACTACTCAGCTGTAAATTGCTGCATAAGACGGATGTCGCAAGAAGGCAGAACACTAACCAGCTCTCCACTGACTTACTAGAGCACTGCATTAGGACTGACATTAGCGGGTACAGCCATCTGCACATCATCCACATACCCAGTATCATGTACTGCTATATTCCTAAAGCATCGCAGCGGGGAAAAAAGATATATCACGTGACAGGGCGCATTATCACTACGTTCGTCCGCAATCATGTGACACTAAAGCTAGTCACGTGAATCATACCCCGCCCTGTACTATTAGTGACGTCACCGCGTTGAACAGCCTTCGCTCCTGCACATGGTAAGTGGTAGTTGTTCACATATGTATCCATACAGATACAGCATTTCGTGTCACTCGCATGTCATGGCTCCTTACCTACAGAGCCGTCCATCACAAAGGATTTGTTGTGTATGCGACTTTATTATTGCTGTCTCTTATACAGTCAGAGCGGATAATAAAGGAGAATTCCGGCGGGAGTTTTTTTCCCTTCTTATGGCCATTTTGTGGGGAATAAAAAAAAAAGCAGACCTGCTTACCCCCAGAGTTTCCACGGTGCCCTTCTCTGGTCTCCTGTAAGGATTGTCTTTCTGGTGACGGTCCAAGCATCTGGGCCCAGTCTATCTTTGCTTAAAAAAAAAAAAAGGATGAAAAACGTAACTGATGAATTTAAGGGGTTAAACGTGGTTGGGCCACTGACCTAAGTGTTGAAATATAAAGGGCCCCTCCATACTTACTTATGGAGTAAGGGCCCCTCCATAATACCCAACTGTATCCAGCCTTGTCTAAACAGTGGATTGCCATTAAAACAGGTGCCAACCTTGCCAACTATATACATTTTCTAAATTTTGAATAAGTAACTGAGGAATTTAAGGGGTTTAATAACATTGGGCCACTGACTTTAAGCGCATCTGTCATGACCTCCAGGCCATATAACCTACACATACCCTTTGTACTGTGTACAGCACTGTTTTTACCTTATGTCTGCCGGTTTATCGCCCCAAAAAATGCTTTGGATTGTAGCCACACACAGTCGGATAGGCATGGCGCGAGGTACGGTATGTCCTGCTGCAGCTACGCTCACTCCTGTATGTGAGCACTGGGACCGCTGTGTGATTGACACACGTCCCAGCGCATGCGCCCCTCAGCTCTGCTAACAAGCGCTGCCTGCCTCCTCAGCTGTGCAGTGCTAGAGAGCACACGTCTTCTCTGCCTCTAGTAACAGGGAATGTCCTGCGCGCGTTTGCAGGAGAGAGGAAAGAAAAGCAAAAGGATAACAGGCACGGAGTACAGTACATAAATTATAAAAGGTGCATATCTGAATAAACTTGTTTTTGGCTTGCACATTAGCTGGGCTGAGGGGCACATGCGCTGGGACTGGTGTGTCAATCACACAGCGATCCCAGCGCTGACCTATGGGGAGGTGGGTGTGGCGGCGGCGGAGCATAGCGTACCTCGCTCCACGTCTATGCGACTGTGTGTGGCTGTGATCAAAAGCATTTTTTGGGGTGACAAAATCCGGCAGAAATAAGGTAAAAATGGGGCTGTACACACCATCTGCACACAGTACAAAGGCTGTGTGTAGGTTATGTAGCTCAGAGTTCATGACCGTTGCACCTTAACCCCTTAAGGACGCAGCCCTTTTTCGCAATTCTGACCACCGTCGCTTTACGAAGTAACAACGCGAAAACGCTTTTACCGAATATTCTGATTCTGAGAGTTTTTTCGTGACATATTCTACTTTATTTTGGTGGTAAATTTTCGGCGTTACTTGCATCCTTTCTTGGTGAAAAATCCCAAAATGTTATGAAAATTTTGCATTTTTCTAACTTTGAAGCTCTCTACTTGTAAGGAAAATGGATATTCCCAATAAATGTTATTTTTCTTCACAAATACAATATGTCCACTTTATGTTGGCATCATAAAATGGACATATTTTAGCTTTTTGAAAAAATTAGACGGCTTCAAAGTAGAGCAGCAATTTTCAAAAATGTCATGAAAATTGCTAAATCTGAAGGGACAGATGTTACAGAACTACAACTCCCAGCATGCCTGGGCAGTCCAGGCATGCTGAGAGTTGTAGTTTGGCAACATCTGGAGGGCTACCGTTTGGGCACCACTGTAACAGTGGTCTCCAAACTGTGACCCTCCAGATGTTGCAAAACTACAGCTCCCAGCTTGCCCAGTCTGGGCATGCTGGGAGTTGCAGTTTGGCCTTCCTAGTGGTTGCCACAGTAAAGATTGTTTTACTTTCACTTTCAATTCCCCCATCCCCCCCACGTCGCTTCCCTACCTGAGCCAGGATTCAGCAGTCCCCAGCGAAGATCGGGGGGTCCCCAGGCATCTTCTTTGCAGGTACCCGGCCTCCATCTTCTGTCCATGTTCCCCTCGACATCCAGGGGTGGGCAGAACGGGGGGTTGCCATGGCAACCCACTGTTCTGCTCTGCCATTGGTCAGAATCAGTTCTGACCAATGGCAGGGGATAGGAGGAGATCGCAGCACTGCGACCTCACTCCTAGCCCTCAGGATGATCCTGGCTGTCTCTGACAGCTCTGATCATCCCTATTTTCCGGGTGATCGGGTCACCAGAGACCCGATCAGCCCGAAATAACAGAAAATCGCATGTCTGAATTGACATGCGATTTTCTGCGATTGCCGACATGGGGGGGGGGGGTCTCAGGACCCCCCTGGGCGATCGCAGAAAATCGGGGACCGGAATTCCCACGGACGTATGCATACGCCGCGCCCTTAAGGACTCGGGAAGCAGGGCGTATGCATACGCCCGGCATCCTGAACAGGTTAAAGGTTGACATATAAAGAGTAAGGGCCCCTCCACAATACCCAACTGTATCCAGCCTGGCCCAAACAGTGGATTGGCAAGAAAACGTGCCAACCTCGCCAACTATATACATTTTCTGTATTTTGAATAAGTAACAGGAATTTAAGGGGTTAAACGCTGTTTGGCCACTAACCTAGGGGTAAAAATATAAAGAGTAAGGGCCCCTCCGTAATACCTAAAAATCCAGCCTGGCCCAAACAGTGGATTGGTAGGAAAATAGGTGCCAACCTTGCCAGTTGCTTATGTGTATTACGAATAAGTAACTGATGATTTTAAGGGGTTAATTGGGCCTCTAGTGTATATATACAGAAAAAAGGGACTTCACTGGAACCACTTCCTGTAATAACAAATAATTAACTTTATTGAATCAATTCTCATAAAAAACGTAAAAACCGTCCTCAATATCTGGACAATTTAAAATTTGCAGGTAAAGTCTGAGTGCAGCGGAGGAATCACACCGCCATATCACTGCTGAGAGCGTCATATACTGTATGCCCAGCCAGACCATATACTAGGAATCACACCGCCATATCCCTGATGAGAGCGTCATATACTGTATGCCTAACCAGACTATATACTAGGAATCATACCGCCATATCCCTGCTGAGCACGTCATACCGTATGCCAAGCTAGGCCATATACTAGGAATCATACCACCATATCCCTGCTAAGAGCGTCATATACTGTATGCCCAGCCAGACCATATACTAGGAATCATACTGCCATATCTCTGCTGAGAGCGCCATATACTGTATGCCCAGCCAGACCATATACTAGGAATCATACCGCCATATTTCTGCTGAGAGCGTCATATACTGTATGCCCAGCCAGACCATATACTAGTAATCATTACGCCATATTTCTGCTGAGAGCGTCATATACTGTATGCCCAGCCAGACCATATACTAGGAATCACACCACCATATCACTGCTGAGAGCGTCATATACTGTATGCTTAGCCAGACCATACACTAGAAATCATGCCTGATGAAGCTGCGCATGCGCAGCGAAACGCGTTGCATCTAAATAAATCCATTGATTTTACTTGGCTGTCTGATGGTTCCTCTCTGCGCCAGACAAACTCCTGACTCCCTGGTCATTCGCCTTTGATTCTACAGAATATATACTAGGAATCACACCGCCATATCCCTGCTGAGAGCGTCATATACTGTATGCCTAACCAGACCATATACTAGGAATCATACCACCATATCCCTGCTGAGAGCGTCATATACTGTATGCCCAGCCAGACCATATACTAGGAATCATACCGCCATATTTCTGCTGAGAGTGTCATAAACTGTATGCCCAGCCAGACCATATACTAGGAATCACACCGCCATATCACTGCTGAGAGCGTCATATACTGTATGCTTAGCCAGACCATACACTAGAAATCATACCGCCATATCCCTGCTGAGAGCGTCATATACTGTATGCCTAACCAGACCACAGGGATGTGGAAATCCTATAGCCCGACGCCCGGGACTAGTAGTTTTGGGCGCCGGGCAGGTGAATTGTTTATAGATTTAGCCCTGTATCGGGCAGGGACAGACAGACGTCCCCCTTATTTTTCTTTAATGTCGGTGTGAGGTGCAGGAGCCGATGGAAGTCTCCACCTCACACCAGCGTTCAGAGTGTATGGAGGGGGCGGCCTCCAGCTGACTGCAGAGCCCCCTTATCTCCCCTCCCGGAGGATGGAGGACGGAGCTCAGAAGACACAGCAGGGTGAGAGAAAGGATGTAGACAGCTCCGTGCACAGCTCCATCCCCCGCACACAGCTCTATCCTCTGCTGAGCACGTCATACCGTATGCCAAGCTAGGCCATATACTAGGAATCATACCACCATATCCCTGCTAAGAGCGTCATATACTGTATGCCCAGCCAGACCATATACTAGGAATCATACTGCCATATCTCTGCTGAGAGCGCCATATACTGTATGCCCAGCCAGACCATATACTAGGAATCATACCGCCATATTTCTGCTGAGAGCGTCATATACTGTATGCCCAGCCAGACCATATACTAGTAATCATTACGCCATATCCCTGTTGAGAGCGCCATATACTGTATGCCCAGCTAGACCATATACTAGGAATCATTACGCCATATCCCTGCTGAGAGCGTCATATACTGTATGTCCAGACCATATACTAGGAATCATACCGCCATATCCCTGCTGAGAGCGTCATATACTGTATGCCCAGCCAGACCATATACTAGGAATCATTCCGCCATATCCCTGCTGAGCACGTCATATACCGTATGCCAAGCTAGGCCATATACTAGGAATCATACCGCCATATTTCTGCTGAGAGCGTCATATACTGTATGCCCAGCCAGACCATATACTAGTAATCATTACGCCATATCCCTGTTGAGAGCGCCATATACTGTATGCCCAGCTAGACCATATACTAGGAATCATTACGCCATATCCCTGCTGAGAGCGTCATATACTGTATGCCCAGCCAGACCATTTACTAGGAATCATAACGCCATATCCCTGCTGAGAGCGTCATATACTGTATGTCCAGCCAGACCATATACTAGAAATCATAACGCCATATCCCTGCTGAGAGCGCCATATACTGTATGTCCAGCCAGACCATATACTAGGAATCATTACGCCATATCCCTGCTGAGAGCGCCATATACTGTATGTCCAGCCAGACCATATTCTAGGAATCATAACGCCATATTTCTTCTGAAAGCGCCATATACTGTATGCCCAGCCAGACCATATACTAGGAATCATACCGCCATATTTCTTCTCAGAGCGCCATATACTGTATGCCCAGCCAGACCATATACTAGGAATCATACCGCCATATTTCTTCTCAGAGCGCCATATACTGTATGCCCAGCCTGACCATATACTACTGAACAAAGCGTTTGATACTGTCCCTCATAGACGTCTGACAGGTAAGTTAAGGTCTTTGGGTTTGGAAATTTTAGTTTGTAACTGGATTGAACACTGGCTCATGGATCGTACCCAGAGAGTGGTGGTCAATGATTCGTACTCTGATTGGTCCCCGGTTATTAGTGGTGTACCCCAAGGTTCAGTACTGGGCCCGCTGTTGTTTAATTTATTTATCAATAATATAGAGGATGGTATTAACAGCTCTGTTTCTATCTTTGCAGATGACACCAAGCTTTGTAGCACAGTACAGTCTATAGAGGATGTGTATAGGTTACAAGATGACTTGGATAGACTAAGTGTCTGGGCATCCACTTGGCAAATGAGGTTCAATGTGGATAAATGTAAAGTTATGCATCTGGGTACTAATAACCTGCATGCATCGTATGTCTTAGGGGGGATTAAACTGTCAGAGTCACTGGTAGAGAAGGATTTGGGTGTACTTGTAGATCACAGACTACAGAATAGCATGCAATGTCAGGCTGCTGCTTCCAAAGCCGGCAGGATATTGTCATGTATCAAAAGAGGCATGGACTCAAGGGACAGGGACATAATACTCCCCCTTTATAAAGCATTGGTACGGCCTCACCTGGAATATGCTGTTCAGTTTTGGGCACCTGTCCATAAAAGGGACACTGCGGAGTTGGAAAGGGTGCAGAGACGCTCGCCTAAACTAATATGGGGCATGGAACATCTTAGCTATGAGGAGCGATTAAAGGAGTTACAATTGTTTAGTCTTGAGAAGAGACGTTTAAGGGGGGATATGATAAACATATATAAGTATATTAATGGCCCATACAAAAAATATGGAGAAAAACTGTTCCAGGTTAAACCCCCCCCCAAAGGACAAGGGGGCACTCCCTCCGTCTGGAGAAGAAAAAGTTTACTCTCAAGGGGCGATACGCCTTCTTTACCGTGAGGACTGTAAATTTATGGAACGGTCTACCTCAGGAACTGGTCACAGCAGGAACAATTAACAGCTTTAAAACAGGATTAGATACATTCATGGAACAAAATAACATTAATGCTTATGAAGAAATATAAAATCCCATCCCTTCCCCAATATCGCGCCACACCCCTACCCCTTAATTCCCTGGTTGAACTTGATGGACATATGTCTTTTTTCGACCGTACTAACTATGTAACTATGTAACATTCAGTCAGAGGGAAGACAATCTAAAGTGCCCGACTGCTGCTCATTGCCCCAATTCCGTCATCAGTGCACTGGCCCGGGATATTTAGCTGGACAGAGCAGGGTTGCGGCCGGGGAACAATGTGCAGGTGCAGAAGGACGGCACTCAGATGTGGTGCACAATGCAGAAGGGATATGGCGGTATGTTTCCTAGTATATGGTCTGGCTGGGCATACTGTATATTAGGGCTGGGCGGTATACCGGTTCATACCGAATACCGAAATTTTTGTGCTGCACGATATGAATTTTAACCCATACCACAATACCGGTTTGGCCCCTTCCCCTCGGGAATAAATTAATCAGCCCAGCGCTGCGCTGTCCCCACATCGCGGAACTAATCCTATGTGACCTGCGAGTGCTGTTCTGCCCCCCCCCCCAATTAATTATTAGCCCAGCCCAGCGCTGTCCCCATCAGGGTACTACTCACATGTCACCCGCATGCGCTGCCCTCCTCGTCCTGTTTGTTGTGGCCGCCGGCGCTGACACTCTATACTAGTGGTCTCCAACCTGCGGACCTCCAGATGTTGCAAGACTACAACACCCAGCATGCCTGGACAGCCGTTGGAGACCACTGCTCTATACTGTGCGGTATCCCTATGCCCGGGCTGCAAAAAATAAACTTTGACTCACCTCCTGTGGTCCGGCACTGGCCTCAATTGTTTCCTGGGGACGGGAACGTTGGACAGCCGTCAGCCTATCACCGGGCGCAGCGATGTTCCGCCTCGGCCGGTGATAGGCTGAGCCCACTGTCATATAAGAAGTCGGCTTCTTACATGACAGTGGGCTCAACCTATCACCGGCCGAGGCGGAACATCGCTGCGGCCTGTGATAGACTGACAGCTCTCCAACGTCCCCGTCCCCAGCGTAAGGCCGACGTAGGTGCGTAAAAAAGTTTATTTTGTTTACCTTTTTCAGCCCGGGCATAGGGATACCGCACAGTATAGACTGCCAGCGCTGTCGCCGCAACTAACAGGACGAGGAGGGCAGCGCTTGCGGGTGATATGTGAGTATTTACCCCGATGGGGATGTGGGCTGATAATTAATATGGGGGGGGGGGGGCTATGAAATACCGTTGTATACCGTGGAACTGTCATACCGCCCAGCTGGTCTCAGCAGAAATATGGCGGTATGATTCCTAGTATATGGTCTGGCTGGGCATACAGTATATGACGCTCTCAGCAGGGATATGGCATTATGATTCCTAGTATATGGTCTGGCTGGACATACAGTATATGGCGCTCTCAGCAGGGATATGGCGTTATGATTCCTAGTATATGGTCTGGCTGGACATACAGTATATGACGTTCTCAGCAGGGATATGGCGTTATGATTCCTAGTATAAGGTCTGGCTGGACATACAGTATATGACGTTCTCAGCAGAAATATGGCGGTATGATTCCTAGTATATGGTCTGGCTGGGCATACTGTATATGACGCTCTCAGCAGGGATATGGCGTTATGATTCCTAGTATATGGTCTGGCTGGACATACAGTATATGACGCTCTCAGCAGGGATATGGCGTTATGATTCCTAGTAAATGGTCTGGCTGGACATACAGTATATGACGCTCTCAGCAGGGATATGGCGTTATGATTCATAGTATATGGTCTGGCTGGACATACAGTATATAATGCTCTCAGCAGAAATATAGCGGTATGATTCCTAGTATATGGTCTGGCTTGACATACAGAATATGACGCTTTCAGGCGAAATATGGCGGTATGATTCCTAGTATATGGTCTGGCTGGACACACAGTATATGACGCTGTCAGGCCCATGGCCTGATTATGGAATCATACATGTGTAATATAATTGTATTTGTGTATAATGTATAATCTAATGTATTCATTAAGACTGTGTATTTGTTTTTGTGTATTCCAGTTTTATTGGGGGGGGGGGGGGGATCTGTCTGCCTGTGTTATACTTCTTATGAAGTCAAAAGCCTTCGTAGCAGCAGGTTATGAGATGTCTCTGGTCCCATCATGAGATAAGGGAACGGGAAGAGAGATGCCCCCACCTGGGATCGGAGGGGGGGGGGGGGGGGTATGGAGTTTTTCGGCGGGCTCAGTAGAGGACTCAGAAGCGTCATTGGGATTTTGGAGAGTGAATTTTGCCGAAATGGTTTTTGGAGGGCATGTCACATTTAGGAAGCCCCTATGATACCAGAACAGCAGAAAAACCCCACATGGCATACCATTTTGGAAAGTACACCACTCAAGACACGTAACAAGGTTACCAGTGAGCCTTAACACGCCACAGGTGTTTGACGACTTTTTGTTAAAGTCGGATGTGTAAATGAAAAATTTTTTTTTCACTAAAGTGCAGTTTTTTCCCCAAATGTATCATATTTACAAAGGGTAATGGGAGGAAATGCCCCCCAAAATTTGTAACCCCATCTCTTCTGAGTATATAAATACCCCATGTTCGGACGTAAAATGCTCTGCGAGCGAACTACAATGCTCAGAAGAGAAGGAGTCACATTTAGCTTTTGGAAAGCAAATTTTGCTGAAATGGTGTTTGGGGGGCATGTCGCATTTAGGAAGCCCCTAGGGTGCGAGAACAGCAAAAAAAACAAAAAAAAAACACATGGCATACTATTTTGGAAACTACACCCCTCAAGGAACGTAACAAGGGGTACAGTGAGCCATAACACCTCACAGGTATTTCACGGCTTTTTGTGAAAGTTGGATGTGTAAATGAAAAAAAAATGTTTGCACTAAAATGCAGTGTTTTCCCCAAATTTTACATTTTTACAAGGGGTAATAGGAGAAAATGACCACCAAAATTTGTAACCCCATTTCTTCTGAGTATGGAAATACCCCATGTGTGGACGTCAAGGGCTCTGCTGGCGCACTACAATGCTCAGAAGAGGAGGAGCGCCATTGAGCTTTTTGAAAGAATTTGTTTGGAATGGAAGTCGGGGGCCATGTGCGTTTACAAAGCCCCCCATGGTGCCAGAACAGTCGACCCCCCCCCCCCACATGTGACCCCGTTTTGGAAACTACACCCCTCACAGAATTTAATAAGTGGTGCAGTGAGTATTTACACCCCACTGGCGTTTGACAGATCTTTGGAACAGTGGGCTGTGCAAATGAAAAATTAAATTTTTCATTTTCACGGATCACTGTTCCAAAAATCTGTCAGACACCTCTGGGGCATAAATGCTCACTGCACCCCTTAATACATTACGTGAGGGGTGTAGTTTCCAAAATGGGGTCACTTGTGGGGGGTCCATTGTTCTGGCCCTATGGGGGCTTTGTAAACACACATGGCCTTCTATTCCGGACAAATTTTCTCTTCAAAATCCCAATGGCGCTCCTTCTCTTCTGCGCATTGTAGTTCGCCCGCAGAGCACTTTACATCCACATATAGGGTTACAAATTTTGGGGGGCTTTTTTTTTCCTATTTTCCCTTGTGAAAATGAAAAATTTAGGGTAACGCCAGCATTTTAGCGAAAACATTTTTTTTTCCTAATTTTCCCATCCAACTATTTTGTCAAACACATGTGGGTTGTTAAGGCTCACTATACCCCTTGTTACGTTCTGTGAGGGGTGTAGTTTCCAAAATGGGGTCATATTGTTTTGTGTTTATGGCAGAACCGCTGTAAAATTAGCCACCCCTGTGCAAATCACCAATTTAGGCCTCAAATGTACATAGTGCACTCTCACTCCTGAGCCTGGTTGTGCGTCCGCAGAACATTTTACGCCCACATATAGGGTATTTCCCTACTCAGGAGAAATTGCGTTACAAATTTTGGGGGTCCTTTTTTGCTTTTACCGCTTGTGAAAATAAAAAGTATGGTGCAACACCAGCATGTTAGTGTAAAAAAATAAAAACATTTACACTAACAGGCTGGTGTAGCTCCCAACTTTTCCTTTTCATAAGGGGTAAAAAGAGAAAAATACCCCCAAAATTTGTAGTGCAATTTCTCCCGAGTACGGAAATACCCCATATGTGGCCCTAAACTGTTTCCTTGAAATAGGACAGGGCTCCGAAGGGAGAGAGCGCCATGCGCATTTGAGGACTAAATTAGGGATTGCATAGGGGTGGACATAGGGGTATTCTACGCCAGTAAGTGCCAAACAGGGTGCCTCCAGCTGTTGCAAAACTCCCAGCATGCCTGGACAGTCAGTGGCTGTCCAAAAATGCTGGGAGTTGTTGTTTTGCTACAGCTGGAGGCTCCGTTTTGGAAACACTGCCGTACAAGAAGTTTTTCATTTTTATTGGGGGGGGGGACAGTGTAAGGGGTGTATATGTAGTGTTTTACCCTTTATTTTGTGTTAGTGTAGTGTTTTTAGGGTACATTCGCACTGGCTGGTTACGGTGAGTTTACTGCTAGGAGTTTGCGCTGCGGCGAAAAATTTGCCGCAGCCCAAGCTTGAAGCAGGAAATTTACTGTAAACCTGTCCGTGTGAATGTACCCAGTTACCTAACTCAGTATTTTCCAACCAGTGTGCCTGGAGGTACGCAACTACAACTCCCAGCATGCTGTCTGGGCATGCTGGGATTTGCAGTTTTGCAACATCTGGAGGGCTACAGTTTATATACCACTGCACAGTGATCTCCAAACTGTGGACCTCCAGATTTTGCAAAACTACAAATCCCAGTATGCCCAGACAGCAAACAGCTATGTGGGCATGCTAAGAGTTGTAGTTTTGCAAGATCTGGAGGAATATAGTTTAGAGACCACTGTATTGTGGTCTCAAACTGTAGCCCTCGAGCTGTTACAAAACTACATATTCCAGCATGTCCAAACAGCTGTCTGAGCATGCTGGGAGTGGTCTCAGACTGTAGCCCTCCAGATCAACTTACCGGCTTCCGCAGGATCCAGGGAGCCGTCCTCTTCTGCCGCATGACATGCTGCCCGCCGATCACCGTCGCCCGCTGCCTCCGGACGGGTAAGTGTACTTTGGCGTTCGGTCCCCTTCGTTTCCCCGTTCTGCCCCGCCTATTGTTGGTGGGCAGGACGGGGAAAAAGAAAGGTAACCCCCCGCCCCCGATCTGCTATTGGTCATCGCTTCTGACGACCAATGGCAGGGATAGGAGGGGTGGCACCCCTTCCACCTCACTCCTATCCCTTCAAGGGGATCATAGGTGTCTTAGACAACCGCGATCCCCCTTATATTTCGGGTCACTGTATGACCCGGAATAGGCGCAAATCGCAAGTGTGAATTCACTTGTGATTTGCGCCGATCACCATTATGGAGGGGGGGGTCTGATGACCCCCCTGGGCATTTGCGCGGGGTGCTTGCTGATAGATATTAACCAAAGGCTGTCTGGGCATGCTGGAAATTGTAGTTTTGCAACAGCTGGTTAGGGAAAACTGTCATGGGGACTATTACTTGAAATCTTCTTATTGTAGGCACTGATTAATGTTGTGCCATAGCACAGCATTGATCATTTTAATCCATTACTACAGCCTGCTGAGGCTGCCAGCATTTTTGGAGCGCCGATCAGATTAGCCGGAAGCCGGTAGGGAACCCCCGCCCGTCCTCTGAGTTGATTGGGACCCCACGGGTGTCCCGATCAGCTCCACTGAGCTATCGGCATGTGTTTTCGGCATTTTAGACGCTGCAATCAACTTTGATAGCAATGTCTAAAGGGTTAATACTGGACATCACCCGGATGGTGATGTCTGGCATTAGCCACTATGAAGCGAGCTCAGCGCCTGAGCTCGCTTCATACACCTGCTGCACGGCTGTGTCATTTATAAACCCTGTGGTAGGGTTAACCTCCTCCCAGCTCTCAGCACTGTTGGGAGGGGAAAACAGTAAAACTCACGTTGGAGGGGCATGACCGCGTTTTGCGGATGATGAGAATACAGGTGTGAGTCTCACTGTTTCCCCTCCCAGCATAATAGCAACATTTTGCAAAGGGTGAGATCATTATATAGGGGTTGCGATATATCACAAAGACCCTCTGTGTATTTTAAAAATCCTTCTCATGTTGCATGGATGATAAGCCATGTTGGAGATGGTAAGGTGCACTTAAAGTGAAGATTCATCCAGCATGTTAATACATAAGTGGAAACATGCACATGTATTCAATCCAGATTATTGTCATTTATGGCAGCTGCCAAAGTTAGCTGAAGGCTTTATTCAGCTGTCTCTGGTGGCTTCCATAGAGAATGAATAGAGTGGTGGTCACTCTTGCACTCCGCCGCTCCATTCATGCCCTATTCTGGAGATTACAAGGGTTCCCAGCATTTGATCCCCCTGCAATCAGACAATTATCTGCAATCCTGTGGATAAGGGAAAACCTCTAATGGTGGAACAATCCCTCTTATAGAAAAAATGTGTTTGCATATTAAAATGCTACTGTTGTAATATGCTGAACTGTAATTGTCTCTAGCTTGAAAACTGAGAAATGTCTTTTGTTTTACTTATTATATATTGATTACAGTAACACATATTCATTTATTCTAGTCTGTTTTCTAATTATTTTTTATTCCTGTTCATTCTTTAGTAACCCAATGGATAGCGAGATTCAGAGAGATGGACGCATTCTAGATTTGGTTGATGATGCCTGGAAAGAAGATAAATTACCATATGAAGATGTAACCATTCCACTGGTAGAAACATCCTTTATAAAGTGTTTATATTTTCATTAGCGCTTGGTTGTGGCCCTCTCTATTGAGAGTAAGCAATGTTTAACTCATTGGAGAACATTTAACAATGTTGGTGTAAGGTAGTAAAGATTTTACCCCTGTTTGCTTGGTGTATTTTTTGCACATTTGCTCAAAATTTACCAAAAAGGCGCACAGGACTTGATAAATTTTGCTCAATGATAGAAACAAGTGAGCTGCAGAGATTGGTTTAACCCCTTAAGGACATAGGGCGTATCCATACGCCCCCGTTTCCAAGTCCTTAACCTCTTAAGGACCCATGACGTATGCATACGTCATCACACCCTGGGTCTTAAGGACCCATGACGTATGCATACGTCATGTCTTTTCCTGGTCTCCGCCGCTCACCCGGCGGAGATCGGAAGCGGATCCCTGCTGAAATCCTTCAGCAGGGATCCAGGGCAAACGCCGAGGAGGGCCAGGAAATCGCCCTTGCGATCTGCGGCGATACCGGGCTGATCGGGTCTCTGGGACCCGACCGCCCAGTAATTTCGCATGATCCTGGCTGTCACAGACAGCCAGGACCATGCTAAAGAATAGGAGCGAGGTGGCAAGCCGGCCACCTCCTCCTATTCCCTGCGATCTGTCGGTTAGTTAACCGACCAATCGCAGGAGGGGGGGCGGTTACTTCCTCCCGTCCTGCCCGGCCCCTTGAAGTCCGGAGAGGACGGGAGGAAGACCGGAGAACACGGCGGGGGACGGGGGAGTGCTGGGGACCGGCCCCGGTACTTACCTCGTCCCTGAAGACCCGGATCCCGGCGTGAAGACGGCGGCGGCGGCAACAGGTGAGTAGATCTTCAGCCGCGGTCGGGCCCTTTACAGCAATGCACGTCGCCGTAAAGCGACATGCATTGCTGTATTGGGACCCTATATACTACAACTCCCAGCATGCCCAGTCAGCCCTTGGCGTCTGGGCATGCTGGGAGTTGCAGTTTTGCAACATCTGGAGGTCCACAGTTTGGAGACCACTGTGCCCTTCCAGATGTTGCAAAACTACACATTCTCAGCATGCCCTTACTGTCCAGGCATGCTGGGAGTTGTAGTTCTGTAACATCTGGCCCTTCAGATGTTGTAGAACTACAACTCCCAGCATGCCTGGACAGTTTTGGCATACTGGGAGTTGTAGTTTTGCAACATCTGGAAGGGCACAGATTGGGAACCACTGTATTAGTGGTCTGCAAACTGTAGTCCTCCAGATGTTGCAAACTACAACTCCAAGCATGCTGGGAGTTGTAGTTCGGCAACATCTGGCTCTAAAGATGTTGCCGAACTACTACTCCCAGCATGCCTGAGAATGTTTGGGAGTTGTGGTTTTGCAACAACAGGAGGCACACTGGTTGGGAAACATTGTCTGTTTCCTAACTCAGTGTTTCCCAACCCGTGTGCCTCCAGCTGTTGCAAAACTATAACTACCAGCATGCACTGATAGACTGTGCATGCTGGGAGTTGTAGTTTTGCAACAGCTGGAAGTCCCCCCCTTTGAATGTACAGGGTACATTCACATGGGCAGGGGGCTTACAGTGAGTATCAGGCTGCAAGTTTGCGATGCAGCAAATTTTGCGCGGCAGCTCAAACTCGCAGCGGGAAAATCGCTGTAACCCCCCCTGCCCGTGTGACTGTACCCTAAAAACACTACACTACACTAACACAAAATAAAATAAAAAGTAAAAAACACTACATATACACATACCCCTACACAGCCCCCCTCCCCTCCCCAATAAAAATGAAAAACGTCTGGTACGCCACTGTTTTCAAAATGGAGCCTCCAGCTGTTGCAAAACAACAACTCCCAGTATTGCCGGACAGCCGTTGACTGTCCAAGCATGCTGGGAGTTTTGCAACAGCTGGAGGCACCCTGTTTGGGAATCACTGGCGTAGAATACCCCTATGTCCACCCCAATGCAAATCCCTAATTCAGGCCTCAAATGCGCATGGCGCTCTCACTTTGGAGCCCTGTCGTATTTCAAGGCAACAGTTTAGGGACACATATGGGGTATCTCCGTACTCGGGAGAAATTGCCTTACAAATTTTGGGGGGCTTTTTCTCCTTTCACCCCTTATGAAAAGGTGAAATTGGTGTCTATACCAGCATGTTAGTGTAAAAAATAAATTTTTTACACTAACATGCTGGTGTTGCCCTATACTTTTCATTTTGACAAGAGGTAAAAGGGAAAAAAGCCCCCCAAAATTTGTAATGCAACTTCTCCCGACTACGGAGATACCCCATATGTGGGCGTAAAGTGCTCTGGGGGCGCACAACAAGGCTCAGAAGGGAGAGTGCGCCATGTACATTTGAGGTGATTTGCACAGGGGTGGCTGATTGTTACAGCGGTTTTGACAAACGCAAAAAAAAAAAAAAAAAAAACACGTGACCCCATTTCGGAAACTACACCCCTCACGGAATGTAATGAGGGGTGCAGTGATAATTTACACCCCACTGGTGTCTGACAGATCTTTGGAACAGTGGGCTGCGCAAATTGAAAATTTTATACAGCCCACTGTTCCAAAGATCTGACAGACACCAGTGGGGGGTAAATGCTCACTGTACCCCTTGTTACGTTCCTCAAGGGGTCTAGTTTCCAAAATGGTATGCCATGTGGGGGTTATTTTGCTGTTCTGGCACCATTTAGGCTTCCTAAATGCGACAAGCCCCCCGAGCAAAATTTGCTCTCAAAAAGCCAAATATGACTCCTTCTCTTCTGAGCATTGTAGTTCGCCCGTAGTGCGATCAGGTCAACTTATGGGATACCTCCATACTCGGAAGAGATGGGGTTACAAATTTTGGGGGGTATTTTCTGCTATTAACCCTTGCAAAAATTTGAAATTTGGGGGGGAAACACACATTTTAGTGAAATTTTTTTTTTTTTTTTTTTTTTTTCGTATGCAAAAGTCGTGAAACCCCTGTGGGGTATTAAGGCTCACTTTATTCCTTGTTACGTTCCTCAAGGGGTCTAGTTTCCAAAATGGTATGGCATGTGGGTATTTTTTTGCTGTCCTGGCACCATAGGGGCTTCCTAAATGCAACATGCCCCCGAGCAAAATTTGCTCTCAAAAAGCCAAATATGACTCCTTCTCTTCTGAGCATTGTAGTTCGCCCATAGTGCACTTCATGTCAACTTATGGGGTACCTCCATACTCAGAAGAGATGGGGTTACAAATTTTGGGGGCTATTTTCTGCTATTAACCCTTGCAAAAATGTGAAATTTGGGGGGAAGCACACATTTTATTTAAATTTTTTTTACATTTTTTACATATGCAAAAGTCGTGAAACCCCTGTGGGGTATTAGGCCTCACTTTATTCCTTGTTACGTTCCTCAAGGGGTCTAGTTTCCAAAATGGTATGCCATGTGGGCTTTTTTTCCTGTTCTGGCACCATAGGGGCTTCCTAAATGCAACATGCCCCCGAGCAAAAACCATTTCAGAAAAACGTACGCTCCAAAATCCCCTTGTCGCTCCTTCCCTTCTGAGCCCTCTACTGCGCCCCCGAACACTTTACATAGACATATGAGGTATGTGCTTAGTCGAGAGAAATTGGGCTACAAATAGAAATATACATTTTCCCCTTTTACCCCTTGTAAAAATTCAAAAATTGGGTCTACAAGAACATGCGAATGTAAAAAATGGAAATTGTGAATTTTCTCCTTCACTTTGCTGCTATTCCTGTGAAACACCTAAAGGGTTAAAATGCTGACTGAATGTCATTTTGAATATTTTGGGGGGTGCAGTTTTTATAATGGGGTCATTTGTGGGGTATTTCTAAGATGAAGACCCTTCAAATCCACTTCAAACCTGAACTGGTCCCTGAAAATTTGTGATTTTGGAAATTTTGTGAAAAATTGGAAAATTGCTGCTGAACTTTGAAGCCCTCTGATGTCTTCCAAAAGTAAAAACTCGTCAATTTTATGATGCAAATATAAAGTAGACATATTGTATATGTGAATAAAATAAAATAATATTTGGAATATCCAATTTTCATCAAATTTTGGGATTTTTCACCAAGAAAGGATGCAAGTTACCAAAATTTTTTACCACTAAGTTAAAGTAGAATATGTCACGAAAAAACAGTCTCGGAATCAGAATGATAACTAAAAGCATTCCAGAGTTATTAATGTTTAAAGTGACAGTGGTCAGATGTGCAAAAAATGGCCGGGTCCTAAGGTGTAAAATGGCTGGGTCCTTAAGGGGTTAAGGACCGAGGGCGTATGGATACGCCCTGAGCATTTCCGGCCCCCGCTGCTAGCCGGAGGGGAGCCGGGGCCGGATGCCTGCTGAAATCGTTCAGCAGACATCCCGGCATATCGCCCAGGGGGGTCATTATGTCCCCCCATGTCGGCGATTGCCACAGATCGCTGGACAATTCCGTCCAGCGATCTGCGGCGGATTCCGGGTCAATCGGGTCTCCAGTGACCCGATGACCCGGAATTACTGGGACGGCCCCGAATAGCCAGAGCCTGCAGGAGTGAGGTGGCACTGGTGCCACCTCACGATCGCCCTGATTCGTCGGCCGGATTACCGGCCGACCAATCAGGGCGCCTGCTGCGGGTGTCACTCCCGCAACCCGCTCCACCCCTCTTCCGGAGGACGTGAGCGGGTGCGGGAAGACGACCCCGGGTGCTGGGGACCCAGATCCCCGGCGTCCCTGTTGGGATCGGGGCCCCAGGAGCGACGGCGGCGGCAAGGGACAGTCCTGGAGTGTGGATCGTTGAAGGTGAGTGACAGCCTCCTGCTGTTGCTTAGCAACAGCTCCCAGCATGCAAAAAGGGCATGCTGGGAGCTGTAGTTATGCAACAGCAGGAGGCAGACCACCACAACTCCCAGCATGCCCTTATGGGCATGCTGGGACTTGTAGTTTTGCAACAGCTGGAGGCACATTCTTTCTATGGAAAAGTGTACCTTCAGCTGTTGTGTAACTACAACTCCCAGCTTGCACAATCAGCTGAAGTGCATGCTGGGAGTTGTAGTGGTGCATCTGGTGGTTGCATAACTACAACTCCCAGCATGCCCGTTGGCTGTCGGTGACTGCTGAGAGTTCTAGTTTTGCAACAGCTGAAGGCACACTGAGTTAAGTAGTAAACCAGTGTGTCTCCAGCTGTTGCATAACTACAATCCCCAGCATCCCCAGCCAATGTAGTATGACTCCGGCTGTTGCATAACTACAAGACCCAGCATGCCCTTCCGCTGTCCGTACATTCTGGGGGTTGTAGCTTTTGCAACAGCTGAAGGCACACTTGGTGCAAAACACTGAGTTTGTTACCAAACTCGGTGTTTCACAACCTGTGTGTCTCCAGCTGTTGCAAAACTACAACTCCCAACATGCACTGATAGACCGTACATGCTGGGAGTTGTAGTTTTGCAACAGCTGGATGTTTCCCCCCCCAATGTGAACGTACAGGGTACACTCACATGGGCGGAGGATTACAGTAAGTATCCGGCTGCAAGTTTGAGCTGCGGCAAATTTTCTGCCGCTGCCCAAACTGCCAGCGAGAAACTACTGTGAACCCCCGCCCGTGTTACTGTACCCTAAAAACACTACACTACACTAACACAAAATAAAATAAAAAGTAAAAAACACTACATATACACATACCCCTACACAGCCCCCCTCCCCTCCTCAATAAAAATGAAAAACGTCTGGTACGTCACTGTTTCCAAAAAGGAGCCTCCAGCGGTTGCAAAACTACAACTCCCAGCATGCACTGATAGACCGTCCATGCTGGGAGTTGTAGTTTTGCAACAGCTGGATGTTTCCCACCCCCCAATGTGAACGTACAGGGTACACTCACATGGGCGGAGGATTACAGTAAGTATCCGGCTGCAAGTTTGAGCTGCCGCAAATTTTCTGCTGCAGCTCAAGCTGCCAGCGAGAAACTACTGTGAACCCCCGCCCGTGCGACTGTACCCTAAAAACACTACACTACACTACCACAAAATAAAATAAAAAGTAAAAAACACTACATATACACATACCCCTACACAGCCCCCCTCCCCAATAAAAATGAAAAACGTCTGGTACGCCACTGTTTCCAGAACGGAGCCTCCAGCTGTTGCAAAACAACTACTCCCAGTATTGCCAGATAGCCACTGACTGTCCAGGCATGCAGGGAGTTTTACAACAGCTGGAGGCCCCCTGTTTGGGAATCACTGGCGTAGAATTCCCCTATGTCCACCCCTATGCAATCCCTAATTTAGGCCTCAAATGCGCATGGCGCTCTCACTTTGGAGCCCTGTCGTATTTCAAGGCAACAGTTTAGGGCCACATATGGGGTATCGCCGTACTCGGGAGAAATTGGGCTTCAAATTTTGGGGGGTATTTTCTGCTATTACCCTTTTTAAAAATGTAAAATTTTTGGGAAAACAAGCATTTTAGGTAAAAAAACTAAAAATTTTTTTTTACATATACAAAAGTCATGAAACACCTGTGGGGTATAAAGGTTCACTTAACCCCTTGTTACGTTCCCCGAGGGGTCTAGTTTCCAAAATGGTATGCCATGTGTTTTTTTTTTTTTTTTTTTTTTGCTGTCCTGGCACCATAGGGGCTTCCTAAATGCGGCATGCCCCCAGAGCAAAATTTGCTTTCAAAAAGCCAAATGTGACTCTTTCTCTTCTGAGACCTGTAGTGCGCCAGCAGAGCACTTTTCACCCCCATATGGGGTGTTTTCTGAATCGGGAGAAATTGGGCTTCAAATTTTGGGGGGTATTTTCTGCTATTACCCTTTTTAAAAATGTAAACATTTTGGGAAACCAAGCATATTAGGTAAAAAAAATTTTTTTTTTTTTTTTTACATATGCAAAAGTCGTGAAACACCTGTAGGGTATTAAGGTCCACATTACCCCTTGTTACGTTCCCCGAGGGGTCTAGTTTCCAAAATGGTATGCCATGTGTTTTTTTTTGTTGTCCTGGCACCATAGGGGCTTCCTAAAGGTGACATGCCCCCCAAAAACCATTTGTCGCTCCTTCCCTTCTGAGCCCTCTACTGCGCCCGCCGAACAATTAACATAGACATATGAGGTATGTGCTTACTCGAGAGAAATTGGGTTTCAAATACAAGTAAAAATTTTCTCCTTTTTACCCCTTGCAAAAATTCAAAAATTGGGTCTACAAGAACATGCGAGTGTAAAAAATGAAGATTTTGAATTTTCTCCTTCAATTTGCTGCTATTCCTGTGAAACACCTAAAGGGTTAATACACTTACTGAATGTCATTTTGAATACTTTGGGGGTGTAGTTTTTATAATGGGGTCTTTTATGGGGTATTTCTAATATGAAGACCCTTCAAATCCACTTCAAACCTGAACTGGTCCATGAAAAATAGCGAGTTTGAAAATTTTGTGAAAAATTTCAAAATTGCTGCTGAACTTTGAAGCCCTCTGGTGTCTTCCAAAAGTAAAAATTATTTTGAATATCCATTTTCCTTACAAGCAGAGAGCTTCAAAGTTAGAAAAATGCAAAATTTTCATTTTTTTCATCAAATTTGGGGATTTTTCACCAAGAAAGGATGCAAGTTACCATAAAATTTTACCACTAAGTTAAAGTAGTAAAGGTCACGAAAAAATCTCGGAATCAGAATGATAACTAAAAGCATTCCAGAGTTATACATGTTTAAAGTGACAGTGGTCAGAATTGCAAAAAACGCTCCGGTCCTTAAGGTGAAAAAGGGCTCGGTCCTTAAGGGGTTAAAGAGGAACTCCGATGGAAACAAGTAGAAAACAAATGTTTTCAAATCAACTGGTGCCTGAAAGTTAAACAGATTAGTAAATTACTTCTATTAAGAAATCTTAATCCTTCCAGTACTTATTAGCTGCTGTATAAAACAGCTGCTGTGAATTTTTCTGTCTAACAACAGTGCTCTCTGCTGACACCCCTGTCCGTGTCAGGAACTGTCCACATTAGAATCAAACCACTCCTGCTCTAGACAGTTCCTGACATGGACAGAGGTGTCAGTAGAGAGCACTGTTATCAGACAGAAAAGAACTTCACAAATTTCTCTGTAGTATAGCTGTAGTATACAGTAGCTGATAAGTACTAGAAGGGTTAAGATTTTTTACAAGAAGTTATTTACGAATCTGTTTAACTTTGTTGCACCAGTTGATTTGAAAACATTTATTTTTCCACCGGAGTTCCCCTTTAAGCTTTGTGATCTGGCATCTAACACTTTTGAACATGTCCTATTAGGTGGTGTAGGTTTGCCCAAAAAAGTAGGCTTTGCGCAAAAAAAAAAAAAAAACACTTCTAAATTTAATTTGCACAAATAATAAATACAGCTCCACTGCAAAACAGTAGACAACTTTGAAAGATGTCCTATCGAAAATTGCGCCATTGAGTCCAAAAAGCTACCACAGAGTCAGGATGTAGCCTGCACAGCCAATGAACGTATGAGTTATGCTTCATCTGACTTCCCTGCCGTTCTACTTCACTAAGGTTATGTAAACCTCCCCCACAGTGACGCAGAGCAAGCGGTTACAAAAACACAAGTGTTAAAACCAATTAGAAATGCTAAATATGACAGTGATCTCAGAACATACTTACCGTTCACACTGCGCAATCTCTGCTGGTGGAATTCCGCAGTGTAAACATAATGCATGTGGTCATTCAGACCTGAATTACCTTCTGCTCCTATTTTGATTATCCAGCATGCCTTTATCTGTAAAAACAAGTATATTCCTATGTACTTCTGCCTCTCTGGGAAGAAGGATATGTAAAGATGCTTATTTTTCTTTCCTTTTGGAGAGATGTCTAGCTTGGCAAAATTTCCCAGTCATTTGGCAAGACTCCATAGTGATGTGATACATGGCGTATTACTAAGCTGCTTTGATTATCCTTCAATTCTTTATTCACATTGGTTTACGGATAATCATAAAACATTTATCATAAAATCTGCAGCATATATGCTAGGTGGGAACACACCCGTACACAACCTAAAATCTGCAGCATACACACTATGGGTGAACGTGCATAGATTCCATATATCAGGTGCATCCCTAGCTGAACTGCTCAACATGTAGAGTTTCTGTAGCCCTCCTGCTATCTCTATAGTGGATGAAGGGGGAAACGGCTATAGGAGATGAGGGGGGAAGGGCTATAGGAGATGAGGGGGAATGGCTACAGGAAGGGGGGAATGGCTCATAGAAGGGGGATGGAACTGCTACATGAAATGAGGAGAATGGCTATATGAAATTCATATAGCCAATTTCCCTTAAAGCTACTCCCCTCATTTTAAATCCCCTGTGGCAGGTTTCCCCTGTGGAAGGGGATCCAGATTCCGTTGTGAGCACCAATGAACCCAAAGTTTCCAGGCTGATCTGTAAGCAGATCTGGTACCTTGAGCCCAGGCGTCATTAAGGATGTCTCTAGCTGATTGAGAAATGTCTGAGTTGATTGTGAATGACCCTGAAATCAGCCAATCAACCAGGGAGTTGATTCTTTAGAATGAATGGATGTGTGTTCCCTAAAGGATCTGTTAGTAGAGTTGGAAATGGTGGAATGATCATCCGGATGTCCAAGAGCATCCCCAGGATTTGAGGAAACCGAGATTGTGATGGCCACAGTGGAGTGATCAGGAAAATTGTCGATCTCCGAAGTGACACCTGAAAAAGAACTCTGGGGATAAGAGCAAAAGGTGGGAATGCATAAAGTATTCCTGGGGGTCAGATCTATAGAAGTGCATCCACGCCTGAAGCTTCTGGATCGGGTCACCAGCTGAAAAAGAGTGGAATCTGACGATTGAGACGGGATGCGAAAAGATCCATGTGGAATGGGCCCCAAAGGGAATTGATCTGTTGAAAAATGAGCGAATTTAGTTTCCAGTCGCTGAAATCTGTTAAATGACGGGAATTCCAATCCTCAATGGTGTTGGAAAGACCCAGAAGATATTCCGCCTGCAAAAGGATGTCTTTGTCTAGGCAAAAATGCCATAGATCGTTGACAATGTTGGCTAAGAGTTTGGATTTGGTGCCTCCGATGCGATTGACATATTGGACTGCCGAAACATTGTCCATACCAAGAAGTATGCAACAATGTGACTTGTCCTTTGCAAAGGTCTTCAAAGCAAAAAAGCCTGCTAATAGTTCTAAGCAGTTGATATGGAGAAGTGCTTCTGAAGAGGACCATTTCCCTCTTGTGGAAAGGGAACCGAAATGAGCACCCCAACCTAAGAGGCTCGTGTCGGATTCCAAGATGAGATCTGGTTTGGCATTGAAAATTGTTTTGCTGTTCCAGTCTTTAAAATAAGCCTATCCTCAGAAGCCACAGAAGAACTTCTCTGGTGGTTACATCAACCACCAGAGAAGTTCTTCTCTGGCTTCTGAGGATAGGCTTATTTTGTTCGAATATCCTAATCCTCCTCTTAAGTGATGGATTTTTAACCTTTGAAGGGCTCTGTAGTAATATAGTAACATAGTTTATAAGGTTGAAAAAAAGACCAGAGTCCATCAAGTTCAACCTATATCCTTAATGAGTCCCTACTGAGTTCATCCAGAGGAAGGCAAAAAGCCCTCATACTAGAGGTAAAAATTCCTTCCCGACTCCAAATATGGCAGTCAGAATAAATCCCTGGATCAACATTCTGTCCCTATAAATCTAAAAAAGCTCCAAAAATGCATCCAGACCACTTTTAAATTCTTTTACAGAGCTCACCATGACCACCTCCGGGAGAGAATTCCACAGTCTCACTGCCCTTACAGTAAAGAACCCCCGTCTGTGCTGGTGTAGAAACCTTTTTCTACATTATAGATACAGTCCTTGGTATAAATAGATCATGAGAAAGATCTCTGTACTGTCCCCTGATATATTTATACATAGTTATTAGGTCTCCCCAAAGCATTCTTTTTTCTAAACTAAATAATCCTAATTCTGATCATCTTTCTGGGTACTGTAGTCCTTCCATTCCCCATATTACCCTGGTGTGCTCCCATTTAATACATAATCCCAGCCCAAATTTTTCCTCCCCATGGGGATTACCTTACATTTATCAGTGTTGAACCTCCTCTGCCACTTCCCAGCCCAAGCCTCCAACCTATCCAGATCCATTTGTTACAGTGCCACTCCTACAGAGTTTAGTATCATCTCCAAAGATTGCTACTTTACTATTCAACCCCTCTACCAGGTCATTAATAAATATATTAAATAGAACAGGACCAGAGACTGACCCCTGTGGTACCCCACTAGTAACAGTCACCCAATTAGAATAATTACCATTAATAACCACCCTCTGTTTCCTATCACTACTTACCCACTTGCACACATTTTCCCCCAGCCCAATCCTTCTCATTTTATGCACCAACCATTCATGTGGCAATAAATTCTATCAGGTAACCCTGAGTGGTGTTGAGAATCCAGTGATCAGAATAAATCGTACTCCAATAGTGGAAAATATGTATGAGTCTTCCGCCCACAGGATGATGTGAAAAATGTTGTGGAGGAAGACTTACCTGGTGCAGGTCTGGAATGGGTGGAGGAAGGTTGTTCTCATTGCCCTCTGGTCTCCCAGGGGCATCCCCTAAAGGGGAAGAATAGAGGAAGTTGGTATGTAGGGGCTGGGGCAGAGGGTCTATCCATTTGGAAGGAGACCCTATGTTGGCTTCTGGGATTGTAGGAGTGGCTGGGAAAACAACCCCTTCTTTTCCCAGCCCGTCCAAAAATCTTATTAGAAAAGACTTGTTTGAGAAAAGCCTGGGCTTTGTCTAATGAAGAGAACAGCCCTACATATTTGCTCATTTCTTTAATAAATTTCTCTCAGCGCAGAGTGCTGCATTAGTATTTCCGAAGAAGCATATGGCTCTTTGAGCCTATTCCCGGAGAACCAAAACATCTATGGGAGTACCGGATGTAATAGCCTCCTCAGTCAGGTCCATTATTTTAGTTAGAGGTCCTAGCAAATCTAAGAATTTGTCCTGGAAAATGTGCACTTTTAGTGGTGCACAGGTAATAGGGATATTTTAGCGCTGTCCACAGCCAAGATATAAGATGAAAGTATTTATTACATGTAACGCGTTTCAAGGACGCTCCGTCCTCTTCCTCAGACATGTCTGAGGAAGAGGACGGAGCGTCCTTGAAACGCGTTACATGTAATAAATACTTTCATCTTATACCTTGGTTGTGGACAGCGCTGTAATATCCCTATTACCTGTGCACCACTAAAAGTGCACATTTTCCACTTCATGTTCCCTATGCCTAGCCAAGGGCGGGATAAGCTGCAGTCCTAGGTGGATATCAAGGTGGAGTCTCCATCCCAACCATCCGAAAGGATTACATACCTGCTAGAGCATTGTGCCTCTATAGCACAACATCATCTGGTGAGTCTCTCTATTATTAGGGGCTCACCTTCTTTTGTCTATTGTCCTTCACAGTGGAGCGCTTCTCCATCCTTTTTATTTCAGTTCAAGAATTTGTCCTGGCACGCTTTGATGGATCTGTCGATCCCTTTTTTCAGGTTGGAGCCTGACTTTAATAGGTAATGGACCAGGATGGGGCCCAACTCCTGGAGTTTGGGCAGCATTATTGGGAAGAGTGGGGCGAGGACATTCAGCTTTTAATTTATTACGTGATCTTCCTCATCCAAGTAGTCAAATATTGCGCTACCTAAGGATTGGGCACCCACCCACCCGATCTAGGCTGTTTAATGTGGGCTGGGTCAAAGAAAGGGTTACCCGTGCGGTCCAAAATGTTAGGTGCAATGTTAGCGCGGAAGTGTCCGTCAACTCACCTGTCTACCCCTTCGTGAGAGGAAGGAAGATCAGCCTCCGGGATGCCCGAGAAACTGAAATTTATCCGGCCAGCTGAACTAGGACTGTCGGCCGTATCTAGTGAGCATTCTGGGTGATAAACTTTTTGTATTTATTGCTGAATATGAAATTGGTGGTCCACGGATCGATTTTTGTACCATGAATACTTGAATACTAAGAAAAAAAACATTAAGAAAATCTATTCAATTGTCAAGTGTGATTTATACTTACTGCTGGTTGCTATTTGAGATGTAGTGGAGCCTCCTTGTCCCATAGATTTGTATTGAGGGGGCGGGCCGTGACATCACAAGGGGGCAGAGCTGTGAAGTAACGATGCTCCGGCCCCTGTAATGCCCGTCATTACGCACAGAGCGAGTTTTCTCTGGGCAGTAATGATATTGGGGTGCAGCAGCGGAGATCCCAGAGGGTCCCCAGCAGCGGGACCCCGGCGATCTAAAATCTTATCCAAAATCCTTTGGATAGGGGATAAGATCCTAGGGACAGAGTACCCCTTTAAGGGTGCCAATAATTTTGTCCAGCCCATTTTTGGAGTTTGGTGTGACATTATGTCCAATTTGCTTTTTTTTCCTTCCCTTTTTTGGCTTAGTTCCATTACACACAAAGGGAATAAACATGTGTATAGAAAAACATGTGTTACTGCAGTCCTTTTCTGTGAGAAATACTTCATTTTCTTGAAAAATTTCAGGGGTGCCAACATCAGCAGTCATCCCGGTCCGATCACCACCCGGCGAGCGGCGGTAATCAGAAATACGGAGGGCGAACAGGTACACCCTCCGTCCTTAAAGGGGTACTCCGGCAGAAAATAATATATTTTAAATCAACTGGTGCCAGAAAGTTATACAGATTTGTAAATTACTTCTATTAAAAAAAATCTTAATCCTTCCAGTACTTATCAGCTGCTGTATGCTCCACAGGAAGTTCTTTTCTTTTTGAATTTCTTTTCTGTCTGACCACAGTGCTCTCTGCTGACACCTCTATCCATTTCAGGAATTGTCCAGAGCAGGAGCAAATCCCCATGGTAAACCTTTCCCCATAGCAAACTTGGAAGGATTAAGATTTTTTAATAGAAGTAATTTACAAATCTGTATTACTTCCTGGCCCGATTTGATTTAAAATAAATTGTTTTCCACCAGACTACCCCTTTAAGTACCAGGACGCGAGGGTTTACCTGTATGCCTTCTATCCCCAACAGGTTAAAGAGCTTCAGAATTCACCAGCAATTTTCCAATGTTCACAAAAATTTCTAATTCTTTTTTAGGGACCAGTTCAGTTCTGAAGTGAATTTCAGGGTCTTTATTATTTAGGGCCGATATCTATTTTTTAGGGCCGATACCGATAATCTGTGGAGGTTAAGGCTGATAGCCGATAACTTATACCGATATTCCGGTATAAGTTATGGGCTATTTCTCTATCTCTCAGGTAATTGCCGATAACGTCAAAAATCGTGAATATCTGCCAAACCCATAATCGGACGATCCCTAGTCTTTATGTTAAAAAGCCCCCATAATTGTCCCCATTATGAAAATTGCACCCCTCGAAGTATTCACAATGACATTCAGAAAGTTTTTTTTAACCCTTAAGGTGTTTCACAGGAATAGCAGCAAAGTGGAGGAGAAAAATCAAAATCTCCATTTTTTTTTTTTTTTTTACACTACCATGTTCTTGTAGCCCCATTTTTTTTTCATTTTTACAAGGGGTAAAATGCCCCCTAAAATTTGTAACCCAATTTATCCTGAGCGAGGAAATACCTCATATGTAGATGTCCAGTGCTCTGTGGGTGCACTAGAGGGCTCAGAAGGAAAGGAGCGACAATGGGCTTTTGAAGAGCAAATTTTGCTGAAATGGTTTTTAGGGGGCATGTCGCATTTAGGAAGCCCCCATTGTACCAGAACAGAAAAAAAACACTTGGCACACTACTTGGGAAACCACACCCCTCATGGAATGTAACAAGTGGTGAAGTGAGAATTTAACCCCTTCACGACCACGGACGTAAATGTACGTCCTGGCGTGGCGGGACTTCCCGCACCAGGACGTACATTTACGTCCTGTGTATGACCGCGAGCATCGGAACGGTGCTCGCGTCATACACGGCAGTTCCGGCGATCGTGCGGATGTCCACCATTAACCCCTCAGATGCCGTGATCAATACAGATCGCGGCATTGGGTACTTGGATTGGATAATCGGATCGCCCGGAGCGCTGCCGCGGCGATCCGATCATCCAGCATGGTGGCCGGAGGTCCCCTCACCTTGCTCCGGCCGTCTCCCGGGGTCTTCTGCTCTGGTCTGCGATCGAGCAGACCAGAGCAGAAGATCACTGATAATACTGAGCAGTGCTGTGTCCTATACATAGCACTGCCCAGTATTAGCAATCAAAGGATTGCTATAGATAGTCCCCTATGGGGACATAAAAAGTGTAAGAAAATAAAAATAAAAAAATTTAAAAAAAAGTTGAAAAATGTAAAAGTAAAAAAAAAGTGAAAAATCCCCTCCCCCAATAAAAATGAAAATTGTCAGTTTTTCCCATTTTACCCCCAAAAAGCGTAATAAAAAAAAAAAAAAAAACATATTTGGTATCGCCGCGTGCGTAAATATCCGAACTATCAAAATATTCTGTTAATGATCCCGTACGGTGAATGGCGTAAACGTAAAAAATAAAAAATTCAAAAAATGTTCCTTTTTTTCGCATTTTGTTCCAAAAAAATGTATAAAAAATTATCTAAAAGTTTTATATATGCAAATGTGGCATCTCAAAAAAAGTACAGATGACGGCGCAAAAAATGAGCCCCCATACCGCCCTATATATGGAAAATTGAAAAAGTTATAGGTGGTCAAAATAGGGCAATTTTAGATTACTGATTTTGTACAAAAAGTTTTAGATTTTTTTTTAAGCGGTACAAAAATATAAAAGTATCTAGCCATGGGATCATTTTAATCGTATTGACCCACAGAATAAAGAACACATGTCATTTTTACCGTAAATTGTACAGTGTGAAAACGTAACCCTCCAAAATGTTCAAAGTTTTGGTTTTCATTAAAATTTCCTCCCTAAAAAATATTTTTTTGGGTTCGCCGTACATTTTATGGTAAAATGAGAGGTTTCATTACAAAGTACAATTGGTTACGCAAAAAACAAGCCCTTATATGGGTCTGTGGATGGAAATATAAAAGAGTTATGGATTTTAGAAGGCGAGAAGGAAAAAAACGAAAACGCAAAAATAAAATTGGCCTTGTCCTTAAGGTGTAAATGGGTTTGGTCATTAAGGGGTTAAGTGAGTATTTACACCCCACCGGCGTTTTGACAGATTTTTGTTGAAACTGTGTGCTGTACATATGAAAAATTAAAATTTTCTTTTTCTCTGACCACTGTTCCAAAAAACCTCACTGCACCACTTGTTACGTTAATTTTCACATTCAAATTTAACGAAAATTTGTCTATGACCAGTGAGGTGTTAAGGTCCTTAAAGGAGTAGTCCAATGGTGAAAAATTCTATACAGTTAGCAACAGTTTAAAAAGTTATATAACTTTGTAATATACTCGCATAACCCATCTGGAACGGAAAGTACCTTTTTCAGTGATTTCTCTCTAGACAGGAAGTGCTGCATAATCCAGCATCTCGACCTACACTTCTTCTACAGCCTGTGGTCAGCTCCTCATTCCTTTCCTCATAGTTTTCAATATATGACTGCTCACCAATCACAGCACTCACACATTGAAAAAAAAAAGGTTAATTAATGTGAATAAACCCCTCCCCTAATAAATGTTTGACTCATGACACCCCCCCCCCCACACACACACACACACACCTTTTTCCTTTTTTAAATAAAATGATGTAAACAAAAATTAATATAAATCTATGTGGCATTGCCGTGTGCGTAGATGTGCGAACTTTTAAAATATAATGTTAATTTAACCAATTCATGCAGCCCTAATAATTAACATTGTATTATTTTTAAAGGGGTATTCCAGGCAAAACCTTTTTTTTTATATATATATATATATATATATATATATATATCAACTGGCTCCGGAAAGTTAAACAGATTTGTAAATTACTTCTATTAAAAAAAACTTAATCCTTCCAATAGTTATTAGCTTCTGAAGTTTTCTGTATAACTGCTCACTGATGATGTCACGTCCCGGGAGCTGTTCATGATGGGAGAATATCCACATAGGAACCGCACAGCTCCTGGGACATGAGTCATCAGAGAGCAGTTAGACAGAAAACAACAACTCAACTTCAGAAGCTAATAACTATTGGAAGGATTAAGATTTTTAATAGAAGTAATTTACAAATCTGTTTAACTTTCCGGAGCCAGTTGATATATATATAAATAAAATGTTGGCCTGGAATACCCCTTTAAAATGAAAGCTGAGAATGAGAAATCCTCCTTAAACTGTACTTTGTTTTCCTTACAGAATGAGCTTCCAGAACCTGAACAGGATAATGGTGGAGTGATGGAGTCTGTCAAAGAGCAGGAAATGAAATGGGCAGACCTGGCACTGCAGTATCTGCATGAAAACGTACCATTGTCAGGGAGTTAACATTGCTCTTATGTTTAAAAACAAAAATAAAAGTAAATAAAACAGATTACTAATAAGTTACTGTTCCTTTTGAGTAATGAATTGATTATCTGGATTTTCATCTTTATAAGAGAAATAGTTGTAATTTTGGCAGAACTCAATTTAAGTGATTTCATAAATATGTGTTAAAGTGTGAACATTAACAGTCCAAGTGTAGGAAGATGAACTGAAAGCCATTTTTTATAATTTACTAGCTGAGTACCTGGCGTTGCCCGGTTTTTCTTTCCTCTTCCTTGTTGGGGAGGAAAATTAACAAAGGAGGAAGCTTTTGACTTCATATCCCAACCCCATATCTCATCCTCATACCCTGTCTTCATACCCGAACCTCCTATCCCGACCTCCTATCTCTACCTCCTATTCCGACCTACCATCCCGTCCTCCTATACCGTCCCCCTATTTCTACCTCCTAACCTGACCTCATATCCCGTCCTCATATCCCGACCATCCCGGCCTCCTAACTCGACCTCCTGTCTCGACCTCCTGTCTCGACCTCCTGTCTCGTCCTCCTGTCTCGTCCTCCTGTCTCGTCCTCCTGTCTCGACCTCCTGTCTCGACCTCCTGTCTCGACCTCCTGTCTCGTCCTCCTGTCCCGTCCTCCTGTCCCGTCCTCCTGTCCCGTCCTCCTGTCCCGTCCTCCTGTCCCGTCCTCCTGTCCCCAGCTGTTGCAAAAGTACAACTCCCAGCATGCACGGTCTGTCAGTACATGCTGGGAGTTGTAGTTTTGAAACAGCTGGAGGTTGGACCCCCCCATGTGAACCTACAGGGTACATTCACATGGGCAGGTTTACAGTAAGTTTTCTGCTTCAAGTATGAGCTGCGGCAAATTTTTCGCCGTAGCGCAAACTCCTAGCAGGGAACTCACTGTAAACCTCCGCCAGTGTGAATGTACCCTAAAAACACTACACTATACTAACACATAATAAAGGGTAAAACACAACGTATACACCCCCTTACACTGTCCCCCCCCCCCCCCCAATAAAAATTAAAAACGTATTTTACAGCAGTGTTTCCAAAACGGAACCTCCAGCTGTTGCAAAACAACAACTCCCAGCATTTCTGGACAGTCACTGACTGTCCAGGCATGCTGGGAGTTTAGCAACAGCTGGAGGCACCCTGTTAGGGGTATTCTATGCCAGTGATTCCCAATGTCCACCCCTATGCAATCCCTAATTTAGTCCTCAAATGCGCATGGCGCTCTCACTTCGGAGCCCTGTCGTATTTCAAGGAAACAGTTTAGGGCCACATATGGGGTATCTCCGTACTCGGGAGATATTACACTACACATTTTGAGGGGCTTTTTCTCCTTTTACCCCTTATGAAAAGGAAAAGTTGGGGTCTACACCAGCCTGTTAGTGTAAAACATTTTTTTTTACACTAACATGCTGGTGTTGCCCTTTACTTTTTATTTTCACAAGAGGTAAAAGGAAAAAAAGACCCCCAAAATTTGTAACGCAATTTCTCCTGAGTACGGAAATACCCCATATGTGGGCGTAAAATGCTCTGCGGACGCACAACAAGGCTCAGGAGTGAGAGCGCACTATGTACATTTGAAGCCTAAATTGGTGATTTGCACAGGGGTGGATAATTTTACGGTTCTGACATAAACGCAAAAAAATAAATACCAACATGTGACCCCATTTTGGAAACTACACCCCTCACGGAATGTAACAAGGGGTATAGTGAGCATTAAAACCCCACAGGTGTTGACAAATTTTCGTTAAAGATGGATGGGAAAATGAAAAAAAAAAATTTTTTTCACTAAAATGTTTCATTTTCACAAGGGAAAATAGAAGAAATGGGGTTACAAATTTTGGGGGGCTTTTTTTTCCTGAGTAAGAAAATACCCCAAATGTGGATGTAAAGTGCTCGGCGGGCAAACTACAATGCTCAGAAAAGTGGGAGCGCCATTGGGATTTTGAAGAGAAAATGTGTCCGGAATTGAAGGCCACGTGTGTTTACAAAGCCCCCATAGTGCCAGAACAATGGACCCCCCAACATGTGACCCCATTTTGGAAACGACACCCCTCACGTAATGTAATAAGGGGTGCAGTGAGCATTTATGCCCCACAGGTGTCTGACAGATTTTTGGAACAGTGGTCCGTGAAAATGAAAAATTTAATTTTTCATTTGCTCAGCCCACTGTTCCAAAGATCTGTCAAATGCCAGTGGGGTGTAAATACTCACTGCACCCCTTATTAAATTCTGTGAGGGGTGTAGTTTCCAAAATGGGGTCACATGTGGGGCCACTGTTCTGGCACCACGGTGGGCTTTGTAAATCCACATGGCCCCTGACTACCATTCCAAACAAATTCACTCTTCAAAAGCTCAATGGCGCTCCTCCTCTTCTGAGCATTGTAGTTCGACCGCGGGGCACTTGACGTCCACACATGAAGAAATGGGGTTACAAATTTTGGGGGGTATTTTCTGCTATTAACCCTTGCAAAAATGTGAAATTTGGGAGGAAACACACATTTTAGTGAATTTCTTTTTTTTTTTTACATATGCAAAAGTTGTGAAACCCCTGTGGGGTATTAAGGCTCACTTCATTCCTTGTTACGTTCCTCAAGGGGTCAAGTTTCCAAAATGGTATGCCATGTGGGGTTCTTTTGCTGTTCTGGCACCATAGGGGCTTCCTAAATGCGACATGCCCCCCGTCCAAAATTTGCTCTCAAAAAGCCAAATATGACTCCTTCTCTTCTGAGCATTGTATTTCACCCGTAGTGCACTTCAGGTCCTTTTATGGGGTACCTCCATACTCAGAAGAGATGGGGTTACAAATGTTGGGGGGTATTTTCTGCTATTATCCCTTGCAAAAATTGGAAATTTGGGGGGGGGGGGGGGGAGGACACATTTTAGTGAAATTATTATTTCTTTTTTTTACATATGCAAAAGTCGTGAAACACCTGTGGGGTATTAAGGCTCACTTAATTCCTTGTTAGATTCCTCAAGGAATCTAGTTTCCAAAATGGTATGCCATGTGTTTTTTTTTTGCTGTTCTGGCACTATAGAGGCTTCCCAAATGCAACATGCCCCCAGAAAACCATTTCAGAAAAACGTACTCTCCAAAATCCCCATGTCACTCCTTCCCTTCTGAGCCCTCTACTGCGCCTGCCGAACACTTTACATAGACATATGAGGTATGGGCTTACTCGAGAGAAATTGGGCTACAAATACAAGTAAAAATTTTCTCCTTTTACCACTTGTAAAAATGCAAAAATTGGGTCTACAAGAACATGTAAGTGTAAAAAAAAGGAAGATTTTGAATTTTCTCCTTCACTTTGCTGCTATTCCTATGAAACACCTAAAGGGTTAAAACACTGACTGAATGTCATTTTGAATACTTTGGGGGGTGTAGTTTTTATAATGGGGTCATTTATGGGGTATTTCTAATATGAAGACCCTTCAAATCCACTTCAAAAACTGAACTGGTCCCTGAAAAATATCGAGTTTGAACATTTTGTGAAAAATTGGAAAATTGCTGCTGAACTTTGAAGCCCTCTGATGTCTTCCAAAAGTAAAAACTCATCAATTTTATGATGCAAACATAAAGTAGACATATTGTATATGTGAATCAAAATTTTTTTTATTTGTAATATACATTTTCCTTACAAGCAGAAAGCTTCAAAGTTTGAAAAATGCTTAATTTTTCATCAAATTTTGGGATTTTTCACCAAGAAAGGATGCAAGTTACCACAAAAATTTACTACTATGTTAAAGTAGAATATGTCACGAAAAAAGTATCTCGGAATCAGAATGATAACTAAAAGCATTCCAGAGTTATTAATGTTTAAAGTGAAAGCGGTCAGATGTGCAAAAAACGCTCTGGTCCTTAAGGCCAAAATGGGCTTGGTCCTTAAGGGGTTATTATAATATAGATTATGCTTAAACAACAATCTTTGTAATATATTTTATTTTAAAAAAAATGTACCTTTCATACTTTTTTTTACATTTGAAATCCTGGCCACTAGGTGTCACCCTACATGGTCCAGGAAGCATTCCCCCCCCTCAAGCATGGCTGGGCAGCATGGTCCGAAAAGAGCATCCTCGGCTCGCTCTCTGCCTGTATATGAAACAGGCAGACAGCGAGAACAGTGCTCGTGTGCGCGCTGCACGCCTAATTTACATATCCCTGCCCCCTGCACCTCCCCCTTCTACTCATTGCAGCTTGAGCTGCAGTATAGATTGTGAGAGAGAGAGGGGACGGAGAGAGGAGAAATCTGCACCACACCAGATTCTATCTATCTATCTTTATCTATCTCTCTATATCTATCTATCTTTATCTATATATATATATATATATATATATATATATATATCTATGTGAATTCAGGTAGAAGACAGACATGGTGCACATCTACAATCTTGCACAATGATCTAATTGCTTCTCAGCATAATTAAAAAAACTAACAGGTTTTTAGTATATACGTTTTGATCAAAAAGTACAAAGCCCACTCGCCACACCAAGGCCACCTATTTAGAGTGGGTCCCTAACATCCCTAGCATAAAATGGCGTAGCACTGGGAGGCGACCACCACCGCCACAATACCAGTGCCCTCGGGGGAACGACCCACTGGCAGAGCGGCCCCAATGCCACTCAAACCAGTCCATGGGCCGCACCTCCCCGCAGACACGGCGCCACGGCAGCAACAGACGCCGCACAGCACCACACCAGTATGAACAGGATGCTACAGCTCACTTACCATGCTCTCCCAGTCAGACTGGGTGGCTGCTAGGAAAGAAAAGGCCCATGTGTAGCTAACTACTACTTATATAGGGTTGGGCTGAGGGGTGGGGAAGAGTGCAGACACATGTTCAAACAATGTGAATTCACAATGTGAATTCAGGTAGAAGACAGACATGGTGCACATCTACAATCTTGCACAATGGTCTAATTGCTTCTCAGCATAGTTTCAAAAACTAACAGGTTGTTAGTATATACGTTTTGATCAAAAAGTACAAAGCCCACTCGCCACGTCAAGGCCACCTATTTAGAGTGGATCCCTAACGTCCCTAGCATAAAATGGTGTTAGTTTTTGATATTATGCTGAGAAGCAATTAGATCATTATACAAGATTGTAGATGTGCGATCATGTCTGTTTCTTCTACCTGAATTCACATTGTGTTTTCTATTCCCTCCTCTTTTTTTGTTCGAACATGTGTCTGCACTCTTCCCCACCCCCTCAGCCCAACCCTATATAAGTAGTAGTTAGCTACACAAGGGCCATTTCTTTCCTAGCAGCCTCCCAGTCTGACTGGGAGAGCATGGTAAGTGGGCTGTTACACCTTGTTCACACTGGTGTGGTGCTGTGCGGCGTCCGTTGCTGTCGTGGCGCCGTGTCTGTGGGGAGGTGCGACCCATATACTGGTTTGAGTGGCATTGGGGCCGCTCTGCCAGTGAGTCGATGCTATGCACGCTCAATTTCATGTATTGAGCCAGCATGCTATGCACGCTTAATATCAGCTATTGAGCCAGCATGTTATGGATGTATTTAGCCAGCATGCTATGCATACTCAATATCAGGTATTGAGCCAGCATAGTATGCACGCTCATTATCAGGAATTGAGCAAGCAGGCTATGCACGTTTATTTTCATGTATTGAGGGTGATTAGCATGCTGGGTCATTACATGATATTGAGCGTGCATAGCATGCTGGCTCAATACATGTAATGAGCCAACATAGTATGCACGCACAATATCATGTTTTGAGTCAGCATGGTATGCACGCTCAATTTCATGTATTGAGCGTGCATAGCATGCTGGCTCAATACATGAAAATGAGTGTGCATACCATGCTGGCTCAATAGTTGATATTGAGCGTGCAGAGCATGCTGGCTCAATGGCTGATGTAATGAGCCAGCATGGTATGCACGCTCATTTTCATATATTGAGCGTGCATAGCATGCTGGTTCAATACATGAATATGAGCGTGCATACCATGCTGGCTCAATACCTGATAATGAGCGTGCATACCATGCTGGCTCAATACCTAATAATTAGCGCTCATACTATGCTGGCTCATTACATGATATTGAGCGTGCATAGCATGCTGGCTCAGTAGCTGATATTGAGCGTGCATAGCATGCTGGCTCAATACATGTAATGAGCCAGCATGCTATGCACGCTCAATATCAGCTATTGATCCAGCATATTATGCATGTATTGAGCCAGCATGCTGTGCACGCTCATTATCAGAAATTGAGCAAGCATGGTATGCACATTTATTTTCATGTATTGAGCGTGCATAGCATGCTGGCTCAATACATGATATTGAGCGTGCATAGCATGCTGGCTCATTACATGTATTGAGCCAGTGTGCTATGCATGCTCAATATCTGGTATTGAGCCAGCATGGTATGCACGCTCAATTTCATGTAATTAGGCAGCATAATATGCACGTTCATTTTCATGTAATGAGCCAGCATGGTATGCACGCTCATTATCAGGAATTGAGCGTGCATAGCATGCTGGCTCAATACATGTAATGAGCCAACATAGTATGCACGCTCAATTTCAGGTATTGAGCCAGCATGGTATGCACGCTCATTTTCATATATTGAGCGTACATAGCATGCTGGTTCAATACATGAAAAAGCTACTACCAAAGTAAAAAAGTAAAAATTGCTTACGTGAAAGAAAATTATCAACAGGCTGAAAGCAGTTGATAAATAAGTCACACATAAGCAAAAAAAAAAGTAAGGAAAAAATTACAAAAAAAAGGAATACATAAGCAAACATTGATAAATGTCCCTCAATATCTTTAGCCATTTGGAAGTGATGCTGAAACATACACATACATACACACATTGAGTTTTATATACCGTATTTATAGGGGTATGCTACGCACCGGCCTATAACACGCACCCTCATTTTACCAAGGATATTTGGGTAAAAAAAGTTTTTTACCCAAATATCCTTGGTAAAATGAGTGTGTGTGTGTGTGCGTGCATGCGTATACCCCGATACACCCCCAGGAAAGGCAGGGGGAGAGAGGCCGTCGCTGCCCGCTTCTCTCCCCCTGCCTTTCCTGGGGTCTAGAGCCCTGCTGCCGCCGCTTCCCTCCCGCTGGCTATCTGTGCCATTTCCCGTTCTCTCCCCCTGACTATCGGTGCCAGCAATGTGCAGCGGCGCCGATAGCCAGGGGGAGAGAAGGGGCAGCGGCACCCATTGCTGGTGCCGCTGCCCCGTTGCCTCCCCCATCCCCGGTTGTATAATTACCTGTTGCCGGGGTCGGGTCCGCGCTGCTTCAGGCCTCCGGTGTGCGTCCCCTGCGTCGTTGCTATGCACTGCGCGGCGCAATGACGAGTGACGTCATTGCGTCTCGCAGCGCATAGCAACGACGCAGGGGATGCACACCGGAGGCCTGAAGCAGCGCGGACCCAACAATGGGGCAGCGATAGCCAGGGGGAGAGAACGGGCAGCGGCACCGATAGCCAGGGGGAGAGAAGGGTCGGCAGCAGGGCTCTAGACCCCAGGACAGGCAGGGGCAGAGAAACCGGCAGCGACGGCAGGTCTCTGCACCTGCAAAGCCGCTGCAGTTCATTGATTTAAAGCGCCCACTTTAAAGCATTGAACTGCAACGGCTTATCGGCATATAACACGCAGGTAGACTTTAGGCTAAAAATTTTAACCTAAAAAGTGCGTGTTATACGCTGATAAATACGGTATATAGACTAGCTGAGTACGCAGCATTGCCCGGTTTTTCCTTCCTAATCCTTGTTGGGGAGGAAAATCAACAGAGGAAGCTTTTGACTTCATATCCCGTCCTCATATTTTGTTGTCATATCCCAACCTCCTATCCCGTCCTCCTATCCCGACCTCCTCTCCCGACCTCCTCTCCCGTCCTCCTATCCCGTCCTCCTATCCTGTCCTCCTATCCCGACCTCCTATCCTGTCCTCCTATCTCGACCTCCTATCCTGTCCTATCTCGACCTCCTATCCCTTCCTCCTATCCCGTCCTCCTATCTCGACCTCCCATCTCAACCTCCTATCTCAACCTCTTATCCCGTCCTCCTATCCCGACCTCCTATCCTGACCTCCTATCCCATCCTCCTATCCCGTCCTCCTATCTCGACCTCCTGTCCCGACCTCTTATCCCGCCCTCCTATCTCGACCTCATATCCCGTTCTCCTATCTCAACCTCCTATCCCGACCCCCTATCCCTTCCTCCTATCCCGACCTCCTATCCCGAACCGTAATATGTGTACCAGGTATTGAAATATCTCCAGCCGTATGGAAGTTATGTGGGAACATAAATTTCCCATTGATTTGCATAGGACTTTAAACAAAAACCTACCCGGCATTGCCAGGTTTTTCCTTCCTAATCCTTGTTGAGGAGGAAAATAAACAAAGGGGGAAGCTTTTGACTTCATATCCCATCCTCATATATTATTGTCATATCCCAACCCCATATCCCATCCTCATATCCCGACCTCCTATCCCATCATCATATCTTGACCTCATATCCCATCCTCACATCCTGTCTTCATATCCCATCCTCATATCCCAACCTCCTATCCCAACCTCCTTACCCGTCCTCCTATCTTGACCTCCTATCTCAACCTCCTATCTCAACCTCTTATCTCAACCTCCTATCCCGACCTCCTATCCCGTCCTTTCCAGTCCATCTATCCCGACCTCCTATCTTGACCTCCTATCCCGACCTCATATCCCGTCCTCCTATCTCGATCTCCTATCCTGACCTTCTATCCTGACCTCCTATCTCGTCCTCCTATCCAGTCCATCTATCCCGACCTCCTATCCTGACCTCCTATCCAGTCCTCATATCCCGTCGTCCTATCACGACCTCCTATCACGACCTCCTATCCCAACGTCCTATCCCGATCTCCTATCCCGTCCTCTTATCTCGTCCTTCTATCTCGACCTCCTATCCTGACCTCCTATCCCAACATCCTATCCCGTCTTCCTATCTCGACTTTCTATCTCGACCTCCTATCCTGACCTCCTATCCTGTCCTCATATCCCGTCCTCCTATCCCGACCTCCTATCCAGTCCATCTATCTCGACCTCCTATCTCGACCTCCTATCCTGACCTCTTATCCCGTCCTCCTATCCCGACCTCCTATCCCGTCCTCCTATCCTTACCTCCTATCCCGTCCTCCTATCACAACCTCCTATCACGACCTCCTATCCCGACCTCCTATCTCGACCTCCTATCCCGTCCTCCTATCCAGTCCATCTATCCCGACCTCCTATCCCGACCTCCTATCCCGTCCTCCTATCCCGTCCTCCTATCCAGTCCATCTATCCCGACTTCCCATCCTGACCTCCTATCCTGTCCTCATATCCCGTCCTCCTATCTCGACCTCCTATCCCGTCCTCCTATCCCGTCCTCCTATCTCGATCTCCTATCCCGACCTCCTATCCCATCCTCCTATCCAGTCCATCTATCCCGACCTCCTATCTCGACCTCCTATCCCGTCCTCCTATCTCAATCTCTTATCCTGACCTCCTATCCAGTCCATCTATCATGACCTCCTATCCCAACCTCTTATCCCGTCCTCCTATCCCGTCCTCCTATCCCGTCCTCCTATCACGACCTCCTATCATGACCTTCTGTCTCGACCTCCTATCCCGACTTCCTGTCCCGTCCTCCTATCTCGACCTCCTATCCTGACCTCCTATCCTGACCTCCTATCCCGTGCTCCTATCTCGACCTCCTATCCTGTCCTCCTATGCTGTCCTCCTATCCTGACCTCCTATCCGGTCCTCCTATCTCAACCTCCTATCGCCCTCCTCCTATCCCCTCCTCCTATCCCGACCTCCTTTCCCGTCCTCCTATCCCGACCTCCTATCCCGTCCTCCTATCCAGTCCATCTATCCCAACCTCCTATCCTGACCTCCTATCCCGTCCTCCTATCACGACCTCCTATCTCGACCTCCTATCCCGTCCATCTATCCCGACCTCCTATCCCGTCCTCCTATCCAGTCCATCTATCCCGACCTCCCATCCTGACCTCCTATCCCGTCCTCATATCCCATCCTCCTATCTCAACCTCCTATCTCGACCTCCTATCCTGACCTCCTATCCCGTCCTCCTATCCCGTCCTCCTCTCCCGTCCTCCTATCTCGACCTCCTATCCCGTCCTCCTATCTCGACCTCCTATCCCGTCCTCCTATCTCTTCCTCCTATCCTGTCCTCCTATCTCGATCTCCTATCCCGACCTCCTATCCCGACCTCCTATCCAGTCCATCTATCCCGACCTCCTATCCCGTCCTCCTATCTCAATCTCTTATCCCGACCTCCTATCCAGTCCATCTATCATGACCTCCTATCCCGTCCTCCTATCTCGTCCTCCTATCCCGACCTCCTATCATGACCTTCTGTCTCGACCTCCTATCCCGACTTCCTGTCCCGTCCTCCTATCTAGTCCTCCTATCTCGACCTCCTATCCTGACCTCCTATCCTGTCCTCCTATCTCGACCTCCTATCCAGTCCTCCTTTCTTGACCTCCTATCGCCCTCCTCCTATCCCCTCCTCCTTTCCCAACCTCCTATCCCGTCCTCCTATCCCGACCTCCTAACCCGACCTCCTATCCCGACCTCCTATCCCGTCCTCCTATCCCATCCTCCTATTCCGACCTCCTATCCTGACCCATAATATGTGTACCAGGTATTGAAATATCTCCAGCTGTACGTAAGTTATGTGGGAACATACATTTCCCATTGATTTGCATGGAACTTTAAACAAAAACCCCGACCTTCACAAATGGGGGTAGTTAAGGGTTTAATTAACTGTTGCTATATTTTAAGTGGACATATAAGTAACATGTGACCAAGTATTATCAAATTGTCTCCAGCCGTTTGGAAGTTATGCTGTAACATGTATTTCCCATTGATTTGCATGGGACTTTAAACATAAACCCCGCCCCTGGCAAATGGGGGTGAGTAAGGGTTAAAGTGCCTATCCTATGTTTGTTGTTGACATATAAGTAACATGTGTGCCAAGTTTCATGTTAATATTTTTAGTCGTTTGGAAGTGATGCTGGAACATACATACACACGAAACGAAGAGCCACGGACACCAGGGATAGAGAGGTAAGCCTTCCAGCTACCTGTCCCTTTAGACGCCGCCGCATGTCGGCTATTATCGGCAACCCCCCGCTATAGGAATTAGCAGGGGGCTGCCGGGTATGGTCGATAATGGGCATTGGAGCAATCTCCGATGTCCGCCATTACAGGCAGATGTCAGCTGCTGATAGCAGCAGGCATCTCCCATTTATGACGTGGACCCGACCAATGATGTACATGTATGTCATGGGTCAGGAAGGGGTTAGGCTGCATTTTCGGCAGCTAAAATTTTATGTACCACAGTTGATTTTAATAGGGTTGTCCGATTTGCTAAGGTCCAAATGTAATTATTTCTTGATGGTCTACCCCCACTTTATCTGAAGTGGCATCATACGGTGTCATACGTTCCGATCATTAGAGAGGCTTACAATCTTAAAGGAAACAGGGAAGAAGACAGTGGGTTAGGGAACAAGCTGATCATATAGCAGTGCATTGACAGCAGGGTTTAGATTGTACTAAAGTGGACACAGGGTCAAAGAGCTCATACAGACTTCACCTTCCAGAGAGGTGTGAACTTAAAGGGGTACTCAGGTGGAAAACAATTTTTTTTTTTTAATCAACTGGTGCCAGAAAGTTAAACAGATTTGTAAATTACTTCTATTAAAAAATCTTAAGTACCGTATTTATCGGCGTATAACACGCACTTTTTAGGCTAAAATTTTTAGCCTAAAGTCTATGTGCGTGTTATACGCCGATACACCCCCAGGAAAGGCAGGGGGAGAGATGCCGTCGCTGCCCGCTTCTCTCCCCCTGCCTTTCCTGGGGTCTAGAGCCCTGCTGCCTGTCCTTCTCTCCCCCTGGCTATCGGCGCCGCTGCCCGTTCTGTCCCCCTGACTATCGGTGCCGGCGCCCCATTGCCGGTGCCGATAGCCAGGGGGAGAGAAGCGGCGCTGACAGCCAGGGGGAGAGAAGGGGCAGCGGCACCCATTGCCGGCGCCGCTGCCCCATTGCCTCCCCCCATCCCCGGTGGCTTAATTACCTGTTGCCGGGGTCGGGTCCGCGCTGCTGCAGGCCTCCGCTTCTCTCCCCCTGGCTATCGGCGCCGGCAATGGGGCGCCGGCACTGCTAGTCAGGGGGACAGAACGGGCAGCGGCGCCGATAGCCAGGGGGAGAGAAGGGCCGGCAGCAGGGCTCTAGACCCCAGGAAAGGCAGGGGGAGAGAAGCGGGCAGCGACGGCCTCTCTCCCCCTGCCTTTCCTGGGGGTGTATCGGGGTATACACGCGCACACACGCACCCTCATTTTACCATGGATATTTGGGTAAAAAACTTGTTATATTTGGTTATAGGCCGGTGCGTGGTATATCCCGATAAATACGGTACTTATTAGCTGCTGAATACTACAGAGGAAATTCTTTTCTTTTAGGAACACAGAGCTCTTTGCTGACATCACGAGCACAGTGCTCTCTGCTGACATCTCTGTCCATTTTAGGAACTGTCCAGAGTAGGAGAAAATCCCCATAGCAAACATATGCTGCTATGGTCAGTTCCTAAAATGGACAGAGATGTCAGCAGAGTGTACTGTGCTCATGATTCAGCAGAGAGCACTGTGTCCAAAAAGAAAAGAATTTAGTCTGTAGTATTCAGCAGCTAATAAGTACTGGACGGATTAAGATTTTTTAATAGAAGTAATTTACAAATCTGTTTAACTTTCTGGCTCCAGTTGATTTAAAAAAAGAAAGTTTTCCACCGGAGTACCTCTACAGCGAATACCCAGGCTTATGAGAACCCGCCCCTTTTATCATGTTTGCAGGTTTATTTTGGCACAATGCAGCAGAAAATATGGTGCAGACAGAATAGTTTTGACCACGCAAAATGGCCTTACTCATACGACTGATACACAGTTATGGGATCATATATATAGGGGAGGTGGGGACTAGTGATAGGAAACTCCAACACCTCCCCCCACTGCACAAAAAGAACAAACACAATATATACTCGCACAACATAGATTATATTAAAATATACTGTAGATCCAATCATTCTCAGGTTGTCTTAAGGTATTATGTCTTTGTGCAATGTCTTTACTGATATGTTCGATAGGTGGAAAAATATCCATTATGATAGATGGAAGCATGCCGTGAAACACTGTGAAATTGATATTTCAGGGTGACATTAATACAATGTTTATTCACACGATCCCTCAGCCATTGCATTGTTCGACCCACATATTGTATGTTACTTGTGCATTGTAATAGATAGATTATATATTTAGAGTCACATGTCATGTGAGTTTTAATGGGGAAGATTTCTCCTGAAATCTGCAAGCAGAACTCTGTTGCCACGTGTGTCATATTCAAACAGCGTTTACAATGGTTATGATTGCATTTGAAGCATCCATTTTTATGGAGAAAGGTTGGAAAATTTTTGTCACTGTGGTTCAGTGATTTAGTTTACTTGGAGCGAGTACCTATATTCTTCAAGGATCGTGCTCTGCGATATGTTATTTGTGGTTTCAAGGAAGATTAGATTTGAGGAATGGATCATTCAGTAGAATGTCCCAATGTCTGGCTAGGATTAGTTTAATTTGATTGCTGTTGTTGGAGAACATGGTAATAAACGTAAACATTTTTTTCTTGGGATACATCAGTGTCGTCTTTGGTGGTTTTGGTTAAGCATGCAACTTGGGTGAGTTTGCTGGCTCTATTGTTATCGGATTCAACAAGTTTCTTTGGATATTTTTTCGCTTGAAATCTATTTTAAAGGAGTTGGCTCTGTGTTACGTTGTCGGATTGTAAGGTACAGTTTTGCCGGATTATTTTGAACTGTCTTATAATGGGAACTGGTAAAATCTAGGTAGCTATTGCTATCTACCTATTTAAAAAAGGTTTTTGTATTAATCTTATAATCATCAGTGTGAAAAACAACCACATCTAGAAATTCGTCATTATTTTTATAAACGTTCTGTGTAAACATTAGGCCCCACCTATTATTGTTGATTTGTTGTAAAAAAGGAGGGGAGTTCTTCAGAGGTGCCGTCCCATATGATAAAAATGTCATCAATATAGCGTTTGTAAAATTTGCAATGGGTTAAATGGCGGTGCTTATATAAAAAGATGTCCTCAAAACGCCCAACAAAAAGATTAGCAAAGCTAGGCGTGAAATCGGGGGGCCCTTCTCTTAAGTGTAAATATGATTTAAAAATGAGAAATAATTATGGGTTAAAATGAATTTGATTCCTTTCAGAATAAAATCACTTTGTTCTTGTGGTATGGTAGTATCATTATTGAGATAATGAGAGATGGCATTGAGACCCAACTTATGGTCGATAATTGTGTATAAAGAAGATATGTCCATCGATACAAATAAGTAGTGTTCTTCCCATTTGAGTTGTAGGATGGATTAAATAAAAATGGCAGTGTCTTTTAGGTATGACTAAATTATAACGTATATTTGGAGTATGATATCAATGTAATGGGATAGGTTAGCTGTTAAAGAGTTTATTCCTGATATTGTTGGTCTGCCCGATGGTTTGATGGGATCCTTGTGTATCTTCAGAAGGTAAAAAAAAAGTTGGTAAGGGCGGGTTCAGTCATTATAATGTATTCAGTTTCTTGCTTTTGATAAAACCCCTTTTTCGTGATATTCACTCACAATGGATTTTAGTTCCACATTATATTTGGTAGTCGGATTATAAGAAAGTTATCTGTAAAATGTGGTATCGGATAATTGTCTTCCTCAGTTGTGCTTCCTCAATGTAATCCTCTTTATTTAGTATAACAATTCCTCTGCCTTTATCCACGGGTTTGATAATTATGTCCGAATTTTTAGATATATTGGTTAAGGCTTTTCTTTCTTTCAAAGACATATTGAATATATGTAGATTGGGTTTAAGTTTTTCAAAGTCCTTTGACACTAAAGATGAGAATTTTTCTATAAAGTTATATCTGGTTTGAGCTAGGGCTGCACGATATATCGCCAAAGCAATCGAATTGCGATTTTTGCTTTTTGCAATATGCTCCTATGGCGGGCCGGCCAGAGCAGGTAAAAACAAATGTAAATACCCATATTTATCAGCGTATAACAAGCACCCCTGCCTGCGTGTTATATGCCGATAAATTTTCTGGTCACTGATTTAAAGCGGACGGGCTACAGTGACCAGTTGCGGCTCCTCCCCGCTGTGCCTTTAATTTTCCTTACCTCCCCCTCCCTCATCATTCCCCCTTTTCCCCTGCTTTTTATAGTTTTTTTTAATTTTCCTTACCTGGCTGTGCTTCGGCAGGCCGGCTCTTGCGGGCTGTGTGGTCATGAAGCAGATGAATGATATATATATATTTTTTTTATTTTCCCTACCTCCCCCCTCCTTCATCACTCCCCCCCCTGCTTTTTATATATATTTTTTTATTTTCCCTACCTCCCCCCTCCCTCATCAATTCCCCCCTGCTTTTTATATATATAGTGAAACAGATGAATGATGCCTCTGCCGGCTTCTCTGCGTGGCATCAGTGACGTCACTTTTCATTTCCTGCAGCCGCCGCGAGTCAGAGTTCGGAGTGCGGCGACTGTAGGAAATGAAAAGTGACGTCACTGATGCCGCGCAGAGAAGCCGGCAGAGGACATCATTCATCTGTTTCACTATATATATAAAAAGCAGGGGGGAATTGATGAGGGAGGGGGGAGGTAGGGAAAATAAAAAAATATATTTAAAAAGCAGGGGGGGGGAAGTGATGAGGGAAGGGGTAGGTAGGGAAAAAAAAAATATATATATATAAAGCAGGGGGGAAGTGATGACGGAGGGGGGAGGTAAGGAAAAAAATATATATATAAAAAGCGGGGGGAAGTGATGTAGGAGGGGGGATGTAGGGAAAAGAAAAAATATATATATAAAAAGCAGGGGAAAAGGGGGAATGATGAAGCATGGGGTGGGAATGATGAGGCATGGGAAGAATGGTAAAGGAGGAACATGATGGGGGGGATGATGACATGGGGAAATGATGAGGGGGGATTATAAGACATGGGGGGAGGCAGTGAGAGGGGTAATGTGGCACAGGGACTGATAAAAGGGGAGGAATGATGTGACACTGGAGGGGACGGGACCAAACTGAGGTGCAGAAGAAATCAAAGTTGGGGGGATGATGTGGCATTTAGTCCAAGTAATTTATATTATTATTATTTTTTTTTAAGTTAAATTTCCCTGTTAAAATGGGTGGGTGTGTTATATGCCAGTGTGTGTTATATACCGATAAATACAGCACTAAAAGTCAGTGTTTCCCAACCAGGGGGCCTCCAGTTGTTGCAAAACTACAATTCTCAGCATGCCCGGACCGGCAAAGGCTGTCCGGGGATGCTGGGAGTAGTAGTTTCACAACAGCTGGAGGCACCCTGATAGAAAAACAGGGCACAGGGAGAAAAAAAAAAAAAAAAACTTCTGCTCACCTACTCCCGGTCCCTGCAGATGCCGTTCCCCTCCGTGCGGTCCGGGGTGTCCTCTCTTCACCATTCAACTATTAGTACCTTTCCCTTTTTAAGCCAATCACTGGCCGCAGTGGTGTCACGTGTCAAGCCAGTGATTGGCTGATGGGGAAAGGTCTTTTTCAGCAGCAAACACACTAGGTTTCCCGTAGAAGATTTGAAAACCGCCCGGGAAACCTAGTGTATTGCTGCAGTACAAGAATGTGACAAGGGGGAGGAGAATGTGACGGGGGGGGGGGGGGGGGGGGATGTGACACGGGGGAGATGTGAAATGGGCGGTGGGCATAAAATGGGTAGATAGGTGTGAAATGGGGGGATTTCACAATTTCTTTTAATTATATTGCATCGCATATCGAAATCACAATTTTTAGGCCCAAAATCGCAATCGCACATTTTCCCCATATCATGCAGCCCTAGTTTGAGTCAAAAGCGGACATTATTTGTGGCACAATCTTCTCTGTCTCTGTGGAGTTTGCCCAATTTTTTATCTAAAGTGTCTCTTTCAATTTTATTGATTTTAGATGTTAAATTTTTCTTCCACATAGGAAAATCTTGGAGATGGTGGTATTGTTCCAAGGTCTTTTGGCAATTATCGATTTTGTCTGCAATGCCTTCTACTAAACTATTTCTTTTTTCAATTAATAGGTTAGGAAGTGTAGTAGAGCATACATTAAGGGCTGTGTCCCATTTTGTACAGAAAATATTGTCATTTGAGAAGGTGGGTTCTGGACGGAGACGTAAGCCTCTAGGTATCAGGTTTTCTATTTTTAGGTGGTTTAGGTGGTCAGAAAAGAGCCGTCTTACTGGTGATGTATCTCATCATTGTACAGTTTTTCTAGTTCAAAGAATAGTGATTTCATACATTCAAAGTCATTAATATTAGCCACCTTCTTGGGGTGGACATCGTTTTATATACACACCCCCATTTTACCCATTGCTTATTTTACAAATGCTATATTGATGACATTTTTATCATATGGAACAGCACCCCCGAAGAACTTACTTCCTTTTTACAACAAATTAACAATAATAACTGGGGCCTAACGTTTACACAGAACGTTTACAAAAATAATTCTCAATTTCTATATGTGGTTGTTTTTCACACTGATGATTACAAGATTAATACAAAAACCTTCTTTAAGAAGGTAGATAGCAATAGCTACCTAGATTTTACCAGTTCCCATTATAAGAAGTGGCTACTAAATCCTTAAAAATAGATTTCATGTGAAAAAATATCCAAAGAAAATTGTTGAATCCACTAACAATAGAGCCAGCAAACTCACCCAAGTTGCATGCTTAACCAAAACCACCAAAGACGACACTGATGTATCCCAAGAAAAAAGATGTTTTAAGTTTATTACCACGTTCTCCAACAACAGCAATCAAATTTGATGAATTCTAGCCAGACATTGGGACATTTTATTGAATGATCCATTCCTCAAATCTAATCTTACCTTGAAACCACTAATAACATATTGCAGAGCACGATCCTTGAAGAATATACTCGCTCCAAGTAACCTAAAGAACCACCGTGACAAAAATCCTCCAACCTTTCTCCATAAAAATGGATGCTTCAAATGCAATCATAACCATTGTAAATGCTGTTCGAATATGACACACATGGCAACAGATTTTTGCTCACAGATTTCAGGAGAAATATTCCCCATTAACCCCTTAAGGACACATGACGTACTGGAATGTCATGTGTTCACTCTCGATCTATGACGCGGGGCCACGGCGTGGCCCCGCGTCATAGCGGGTCGGGCCCGGCCTCTAACAACGGCCGGGACCCGTGGCTAAAAGCGCGCGGCATTGATCGCTGGGCCACGCGCTATTAACCCTTTAGACGCGGCGTTCAAAGTTGAACGCCGCGTCTAAAGTGAAACTGAAAGCATGCCGGTTAGCTCAGTGGGCTGTTCGGGATAGCTGCGGCGAAATCGCGGCATCTCGAACAGGTTTCAGGACAGCGGAAGGGCCCCTACCTGCCTCCTCGCTGTCCGATCGCCGAATGACTGCTCAGTGCCTGAGATCCAGGCATGAGCAGTCAAGCAGCAGAATCATCGATCACTGGTTTCTTATGAGCAACCAGTGATCAATGATAAAGATCAGTGTTTGCAGTGTTATAGGTCCCTATGGGAGCTATAACACTGCAAAAAAAAAGTGAATAAATATCATTTAACCCCTTCCCTATTAAAAGTTTGAATCACCCCACTTTTCCCATAAAAAAAACAAACACAGGGTAAATAAAAATAAACATATATGGTATCGCCGCATGCGGAAATGTCCGAATTATAAAAATATATCGTTAATTAAACCGCATGGTCAATGGCGTGCGCACAAAAAAAATTCCAAAGTCCAAAATAGTGCCTTTTTGGTCACTTTTTATATCATGAAAAAATGAATAATCAATAAGTCCTATCAATGCAAAAATGGTACCGTTAAAAACTTCAGATCACGGCGCAAAAAATGAGCCCTCATACCGCCCCATACACGGAAAAATCAAAACGTTATAGGGGGCAGAAATGACAATTTTAAACGTATTAATTTTCCTGCATGAAGTTATGATTTTTTTCCAGAAGTATGACAAAATCAAACCTATATAAGTAGGGTATCATTTTAACCGTATGGACCTACAGAATAAATATCAGGTGTAATTTTTACCGGAAAATGTACTACGTAGAAACGGAAGCCCCCAAAAGTTTTTTTTTCAATTTTGTCTCACAATGATTTTTTTTTCCGTTTCACCGTAGATTTTTGGGCAAAATGACTGACGTCATTACAAAGTAGAATTGGTGGCGCAAAAAATAAGCCATAAAATGGATTTTTAGGTGCAAAATTGAAAGAGTTATGATTTTTTAAAGGCAAGGAGCAAAAGACGAAAATGCAAAAACGGAAAAAACCCCGGTCCTTAAGGGGTTAAAACTCACATGACATGTGACTCTAAATATATAATCTATCTATTACAATGCACAAGTAACATACAATATGTGAGTTGAACAATGCAATGTCTGAGGAATCGTGTGAATAAACATTGTAGTAATGTCAACCTGAAATATCAACTTCACAGTGTCTCACGGGATGCTTCCATCTGTCATAATGGAGATTTTTACACCTTTAACCCCTTAAGGACCAGGCCATTTTACACCTTAGGACCAGAGCGTTTTTTGAACATCTGACCACTGTCACTTTAAACATTAATAACTCTGGGATGCTTTTACTTATCATTCTGATTCCGAGATAGTTTTTTTGTGACATATTCTACTTAAACATAGTGGTAAAATTTTGTGGTAACTTGCATCCTTTCTTGGTGAAAAATCCCAAAATTTGATGAAAAATTAGAAAATTTAGCATTTTTCTAACTTCTGCTTGTAAGGAAAGAGCTTTCTAAGCTCTCTGCTTGTAAGGAAAATGGATATTCCAAAATATTTTTTTAATTCACATATACAATATGTCTATTTTATGATTACATCATAAAATTGACAAATGTTTACTTTTGGAAGACACCAGAGGGCTTCAAAGTTCAGCAGCAATTTTCCAATTTTTCACAAAATTTTGAAACTCGCTTTTTTTCAGGGACCAGTTCAGGTTTGAAGTGGATTTGAAGGGTCTTCATATTAGAAATACCCCACAAATGACCCCATGATAAAAACTGCACCCCCCAAAGTATTCAAAATGACATTCAGTCACCCTTTGGGTGTTTCACAGGAATAGCAGCAAAGTGAAGGAGAAAATTCACAGTCTTCATTTTTTACACTCGCATGTTCTTGTAGACCCAATATTTTTGTTTTTACAAGGGGTAAAAGGAGAAAATGTATACTTATATTTGTAGACCAATTTCTCTCGAGTAAGCACATACCTCATATGTCTATGTAAAGTGTTCGGCGGGCGCAGTAGAGGGCTCAGAAGGGAAGGAGCGACAAGGGGATTTTGGAGAGTACATTTTTGTGAAATGGTTTTTGGGGGGCATGTTGCATTTAGGAAGCCCCCATGGTGCCAGAATAGCAAAACCCCCCAAATGGCATACCATTTTGGAAACTAGACCCCTTAAGGAACGTAACAAGGAATTAAGTGAGCCTTAATACCCCACAGGGGTTTCACGACTTTTGCATATGTAAAAAAAAAATTTTTTTTCACTAAAATGTGTTTCTTCCCAAATTTCACATTTTTGCAAGGGTTAATAGCAGAAAAGGCCCCCCAAAATATGTAACCCCATCTCTTCTGAGTATGGAGGTACCCCATAAGTTTACCTGAAGTGCACTATGGGCAAACTACAATGCTCAGAAGAGAAGGAGTAATATTTGGCTTTTTGAGAGCAAATTTTGCTAGGGGGGCATGTCGCATTTTGGAAGTCCCTATGGTGCCAGGACAGCAAAAAAAAACACATGGCATACCATTTTGGAAGTAACCGCCCACCCCCCCTGCGATTATTCGGTTCTAACCGACGGATCGCAGGGGATAGGAGGAGGTGGCAGGCTTGCCACCTCGCTCCTAGCCTCCAGCATGGTCCTGGCTGTCTGTGACAGCCAACGATCATGCTAATTTACCGGGCGGTCGGGTCCCAGAGACCCGATCAGCCCGGTATCGCCACAAATCACTGACGCAATTTAGCCGGTAGAGACCGGAAAAACACCAGGACGTCCGGGGACGTCCTTGGTCCTTAAAGCCCAGGGTGCGGGGATGTCCCTGGACATCCTGTGTCCTTAACGGGTTAAAATTACAGCTATCGAACATATCAGTAAAGACATTCCACAAAGATATAATACCTTAAGACAACATGAGAATTATTGGATCTACAAATTGCGTACTCTACACCCACTAGGTTTGAGCGAGTACATCGAAAGCAATCTATAGCTGTGGTTATATGCAAGAGCGATTTATAAATGTCTTCCCACTTCTGCATATTTTTCCCCATTCTATATATAATCCTTTTATGTATAGCAACCGTATATGCACGCCCATTCATGCCACTTGTGCATGTGTGTGCATATACGTTTTCACACACCCCATATTCATACTTTGGTATTGCACATTTTAACATAGTAACATAGTTCATAAGGTTGAAAAAAGACCAGAGTCCATCAAGTTCAACCTATATCCCTCATGAGTCCCTACTGAGTTGATCCAGAGGAAGGCAAAAAAAAAACCTCATACTAGAGGTAAAAAATCCTTCCTAATAAATCCCTGGATCAACGTTCTGTCCCTATAAATCTAGTATCCATAACCAGCGATGTTATTATGCTCCAAAAATGCATCCAGACTCCTTTTGAACTCTTTTACAGAGTTCACCATGACCACCTCCTCCGGGAGAGAATTGCATAGTCTTACTGCTCTTACAGTAAAGAACCCCCGTCTGTGCTGGTGTAGAAACCTTCTTTCCTCTAGATGTAGAGGATGCCCCCTTGTTATAGATACAGTCCTGGGTATAAACAGATCATGGGAGAGATCTCTGTACTGCCCCCTGATATATTTATACATAGTTATTAGATCTCCCCTAAGCCTTCTTTTTTCTAAACTAAATAACCCCAATTCTGCTAATCTTTCTGGGTACTGTAGTCCTCCCATTCCCCGTATTACTCTGGTTGCCCGTCTTTGAACCCTCTCCAACTCCACTATATCTTTCTTGTACACTGGTGCCCAGTACTGAACACAATCTATGTGTGGTCTGACTAGTGACTTGTACAGCGGTAGAATTATTTCCTTGTTGTGGGCATCTATGCCCCTATTGATTCACCCCATGATTTTATTTGCCTTGACAGCAGCTGCCCGGCACTGGTCATTGCAGCTAAATGTACTCTTAACTAAGACTCCTAAATCCTTTTCCATGTCAGTCGTCCCAAGTGTGCTTCCATTTAATACATAATTCCAGCCCGGATTTTTCCTCCCCATGTGCATTACCTTACATTTATCAGTGTTGAACCTCATCTGCCAATTCCCAGCCCAAACCTCCAACCTATCCAGATCCATTTGTAACAGTGCACTGTCCTCTATAGTGTTTACTGCTTCACAGAGTTTAGTACCATCTGCAAAGATTGCTACTTTACTATTCAACCCCTCTACAAGGTCATTAATAAATATAATAAATAGAACAGGACCGAAGACTGACCCCTGTGGTACCCCACTAGTAACAGTCACCCAATCAGAATAAGTACCATTAATAACCACCCTCTGTTTCCTATCATTGAGCCAGTTACTTAACCACTTGCACACATTCTCCACCAGCCCAAACCTTCTCATTTTATGCACCAACCTTTTATGTGGCACCAAATCAAATGCTTTGGAAAAATCCAGATATACGACATCCAGCGATTGCCCCAGGTCCAGTCTGGAGCTCACCTCCTCATAAAAGCTCATCAGGTTAGTTTGACAGGACTGATCCCTCATAAAGCCATGCTGATATGGGGGTCATACATTTATTTTTATTAAGATACTCCAGAATTGCATCCCTTAGAAAACCCTCAAACAATTTACATACAACGGAGGTGAAACTAACAGAACTGAAGCAGAGACGGGATGTATCTAGCTCACCGAAAAAATTGTAATTAAAACATAGCTTTTACTGTTACGGATTAAACCATGTTAAGCAAAAAGTGAAAAAGAAAGTGACAGTGCGTTAAAACAATCTTGCCGACGCATTTCGGACTCTACATGGATTCTTAGTCATGGCATAAGAGAAAACTTAAACTGTGGGATATATATATACACATACCTCTAAGACTGTATTCGATCGTTAATGCCAACATGTGTGATACGGCGTGTGACGCTATCAAATCTCTCATGAATTGTAATACCGACCACGTCATTTACCTGGCCACTTGTAATGATTGCAGGTTACAATACGTGGGCTGCACTACACGCAAGCTCAAAATGAGAGTTGCGGAACATATGCGTTATTCACAGTCTCCAGCAGTGGACGTAGGGAGCAGACCCGCGTCAGGTCTGCCCAAGCACATACGGGACAGACATAATGGAGGTGCATCATGCATCTCTATTGTAGGGATAGAGAGAGTGCGGAGACCCCGACGTGGGGAAGATTGGTCTAAGTTGGTCTTCTCAAGAGAAGCCTATTGGATCTTGCAACTAAACTCTCGTATACCTAAAGGTCTTAACCACCGAAATGATCTGATGTATATATATTAATCGTCAAGTTGTGATGCTTGTTTATGGAGGTTCATAGCCTGCAAAATGATGTAGGTTTATTCAAAAACGGAAAAACGCTGAGTCCTTAAGGGGTTAAAGGGCCCACACTTTCCGTTTTGATCTTTTTGCTATTTATATAGTTAAAGAACATTTTGGGGTTTGTTTTAGTCTCTTTGGCAATGAGTCTTTATGTCTCTATTTTTGCAGTTTTTATCTGTTTTTTACATTTTACATGCTTCCTCACTGCCGTCCTGTTTTAGTAGTTTAAATGCTTTATTTTTGTCATTTATTGCCCCCTTAACATTTTTGTTCATCTATATTGATTTTCTTTTATTTCTGACCCTTTTATTCCCATATTCCCATCTTGCAGTGAGAATTTAAGATATTATTAAAAGTCTCCCATTTAGTGTCAGTATTCTTGTTTTTGAGGACATTATCCCATTTTATATTGTTAAGGGCTTTTCTGAGTTGATCGAACTTTGCCTTCCTAAAGTTAATTGTTTTTGTGGCCCCTCGAGAGATTCCCTTATTGAAGAACAAGTTACAATATATTATATTATGATAACCATTTCCCAGGTATCCTACTTGCACATTAGTTACTCTGTCAGGTCTGTTGGTTAATATTAAGTCCAGTAGGGCGCTCCCTCTGGTCGGGCCCTGCACCGTTTGGGACAGATAATTGTCTTTAGCTATAGTCAGAAACCTGTTTCCTTTATGAGATTCACAAGACTCAGTCTCCCAATTTATATCAGGATAGTTAGGCTAGGTTCACACTGTGGGAATTTCTGGGCAGAATTTCTGCCAGAGATCAAGCCGGCGGCACTAGGACCGCCCGGACTGCATTGCCGTCCCCATAGATGTCAATGCATTTCTGAGCAGATCTCCCAAAAGATCCACCCAGAAATGCATTGCCGTCTATGGGGACGGCAATGATGTCCGTGCTGTCTTAATGCCGCTGGCTAAATCTCCGGCAGAAATTCTGCCCAGAAATTCCGTAGTGTGAACCTAGCCTTAACCCCTTAAGGACCGGAGGTTTTTCCGTTTTTGCATTTTCGTTTTTTGCTCCTTGCCTTTAAAAAATCATAACTCTTTCAAATTTACACCTAAAAATCCATGTGATGGCTTATTTTTTGCGCCACCAATTCTACTTTGTAATGACGTCAGTCATTTTGCCCAAAAATCTATGGTGAAGCGGGAAAAAAAATCATTGTGCGACAAAATTGAAAAAAAAAACGCTGTTTTGTAACTTTTGGGGGCTTCCGTTTCTACGTAGTACATTTTTCGGTAAAAATGACACCTGATATGTATTCTGTAGGTCCATACGATTAAAATGATACCCTACTTATATAGGTTTGATTTTGTCGGACTTCTGGAAAAAATCATAACTACATGCAGGAAAATTAATACGTTTAAAATTGTCATCTTCTGACCCCTATAACTTTTTTATTTTTCCGTGTATGGGGCGGTATGAGGGCTCATTTTTTGCGCCGTGATCTGAAGTTTTTAACGGTACCATTTTTGCATTGATAGGACTTATTGATCACTTTTTATTCATTTTTAAATGATATAAAAAGTGACCAAAAATGCACTATTTTGGACTTTGGAATTTTTTTGCGCGCACGCCATTGACCGAGCGGTTTAATTAATGATATATTTTTATAATTCGGACATTTCCGCACGCGGTGATACCACATATGTTTATTTTTATTTTTATTTACACTGTGTTTTTTTTTTATTGGAAAAGGGGGGTGATTCAAACTTTTAATAGGGGAGGAGTTAAATGATCTTTATTCACTTTTTTTTTTCACTTTTGTTTTGCAGTGTTATAGGTCCCATAGGGACCTATAACACTGCACACACTGATCTTCTATGTTGATCACTGGTTTCTCATAAGAAACCAGTGATCAACGATTCTGCCGGATGACTGCTCATGCCTGGATCTCAGGCACTGAGCAGTCATTCGGCGATCGGACAGCGAGGAGGCAGGAAGGGGCCCTCCCGCTGTCCTGTCAGCTGTTCGGGATGCCGCGATTAGCCGCGGCTATCCCGAACAGCCCGACTGAGCTAGCCGGGAACTTTCACTTTTAGCCGCGCGGCTCAGCTTTGAGCGCGCGGCTAAAGGGTTAACAGCGCGCGGCGCTGCGATCGGCGCTGTGCGCTATTAGAGGCGGGTCCCGGCTTCACTATGACGCCGGGCCCGCCATGATATGACGCGGGGTTACTGTGTAACCCCGCGTTATATCAGAAGAGCAGGACCAAGGACGTACCGGTACGTCCTTGGTCCTTAAGGGGTTAAAGTCCCCCATTATTATCACCTCATTCTGATTTGCTGCCTTGTTTATTTGCCTCAGTAATTGATCTTTTGCCTCTTTCATTATGTTTGGTGGCTTATAGCAAACCACTATAATGATTTTTTTTATTTTTATCTCCATATATTTCTACCCATAATGACTCCACATTATCGTTTCCCACCAATATATCCTCCAGCAGTGCGGCCTTCAGACTTGATTTCACATACAGACAAACTCCTCCCCCTTTCCGTTTTGTCCGATCCTTCCTGAATATACTATAACCCTGTATGTTGACCGCCCAGTCACAGCTATCGTCCAACCAAGTCTCAGTTATACCCACTATGTCATAATTTTCTTCAGACATCAACCTCTCCAGTTCGTCAGTTTTATTGGTCAGACTTCTGGCATTAGTCATCATGCAATTCAATGGTGAATGTTTTTTCTTCCCATGAAGCCTATCCCTATTTTCTATATATGAACCTTTACATTTTTATTCATATATACCAGGGGTACTCAGCTAATTTTAGTAGGAGTCCGTTTTTACAGGTCTGCCATCTGGTGAAGGTCCGAGCTAAACGCTAAGAACTGGTTCACACCTAGCGGCCACAGTGCCATGCCAGAAATAGGCATTGCCTGTTGTATAACATAATTAGTACTTAATAAGTCATAATTGTTTTTCAACTGCCACACACTGTGCCCCTGATATAATACTGCCACACACTCTGCCTCTAAATATAATATTGCCACATGCTGTATACCTAAATAGAATGCTGTCAAACACTATGCAAGTGATATAATACTGCCACACACCTGCCCCTAATATAATACTGCCACACACCTGTCCATGAGTATAATACTGCCACAAATTTTGCCCCTGAGTATAAAACTACCAGATGCTGGGCCCTAAAATAGTATATTATCACTGTGCCCTGAAGCGAATTATACCTCTGTGTCCCTTAAAACAATGAATGAGGTGCCCACCCCCTCAAATGAACTCTCCAGCTGTTACAAAATTACAACTGCCATTATGCAGACAGAAGAGCATGATGGTAGCTGTAGTTTTGAAACAACTGTAGAGATAAAAGTTGAGAAATTCCTGTAATACACATACTTCCAGGGCTGGACTGGGAGGAAAAATAGGCCTGGGCATATTAGACTATGCAGCCCATTTTTTTTACAGTGAGTGTTGCAGAAATAGGCTGCATACGTTAAAATCACCTCGGTTTAAGTGGCTCTCTCGCTGTTGCAAAGCTACAACTCCCATCATGCCTCCAAAGCTTCAGCCATTATGGGAATTGTAGTTTTGTAACAGTTGGAGAGCTGCAGATTGGGGTACAGTGTCACCCATCATCACTACAGAATTTACAAGTGACTCCAGCTCTGATGGGACAGTCAGGACAATGCACAATTGCATGACTCACAGGAGACGTCTTCTCTGTTGTCTTCACTTTTCTTCTTCCTCTGGTCCTTGTCTTCTTTCAGCTCCATCTTCTATGCAGAGTCTGATGCCCAGACATCATTGGTCACTTTGTTAGCAGATCCTCATCCTCTGTATGACAACAATAATCATGATAACCCTGCCATACATCATGACCCCTAAAAATAAAACTGCCAGACACTGCTTGCTGTTTGTCAGAATCCCACCCCTGTACTCCCCCAGACCCATGTTCCCCTCTTTCTGCAGACCCCTAAGGGCTTCTTTACACTGTGGACATTTAGTCGGTGGAATGTCCGCTTGCTGCAGGCACCACCAAAGACATTGGCAGTAGAACTGTATGGATGTGCGCCATCTCTATAGATGACAAAGCAGTAATTCCGCCAGCCAGCAGAATGAACATTTACCCAAAGAACAAACATTTTTGATCTTGGGGTTTACATCCATTCTGCTGGGGGAATTCCACTGTGGTGATTCCACAGTATGCACAGAGCAGCAGAAAACCATTGAAAACATTTGGACTCTGCTGCAAGCAGATTTCCGCCGGAGGAATGTCCTCAATGTGAATGGGCCTCATGTCCCCCCCCCAGACCCCTAGGTCCTCTTCAAGACCCATCTTTCCCCCCTCCTTCAGTTTCCCCCAGACTCCTCTGCCCCCCTGACCCCTAAGTCCTCAACCAGACTCCTCTGCCCCCCAGACCCCTCTATCCCCATCTGCCCTAACACTCCCCACCCGTCAAGACTCCTGCATCATTCTTCTTTAAACTTTTCTACTCCCCCACCCCCGACCCCTATGTGCCTTTATGCCCTAACACCCCCCACCCACAAGACTTTTGCATCATTCTTCTTTACAGTTTTATTCCCTCCAGACCCCTTTATCCCCTTCTGCCCTAACACTCCTCCCAAAACCTCAGCATCATTCTTACCCCAGACTCCTTTATCCCCTTCTGCCGTAACACCACCAAGACCCCTGCATCATTCTTATTTTCACTTTTATGCCCCCTGACCCCTTTATCCCCTTCTGCCCTAACACCACCACCCGCCCCCCCAAGACCCCTGCATCATTCTTATTTACACTTTTCTGCCTCTCAGACCCCTTTATCCCCTTCTGCCCTAACAACCCCAAGACCCCTGCATCATTCTTATTTTCACTTTCATGCCCCCCAGCCCTCTTTATCCCCTTCTGCTCTAACAACCACCCCACCAAGACCCCCGCATAATTCTTATTTTCACTTTTAGATAGCCCGGTCCTGCTGCTTCTCTGTCCCAGGTCGCAGCACTGCTCTACTGCGCTGGCCTCTTCCTGTCACGCCTGGCCAGAGCAGATGATGCAGGCAGTGCTAATTGCACCATCTGCATCATAGGAGAAGCGCCGACCAGGCAGGGAGCACAGTGTTCACTTGCTCCGGCAGTGCTCAGCTATGCATTTGTATCGGTGTCTAAAACGCACTGATACATATGAATGCCAGAACAGAGGCTGCCACCTCTGGCCGGTTCCCTGAACCGGCCAGAGGTCCGGATGACTGGCGGCCTCGGTCCGGATCTGGACCGCGGTCCGCCAGTTGAGTACCTCTGATATATACCGTTGAAATAGGTACAATCATTTATTTATTAATTCTTACACTTTATTTAATATTTATTGTATAAAATGTGCAGTAGTAATCTAATATATCTTACTTATCAGCTATGTAATTTGAACATTAACTTATACCACTAAGTCTAATACTCAGTGTGAACAGTAACTTATATCATTATATGTAGCATGCACAATCAGTGAAAGCAATCCTAATATTTTATCTTCAATATTGTATTTTGCCATATAGAGTGTTGCCATATAGTTGCAACACTCATCTGTTTGAGCTTTATATCGATGCATGTGACTGTCTCAGCATTTAAAGATCGCTGATTTTTTTGATATATAAATATATTCTGCCTCTGGATAACTGTCTGGGTGATTTTCACCCAGTGTGAATACAAGCCTGCTAGTACAAGTATTTACTCCTGTGATCCATACCCATCTTTTGCTAAGGATCCTTGCTTCTACACCTACTATTCTAATTAAAATGGCTATAAATATGTTGAAATTCACATTAGAGACACAGCTACTGAGGAAGGGGTCGAACAAACTGTCTTGAGTACCCTGAAACGCGTCTAGCCCAGTGCCAACAGACGCAGTGTGACCCCACTACAGACTTTGAGCCACTTGAGCCCCATTATCACTACACTGGGACCTGCTAACCAGTTTTGGGATTACCATCTACAAACAAAATTTACATACTACCGAGTCTCCTGCTGCTCCTGGACTCCCTGTGTCTGCTTCTACTGCAGAATCTGACGTCAGATGCCTCTTTTACAAGGGAATACCACCAGTCTGCCTGCACAGACCCTTGGAGCAACTGCCTGGCGACCACCGTGTCCAGTGCTGTCTGGACCAGCCGATCGCAGCGCATGCAAGCGCACACAGGTCAGAGAATCCACCCGTACACCAAGCGAGAGGAGACGGCAAAACCCAACTGGTAATATAAATTTATTTTACCACATCAGTGGCTTATGAATCTGGACATTTCCATTCAATATCTGCAATATAATTTATTGTTGGACTCAAAACTAGCACTTTTTCCGGACTATCAGATTATCAGCACTGCCGGAGTATCGGTCATACTGCCGAAATATTTGGCAGCTGCTATTGAATAATTTTTTATGAATTGCCATTTGAATTTTATATTAATGTAGCTATTCCTTCCACAAGGGCCCTGTGGGGGAATTTACGTGTATTTTTGCATTTGAATACATTTTATTATTCTTTATAATTGAAGCACGGTCTAAGCCAAATCTATTTTAACTATATAAAATACCATTGTCCTTGAGGTGTGGGCTCCTCCTTTTTTCTCCATTTTCTGAAATACGGTTGAAACCACACCGGGTACCTGAGTCGCGGCGACAAGCCATCTCGGAAGAAGTACAGCGGATGTTAAAATTGGATGTCATCGATGAGTCAAAGAGTGAGTGGGCCAGTCTGATAGTCTAAATACCCAAGCCAGATGGTACGTTGTGGTTCTGTAACGATTTTTGCAAACTTAATGAGGTGTCCAAGTTTGATGCATATCCCATACCCTGAGTGGATGAGCTTATTAAGAAGCTAGGACAGGCTCGGTATTTTTCTGTTTTGGACCTCACAAAATGTATACTGGCAGGTACCCTTGATGGAGGCTGCCAAAGAGAAAACAGCCTTTGTCACACCAGAAGGTTTATTTCAGTACAAGGTGTTACCCTTTGGTTTACATGGTGCTCCTGCTACGTTTCAAAGGCTAATGGATATTGTACTTCGGCCACATCGTCGTATGCCTCAGCTTATCTGGACGATATCATAATCTACAGTACAGATTGGGAAAGTCACCTTCCAAAAGTACAGGCAGTGGTAGGCTCCCTTAGGAAGGCCAGGTTAACTGCTAACCCCAAAAAATGTGCCATAGGGTTGGAAGAGACCAAATAATAAGGGTATGTCATTGGGCGTTGAGTTATAATACCCCAGGTAAACAAAATAGAGGCCATCCGGAATTGGCCCCGACCTGTCACTACCCGACAGGTGAAGTAGTTTCTAGGAATCGTGGGTCCCTCCCCCATATTGCTAGAGTGGCTGCACCCTTAACAAGACCTCCTGAAGGGACCCAAGTCCGTAATGGTGCGTTGGAACGAACAGGCGTTTTCCACTTTGTTGGCACTATGTGGGTCTCCGGTGTTGGTGACACCGGACTTCAAAAGGGAGTGCCTGGCCATTAAGTGGGCACTCGAGTCTCTGCTATTATCTGTTGGGGAGGAAGTTTTGTCTCGTGACGGATCATTCCCCCCTTAAGTGGATGAGCCAAGCCAAGGACAAAAATGCCAGGGTCACCAGGTGGTTTCTGTCATTACAGAATTTCAAGTTTAGGGTTGAACACAGAGCGGGTCGTTTGCTAAGCAATGCCAAGTATTCAACCCCTCAGGCTTGAACAAAGGGGGAGGGGTATGTGAGAAGGTGAAAGGCATGGTGGTCGACGGGCGATATATGTGTCAGGCTGGGTTCACACTACGTTTTCTCCCATACGGGAGCGCATACGGCAGGGGGGAGCTAAAACCTCGCGCTCCCGTATGCCTTCGTATGTGCTCCCGTATGTAATTCATTTCAATGAGCCGGCCAGAGTGAAACGTTCGGTCCGGTCGGCTCATTTTTGCGCCGTATGCGCTTTTACAACCGGACCTAAAACTGTGGTCAACCACGGTTTGAGGTCCGGTCGTAAAAGCGCATATGGCACAAAAATGAGCCGACCGGACCGAACGTTTCACTCCGGCCGGCTCATTGAAATGAATTACATACGGGAGCGCATACGAAGGCATAGGGGAGCGCGAGGTTTTAGCTCCCCCCTGCCGTATGCGCTCCCGTATGGGAGAAAACGTAGTGTGAACCCAGCCTCACCAAGGCCAGGAGCCAGTGTTTATTCAGTGCCTGCGCTGCATTGCAGACTGACACTGTGGCCGTAGCATGGCTGGAAGGCCAATCCGGGACGGCTCTTACTCCAAATGGTGAAGTGTAGGGTGGGGGCTATTCCCCACAATCCAGGTCGTCTTTTGTTGGCATTAAAGCTAAGCTGCCTCAGGAGCTGGGGGGGGGGGTTTGCTAGTTGCAGCTCACACTGCCAGAGAGAGAGCTGAGAGTGGAGTTTGTCCCTGAGAGTTTGGAAGCTGGTGAGCAGACTGCCTTCAGGCCTGGAAAAGACTTGCTTGATGCTGCATGGCATGCACTCAGGTGGGGACAAACACCTGAGGAACGTAGGTGGACTTTCTGTTACTTTTTCCTTTGTTCGGCATTTAAGACTGTTTGCTGTGTGCCAAGTGTGAATAAAACACTGAACTTTGATTTGAAAGCCCTGTTTTCGTGTCTCTATACTGCAACTGTACCTGTCTGCAAGAGCGAGTCATCAAACCCTTTAAAGGAAAACATTCATTCTGTTCACCTACACTAAATCCAATACACTGGGATATAGTTTGGGTGAACAGGAGACCGATGAGGGGTCACTGACTCCTATATGTATCTTTACTTCAGAGATCTGTCCCTCCGAATATCTGCTTCCATCTTCTGTGAATTGTACGCCTAAGGCGGGCCCTGCGGCTCGATTTGAATATTCATTGTTGCTGGCCGCGTCAGCTTTCACGTGACCAGCGACAATATATATTCAAAGTGACCTGGTGGGGCGGGCTCCAGAGCGCAATTTATAGTAGATTGAAGCAGATATTCTGAGGGACAGATCTCTGGAGAAAAGGTAGGTGTAGAAGTCACTGACCCCTCATTGGTCTCATGTTTACCTACACTATAACCTAGTGTATTGGGTTTAGTGTGGCTGAACAGGATGACCTTTTCCCTTTAACATATAAAATTTCACAGAGAGAAAAAAAAAAGAACACAATGACAACATATTCTACAAATGACCTGTCTTGCTTAGTGCATAATTTGGATTTTGTAGTCTTACATGAGTTGTTTCCTGTGCTGGAGAGCCATCTTGTGGACCTTTTAAGTAAGGCTTCCAAGAAATTGGAACTCACCTACTGTATAGGCAAGCTCAGCACTTCATTTATTCATTAGCCACTTTTAGTGTCAAACAAAGCAAATTTGTTTAAAATGATCACAGGATATGTAAAAAGCCCAGAGAGCTGAATTAGTGGGAGGGGCTGTACATATATAAACCCTGGTCTTTCATTCCCTCAGGGCGTGTGTGGCATTTTTTGTAGTTTACCAATGTGTGGCTGCAAGTGAGCTCACTCGTCTCCTCACTTCCTGTTGAGGTGTTCGGCTCCTGTGATTCGCATGTTACAGCAGTGCGGCGTTGGTGAGTAAGTGCCGGCTTGCCGGCGTCTGTAAGTCATGTACAGTGTTTTTATGTATGGTCGGGGCAAGGGCACCTTACCCACTCGCACCGCACCATAACAGGCTGCCTTCCGCTGCAAATTTCTCTGCAGTTATTTTCGTTATGTTAGGTGTTATGACAGCTGCTCACGTCAGAGCTAGAATCACGTCTGCCGCCAGTATGGTTCAAATTTAAAGTAGGAGTATAGGTAATTTCTCAGGGCTTTTTGTTTAAACAGTACTAGGGTTTATATGTATTTGGGGGATATCCCTAATAAACATGGGCAACACTTGAGATTGATGAGGGCAGGTGTAGTATGGTGCAGGGGGCGGTTTAGAGGTAATCCGTTGGGGGGTGGCATGCATGCTCCGGGCCTCTTGCCTGTGTCCAGACTGTCAGGTTATGCATGGGGCAGCTAAGCCCGGGGGGTCTTGGGGCAGAGGTTTGGCCATTAAAACATGGTAATCGTATGGATATAAAAAATAAAAAAAACTATTTATGTGGAGATAATTATGTATAAATGTGTATGTGTCTGTTGCTGCAGCTGTGTTGGGAGTGTGGAAGTCGGTGTATCATAGGAAGTGGTCATAAATTGTGCAAGTTTTCAGGGGTAGGTGTTTGATGTTACAGTATGCATGTATCGTGGTCACACCTAACCCTACGTAGGGAGGCATAGGTTGTTGGGGGCTTGTTACTGACACATTTTCAGAGCAATACACAAATTGATATTGTTGGGTACATATTATAGTTTATTACTATAGTTACGTTGGGTTATGTAGTAATCTGCCACAGTATTTTTATGATATATTTTTATAGTTATAGCTGTCATTCACGTTCAGTTATGTTTTAATTTACTTACCCTGTCACCTGACTCCTCTTCGGGTTAGGGGGTTAATTACGTCTGTTACGGACTCATTTTCAGAGCAATTTGGTGTTGTATTTAATTTATGTGACTTGACACGTTTTTAGGTCAGAACACATTTTTAGAGTCCATCAAGTTCAATCTATAACCCTAAGGAGTCCCTACCGAGTTGAGTTTATCCAGAGGAAGGCAAAAAACCCTCATAATAGAGGTAAAAATTCCTTCCCGACTCCAATATGGCAGTCAGAATAAATCCCTGGATCAACATTCTGTTCCTATAAATCTAGTATACATAACCAGCAATTTGCTCCAAAAATGCATCAAGCCCCTTTTTGAACTCTTTTACAGAGTGCACCATGGTCACCTCCTCAGGCAGAGAATTCCACAGTCTCACTGCTCTTACTGTAAAGAACCCCCACCTGTGCTGGTGTAGAAACCTTCTTTCCTCTAGACTTAGAGGATGCCCCCTTGTTAATCCCTTAACGACGCAGGACGTATATTTACGTCCTGCGCCGTCTCCCGCGATATGAAGCAGGGTCGCGCTGCGACCCCGCATCACATCGCGTCGGTCTCAGCGCTCATCAACGGCCGGTACCCGCGGCTAATACCACACATCGCCGATCGCGGCAATGTGTGGTATTAACCCTTTAGAAGCGGCGGTCAAAGCTGACCGCCGCTTCTAAAGCGAAAGTGAAAGTATCCCGGCTAGTCAGACGGGCTGTTCGGGACCGCCGCTGTGAAATCGCGGCGTCCCAAACAGCTTACAGGACACCGGGAGGGCCCTTACCTGCCTCCTCGGTGTCCGATCGATGAATGACTGCTCCGTGCCTGAGATCCAGGCAGGAGCAGTCAAGCGCCGATAACACTGATCACAGGCGTGTTAATACACGCCAGTGATCAGCATAGGAGATCAGTGTGTGCAGTGTTATAGGTCCCTATGGGACCTATAACTCTGCAAAAAAAAAGGAAAAAAAAGTGTTAATAAAGGTCATTTAACCCCTTCCCTAATAAAAGTTTGAATCACCCCCCTTTTCCCCCCCAAAAAATAAAACAGTGTAAATAAAAAAAAAATAAACATATGTGGTATCGCCGCGTGCATAAATGTCTGAACTATGAAAATATATCATTAATTAAACTGCACGGTCAATGGCGTATGCGCAAAAAAATTCCAAAGTCCAAAAAAGCGTATTTTGGTCACTTTTTATACCATTCAAAAATTAATAAAAAGTGATCAAAAAGTCTGATCAAAACAAAAATTGAACCGATAAAAACGTCAGATCACGGCGCAAAAAATGAGCCTTCATACCGCCCTGTACATGGAAAAATAAAAAAGTTATAGGGGTCAGAAAATGACATTTTTGAATGTATAAATTTTCCTGCATGTAGTTATGATTTTTTCCAGAAGTACGACAAAATCAAACCTATATAAGTAGGGTATCATTTTAACCGTATGGACCTACAGAATAATGATAAGGTGTCATTTTTACCGAAATATGCACTGCGTAGAAACGGAAGCCCCCAAAATTTACAAAATGGCGTTTTTTCTTCGATCTTGTCGCACAATGATTTTTTTTCCCGTTTTGCTGTGCATTTTTGGGTAAAATGACTAATTTTACTGGAAAGTAGAATTGGTGACGCAAAAAATAAGCCATAATATGGATTTTTAGGTGGAAAATTGAGAGGGTTATGATTTTTAAAAGGTAAGGAGGAAAAAACGAAAGTGCTAAAACGGAAAAAGTCCTTAAGGGGTTAAAGATACAGTCCTGGGAATAAATAGATCATGGGAGAGATCTCTGTATCCCCTGATATATTTATACATAGATATTAGGTCTCCCCTAAGTCTTCTTTTTTCTAAATAAAATAACCTTAAAGAGGCACTGTCATTGTTAAAAACTTTTCATATATTGCAGGACTAATTATAATATGACATTTCACAATAAACACCTGTTAATTTTTTTTTAATTTTCACCTGAAATTCAAGCTTAAAATAGCCACCACTAGGGGTCGCCTGTCTTTTAGCCAGACAGACTAGTCTAGATTTTACAGCATACTGGATACCGGCCGTAAAGCATACCGGCATCCAGTATAGGAGATTTCTATTGTGTATGCAAATCTACAGATAAAGGATGTGTGGACATGCTGGGAGCTGTAGTTTTACAACAGCTGGAGGCAACACTGCTCTAACACAGTTATTTACAAACATTGCAGCTTCAGTTGTTACTAAACTACAACTCCCAGCATGCTGAAATAGTCAAAGCTTTCTCGGACTCCTGAATGACAAAGAAGTTGATCAGACATTCAGGAGACTGTGAAAGATGAATGACACACATAGTGACAGCTATGCTGATTAGCATCCAGCTTTACTAGGAGAAGATAAAACAGGTGGAACATGTATTCATAAAAATGCTGTACTTTTATCTAAAAAATCCTTGCACTAATTTTATAAAGATCTATTCTTATATTTATACATTTTATCCTTTTATGAATTCACCATAATGTCTTCTGATTACTGCAGGCAAGCTCCAAGTATCCTCCTCTGACCCATGACACAGCTTAAAACCAGAGAGGAAAGGGTTACAGAGTAGAGAGTACTGATTGGCTGACTGCACAGGCTTGCTCCTGTGAGGGAGACAGACTGACATGCCCCCTCCAGACTGCACAATGAAAAAGTAACTCACCAGCAGATAAATGCTTATATCTCTGGATATATAGATCCGAGACACATAAAATGATATGCACATGATCAGGATTGGGTCCTGAGTAACATATCACTTTCTTTCTTTTTTTTGCACTATGACAGGTACGCTTTAATTCTGAAAATCTTTCTGGGTACTGTAGTCCTCCCATTCCCCGTATTACTCTGGTTGCCCTTCTTTGAACCCTCTCCAGCTCCACTATATCTTTTTTGTACACTGGTGCCCAGTACTGTACACAGTATTCTATGTGTGGTCTGACTAGAGTACAGTGGTAGAATTATTTCCTTGTCGTGGGCATCTATGCCCCTATTGATGCACCCCATGATTTTATTTGCCTTGGCAGCAGCTGCCCAACGCTGGTCACTACAGCTAAATTTACTGTTAACTAAGACTCCCAAGTCCTTTTCCAGGTCAGTCGTCCCATGTGTTCTCCCATTTAACACATAATCCCAGCCCAGATTTTTCTTCCCCATGTGCATTACATTTATCAGTGTTGAGCTTCATCTGCCACTTCTCAGCCCAAACCTCCAACCCATCCAGATCCATTTGTAACAGTGCACTGTCCTCTATTGTGTTTACCGCTTTACAGAGTTTAGTATCATCTGCAAAGATTGCTACTTTACTATTCAACCCCTCTACAAGGTCATTAATGAATATATTAAATAGGACAGGACCCAAGACTGACCCCTGTGGTACCCCACTAGTAACAGTCACCCAATCAGAATAAGTGCCATTAAGAACCAACCTCTGTTTCCTATAAATGAGCCAGTTACTTACCCACTTACACACATTCTCCCCCAGCCCAATCCTTCTCATTTTATGCACCAACCTTTTATGTGGAACCGTATCAAATGCTTTGGAAAAATCCAGATATACGACATCCAGCAATTGCCCCTGGTCCAGTCTGGAGCTCACCTCCTCATAAAAGCTCATCAGGTTAGTTTGACAGGACCGATCCCTCATAAAGCCATGCTGATATGGAGTCATACATTTATTTTTATCAAGATACTCCAAAATAGCATCTCTTAAAAAGGTGAAGTAGTTTCTAGGCATCGTGGGTTACTATATGAAATCCCTCCCCCATATTGCTAGACTGGCTGCACCCTTATCAAGACCTCCTGAAGGGACACAAGTCCGTAATGGTGCGTTGGAATGAACAGGCGTTTTCCACTTTGAAGTCGGCACTATGTGGGTCTCCGTTGTTGGTGACACCTGACTTCAAAAGGGAGTGCCCGGCCATTAAGTGGGCACTCGAGTCTCTGCTATTATCTGTTGGGGAGGAAGTTTTGTCTCAATTTACATACAACAGAGGTTAAACTAACAGATCTATAATTCCCGGGGTCACCTTTTGGCCCCTTTTTAAATAGTGGCACCACATTTGCCCTGCGCCAGTCTTGGGGAACCTTCCCTGTCACTATAGAGTCCCTGAATATAAAAAATAGGGGTCTGTCTATTACATTACTTAATTCCTTTAGAACACGGGGGTGAATGCCATCTGGACCTGGCGAATTGTCTATTTTGATTTTTTGCAGGCGGCACTGTACTTCTTCCTGGGTTAGACAGGTGACCTGTACCTTATCTCACTGTATTTCACCTGGCATTTCATTTTCCTGAATACAGTGGAGAAGAATTTGTTTAATATATTTGCTTTTTCCTGATCCCCATTTATAATTTCTTCCTCATCATTTTTTAAAGGGCCTACACTTTCATTTTTGAATAAAATAGAAAGAAAAACAAGGTGCACTCTTAGTGTAGGAGTTTAAATAGAGCTTCAATGTGTGCAAAAAAATTTGGGAGCTTACCAGATAGTGTTGTGCTGAGAGCACAACACCTCAGCAGGCATGTAGACTCTCAGCAGCCACAACACCTCAGCAGCCACATGTCCTGTCCAGATGCCTTTTGGTCAGCTGGATAATGATGCAGAGATACAGATAAGATCCAAAAAGTAGGATGTCCCAGACGGTGCTTCTCCTCCAAGGAAAGATGCAATGCAGCAATCCACAGAAAATATAGGTTTATCGCAATAAATACCTTTTTTGCTATTTATATAGTTAAAGAACATTTTGGGGTTAGTTTTACTCTGTTTTGCAATGAGCCTTTCTGTCTCTATTTTTGCAGCTTTTATCAGTTTTTTTTTACATATTTTACATTTTTCTCTATAGCTTTTTAATGCTTTTTCACTGCCGTCCTGTTTTAGTAGTTTAAATGCTTTATTTTTGTCCTTTATTGCCTCCTTAATGTTCTTATTCATCCATATTGGTTTTCTTTTATTTCTGACCCTTTTATTCCCATAAGGTATATACATCTTACAGTGATAATTTAAGATATTTTTAAAAGTCTCCCATTTAGTGGCAATATTCATTTTTTAACCCCTTAAGGACACATGACGTTCTCATACGTCTCCATTTCCGAGTCCTTAAGGACACATGACGTATGAGAACGTCATGTGTTTTACCGGCCCCCCGCAACCATCTGGAGCGGAGACGGTGCCCGATGCCTGCTGAAATCGTTCAGCAGGCATCGGGGCATATCGCCCAGGGGGGTCATTATGACCCCCCATGTCGGCGATGGCCGCAGATCGCTGGACAATTCAGTCCAGCGATCTGCGGCGGATTCCGGGTCAATCGGGTCTCCAGTGACCCGGTGACCCGGAATTATTGGCTGATCAGGGCCGTCAGAGACGGCCCCGAACAGCCAGAGCCAGCAGGGGTGAGGTGGCACTGGTGCCACCTCACGATCGCCCTGATTCGTCGGCCGGATTACCGGCCGACCAATCAGGGCGCCTGCTGCGGGTGTCACTCCCGCAACCCGCTCCGCCCCTCTTCCGGAGGACGTGAGCGGGTGCGGGACGTGCACCCCGGGTGCTGGGGACCCCGATCCCCGGCGCCCCTGTTGGGATCGGGGCCCCAGGAGCAGCGGCGGCGGCGGAGACGACGAGGGACTGACCTGGTGAAGCGAGGATCGTTGGAGGTGAGTGACAGCCTCCTGCTGTTGCTTAGCAACAGCTCCCAGCATGCAAAAAGGGCATGCTGGGAGCTGTAGTTATGCAACAGCAGGAGGCAGACCACCACAACTCCCAGCATGCCCTTATGGGCATGCTGGGACTTGTAGTTTTGCAACAGCTGGAGGCACATTCTTTCTATGGAAAAGTGTACCTTCAGCTGTTGTGTAACTACAACTCCCAGCTTGCACAATCAGCTAAAGTGCATGCTGGGAGTTGTAGTGGTGCATCTGGTGGTTGCATAACTACAACTCCCAGCATGCCCGTTGGCTGTCGGTGACTGCTGAGAGTTGTAGTTTTGCAACAGCTGAAGGCACACTGAGTTAAGTAGCAAACCAGTGTGTCTCCAGCTGTTACATAACTACAATCCCCAGCATCCCCAGCCAAAGTAGTATGCCTCCAGCTGTTGCATAACTACAACACCCAGCATGCCCTTCCGCTGTCCGTACATGCTGGGGGTTGTAGATTTTGCAACAGCTGAAGGCACACTGGTTGCAAAACACTGAGTTTGTTACCAAACTCGGTGTTTCACAACCAGTGTGCCTCCAGCTGTTGCAAAACTACAACTCCCAGCATGCACTGATAGACCGTACATGCTGGGAGTTGTAGTTTTGCAACAGCTGGATGTTCCCCCCCCCCAATGTGAACGTACAGGGTACACTCACATGGGCGGAGGATTACAGTAAGTATCTGGCTGCAAGTTTGAGGTGCGGCAAAATTTCTGCCGCAGCTCAAACTGCCAGCGAGAAACTACTGTGAACCCCCGCCCGTGCGACTGTACCCTAAAAACACTACACTACACTAACACACAATAAAATAAAAAGTAAAAAACACTACATATACACATACCCCTACACAGCCCCCCTCCCCTCCCCAATAAAAATGAAAAACGTCTGGTACGCCACTGTTTCCAAAACGGAGCCTCCAGCTGTTGCAAAACAACTACTCCCAGTATTGCCAGATAGCCGTTGACTGTCCAGGCATGCTGAGAGTTTTACAACAGCTGGAGGCACCCTGTTTGGGAATCACTGGCGTAGAATACCCCTATGTCCACCCATATGCAAGTCCCTAATTTAGGCCTCAAATGCGCATGGCGCTCTCACTTTGGAGCCCTGTCGTATTTCAAGGCAACAGTTTAGGGCCACATATGGGGTATCGCCGTACTCGGGAGAAATTGGGCTTCAAATTTTGGGGGTATTTTTTGCTATTACCCTTTTAAAAAATGTAAAATTTTTGGGAAAACAAGCATTTTAGGAAAAAAAAATATATATTTTTTTACATATGCAAAAGTCGTGAAACACCTGTAGGGTATTAAGGTTAAAATTACCCCTTGTTATGTTCCCCGAGGGGTCTAGTTTCCAAAATGGTATGCCATGTGTTTTTTTTTTTTGCTGTCCTGGCACCATAGGGGCTTCCTAAATGCGGCATGCCCCCAGAGCAAAATTTGCTTTCAAAAAGCCAAATGTGACTCCTTCTCTTCTGAGACCTGTAGTGCGCCAGCAGAGCACTTTTCACCCCCATATGGGGTGTTTTCTGAATCGGGAGAAATTGGGCTTCAAATTTTGGGGGGTATTTTCTGCTATTTCCCTTTTTAAAATTGTAAAAATTTTGGGAAACCAAGCATTTTAGGTAAAAAAAATATATATTTTTTTACATATGCAAAAGTCGTGAAACACCTGTAGGGTATTAAGGTTCACATTACCCCTTGTTACGTTCCCCAAGGGGTCTAGTTTCCAAAATGGTATGCCATGTGTTTTTTTTTTTGTTGTTCTGGCACCATAGGGGCTTCCTAAATGCGGCATGCCCCCAGAGCAAAATTTGCTTTCAAAAAGCCAAATGTTACTCCTTCTCTTCTGAGACCTGTAGTGCGCCAGCAGAGCATTTTTCACCCCCATATGGGGTGTTTTCTGAATCGGGAGAAATTGGGCTTCAAATTTTGGGGGTATTTTCCGCTATTACCCTTTTTAAAAATGTAAACATTTTGGAAAAACAAGCATTTTAGGTAAACATTATTTTTTTTTTTTACATATGCAAAAGTCGTGAAACACCTGTAGGGCATTAAGGTTCACGTTACCCCTTGTTACGTTCCCCGAGGGGTCTAGTTTCCAAAATGGTATGCCATGTGGGTTTTCTTTTGCTGTTCTGGCACCATAGGGGCTTCCTAAATGCGGCATGCCCCCAGAGCAAAATTTGCTTTCAAAAAGCCAAATGTGACTCCTTCTCTTCTGAGACCTGTAGTGCACCAGCAGAGCACTTTTCACCCCCATGCGAGGTGTTTTCTGTATCGGGAGAAATTGGGCTTCAAATTTTGGGGGGTATTTTCTGCTGTTACCCTTTTTAAAAATGTAAAATTTTTGGGAAACCAAGCATTTTAGGTAAAAAAAATATATATTTTTTTTACATATGCAAAAGTCGTGAATCACCTGTAGGGTATTAAGGTTCACTTTACCCCTTGTTACGTTCCCTGAGGGGTCTAGTTTCCAAAATGGTATGCCATGTGTTTTTTTTTGCTGTCCTGGCACCATAGGGGCTTCCTAAATGCGCCATGCCCCCCAAAAACCATTTGTCGCTCCTTCCCTTCTGAGCCCTCTACTGCGCCCGCCGAACAATTAACATAGACATATGAAGTATGTGCTTACTCGAAAGAAATTGGGTTTCAAATACAAGTAAAAATTTTCTCCTTTTTATCCCTTGAAAAAATAAAAAAATTGGGTCTACAAGAACATGCGAGTGTAAAAAATGAAGATTTTGAATTTTCTCCTTCACTTTGCTGCTATTCCTGTGAAACACCTAAAGGGTTAATACACTTACTGAATGTTTTTTGAATACTTTAGGGGGTGTAGTTTTTATAATGGGGTCTTTTGTGGGGTATTTCTAATATGAAGACCCTTCAAATCCACTTCAAATCTGAACTGGTCCCTGAAAAATAGTGAGTTTGAAAATTTTGTGAAAAATTTCAAAATTGCTGCTGACCGTTGAAGCCCTCTGGTGTCTTCCAAAAGTAAAAACTCATAAATTTTATGATGCAAACATAAAGTAGACATATTGTATATGTGAACCCAAAAAAAATATATTTTGAATATCCATTTTCCTTACAAGCAGAGAGCTTCAAAGTTAGAAAAATGCAAAATTTTCATTTTTTTCATCAAATTTTGGGATTTTTCACCAAGAAAGGATGCAAGTTACCATAAAATTTTACCACTAAGTTAAAGTAGAATATGTCACGAAAAAACAATCTCGGAATCAGAATGATAACTAAAAGCATTCCAGAGTTGTTAATGTTTAAAGTGACAGTGGTCAGAATTGCAAAAAACGCTCCGGTCCTTAAGGTATAAAATGGCCTGGTCCTTAAGGGGTTAAGGACATTATCCCATTTTAGATTGTTAAGGGCTTCTCTGAGTTGATCGAACTTTGCCTTCCTAAAGTTCATTGTTTTTGTAGCCCCTCGAGAGATTCCCTTATTGAAGAATAAGTTATAATGTATTATATTATAACCACTATTTCCTAGGTATCGTTCTACTTGTACATTAGTTACTCTGTCAGGTCTGTTGGTTAATATTAAGTCAAGTAGGGTGCCCCCTCTGGTAGGGCTCTGCACCATTTGGGACAGATAATTGTCTTTAGCTATAGTCAGAAACCTTTTTCCTTTATGAGATTCACAGGACTCAGTCTCCCAGTTTATATCAGGATAGTTAAAGTCCTCCATTATAGTCACATCATTTTGATTGGCTGCCTTGTTTATTTGCCTCAGTAATTGATCTTCTGTCTCTTCCATTATGTTTGGTGGCTTATAGCAAACCCCTATCAGAATTTTTTTATTCTTATCTCCATATATTTATACCCATAATGACTCCACATTATCGGTTCCCTCCCAAATATCCTCCCACAGTGCGGCCTTCAGACTGGACTTTACATAAAGACAAACTCCCCCTTTCCGTTTTGTCCGATCCTTTCTGAATAGACTATGAGGGGCATTTACTAATAGTCTGCTACGTATGTTTTTCCTCTTGGTTTTTTTTACCTGTTTTGCGCATACGTGCGACCAATTTATTATATTGTTGCCCGGCTTTTGTAAATTTGTTGCACTTACGTGGATTAGGGATTGTAGCACGGTATAGCGATTTATTTAGTCAGAAACCTAGTAACCAGTTGAAAAGGGTATTTCTTGCTCTCTAGTGGATATTTATTATCTGGAGAAGGTGGATATCGTGTAAAATTGTGTCAGCTTTCTCTTTGCCCTTCCCTTTTGTTTAGTTGTTCGTTTTAAAGATTCCTAACATGTCAGGAGTTGGGGCAAAATGCCTAGCCAAAATAAAGAATATTAGTCAGCCAACTCCTGCTGAGGAAATTTTTTTACCTCACACCACTCTCAGTTCTTACTTGGTCCTCCCTCTCAAGAGGTTTCCAACTGTGGGAATTCCGTTGTTCCTCCAAAGCGACGTTTGGTGACATTGAAAAAAATAAAAGTACAAGTGCACATGCGCTGGTTTACGCTAGCGCAAGAAGCTCTACGTTCTTTGCGTAGTTGCCGCATGCGCACTTGTTAAACATTTAGATCACAGGAAAATTTACTTAACCTGGCGGCCGAGTTCCGCTTAAAAGCCGAGTCCCGCTGACGTAACTGCACCCCAAGGCTGTGAAAGACAGGTTAGTAAATATTTTGATTTCTCAACATCCACTGCTCCGTTTTTAGTAAGGTACATAGCGTTTTAATCCGCTTCACCCGCACTACAAGCCTGGGAAACAGGTTTAGTGTGGGAGAGGCTGATTACAGCTTTCCTTTAAGCTATAGGTGAAGGTACACTGTTTTCTAAACACTTGAAAGTCTTTGGGTTACAATAACGGGGTGCATCCATCCGTTGAAACCCAAAAACTCCCAGCATGCTCTCTATTGCGCCACTGCCCATTATAGGCAACTTCTCTTGTGGTGTCTGATTTTTATTCTGTTTAAAAGGATTTGTGGGAAACTGTGAGGCCTTCAGCCCTGTTATGCTGTAAACCACCTGATTTAATTTTATCTTTGACCCAAAACCTTTAAAAGAGGGGGAGGGGGAACATGTGCGATGAACTTTGATGTCTCCTGTTTGAAGTCCCCAGGTGTCGCTATTGCAACTTTTTAGGGACAATTTTAGGCAAAAAAAGAGGGGTAAAGCGCTTGATAAATGCCCATCTATAACCCTGTATGGTGACCGCCCAGTCACAGCTATCGTCCAACAGAGTGTTTGTTATACCCATTATGTCATAATCTTCCTCAGAAATTTTCAATTCCAATTCGTAAGCTTTATTGGTCAGACTTCTGGCATTAGTCAACATGCAATTCAGTGGTGTATGTTTTTTTTTCCTATGACGCCTGTCCCTATTAACTATTCTAACCCCTCCCTCCGCTCCACCCCCAGGTACATTATTAAGTCCCCCCTCTCTATCTACACTAGCTTCCCCCTCTATGTTGTAGGTTCCCTCTGCCCAGTCCTTAGTTTAAACACTCCTCCACACTTCTAGCCATCTTCTTCCCAAGCACAGTTGCACCCTCCCCATTGAGGTGCAGCCTGTCCCTACGGTAGAGCCGGTATCCGACAGCGAAGTTGGCCCAGTTCTCCATAAACCCAAACCCCTCCTTCCTACACCAGCTTATGAGCCACTTTTTTACCTCCCTAATGTCCTGCTGCCTCTCTGGTGTGGCTCGTGGTACAAGTAATATTTCAGAAAAAATTACCTTGGCTTAAGCTTGCGGCCTATGTCCTTAAAATAATTTTTAAGGACACTCCACCTACCTACCTTTTTCATTGGTGCCAATATGTACCATGACTGCTGGGTACTTCCCAGCCCCACCCAGCAACCTGTCATCCCGATTCGCGATGTGCTGAACTCAAGTGCCAGGAAGACAACACACTGTTCGTCGATCCTGGTCTTTGTGACAGACAGCCCTCTCTGTCCCCCTAATAATTGAGTCCCCCACTACCATTACTGGTCTGGCCCGCCCTGCACTCCTTTCTCCCTCCTTACTGGAGCAGACACCTCCCTGGTGGTCAGAGGCAGAGTCCTGCTGCTGTACTGCTAGCTCTGAAATGGCATCCCCCTCATCTGCAAGCAAACTTGTTGGGGTGTGCCAGTTCAGGACTAGCCTCCCTGACACTTTTCCCTCTACCCCGTTTTCTAACTGTAACCCAGCTAACTGCCTGATTGTCCTGCACCTCCGTCCCACTATCCTCCCCCACCTCTACCACAGAGAGTACTTGCTCAGTGAGCAGGAGACTCCTCTCCAGGTTGTCAATGTGTCTCAGTGTTGCCAGTTGCTCCTCTAGATCCAGGATCTGGGCTTCCAAATGAACAACTTGCACACATCTCGCACAACAATATGCACACTCAAACTGCTGTTCAAGGATTGCATACATTGTGCAAGATGTACACCGGACTGTATTTTCCAACATGGAGGCCATACTAGATTTGGGGATTGCAAAAAATTTACAGTAAAAAAAAATAAAAATAAAATCTAATATTTCAATTTAAACTCCCTGAATTTAAAGTCCCTCACACTTTTATACTTACACTCACTTGTATACTTCACACTCTAGTATACAGACACACAATCACTAGCTCAACAATCGCTTAGTGTACTTGCTTTTATATTTACCACAACCACCTCTCTCCCACTGCCTGGAAGTGAATACAAAGGGCTAGCTGGCTTCAAGCAGCTGCAATTTATCAGCTGCTAATTATTTACCTACTTTACCCTCTCTCCACCTGCACTCCTCCCAGACAGAGAAAGAGAGGGTAAAAAACACACAAATGCACTCAAATGCTCACAGTACTTCTTACAGTATTCCCTTAATTTTAAGTCCCTCTCACTTTTATACTTACACTCACTTGTATACAACACACTCTTGTATACAGACACACAATCGCCAGCTCAACAATCACTTAGTGTACTTACTTTTGTATTTACCACAATTACCTCTCTTCCACTGCCTTGAAGTGAATACAAATCTCGTTTGTTGTATTACACACTTACATTTTTGTTTCATTTAGTGGTTATATAGTAAACTACCACGGTATTTTCATGATATGTTTTTATAGTTATAGCCATCATTCACGTTCAGTTATGTGTTAATTTACTTACCCGGTTACCTGACTCGTTCTTCAGGATTGGGGGGTGAATTACGGTTGTTACTGACTCATCTTCAGAGCAACTGATATGGCATTCTTGTTTAAGTGACTTGACACGTTTTCAGGTCAGATACAGTCCTGCTTCTTGTGTTTTACACTTACATGTTTGCTTTGTTTCTTTGATACATAGAAATCTGCCACAACTATTTTTCACGAAATGCTTCTATGCTAACATCTTTCATTTCCGGTCAGGTTTTCATTTAGTATTGCAGGTCCGGTGTCGGTCATTGTTTCAGTTTAAATACTTGTGCACCCTAGGTAAGTAAATAAAAAATAAAAAAAAGGTGAGAGGTTCATGAAAAAAAATTAAGGTTCAGATATGTTTATTTACTTACCCGGTCACCTGACTCCTCTTCAGGTTAGGGGGTTAATTACGGTTGTTACTGACTTGCTTTCAGAGCAATTTGGCGTTGTATTTTATTTATGTGACTTGACACGTTTTCCGGTCAGATACAACCTCATTTTGTTGTATTACACACTTATGTTTTTGTTTCATTTAGGGGTTATGTAGTAATCTGCCACAGTATTTTCATGATATGTTTTTATAGTTATAGCCATCATTCACGTGCAGTAATGTTTTAATTTACTTACACGGTTACCTGACTTGTTCTTCAGGATTGGGGGGTGAATTATGGTTGTAACTGACTCATCTTCACAGCAACTGATATTGCATTCTTGTTTTAAGTGACTTGACACGTTTTCAGGTCAGATACGGTCTCGCTTCTTGTGCTTTACACTTACGTATTAGCTTTGTTTCTTTGATACATAGAAATCTGCAACAGCTATTTTTCATGATATGTTTCTATGCTCACATCTTTCATTTACAGTCAGGTTTCCGTTTAGTATTGCAGATCCGGTGTCGTTCATGTTTCAGTTTCAATACCTGTGCACCCTAGGTGGGTATATAAAAAAAAAAAAAAAAAAAGGGAGAGAGGTTCATGAAAAAAAAAATAAACAGATCTGCAACAATTATAATATTGCCACATGTAATTGTAACCAGTGCAGATTATTACATGTGTGTTTCAAGTGTTTCTGGGCTCATCCCGGTTCACTGTGTTCAATAAAAGGTGGTTCTTCCTATCTAGGGGTTATACAGATGAATGTATTGAAAGGGTATCTTGAGCCCCATCCTGATGCGGAATGGGTACATTGGCTGTTAGATGGTTTTAGTAGCGGTTCCATACGGGGTTGGTGGCTTAGCCACAGACCACGTGTAAATGTAGGAACTTGCTGTCGGCAGCCAATGACGGTATCAGAATTACTAAATAGGGAAGTGGAGAAGGAGTCCTTTTCCAGTACCTCCTTCCAGGCTTGGTGGGTAAGCCCAATTGGTATTGTTACGGGCAAGTTCAATAACAAAAAGTGTTTGATTTTTGATTTATCAGCACCACAGAGATCAGTCATACCTTGTATCAATTCATTGATTCTGTCATGTGAATTTGCTATGAAATATTCCTCCATAGATCAAGCAATTCAGATGTTGGTAGTGATGGGTTCAGGTGCTTGGTTGTCTAAAGTAGAAATAATGGACGCGTTCAAGCTTCTGCCAGTTAAAAAGGAACTTTGGCAATGGTATGGAGTCAAGTAGCAACAACTATATTATTTTATTATTTTGCGGTTAAGCTGACATTCGGTTCAAAATCCAGTCCTTGGCTTTTCGATTGATTGGCTTGTGCCTTGCAGTGGATTTTACAGCACTCAGTTGGCTGTACCAATGTTATCCATTACCTGGATGATTTCCTGTTGATCAAGCCCCCTCAGCAGGAACCTTGGCAGTTGGTGGAAACACTTGAAACATTTAAGCTATTACGAGTCCCGGTATCCCCTACAAAGGTGGAAGGTCCAACCAGGTTTTTAACTTTTCTTGGGATAGTCTTAGACACCCAAAAAAAATTGAGGCCCGGTTACCTGCAGACAAGCTAAAACGCATCCAAGACATGGTGGGCAAGTTTGTAAGGTCCCAGGTTACAAATAAAGCAGAGTTACAAAGTCTCCTGGGGATGCTGGCATTTGCGATGAGGGTAATTCTACAGCGTGGAGCGTTTATATCAAGGTTATTGGAGTTGCTAGCATCAGCACCTCATCAGGACAGTATGGTCTGGTTGGGACAATGGCTGATCTGCTTATGTGGCAGCAGTTTCTGGTTAATTGGAACGGGGTGTCCTTTTTTCTACTAGCGGTCTCCCCCGAATCCCCCCGCTTTTTTACTGATGCCTCCTCCAGAGTTGGCTTTGCAGCTGCAGTGATCCCCCGACCTGTGATGGCCCCACAAACGATAATTTCAACATACAGTCCTGATATAGAGCAATAACTGGCACTACCCGCTATTCCAGAGAGCCAGACGATGCGCTTGTAGCGTGAAACACGTGTCGCTCTTTTACCTGCTGTATGAGATGTAACCCCTGTTCACAGAAATAATAGCACGAATATATAGGACTGGTGAGTGCGATCTTATTCTTCTTCTTCTTATTGTGAATTTCAGCATACGTTGGCCTCTCAGAGGCCATCGCATGTTGAAGGCCGCATCAACATATGATGCTTTTGTATGTCGGGGCCATCGCATAAACGGCTATCCGGCAGCGCAGACTGCTTCAGCTGCCGCTGGATAGCCGTGTAAGGTGCCCCATGTGGTCCAGTTATGGTCAGTCACCTGTCCCCGACGTTTTGGACCGTCCGCTTCAGTCTCCGCTGCAACGCCTCCGTTGCTCTCCTTCGTCTCATCACGTCACCGCGCACGCTGTCCCATCAGCGGCGTGATGACGGTGATGAAGAGCGACGATCCCGGGCAACAGAGACGGTCCAGAGTGGCGAGGACACCCCAGGGATGCGGCAACAGCGATTGAGGGCGACATCCAGGGCAGCAGTGACGGTCCAGAGCGGCGGGGACAGGTGAGTATAACTTTGTATACTTTACATTGCACAGTTCCCTCAACATACGATGGTTTCATCTAGTGATGGTTCATTTGGAACGAATTACCATCGTATGTTGAGGGACCACTGTATATACGGCTCACGATGGATAGCAAGCAGGAGCCCCAGTCAGGTGGATAACATTCCCGGGTTCGCGGATAGCTCCGCCACTTTTGAAATTGTCCCCATTGTGGCTGCAGCACAAGTCTGGGGAGATAGCTGGCGTAATAATTCAGTGGTATTCATTTGTGATAACTCTGCCACGGTGGATATCATTAATAAGGGTAGATCGAAGTCAGTGGAAGTGATGAAGGTTTTGAGGAAATTAGTATGGATTGCCTTACAATTAAATTTTCATTTCATGGCAGAACATATTGAAGGTGTAAAAAAAAATGTAGGAGCTGATGCATTGTCTAGGTTAAAATATGACTTTTTCTTTTAGGTGATGCTGGGGGCAGACATGCACGGTTCTCCAGTTCCACAGTTCCATTTGCTCAGCATGGATTAGAACAATACAAGCAGTGGCACGTAAGCTGATAATGAGGTAATTAGCACCCACTAATGCTCGCTCATACAATTTAGCTTGGGGTATATACAAAAAATTTTTAGCTGACTTTTACAGTCGCTCTGAAGATCGCATTTCTAATTTAGTTTGTTTTGTGACTTTTGCCATCACACAAAGAAATTATCTTACAATACAACAAAGGTATACTTGGCAGGTATACAGCATTTCCAGTCAATGGGATATCCAAGCCGGCCTTCACTATTTTTTGGTTCACGCTGTCAAATCTGTGCTTCGTGGTGTACGTAGCACCCCGGCTATTAAGAGAGGGGTCAGGTTGCCAGTTTCAGGTGACATATTCCTTAAATTATCTGACCTATTATATAAAGCACCATTTGGGTTTTGTGAAGTGCATTGAAAAAAAAACCAACTATGTACTTAAGTTTTTTATGGTTTCCTTAGTCCGGGGGAAGTTCCTGCCAGTTCTGGAGGTGCTAAACCTGTACTAATGCAGCAATTGTCTCGAGTCGGAGACAGATATGTTTTATCCCTGTTGGGCACCAAGACATCCAAATCTGAGGAGTTGGTTACATATTTCCCCACAGGTCATAAGTGGTGTCCGGTTAGGGTGTTGGATCAATTCATGGCAAGTACAAGTGGGGTGGGTTCTGGTTTGCCTTTATTGTCGTTAGGCACTTCTCCACTTTAAACTAGTTTTTTCACAAGTTCAATCCGTTCTTTTCTGACTATGCTAGGCCTAGATGCACAGAATTTTCTGGCCACTCTTTCAGAATAGGGGCTGCATCGGCTGCTTCTAATCATAAGGTGCCCACTCATATTATCAAGAGGTTTGGTAGATGGAAATAATCTTGTTATGCATGTTACATTCCAAACCCAGAGAAAGAAATGGCTGATGTATTTAAAGGGGTTCTCAGGTTAAAAACTTTTTTTTAAAATCAACTGGTGCCAGAAAGTTAAACAGATTTGTAAATTACTTCTATTAAAAAATCTTAATCTTTCCTGTACTTATTAGCTGCTGAATACTACAGCAGAAATTATTTTCTTTTTGAAACACAGGGCTGTCTGCTGACACCATGAGCACAGTGCTCTCTACTGACATCTCTGTCCATTTTAGGAACTGTCCAGAACAGCATATGTTTGCTATGTGGATTTCCTTTTACTCTGGGCAGTTCCTAAAATGGACAGAGATGTCAGCAGAGAGCACTGTGCTCATGATGTCAGCAGACAGCTCTGTTTTTCAAACGGAAAATAATTTCCACTGTAGTATTCAGCAGCTAATAAGCACAGGAAGGATTACGATTTTTTAATAGAAGTAATTTACAAATCTGTTTAACTTTCTGGCACCAGTTGATTGAAAAAAAAAAAGTAAGTACCCCTTTAAATTGTTAGGTTTGTAATTAAATAAAACAGCATGCTTACCTATTTTGCCTTGTCTTTTGCCCTCTATAGGCATGCCCTCATTACACGTGGTTGTGGCACACCTCAGACCGCTTATAGTATAGAGGTCAGGTAAGTACGTGTTCCAGTGGGAAGCCATGACCACAAGTATAAAGCGCAGAGGGCTGTATTTGTGGGAGGGGCTGTACATATATACCATGGTCTTTCATTCCCTCAGGGCGGGTGTGGCGTTTTTCTTCCTACCCAGCCCCGCCCCTTTTCTTCTTTCCATTTTAACCATGGGGTATGCCTTCTATAGGCATGCCCCCATTACACACGGTTGTGGCACACCTCAGACCGCTTATAGTATAGAGGTCAGGTAAGTACGTGTTCCAGTGGGAAGCCATGTCCACAAACAAAATGTAAGCATATAACATAGCCAGCATGCATGCAACTCAGCAATAGATGTTGTTTCTAAGATACACACAAGGCAAGAAAAAGAAAAAAACTGAACAAACTGAGCATGTATCATAAAATTTCTCATAAGTAATTCATTGTCCACTTTTAGAATAAGATAATCTTCAGGCTTAGTGTGGTGGATGTGTGGTAGGCCTCAGGGGTAGAGGTAGTACAGTCAGGGTATTGCTTTGGTATATCAGGGGTTAAGGTTAACCCTATAGTTCATGACACCAGGCTGAGGGCTAGTATGCTGAGGTAATTCTCCGGCCTATCGCCGCCCTTCCCAGTAACGATAGGTGCATGCATAAAATGACAGAAGGTCCACAAGGTACTTGAACTTGAATAAACTTTACTTAAAGGGTACCTCTCATCAAAAAAACTTTTGATATATTATAGATTAATGTATGCAAAATAACTTTACAATTGCATGTTATTAAAAAATATGCTTCTTTCTATTTAATTTTCCACTTTGAAGAAATGACCACTAGGGGTCTCCCTACCATTCCTGGCAGCAAGCATTTCAGACTGATGCTGGAGTCCTAACCACTACGAGCTGCCAGTCTGCTTTGTTCACAAAGGAGAACACTCAGAGCTGCCAGCCTGCTTTGTTCACAGCCTGTTTGGCTGTGAACAAAGCAGGCTGGCAGCTCTGAGTGTTTAGGACTCCACCATGAGTCAGAAATGCTTGCTGACGGGACTGATCGGGAAAAATACAATAGAAAGAAGCATATTTTTCATTAACATGCTGGAAAGTTATTCAACATTCATTAATCTAAAATATATCAAAAGTTTATTTGATGAGAGGTACCCTTTAAACAGTAACAGTCTCTTAAATACAGTCTCTATACACTTCAGTGACTGGCAGTTGTTGCGGACCTTGACTTGTTTTATAAGTCTCTGAATTTAGGGTTAATTGCGAAGATCGGTCCGGATTTAGGAGATAGATAAGGTCTGGTGATCTTGCAGAGTGTTTAGGGATTTATACACTCACAGTTTGGTAATGATCAACCGTTGCCGCAAGGCGCAGGCCTAAACTCATGAAAGCCCGGGAAGAAGAGAGCGAGCTATGACCGCCACTCCCTTATATGGGCAGGGGCAGGGCCGTTTTAATTGGTCTGAATAACTGTCACTCACTGTTACAAGGAATTGTGGGTGTAATACGTCACAGGGACCTCCAAAGGTCCTTAAGCAAAAAACCATAGAGTTTACCTGGTCACGTGACCCGCAGGTTCTGCTACGCTCCGTACAGGTAATTAACCACTTATATACATTTGTACAATTAGATCTATAGAAATCCTAAGTAACCTGTTAGTTTAATGACTATCTAGATGAGAGGTGACAAGGGGTGGACTAAGGATGAGGACCCTGACGTCCTAGGGACTCTGGCTATGGGGACCTATATACAGGTACCGTATAGGATGCAGTACCGGGACACCACAAACCCCCTTACTTAAGATAAGTCGACCTCGACGCCTGTCCCCTGACAGAGGGACTAGGACAGGATGATCTATAAATTTGCTATACATCGTAAGTAAACATTTAACACATTTACATTCTCTGATACTCTTACTAGTATCTGAACTAGACAATAGAAATCTTTCTAGACATTGGTGCTATCTAGACATTAATACTATCTAGACATGAATGCTATCTAGACATTAATGAAGCTAACCCTTACTTTCTAGCTTCTAAAACATTTTATTAAACTTACTATACAATTTAAAGCTTACTAGATAATTAGGCAGCTATCTAACATGTAGTTTCTAGCACCTAAGACATTTTATTAGCTCTCTACACATTTTTATGAGGCGAACTAGACATTAGTACAGCTCTATATACCTTTAGCGTCAAGCTGACATTTTTATTATCTCACACATTTTATTCTTTTTGCCAACAATGAGTTACCTGTTAGTACACGAAAGTTATACTGGCTAGCCGGAAGCTAGGTCACAGTAAGGTTGGCTGCTAGGGTCTATCGGATACACGCTACTTATCCCTAGAGCACTTCACATAACCTACCTAGGTTACTTTAAGAATTACGTGTTTAATTCTATATTCGCAAGAGTGGCCAGGCAGAGCATCTCACACACGCAAAGAAGGAAAAGAAGCAGTGTACCTAACAGTGGCAGGAATTGAATTTCGATAGGCTACAATCCCTAAAGTGTTTTCTTAAGTGAGATATTTATTTTGGTGTATGTACTAGAGAAACTTGAAGTAGTAAATTTAAGTCAGTTAATCTAGAGTACTATGCGTGTAAGTACTTTTTTAAGGGCAATCTTTCCTATTATTTTTGTTGAGACAGGTGCTAGCGATGGCGACAGCAATAATACTACCCTCGGAGGAGCCGAGGTGTCACCTATTTAGCAACCACTAAACACCTTTAGCATTCTATACATTTGTATGTACAAGAAACATTTACATTTTTAGTGTTGAGTGTACACGTGTAACACACCAACATTTTCCGTGTACAGCTCTGACTTATTTTTTTATGTACATAGATATTAGACTGTCTTTCTATGTACAACCCTTACCTATTTTTTATGTACACCGACACGAGGATACCTTCCTGTGTACAAGAACCATATACCTATTTACTACACAATTATCAACACTCCAACATGGTTCAGGCACATTCACCTGATTAGTGCAACATTTAGCATAAGAGTTCTTATGAAGCTGCTGGTATATACATAAAACAGACGTGTAAGGATCAGCAGTCCACCTACACTAGGAGTCCAGTTAAAGGGAAATATACAAAGTGACATGTAAGGATCAGCAGTCTACCTACACTAAGAGTTCATGGAAGGGAAAGGTAAACACGGCCTTAACCACAACTCAGCCGGGTACAGTCCTTAATGAATCTCCTACAGGCTAGGAGTCTCTTGACTTAATAGTCAGGCACAAGCTTAGTGGTTACGTTGCTGAACTTTGAACGGGAACAATCTTAACACAGTCCTGCTAGGCACAATTCTTGAACTTGGTTGCTGCTAAATAAAAGTGGTTAACACAAGAAAAAATCTGACATTACTTTAAAGTCTCTTCAGATAATATTCTTCTTTACTCTTGTTGTTCCTCTCTTGGTTCCTCTGTACTTCCCAACATCAGGGGCAGGTGTAGAATTGACATAGCTTTGCCACACCACATTGGTGAGAATGGAGTGGTGGAAAGCAGCATTAGAAGGGGACACAGGCTTTCTAGCCGGGATCAAAGTGGGGCAATAGGGCTTGAGTACCATCTCCAAACTAGGATTGACCCATGACTCTTTCGTCGGTACCCTGGAAGCAGGCAAACTCTCCATGTCAGAAGAGGGCCTTGGTACATACGTTGGTACCTGTGCAGGAGGCAAACTCTCATTGCTCCGAGAGGGCCTAGGTACGTGCGTTGGTACCTCTGGAACAGACAAACTGTCATTGCTCCGAGAGGGTCTAGGTACGGTGTTTGGTGCCCGCAATTTGGGCTTACTTTCCTGAACTTGAGCCGGACTTGACTCTCGACAATATGTAGAAAATGAAGAACTTGGCTCTTTGCTGTACATAGATGATGAACTTGACTTTTTGCTGTACATAGAAGATGATGAACTTGACTATTTGTTGTACATAGAAGATGATGAACTTGGCTATTGAAGCTCCTCCTCCTTAGGTACGCTGGTGGAGACTTTAGGAGCAGACCTTTTCGACCTCAAGTTGAAGGGATCGGACTCCCAATCAGTTGACGGAAAATATTTGAAGGGAAGCTGTGTTGGGGCTGTTGGTCTGGTGACCGCTGCAGCCCATATTCCACGTAGGCTCTGGACAGGGGTGTTCTCCACAATTTCACCCACCTCCAAGGTGTAGAACTTCTTATGGAGATATGGCCTTTGCACTGCTTGCTGGTTTACGAGGATGGCCTGCCCAGTGTGGCAGTCAAGGAGTGTCCCATAACCTCTGACCTTGTCGAACTTGGCCACAGTTGCTCTTCTTCTTTCTAATGGCTCCTCCCCTTCTCGGGGGTGATCCATTTACAAATGTACAATGCCTCCATTTCTTTGGTGTTTTCTTGTTCTCTGTGCAGACTGAAGAGGTCGCTGTGCGTGGCATCTTTTGTAGTGGGCTTCCCCAAAATGGTGGCTGGCAGGAAGGACGTTATCGGTGCAGTCCCGACTTCCGGTCCCTCCAGAGACAACTCCTGTATCTCCAAATTCCCTTTCGGCCGTGACACAGCAACTTGGCAGCCACGCCCAGGGGTGGGGCGTAGTGCAGTGCAGGCTTTCTTCACGCGCTTTTCCGGCAGCAGTTCGGCTCCGCTTGTGCCGACCGGACCAAAGGATCGCAGCATGAACTAATTGCGCAGTTTACACATCTTAGTTGTAGATGAATTTTTGCCTCCCCCCTTACTTTTCTCGTGGCCCCCTTGTATGGTTCACCACAAGCACCGCTCCCGTACACAGCAACACGGTTTACAGCACATTAATAAAGTTCATTTTCTGGGCGGGAGTACACTTTCCTCAGTGGCGACTGTAGCAGGTACACACCCGAATCCTGTTCGTGACGCCAAAAAGGCTTTGTGGTAGGCCTCAGGGGTAGGGGTAGTACAATCAGGGTATTGCTTTGGTATATCAGAGGTTAAAGTTAACCCTATAGTTCGTGACGCCAGGCTGTGGGCTAGTACGCTGAGGTAATTCTCCGGCCTATCGCCGCCCTTCCCAGTAACGATAGGTGCATGCATAAAATGACTGAAGGTCCACAAGATACTTGAACTTGGATAAACTTTACTTAAAGGCTTGCGGTACATCCAATGAACAGTTACAGTCTCTTAAATACAGTCTCTATACACTTCAGTGACTGGCAGTTGTTGCAGACCTTGACTTGTTTTATAAGTCTCTGAATCTAGGGTTAATTGCGAAGATCGGTCTGGATTTAGGGGATAGATAAGGTCCAGTGATCTTGCAGAGTGCTTAGGGATTGATACACTCAAGGTTTGGTAATGATCAGCCGTTGCCGCAAGGTGCAGGCCTAAACTCACTGATGACAGCAGCTCAGATCCTTCTCTCATGAAAGCCTGGGAACAAGAGAGCGAGCTATGGCCGCCACTCCCTTATATGGGCAGGGGCAGGGCCGTTTTAATTGGTCCGAATAACTGTCACTCACTGTAAGTTGCTTTCACACCACGTTTTGTACTTACGGTTCCCGAATATGGCTGGGAGGAGGGGGGTGCTTAATCGCGGCGCCCGCACTCAGCCGTATTCGGGAACCGTATTAATGCATGTCTATGAGCCAGTCAACCGTGTTTTTGCCTACGGTCGGGAAACCGCATACGGCCAAAAACGCAGCCAACCGGAGGCTGCGGTTCACTCCGGTCGGCTCATAGACATGCATTAATGTTTCATTATATTTGAGCTTAAGCAATGTATATTTTGTATCTAACTTTCTTCTGCGAAAGATTTCTGGTTTTCCTGTGTTTGTACAATGTAGAGTTTACTGCGCATGCCTAATTGAAAGTGGGCTATAAAATACTCCTGAAAAGAGGGCTAGGCCAGTTCTGCCTTCAGCTTACAGAGACAACACTTGTGTTTGTGTCGTGATTTTGAATGGCAGGTAGTGTTGGAAGGAACGTTGGGTGACTGCAGCCCCATACAGGCTTTCCACGCACAAATTGGGCATCCGCCGACAGAAGACGTCTCGGCCTTTGTGGTCGAACCTAACATTATTTGGTGCTCGAACAGGGACCCGCTGCCGAATCACAAGGAGCATCTTAGCTACAGTGCGGGACCACTATGGCTCGGGCCTCCGGAGACCACAGATTGAAATCACCTGGCCAGGTAAGGAAAAGCTTTATTTTTCTTATATCTGTGCCCTCCTGAGATCTATAGTTGTGGGTCCTGCACTTAGACTGGGTTTTAGAATAGCTAAACTCCTGTGATAGTGGGTCTGTTTGAATAGACCAAGAACCATATACCTTCTGTCGGTTGGATATGTACAGTGTTACTCCGAAAGGAGACATGGAATAAATGTATGAGCCAAGAGAGGATGGTATGTGATTTTATGAGGGTATTGCCGAACTGATCTGTGAAAGCGCCTAACGGGGTCACAGATTATGCTTAAATCCCATATTATCACGTAAACCATTATCTGGTTGCTAGCATGAGCCTGGAATAAACCATATGTCCAGGACGGATTTGTGTGATAAGCCCGTGTAGTCTGGGGGGAATAAGGTGTGGTAAAAACACATCTAGACGGACACTGACCCTATAAGAGTGATGTGGATGACAGTTATTGCTATTGGTTGCATTTGTCTATTCGCTTTGTGGATAGGATATAGAATTGTCATACATCACAGGAAAAGGCCAGGAGAGCCTTTTAACATATTAGTCACTTAAGAGGACGGCAACGAGGGAATAGACACCTTATGAGGGATTCCCCAATAAGCTACTTAGGACCGGACGGCTAAGGATGGGTCAGCTAATGTCCAAAAAGAAGGCAGACTTTACATGGCAAAGATGCAGTAATCCAGCTAGGGAGAATACTGCAGGAATTCCATGTTCCAAAAAATGACCAATGGAATCCAGAGTTTTGGGAAAATATTGCAGAAAGAAAGAAAGGCATAGTGAAAGATCACATTTGGGATTATCAAGTCAAATGTCTGATCAGCACCTCCACACAAGTTAAAACCCCCTGTTGAGAAAATGTACCCCGACCTCTCTACATTACGTGGATCAGAAGTATGTAACCCCCCTTATTCAGTATGGCATTGTAAATGTGGGTATCCTAACCCAGAGGAAACCTCAGAATGCTACCACTGTGGGGGGCCTCGGAGTATCAGAATGATTACTCCACAGACTGCCCTCCTGTCACAACCTGGTCCCTATGATCCTCAGCATTCCTGGGTCTGCACAAATTGCAGCCAGCAAAATCCAGGGTGGAAAGACACATGCTTGGCATGTGGGGCACCCCGGTAAGGACAGGTTGTCAACCTAGCCCCTGTACACCTATGGAGGGACGAGGTTAGAGATGATAGGAAACAACCAGTATCAGACAGTACCTTTAAATAGGCACCTGTATAAACCATGGAGCCCTGCGGAATGTATGGCTCTTGTGCAAAATGCCCCTGACCCACTTACTAAGCCTTTGGTTTTTTTTAGGTACCTGACTCAGGTCATGGAATCTCATAATCCCACATGGCAGGATGGGGAAGACCTTTGCAGGTTAAAAATGCCACCACCATGTTCTCTCAATTCATAACTGTCACTCATGCAGCTAGACCCAATGAACCCAGGGGAGAGGCCTCCAGACAGATGTTTACTAACTCTCTTAAAACCTTTTGCACACAAACACAGAGAGAGAGCGAGACGGTAGCAGTGGGCACTCAAACCCCGACCCAGACTGTATCTGACTATTACCTTAGTCTAGAGAAACATTACTTAGACGAAGGATTAGACATGGACAGTGACGTAATACAGAGACTGTTTGTATGTGCTTTTGTGGACCGTCTAAGACCCCAAATAAGAGAAAAACTAAAAATAAGTACCCCCGACTGGAGGACGGCAGTTCAAGCCTCAGGCCTGTTAGCAAAAGCCCAGGGGATAGAACTTGACCTGAAGGAATCCCCCAAAAAGACCACAATAGCATATGTCTCTGAAAAATCCCAAGGTGGGGGTCAGTATAACAAAGGAGATAGACCCCGGAAACCCCCAATTTGTTATTATTGTGACAAGACGGGGCACATAAAAAAGAACTGCAGAAAACGTATTGCTGACGAGGGGGGTGACACACAGGACGCAACAGGCAAAGATAGTCAGCGTCAGACAAAAAGAGATGCTCAAGCTCAGCACTGACCTGCCATTTGTCAGGTCACCCTAAAGGGAAACTCCCCTGCCCTTACAGTTCCCGTGACCATTAATAGCAAGACAGTACCTTTTTTGGTAGATACTGGAGCCACTAAATCAGCCATTCAAGAGTCTGTCATAACTTCTGCTCAATTATCCAGGGACACGATCCCAGTAGCAGGATTTGAGGGATTGCCTCAAACTCTGCCCCTTACAAAACCTGTCAAAGCTCAACTAGGCCCAGTAACCTTTTTGTCTAGATTCCTGGTGTTAAAATCTGCCCCAAGCTGTCTATTGGGAGCAGACGTCCTGAAAGACCTATTAGCCAACATCAAGTATCATGAAGATGGCACAGTCACTCTCTCTGTCCCTTCAAATGACAATGTACTAGAGGCATGCACTCAGATAGAGGCCTATGAAAATTTCACTTCCTTATTACTGGTAACTAACCTTCCGCAGCTGGATAAGGTGCCACTCTGTCTCTGGGCTACCAGCAAATATGACATAGGGCTTCTACCTGTATCCCCAGTTGAAGTGGCCATAAAACCAGAGGTCACACTGCCTCAGCTCAGGCAGTATCCCCTTAGTGCACCCCAAGAACCTTCCATAGATATTCAGGTGCAGCAACTTTTAAAGTCAGGGGCCCTAAAATTTGTAAAATCAGGAGCTAATACTCCTTTGTATCCTGTTAAAAAGAAGGCAGTTAAACCTGGGGAACCTGTGCAGTACAGAATGGTCCAAGATCTCAGGGCAATCAATGATATCCTGCTACCTTTAACACCTGTGGTCCCAAACCCCCACACTTTGTTGTCACAAATACCTGCCCATACATTGTATTTTACAGTCATTGATCTTACAAATGCCTTCTTTTCTGTACCAATTTCAGAACAGTGCCAGTATTTGTTTGCTTTCACTTTTAAACAAATTCAGTATACATGGACGAGACTACCACAGGGGATGGCTCATTCCCCTACACTTTACTCACTTGCCCTAGCCTCGGTGTTGGCCGGCTGGCCAATACCCCATGACTGCGTCCTATTTCAGTATGTAGATGACCTATTACTCTTTTGTCCAGATCTTCACACATGTGAACAAGCTACACTGTCCTTACTCATTTTTCTGGCAGAGAATGGGTGCAAGGCGAGTCAAGACAAACTACAGTACTGCTAGACTCAAGTAGTCTTTTTGGGACACTGCATTTCACAAGGTTCACGTCACCTTACAGCAGACCGCATACAAGTCATACAGAACATGTCAATTCCCAGGAATCACAAACAGCTCAGAGCTTTCCTGGGTCTCATATCTTACTGCAGACAGTGGATCATCCATGCCAGCGCACACATGCAGCCCTTATATGATTGTGTCAAAACATCCCCTTTTTCTATGACTGATGAGGCTGTCTCTGCCTTCCACTACCTTAAAGAGGCAATAACGCTAGTCCCGGCCTTAGGAATTCCAAACTATCTTCACCCTTTCACACTGTTTGTTGCAGAGATACAAGGTCATGCCACGGGAGCCTTAACACAAAAACACGGTCAGAAACAACACCCTATAGCCTATTATTCGGCCAGGTTAGACCCTGTGTCAAAAGGTGCTCCCACCTGCGTCAGAGCAGTGGCAGCTGTGTCTCTCTTAGTGGACAAGGCATCTGACATAGTTTTGGATAATTCACTCACAGTATGCCAAATCATGACATATATTGCATTCTCTCTCAAGTGAATCCTAAACACCTTTCCATGGCACGACAGGTACGTCTTCAGTGTACTTTACTTCTCCCTCCAAACATCACCTTCACTAGATGCACCAATCTAAATCTTGCCACTCTCTTGCCAATTAATGACAGAGATTTAGAAGGGGGGACAGAGGATGCAGACAACAGTGCACTCTTACACTTTTGTCCAGAAGAGGATCCTCATGATTGTTTCCAACTAATGTCACAAGAAACAATGTATTTACCTCACGTACATGACACTCCTATAGAGAACCCACAACATGAACTCTTTGTGGATGGGAGCAGATATGCGGATGAGAGGGGGAGGTACCATACTGGGTATGCAGTAGTCACAGAACATGAGATCATAGAGGCAAACCCACTACCACCACACATGTCAGCACAAGAAACTGAATTAGTTGCTCTTAACAAGGCCCTGGAATACATACGGGACTCCACGGGCAACATATTTACTGATTCAGCTTACGCTTGGGGACTAGCTCACAATTTTGGAGTCATCTGGAAAGCTAGGGGATTCTTAACAGCAGCAGGAACTCCCATAGGACATGCTGACTTGATTAAAAAGGTGTTAAAAAATCTGACAGAAGTTCAAGTGGTAGGCATCATAAAGGTAGCCACACATACCAGACTAGATACCAAAGAAGCAAAAGGCAATGAGAAAGCTGATCTAGCAGCCAAACAGGCAGCCATAAGACCTGTAGAAGTAGAGACCTTGGCCACAGTAAAAAAACACAGCAGTAGATCTTGAACAACTTAAGACCCTGCAGAGGCAGACAGGTGAGGAGGAGAAGTCAAAATGGAGAAACATGGGGGCAGAAGAGGGAGATGGGATGTGGAGGAAAGGGAACCTCTTGCGCTTACCTGGTTCTCTGTTTCCTACAGTAGCAGCCCTGACTCATCTGCCCACCCACCTGGGGGCCAATGCAATGATCAGATGCGTAGAAAAGCACTGGTTGGCTCCAGGGTTCAGCACTGCTGCAAAGCGGTACTGTGCCTCCTGCACCATATGTGTACCAAATAATCCAGGACAAGTTGTCAAGACACCTCGCAAACCCCTTCCAAAGGCTGCAGATAGATTACATTCAACTACCAAAAAGCGGCACCTTTGAATATGTATTAGTGTGTGTAGATCTGATTTCAGGGTGGCCCGAGGCATATCCTGTAAAGACAGCAACTGCCAAAAATACTGCAAAGAAGCTGGTAACAGAACTAATACCCAGATTTGGCCTACCAGAGGTCATCGAGTCAGACAGAGGCACTCACTTCACAGGGGAAATAATGCAGAATGTAATGGCCATGCTGGGAATACATCAAGATTTTCACACCCCTTACCACCCGCAGAGCTCAGGTTCTGTGGAGAGGATGAATGGCACAATTAAGTTAAAACTACAGAAAGCCATGAAAGAGTTAAGCAGACCATGGCCTGAATGTTTGCCTCTAGCTCTGTTCTCTATCAGGTACACTCCTACGGGGAGGACAGGACTGTCTCCCTATGAGATTCTGTTTGGATGTGTGCCAAGAACAGGACTCTATTTTCCACAGTCTTTGACCTTACAAGCTGACAGTCTAACTGATTATGTCATACAGTTGCAGAAACATCTTACTAAACTGCACAAAAGTGTCTTTTCTTCCCTCCCAGTTCCAGACAGCGTTGAAGGAACTCACACACTACAGCCTGGAGACTACGTGTATGTAAAGAAACATATCAGGAAGTCCCTTGAGCCCTGATTTGAAGGACCATATCAAGTTCTCTTGACTACAGCAACATCAGTCAAGCTGCAAGGAAATGCCAACTGGATTCATGTATCACACTGCAAGAGGGCGGTATCTGACCATGACAACACTTTGGTTTCTGTTTAACTGTCTAATATGTTACATCACAACCTTACATGATGAGCTAGAAAAGCATCCAGATAACAAATTCTTGAAACACCACTTAATGTTGGCACAAAATCCCACAGTGAAAGATTGCTGGATATGCACACATGCTCCTACATCTGCCCAGAGTATGCCTTATTTGGCTATCCCTGTACCACCACATGAGATGTTCCAGGGGAATAGCTTCGACACATTAGCAAGCAACAAGACACGGTACACAAAAAATTGGAACACTTCAGTGGGGATTCCAATAGTGGGGTGTATTGGGCAACCCTGGTGGCAGGGAAACCTGAGCAGTTTTGGACAAGGACCACAGCAGATACTGACCTTTAAGGGGGGATCCTGGGTAGCACGTGAAGTCACACAAATACTAGACCTAGGACGAATACCCACACAGGGGATAAAGGTCAGTTTTAGCAAAACATCTGTAAGTACTGATACATTTAAGCCTAGTCAAATAGAGAGGTGCTTACATGACAAAAACTGGCTGAATAATACACTTTTTCCTCAAGGTACTGAAGAAGAGTGTCATAACATGACAGGACACCAAAAATGTAGTGAATCTTCATATTACCAGCCCTTTGACCCGACATGTAATAACCCAGATGTAGGTTACTGTGGTACATTAGGACAGAAACCCGGATGGTGCTACATGACTAACGCCTCAAGACTGATTGACATAGTTAATAAACTGATAAATCAACATTCCTCCTATTGGGAACTCCCAAGAGACACATATTTGGTATGTGGAAGGGGGGCCTACAAGTGGTTGCCAGTAGGGGTTAATGGTTCATGCACCCTAGCCAGACTCCCTCGACTTTTGTGATACCCAACAAAGACCTTGACATGAGAGCAGTCCCAAAACACATGCTATACCAGAGAGCAGCTGACAACAAGGAAAGAGAAAATGGAAGACCACACGTAGTTCAGATGGGAACAGCCAATAAACTCTTCAGCACTCTCTTTGTATACCCCATGATGATGCAAATGTGGGACAAATTAGTTGAGGCCACTGACTACCTTGACGACCAAATATATGACATTCTGGAAATCACTAACATCTCTGTGTCTGTACAAAATCAGCTGATGATAGTGACTAATCAGCACGCAATAGTTCTTGATTACCTCACAGCTGTTACGCCGAGCGCTCCGTGTCCCTGCTCCTCCCTGGAGCGCTCACGGCGTTCACCTCCGTGCAGCGCCCCGGTCAGATCCACTGACCGGGAGCGCTGCACTACTGTCACCGGCGGGGATGCGACCCGCGTAGTGGTACGCGCCTGCCCGCGGCTCGCATCCCAGTCTCCTCACCTGCCCCGTCCTCCGTCCGCTCAGTCCCGGCGCGCACGGCCCCGCTCCCTAGGGCGCGCGCGCCAGCTCTCTGAGATTTAAAGGGCCAGTGCGCCATTGATTGGCGCCTGGCCCAATCAGTACCTGCACCGGTGTCCTCCTTATATAAACCCACTTCCCCTTCCTGGTATCGCCGGATCTTGTTGCCTAGTGCCAGTGAAAGCGTGGTATGTTCCAAGCCTGTGTTCCAGACCTTCTGCTGTTGCCCCTGACTACGACCCTTGCTGCCTGCCCTGACCTTCTGCTACCTTGTCCTTCTGTACCGCGCCTGTCTCAGCAGTCAGTGAGGTGGAGCCGCTACCGGTGGACACGACCTGGTTGCTACCGCCGCAGCAAGACCATCCCGCTTTGCGGCGGGCTCTGGTGAAAACCAGTAGCAACTTAGAATCGGTCCACTGGTACAGTCCACGCCAATCCCTCACTAACACAGAGGATCCACCACCAGCCTGCCGAATCCTGACAGTAGATCCAGCCATGGATCCCGCTGAGGTGCCGCTGCCAGGTCTCGCTGACCTAACCACGGTGGTCGCCCAGCAATCCCAACAGATCGCCCAACAAGGACAGCAGCTGTCGCAGTTGACCGCCATGCTACAGCAGCTTCTGCCTCTACAGCAGCAACCATTATCTCCGCCAGCTCCTGCTTCTCCTCCGCAGCAAGTTGCCACTTCCAGACTCCGCTTGTCCCTACCTGACAAGTTCGATGGGAACTCTAAGTTGTGCCGTGGCTTCTTGTCCCAGTGTTCCTTGTACTTGGAGATGATGTCGGACCTATTCCCCACTGAACGGTCTAAGGTGGCTTTCGTGGTCAGTATCCTTTCTGGAAAGGCCTTGTCATGGGCCACACCGCTCTGGGACCGCAACGATCCTGCCACTGCTACTATCCAGTCCTTCTTCGCTGAAGTTCGTAATGTCTTTGAGGAGCCAGCCCGGGCCTCCTCAGCCGAGACTGCTTTGCTGAACCTCGTCCAAGGGAGTTCTTCCGTAGGCGAATACGCCATCCAGTTTCATACCCTCGCCTATCCTGGAACAATGAGGCCCTCTGCGCGACCTTCAAGAAAGGCTTATCCAGCAACATCAAAGATGTACTGGCCGCACGAGAAATTCCTGCTAACCTGTCTGAACTTATCCATTTGGCCACCCGTATCGACATGCGTTTTGCTGAAAGACACCAGGAGCTCCGCCAGGAAAAGGACCTTGATCTCTGGGCACCTCTCTCCCAGAATCCTCTGCAATCTACCCCTGTGCCTCCCGCCGAGGAGGCTATGCAAGTGGATCGGTCGCCTGACCCATGAAGAGAGGTCTCGTCGCAGAGATGAAAATTTATGCCTGTACTGCACTAGTACCGAACATTTCCTAGCGGACTGCCCTATTCGTCCCCCGCGTCTGGGAAACGCATGTACGCACCCTCTACACGTGGGAATGGCGTCTCTTGGTGTGAATTCTGCTTCTCCACGTCTCACTGTGCCTGTGCGGATTTCTCCTTCTGCCAACTCCTCCTTCTCAGCTGTGGCCTTCTTGGATTCTGGTTCTGCAGGAAATTTTATTTTGGCCTCTTTTGTTAATAGGTTGAGCATCCCAGTAACCCGTCTCGTCAAACCGCTCTCTATCTCTTCTGTTAACGGAGAAAAATTGGACTGCACTGTGCGCTACCGCACTGAACCCCTGCTTATGAGCATTGGACTTCACCATGAAAAATTTCATTTTTCGTTCTGCCTAACTGCACCTCTGAAGTTCTTCTCGGCCTGCCGTGGCTCCAACGTCATGCTCCCACCCTACACTGGACTACAGGTGAGATCAAAAATTGGGGTCCTTCTTGTCACAAACGATGCCTTACATCTGCTCCCACTTGTCTAACCCCTGAGGTTCCACCTTTACCGGGCCCTCCCAAGGCTTACCAGGGCTTTTCTGATCTTTTCTGCAAAAAGCTAGCAGAGATCTTACCTCCTCATAGCCTCCTTCCTGGTACCACCCTGCCCCGTGGCAGGATTCACCCTCTGCCCCCCCTCCCAATTCCCGCTTCTTCTGGAGTTTCTGCTGTAGATGAAATAACCCTGGACTTCTCTGTTATCTGGAGGGATACTCAAGAGTCGCTCCCACTGGCCTCGTCTCGTATGAAGAGACAGGCAGATAAAAAGAGGGGGAGACCTAAGGGGGGGGGGGGTACTGTTACGCCGAGCGCTCCGGGTCCCTGCTCCTCCCTGGAGCGCTCGCGGCGTTCACCTCCGTGCAGCGCTCCGGTCACATCCGCTGACCGGGAGCGCTGCACTACTGTCACCGGCGGGGATGCGACCCGCTCGCATCCCATTCTCCTCACCTGCCCCGTCCTCCATCCGCTCAGTCCAGCCCCGCATGGCCCCGCTCCCTAGGGTGCGCGCGCGCCGGCTTTCTGAGATTTAAAGGACCAGTGCGCCATTGATTGGCGCCTGGCCCAATCAGTACCTGCACCTGTGTCCTCCTTATATAAACCCACTTCCCCTTCCTGGTACCGCCGGATCTTGTTGCCTAGTGCCAGTGAAAGCGTTTTTGTATGTTCCAAGCCTGTGTTCCAGACCTTCTGCTGTTGCCCCTGACTACGACCCTTGCTGCCTGCCCTGACCTTCTGCTACGTCCGACCTTGCTCTTGCCTTGTCCTTCTGTACCGCGCCTGTCTCAGCAGTTAGTGAGGTTGAGCCACTACCGGTGGACACGACCTGGTTGCTACCGCCGCAGCAAGACCATCCTGCTTTGCGGCGGGCTCTGGTGAAAACCAGTAGCAACTAATAACCGGTCCACCGGTACGGTCCACGCCAATTCCTCACTGACACAGAGGATCCACCACCAGCCTGCCGAATCCTGACAACAGCTGCTCAAGGGGGAATGTGCCAGATTATAGGCCCCACTTGTTGTCACTACATAGACACCACAAGCACCATCCAGATGCACCACCAAATTGAAAACATACAAAAACTAAGGGAACAGTACGCTAAAGACAATTACCAAAATAAAGATAAGTGGTGGGGAGATACTTTCTCCATAATGAACCCAGCCACCTGGTTGAAAGGTATTGGAGGATGGATAGGAGGCGCCATACATTTTATATTACAAGTCGCAGTTGTCAGGATGCAGATAGGTATGCAGCGAGGACACTGGTGGTGGATCCTCTGTGTCAGTGGGGTGATGACGTGGGCCGTACTAGGGGAACGGAGTCTAAGGGGTTACTGGTTTTCACCAGAGCTGGCCGCAAAGCGGGATGGACTTGCAGCAGCAGGTAACCCCCAGGTTGTTCCACCCAATAGCGACTCAACCCCAGATGACAGCTGAGACAGGCGCGGTACAAAGGGACAAGGCACGAGCAAGGTCGGACGTAGCAGAAGGTCAGGGCAGGCAGCAAGAGTCGTAGTAAGGGGCAACCGCAGAAGGTCTGGAAACACAAGCTTGGGAACACACTAAACGCTTTCACAGGGCACACAAGATCCGGCCATGACAGGAAGGGGAAGTGGGTTTTTATAAGGAAGGCACAGGTGCAGGTACTGATTGGGCCAGGCGCCAATCAATGGCGCACTGGCCCTTTAAATCTCAGAGAGCCGGCGCGCGCGCGCCCTAGGGAGCGGGGCCGTGCGCGCCGGGACTGAGCAGACAGAAGATGGGGCAGGGGAGTAGATTGGGATGCGAGCCGCGGGCGGGCGCGTCCCGCTACGCGGATCGCATCCCTGCCGGTGACACTAGTGCAGCGTTCCCGGTCAGCGGGTCTGACCGGGGCGCTGCATGGAGACGAACGCCGCGAGCGCTCCAGGGAGGAGCAGGAACCCGGAGCGCTCGGCATAACAGTACCCCCCCCCCCCTTTGGTCTCCCCCTCTTTTTGGAGCCCAGGAACCTATGGATGAGCTCCTTGTCGAGGATATTATCCTCGGGTTCCCAAGACCTCTCTTCGGGGCCACAATTCTCCCAGTCTATGCGGCGAGGATTTCCTTTACCATGAAGACATCAGAGGAGCCAGAGACAGGAGCAGGACTGGTGACCTTGGGGGAAAAGCGGTTAAGAACGAGAGGTTTGAGAAGGGAAACATGAAAGGAGTTAGGAATACGAAGAGAAGGAGGGAGAAGAAGTTCGTAGGAGACAGGATTGATTTGACTCTTGATTTTAAATGGTCCAAGTTAACGTGGGCCCAGCTTGTAGCTGGGAACACGAAAGCGGATATATTTGGCAGAGAGCCACACTTTGTCCCCAGGGGCGAAGACAGGAGGAGTTCTTCTCTTACATAGTTACATAGTTACATAGTTAGTACGGTCGAAAAAAGACATATGTCCATCAAGTTCAACCAGGGAATTAAGGGGTAGGGGTGTAGCGCGATATTGGGGAAGGGATGGGATTTTATATTTCTTCATAAGCATTAATGTTATTTTGTTCCAGGAATGTATCTAATCCTGTTTTAAAGCTGTTAATTGTTCCTTCTGTGACCAGTTCCTGAGGATAATCGTTCCATAAATTCACAGTTCTCATGGTAAAGAAGGCGTGTCGCCCCTTGATACTATATTCATAAATTCCAATTCCCTTCAGGGTTAACAACCCCTCCGGGACTAAGACCCCAAACTAGGGTCACCCTTTTAAAACTTCACTTTTATTTATTATTTGTTAAGAACAAAATGAGGTGCAAAAAATAATACAAATGAAGGTGTTTAAAAACACAATATATAGGAATTGGATTGGTCCATTACTGGTTCCACTAATTCTGATTCACTAGGGGTTATATGTTAGGGACTTTTTATCATTGATCTGGATCCTAAGATTCCAATCTACATAGTCCACCTAACATGCACCTCCTCTATCTAATTTGCCAATTCCTATTATTGCTGTTTAAAAAGTGTTCCCTAGCATCCCCCCGACGTTTCGCTGGAAGGACCCAGCTTTATCAAGGTATAGGACACTAATGTTGGGAGTGGGTAATCACTGTGATATATATGTCCTCTGTTTGTAGGTGTGGTCACTTACCAATTCGTTTTGACCAATCAGGGACTGCCACATCACTATTTTGTCTCTTAGTTATGATTCTATATCCTGTTAACTTCTATCTTATTACCGGATCACTTCCGGGTTATCTAGGTCATGTGATATCCATTTCCATCCGAACCTATCAACAATCACGTTCCATCCTTATTTCTTACTTGTTTATAATTCATGGTCCAATCCGGATAGGTCTTATAAGCTTTCCTCTTCTTACATCACTGAACCAATAATGTTAGTGCGATCAGGCATGCGCATTCGTCCCGTCCTACCCCTTCTATCATGCCACGACTTTCCTCTATGGTATTTCCGGCGCTTGCGCACTGGGTTCAGTATTCCCATGGTAACAAATAAACATATCTTGGCGCTTGCGCACTATCTTCCGACTTATCAGTAATTGCGATCTTTCTCCACGGGGCTGGATGCGCACGCGCATTAAGGTATTCCCGGTGCTGGCGCATTAATTGTATGTTGCCATAGATACAAATAAACAAATTAGCTCTCTGACAACTCTCAATCTCTCTATATGGTGTCATCTTATTATATCGTTATATCTATTGTATCTTCCTATTATATTATGTACTATGCCGGGATTACTGATGTTTATAACTATATCCTGACCATATTGTAGTTATTGCCCCCACATTTTGGTTGCTAAGAGAAGTATGAGGAGATACAAGATAGTTTACTATATAGTAGCTTATCATCTTATTCGTTTCCCTGTTAATTTTCTTATAGGTAAATTCTTCCGGATCCAACCAATCCGGTCCACGGGATAAGTATCACATGGTTTGGATATGTAAGGATGTGTGAATAATTTATCTTATTTCTTATTTCTCATTTTTATTCTTTTGGAGCGAGTCACTTTTCTTATATCAAGGACCCACCCAAGTAATTACAGGAATGACCCTATACCAATTAACAGGGATATAGTTAAGATGTCATTAGTAAATTACCCACTTCTTCCTTTAGTACTATTTTAACTATTATTCCACTCACTAAATTATTAAATTAACTATATATCAACCTATTTCATTCTAAAAATGCAGAGTAGGAAAAGCCTTCATTAAGACCATCAGGTGATCTACTCCTCAGACGGAAGATCCATCTGGCTTCTTCCCTTTGGAGGAGATTATCTATGTCTCCTTTTCTTGGCCCCAATTTAACTGTGGTAATTCCCCAGAATTGGATTGCTTCCAAACTATTCTTGTGTACACTTCTCATGTGTCTACATATTGGGGTCTCAGCATTGGTACGTATTGTACTCAGGTGTTTACCCACACGTCTCCTCAGTTGTTGAACTGTTTTCCCTATATACAATTTCGGGCAACCACATTTTGCTGCATAGACTACATTTTTACTGTTACAGTTAATGAACTCCCTAATTTCATACTTCTTTCCATCAACTGGATTAATAAAGGATTTAGTCCGTGGCATGAACTTACAGTTCACACAATGGCCACAAGGATAAGAGCCTGGTGGTGGTATGGTTGAGAGCCAATTCAAATCATTGGCTACTTCTATATCCTTCTGATGGCTATGTACAAGGATATCCTTGAGGTTAAGGCCTCTCTTGTATGTTATACTTGGTTTTTTACTTATTACTTCCTTGAGATCACTGTCCGCTAAGAGTATTGGCCAATACTTATCCATAATTTTCCTAATTTGAGGGGAATATGCCCCTTGATACTAAACTTTTTCTTCTCCAGACGGAGGGAGTGCCCCCTCGTCCTTTGGGGGGGTTTAACCTGGAACAGTTTTTCTCCATATTTTTTGTATGGGCCATTAATATACTTATATACGTTTATCATATCCCCCCTCAAACGTCTCTTCTCAAGACTAAACAATTGTAACTCCTTTAATCGCTCCTCATAGCTAAGATGTTCCATGCCCCATATTAGTTTAGTCGCACGTCTCTGCACCCTTTCCAACTCCGCAGTGTCCCTTTTATGGACAGGTGCCCAAAACTGAACAGCATATTCCAGGTGAGGCCGTACCAGTGCTTTATAAAGGGGGAGTATTATGTCCCTGTCCCTTGAGTCCATGCCTCTTTTGATACATGACAATATCCTGCCGGCTTTGGAAGCAGCAGCCTGACATTGCATGCTATTCTGTAGTCTGTGATCTACAAGTACACCCAGATCCTTCTCTACCAGTGACTCTGCTACTCTTCTTAGAAGTATGTCTCTTCATACGAGACGAGGCCAGTAGGAGTGACTTTTGAGTCTCCTTCCAGATAACAGAGAAGTCCCGGGTAACTTCATCTACAGCAGGTAGTCCAGAAGAAGTGGGAATGGGGAGGGGGGGCAGAGGGGGACGGCCGTACACCACAAAGAACGGGGATTTGGCAGAGGATTCCGAAGTTTTGAAATTGTACGAGAATTCAGCCCAGGGTAGAAGGTTGACCCAATCGTCTTGGCGGGAGGAGACAAAATGTCGCAAATAGTCACCAAGAATCTGGTTTACTCTCTCTACTTGTCCATTGAATTGGGGGTGATAGGAGGACGAGAAATTTAATTTGAATTTGAATTGGTTACAGAGAGCTCTTCAAAATTTTGATACAAATTTAACGCCTCTATCCGAGACGATATGTATGGGAAGCCCGTGAAGGCGAAAAATATGCAGAAAAAATTGCTTTGCCAATTGTGGCGCAGAAGGAAGACCTGGAAATGGAATGAAGTGTGCCATTTTGGAGAAACCATTAACCACCCAGATGACGATGTTGCCATGGGATACGGGCAGATCCGTAATAAAATCCATGCCAATTTGGAACCATGGTTGCTCGGGTACGGGTAAAGGAAGGAGGAGTCCAGCAGGCTTCTGGCGAGGGATTTTATCCCGGGCACAAACAGTACAGGCCCAAATGAAATCAGTAAGGTCACCCTCTTGCGTAGGCCACCAATACAAAAGAGAAATAAGCTGGATGGACTTTTTAATGCCAGCATGGCCAGCAAGGTGAGAGGAATGTCCCCATTTGAGGATCTTGAGGCGAAGGCGTGGAGGAACAAAAGTCTTTCCAGGGGGAGTTTGTCCCAGTGAAGCTGGAGCAGAGGAGACCAGGCACTCAGGGGGTACGATATGCTGCAGAGGGACTTCAGATTCGGTGGCATCAGAGGAACGTGAAAGGGCGTCAGCTCTGACATTTTTGTCTGCAGGACGGAAGTGTATCTCGAAGTTAAAGCGGGCAAAAAACAACGACCATCTAGCCTGGCGAGGATTCAGACGCTGAGCAGACTGGAGGTATGAGAGATTCTTGTGGTCAGTGTAAATGACAATGGGATGTTTGGAACCCTCCAGTAGATGCCTCCACTCTTCGAGTGCTAACTTGATGGCTAGAAGTTCACTATCTCCAATGGAGTAATTCTTTTCTGTCGGAGAGAAAGTTTTAGAGAAGAAACCACAAGTAATGTTGCGTCCGATAGAGTTTTTTTTTGAGAAGTATGGCTCCGGCTCCGACTGAGGAGGCGTCAACTTCCAGAAAGAAAGGTTTCGATGGGTCAGGTCTGGACAGCACTGGTGCAGAAGCGAAAGCAGTTTTGAGACGATTGAAGGCCTCATCAGCTTGAGGAGGCCATAAATTATGGTTTCATTCTTCCTGGTCAGGGCCACAATAGGGGCCACAATGATGGAGAAATGGGGAATAAATTGTCGGTAATAGTTGGCGAATCCCAGAAAGCGTTGGATAGCACGGAGTCCAGAAGGGCGTGGCCAATCTAAAACCGCTGACAGTTTATCTGGGTCCATTTGAAGCCCTTGGCCAGAGACTAGGTAACCTAGGAAAGGAAGAGAGTTGCATTCAAAGAGACATTTTTCCATTTTGGCATACAGGTGGTTTTCAAGAAGTCTCTGGAGCACTAGACGGACATGACGACGGTGTTCCTCCAGGTTAGAGGAGAAAATCAAGATGTCGTCCAGGTAAACTACAACACAGATTTATAATAAGTCCCGAAATATCTCATTAATGAAGTCCTGGAAGACTGCAGGGGCGTTGCAGAGCCCAAAGGGCATAACTAGATATTCGAAATGTCCGTCTCTAGTATTGAATGCGGTCTTCCACTCATCCCCTTTCCTGATGCGAATAAGATTATATGCGCCTCTTAAGTCCAATTTAGTGAAAATATTGGCGCCACGAAGACGATCAAAGAGTTCGGAGATCAAAGGCAGGGGATAGTGGTTTTTGATGGTGATTTTATTTAAACCGCTGTAGTCAATGCATGGTCGTAAGGATCTATCTTTTTTAGAGACAAAGAAGAACCCCGCTCCAGCAGGGGATGAGGACTTCCGAATAAAACCTCTCTTTAGGTTCTCCTGGACATGGCTTGAGTCTCTGGGGCAGACAGAGTGTAGATCTTGCCCAGGGGTGGAGTGGTACCAGGAAGGAGGTCAATGGGGCAGTCATAAGGCCTATGAGGTGGTAAGATCTCTGCTTGTTTTTTGCAGAAAACATCAGCAAAGTCCTGGTAGGCCTTGGGAAGACCTGGTATAGGTGGAGCCACAGGAGTTTGACAAGTGGAAGCAGACGTGAGGCATCGTTTGAGACAAGATGGACCCCAACTTTTGATCTCCCCGGTGGTCCAGTCAAAGGTAGGAGAATGACGTTGGAGCCATGGCAGACCGAGGAGGACTTCAGAGGTGCAGTTGGGCAGAACAAGATATTCAATTTTTTCATGATGCAGTCCAATGCTCATAAGCTGGGGTTCTGTGCGGTAACGCACAGTGCAGTCCAATTTTTCTCCGTTGACAGAAGAAATGTAGAGCGGCTTGATGAGACTGGTCACTGGGATGCTGAACCTATTAACAAAAGAGGCCAAAATAAAATTTCCTGCAGAACCGGAGTCCAAGAAGGCCACAGCAGAGAAGGAGGAGTTGGCGGAAGGAGAAATCCGCACAGGCACAGTGAGACGTGGAGAAGCAGAATTCACACCTAGAGTCGTCTCACCTTTGTGAGGTAACGGAGTGCGTCTCTCCTGACGCGGAGGGCGGATAGGACAGTCTTTTAGGAAGTGTTCGGTACTAGCACAGTACAGGTACAGATTCTCGTTACGGTGGCGAGTCCTCTCTTGTAGGGTCAGGCGGGACCGATCCACTTGCATAGCCTCCTCGGCGGAAGGCACAGGAACAGATTGCAAAGGACTTTGGAAGAGAGGAGCCGGGGAGAGAAATCGCCTGGTGTGAACAAGATCCTTTTCCTCTCAGAGCTCCTGGCGTCTTTCAGAGAAACGCATGTCGATTAGAGTTGCCAAATGGATAAGTTCAGACAGGTTAGCAGGAATTTCTCGTACGGCCAGTACATCTTTGATGTTGCTGGATAAGCCTTTCTTGAAGGTCGTGCAGAGGGCCTCATTGTTCCAGGATAGCTCTGAGGCGAGGGTACGAAACTGGATGGCGTATTTGCCTACGGAAGAACTCCCTTGGACGAGGTTCGGCAAAGCAGTCTCGGCTGAGGAGGCCCGGGCTGGCTCCTCAAAGACACTACGAACTTCAGCGAAGAAGGACTGCATAGTAGCAGTGGCAGGATTGTTGCGGTGCCAGAGCGGTGTGGCCCATGACAAGGCCTTTCCAGACAGGAGACTGACCACGAAAGCCACCTTAGTTCAGTGGGGAATTGGTCCGACATCATCTCCAAGTGTAGGGAACACTGGGACAGGAATCCACGGTACTGTTTAGAGTCCCCATCAAACTTGTCCGGTAGAGACAGGCGGAGGCTGGGAGCGGCCACTCGCTGCGGAGGAGATGCAGGAGCTGGCGGAGGAGATGATTGCTGAAGCTGTGGCAAAAGTTGTTGCAGCATGACGGTCAGTTGAGTCAGCTGCTGTCCTTGTTGCGCGATCTGTTGGGATTGCTGGGCGACCACCGTGGTTAGGTCAGCAACACTAGGCAACGGAACCTCAGCGGGATCCATGGCCGGATCTACTGTCAGGATCCGGATAGATATGCAGCGAGGACACTGGTGGTGGATCCTCTGTGTCAGTGGGGTGATGACGTGGGCCGTACCAGGGGAACGGAGTCTAAGGGGTTACTGGTTTTCACCAGAGCCCGCCGCAAAGCGGGATGGACTTGCAGGGGCAGGTAACCCCCAGGTCGTTCCACCCGATAGCGACTCAACCCCAGCTGACAGCTGAGACAGGCGCGGTACAAAGGGACAAGGCAAGAGCAAGGTCGGACGTAGCAGAAGGTCAGGGCAGGCAGCAAGAGTCGTAGTCAGGGGCAACAGCAGAAGGTCTGGAAACACAGGCTTGGGAACACACTAAACGCTTTCACAGGGCACAAGGCAACAAGATCCAGCCATGACAGGAAGGGGAAGTGGGTTTTTATAAGGAAGGCACAGGTGCAGGTACTGATTGGGCCAGGCGCCAATCAATGGCGCACTGGCCCTTTAAATCTTAGAGAGCCGGCGCGGGCCCTAGGGAGCGGGGCCGCGTGGGCCAGGTCTCAGCAGACAGAGGACGGGGCAGGTGAGGAGATTGGTATGCAAGCCGCGGGCGGGCGTGTCCCGGTACGCGGATCGCATCCCCGCCGGTGACACTAGTGCAGCGCTCCCGGTCAGCGGGTCTGACCGGGGCACTGCACGGAGACGAACGCCGCGAGCGCTCCGGGTCCTTGCTCCTCCCCAACAGCAGTTGTTATTCTTTTATCTTATTTAGTTATAAAGCTTTTGATGATATGCATAAGTCGCTTTAAATATACATTCAGTAAATACTGAGTATTGTTTACTTCAAATGAATGGGTGAACATAAACATTGTATGCTGATGATCAGGCATCTTATCCTCTATCCTTTGGATAAGATGTGTAAGCACCGGAGTACCCCTTTAATAGAAATTTCAACATTGATCTTTTAATGTAAGGGGTTATGAAACCCTCTGGTGTATTGCTAATGCCTGCTCCTGACTGTGTCTTTCAAGAACTACTTGGCTTACTGATTGCTGCTTGGCTTGGGCCTTAAATTTTTAGATAGTAGCACAAGCTAACATGCATCTTCAATGTTAAGGGTTGTGAATCCCTCTTGTGTACTCATGATGCGGCCTGCTCCTTTATGTGTCATATAACAACTACATGGTTTAGTGATGCTGCTGAGCCTAGGACTTTATCTATATATGTTCATGGTAGCACTAAGTACCATACATCTTCAATTGATATTTCAAAATTCATCTTTTATTATTAGAGGTTGTGAGGTCCTATTGTCTCCTCATCTGCCGCCAACTCCAGGCTGTGCCATTCAGACACTATATGGTCTCCTCATGCTTCAAACAACATTCAGGCAATATATGGTTTACTGATGTTGCTCGGCCTGGGTTTGGGAATCAAATTTTTGCTATGGTAGCACTAGCTACCCAAAATCTTCGGTTCAAAATTTAGAATTAATTTTATAATCTTAGGGAGTGTGAAGGCCTGGTGTCTACTCATGCTGCTGCCAACTCCTGCCTGTGCCATTCAGACACTATATGGTTTCCTCATGCTGCTAACACCTCCACACTGTGTCATTCAGCCACTATATGGTCTCCTCATGCTGCCAACACCTCCACACTCTGTCGTTCAGCCACTATATGGTCTCCTCATCCTTCAGCCTCATCCAAGCTGTGTCATTCAGCCACTAAATGGTCTCCTCATGCTGCCATTACCTCCACACTGTGTCATTCAGCCACTAGATGGTCTCCTCTTGCTTCAGCCTCATCCAAGCTGTGTCATTCAGCCACTATATGGTCTCATCATGCTGCCAACACCGCCACGCTGTGTCATTCAACCACTATGTGGTCTCCTCATGCTGCCAACACCTCCACTCTGTGTCATTCAGCCACTATATGGTCTCCTCATGCTTCAGCCAACTCCAGGCTGTGCCATTCAGGCAATATATGGTTTACTGATTCAGCCACTAGATGGTCTCCTCATGCTTCAGCCTCATCCAATCTGTGTCATTCAGCCACTATATGGTCTCCTCATGCTGCCAAAACCTCCACGCTGTGTCATTCAGCCACTATATGGTCTCCTCATACTAATGCCACCTCCAGGCTCTGTCATTGTGCCACTCTGCGGCAATGATTCTAAAAGCTGGTCATCTGCATGTTATTCTGAATAACAGTATTCTTTCACTACCCCAGCACACTCCATATGCATGTTAGAACACAGCAAAGTTATCTACACCCATATTGAGGCTCTTTGTAGGCCAGAAATAGCCATTTTAAATATAGATTTGCCGCAAATAAATTTGGCAAATAAAAAAATTTGGCAAATCGGCCGAATCGAATTTTTCAAAAGTTCGCTCATCTCTAGTGATCACCATACCCTGTTCAGTTTATCTGCAAATATAGAAATTCTACTTTGTAATACCTTTACAAGGTCATTAATAAATGTATTGAAAAAAAGTGGACCCAGTAATGACACTTGTGGAAACGTTTCACCCATCTAGAGTAAGTTACATTGATACCCACCCCATGCTTCCTATCACTGAGCCAGCTGCTAACCCATTTTCATATATTCTGCCCTAGTCCCATCATCCTCATTTTATGTACTAATCTTTTGTGTGGCACAGTATCAAATGCCTTAGAAATGGCCAGATATACAACATTCACTGCTTCACCCCATTCCAATCTATAACTGACACCTTATCTGAGTCAACTCTCTCCTTGGCTTTCTGTGGCCCATATATCATATCCATGATACTAAACACCAAAGTTACTACTTTTCATCCTTGAAATAGGTAGATTGACTGATAACAATTTTGGAGACACCTGTGATGCTAATTGCAGGACACAACTTAGTTTAACATGTCTCTATTGTAAATTGTTTGCCTATCTTTTCTAGGGGTACCATAATACACCATTGATGAGTTGAGAAATATTGGGACAGAGGAGCATGGAGAGGACTTGGTGTTGAGAGGGAGACTTAGGAGTCTGGGGGGGGGGAGCCTGGAGAAGGAGGACAGAGGGGTCTGAAGTAGGAAACTGCAGAGATGGTATTTAGCTAAGCTGAGAAAAAAAAGCGTGTGGAAGGGTACAGTATGTGGCAGGGTTATATTCAAAAGGTAGAGTATATGGTAGGTTACATTCAGAGAGCACAGTTTGTGGCAGTGTTATATTCAGGGGCTGTGGTATGTGGCAGCGTTATATTCAGGGGGCACAGTGTGTAGTAGTATAATATTCAGAGGGTACAATATTTAGCAGTACCTATATCCACAGGGTACAGTGTGCAGCATTAACATATCTAGAGGCTACAATGTGTAGCAGTATTATATCCAAAGGGTATAGTGTGTGGCAGTATTATATTCAGATGGTACAGTATGTGGACAGGTTATTTTCAGGAACACAGTAAGTGGCGGATTATATTGCAGAGGGGACAGTATTTGGCATAGTAATAATGATTATTGTCTAAATACATAGAATAGGTATCTACTGACACACAGTACAGAGCCTATAATGTGCGGGTGTCAGAATCTGCAGAGGAAGATGTAGCTGGAAGAAGTCCAGGACTCTGGACCAGATGAAGAAGAAAAGGAACGACAACAAAGAAGACGTCATTGATATTATTGTGTATTCTCCTGACTGTCCCATCAGAGCTGTAGTCACTTGTTGGTTCTGTGGGAATGATATAAGAAACTGTACCCCAATCTGTGGCTCTCCATCTGTTGCAAAACGACAACTCCAATAAAGACATAACAGCTGGAGAGCAACTTAACCACTTAAGGACCCAGGGCATACAGGTACGCCCATGGGAATTTTGGTCCCCACCGTGCAGGCACCATGTGCAAATTTTGGTCTATCAGCAGGCACCCCGTGCAAATGCCCAGGGGGGTCCGGCGTTTTGCGGCGATTCCAGGTCATACGGGTCTCCAGTGCCACTGCTCCTATTCTGCTATTGGTCGTTCAGAAGCAACAACCAATAGCAGATCAGGAGCGGGGGGGGGGGGTTAAAGTTCGGTTCCCCCAAGCGGTTCTGAAAGTCCACTTACCATCGGGGGGCAGAGGCGAAGATCGGTGGCGGTGATGGCGTGCGGCTGGCTCCCTGAAGTGGCTTGCTGCAGACTACGGAAGCCGGTGAGTTGCCTAGCAACATCTGGAGGGCTGCAGTTTGGAGACCACTATACAGTGGTCTCTAAACTGTAACCCTCCAGATGTTGTAAAACTACAACTCTCAGCATGCCCAGACAGCTGTTTGGGCATGCTGGGATTTGTAATTTGGCAACAGCTGGAGGGCTAAAGTTTCGAGATCGCTGTGCAGTGGTCTCTAAACTGTGGCCCTCTTAATCTTGCAAAACTACAACTCCCAGCATGCCCACACAGCAGATTGCTGTCTGTGCATGCTGGGATTTGTAGTTTTGCAACATCTGGAGGGCCACAGTTTGGAGATCACTGTGCAGTGGTTTCTAAACCGTGGCCCTCCAGATGTTACATAGTTACATAGTTAGTATGGTTGAAAAAAAGACATACGTCCATCAAGTTCAACCAGGGAATTGAAGTGAAGGGTGTAAGGGGAAGGGATGTAGTTTTATAATTCTGCATAAGCATTAATGTTATTTTGTTCCAGGAATGTATCTAACCCTGTTTTAAAGCTGTTAATTGCTCCTGCTGTGACCAGTTCCTGAGGTAGACCGTTCCATAAATTCACAGTCCTCACAGTAAAGAAGGCGTGTCGCCCCTTTAGACTAAACCTTTTCTTCTCCAGACGGAGGGAGTGCCCCCTCGTCCTTTGGGGGGGGGGGGGTTAACCTGGAACAGTTTTTCTCCATATTTTTTGTATGGGCCATTTATATACTTATATACGTTTATCATATCCCCCCTTAAACGTCTCTTCTCAAGACTAAACAATTGTAACTCCTTTAATCGCTCCTCATAGCTAAGATGTTCCATGCCCCATATTAGTTTAGCCACATGTCTCTGCACCCTTTCCAACTCCGCAGTGTCCCTTTTATGAACAGGCGGCCAAAACTGAACAGCGTATTCCAGGTGAGGCCGTACCAATGCTTTATAAAGGGGGAGTATTATGTCCCTGTCCCTTGAGTCCATGCCTCTTTTGATACATGACAATATCCTGCCGGCTTTGGAAGCAGCAGCCTGACATTGCATGCTATTCTGTAGTCTGTGATCTACAAGCACACCCAGATCCTTCTCTACCAGTGACTCTGCCAGTTTAATCCCCCCTAAGACATACGACGCATGCAGGTTATTAGTACCCAGATGCATAACTTTACATTTATCCACATTGAACCTCATTTGCCAAGTGGATGCCCAGACACTTAGTCTATTCAAGTCATCTTGTAACTTATGCACATCCTCTATAGACTGTACTGTGCTACAAAGCTTGGTGTCATCTGCAAAGATAGAAACAGAGCTGTTAATGCCATCCTCTATATCATTGATAAATAAATTAAACAACAGCGGGCCCAGTAAAGAACCTTGGGGTACACCACTAATAACCGGGGACCAATCAGAGTACGAATCATTGACCACCACTCTCTGGGTACGATCCATGAGCCAGTGTTCAATCCAGTTAGAAACTAAAGTTTCCAAGCCCAAAGACCTTAACTTACCTGTCAGACGTCTGTGAGGGACAGTATCAAACGCTTTAGCAAAATCCAGAAACACTATATCCCCAGCATTTGCATAACTGCAAATCCCAGCATGCACAGACAGCAAACGGCTTTCTTGCCATACTGGGATTTGTAGTTGCATACCTCCAGCTGTTGCATAACTACATCTCCTAACATGCCCTTCGGCGATCAGTACATGCTGGGAGTTGTAGCTTTGGAGGCATACTGGTTGGAAAATACTGAGTTAGATAACAGAACTTAACTGAAGGTTTCCCAACCAGTGCGCCTCCAGCTGTTACAATAGTACAACTCCCAGCTTGCACGGTCTGTCACCCCATGTGAGTTTCCTGCTTCAAGTTTAAGCTGCGGCTAATTTTCCACTGCAGCGCAAACTCCTAGCGGGAAGCTCACCGTAAACCCCCTGTGTGAATGTACCCTAAAAACACTACACTACACAAACACATAATAAAGGGTAAAACACTACATATACACCCCCTTACATATACACCCCCCCAGCAGTGTTTCCAAAGTGCACCCCTGTGGCTCAGAAGAGAGGGAGCGCCATTGGGCTTTTGGCGAGAAAATTTGACTGGAATTGAAGGCCACGTGATTACAAAGCCCCCATAGTGCCAGAACAATGGACCCCCCCCACATGTGACACCATTTTGGAAACTACACCCCTCACAGAATGTTATAAGGGGTACAGTGAGCATTTACGACCCAAAGGTGTAATTTTTCATTTGCTCAGCCCACTGTTCCAAAGACCTGTCAAATGCCAGTGGGGTGTAAATGCTCACTGCACCCCTTATTAAATTCTGTGAGGGGTGTAGTTTCCAAAATGAAGTCCCATGTGGGGAGGTCCACTGTTTTGACACACGCATATGAGATATTTCCTTACTCAGGAGAAATTGGGTTACAAATTTTAGGGTGATTTCTCTCCTTTTACCCTTGCAAAAATTAAAAAACTGGGTCTACAAGAACATGTGAGTGTAAAAAATGAAGATTTTGAATTTTCTCCTTCAAATTGCTGCTATTCCTGTGAAACACCTAAAGGGTTAACACACTTTCTGAATGTCATTCTGAATAACTTGAAGGGTGTTGTTTTTATAATGGGGTAATTTATGGGGTATTTCTAAAATGAAGGCCCCTCAAATCCACTTCAAAACTGAAAAAGTCTCTAAAAAATTCTGATTTAGAAAATTTTGTGAATTGCTGCTGAACTTTGAAGCCCTCTGATGTCTTCCAAAAGTAAAAACATGTCAACTTTATGATGCAATCATAAAGTAGACATATTGGATATGTGAATTAATATATAATTTATTTGGGATGTCCATTTTCCTTATAAGCAGAGAGTTTCAAAGCCAAAAAAATGCAAAATTTTCAAATTTTTCATAATATTTTGGAATTTTTTATACAGAAATGATGCAAGTATCGAATTTTTTTTTTACCACTAACATAAAGTAGAATATGTCACGAAAATACTATCTCAGAATTAGAATGAAAGGTAAAAGCATCCCAGAGTTATTAATGCTTAAAATGATAGTGGTCAGATGTGCAAAAAAAATGGCGGGGCCCTTAAGGTGAAAATGGGCTGGGTCCTTAAGGGGTTAAAGAGTACCTGTCATCAGACCATATTTTCTAAATGAACTCAGATTATATTCCTTAGCTACTTCTAACACCTCTCCTGCCCTTAACCCCTTAAGGACAAGTCCATTTTGATCTTAAAGACCAGGCCAATTTTATTTTTGCACTTTCGTTTTTTCCTCCTCTGCTTCTAAAAATCGTAACTCTTTAATATTATCATCCACAGACTAGTATGAGGGCTTGTTTTCTGCACGACCAGTTGTCCTGTGTAATGAAATCACTCATTTTACCATAAAATGTATGGCACAACTAAGAAAAATACTATTTGTGTTTGAAAGGGAAAAAGAAAACCTAAATTTTGCAAAATTTGGAAGGTTTCATTTTCATACATTTTATGCTAAAAGTGACGTGTTCTTTATTCTGTGGGTCAATACGATTAAAATGATACCCATAATTAAAAACTTTTTTATTACTGTTGCGCTTAAAAAAAAATCGCAAACTTTTTATCAAATTATTATGTTTAAAATTATTCAATAAAAAATTTAGATGACCTATAACTTTTTTATTTTACTGTATACATGGTGTTATGAGGGCTAATTTTTTGTGCCATGATCTGTACTTTTTATTGATACCACATGTGTGTTTATAAAGCTTTTATAATTTTTTTTAAATAAAAAGTGACAAAATAAGCTGCAATTTTTGCATATATTTTTTTTTTACGTTCACGCCGTTCAGCTTACAGGATTAATAACATTATATTTTAATAGTTCGGACATTTACGCACGCGGTGATACCAAACATGTGCATACATTTTTTTTCTTTTACACTTTATGGAGGTAAAATGGGTATATGGGGGTTTGTATCATACCTTTCCCTTTGCTCACATCGTGTGAGCTCCCGGGAGGAAAGTGGGCGTTCGCCAGCAGGCACAACATCACTTAAGACTGTGAGAACTGTGCCTTGCCATGCCCTGCATGCACTTCCCAAATGTGGTCTCCTGCTAGGCTGGGAGGAGACTAAACTAAATGTTTGACTTGAGGCAGAGAACAGAACAGTGGCGATTTTTTTTAAACATATAAAGGTTGAGAATTTTAACAACAAGTAAATAACAAAGTGTCTTATAATTACATAATGAACAATATATTAAAAGTTTAGTTAGGTGACAGTTAGAGATGAGTGAACTTTTGAAAAAATTAAATTCGGCCGATTTGCCGAATTTTCGGAAAAAATTTGATTCGGTCCCAATTTATTTGCGGAAAATCTGTATTAAAAACAGCAATTTCTGGCCTACAGAGAGCCTCAATAGGGGTGTAGCTAAAGGGAAAAGAAAAAAGAGGTGCGCTCCTAGTGTGATACTGTTGATAATTGTGATGAGCAAGTGCTGGTTAGTGCACCTCACCTTGCTGGGGGCACAACACCTCGATGTGCATGTAAGCCCACAAAGCCGTTGTTCCGAGCAGTGTTACCGGTGCTGGTAGGTAAGTGGCTGCCTCTGCGTCCTTGACCGTGACTGGCAGGTCCGGTATGCCGTGAATGAATTTTGGAGAAAATTAGGACGAGATACAGCACCTTCTTGGAATGGATGGGTGGAAATAAGGATAAAAACTAGCCCAGGTATATACCAAAAAGGCCGCTTTTATTTAGGTGCAACTTAAAAGTTTCAAACCTGGGCCAGGTTCTTCGTCAGGCATATGGATTACAAACATAGATGGCGCCACATTAAAATAAAGTCCAGCCGACTGCTACCAGGTCAAACGGTCACGGTTAGCTGGAGGTTACAATTTAAAATTTGCATACAACAATTAAAACTGGCTTAAAATTATAATAATAAGGAAAAAAGAGCAAAATATTAAAAGAGAGCAAAATATTAGGTTTTGAATGTTATAAGTGCAGTGTTTTTAAAAAGAGCTACACCTTACAACCATCTTTTAAATTCAGTTCACCCAACGCTATATACCGGCATCACCGCAAAGAAAGAAAGTCCCCACCGGGTGCATGAAGCCACATAAGGACCAAATGAAACACAAGATTATACAAACTATCGACATCCCCGTATGAAGAAGAAATGTCCACCGATTCCGAGAACCTTATAAGGACCAAGCGAAAAATTTAACACAAGATTATACAAATCATCTCTATATTCAGCTCGGAAACGTCATATACCGGCATCCCTGTATGGAGAAAATAAGTGTCCACCGACAACGAGACGCTCAAACACCCCACGGAAGCCAGAAACTAGGGATGCTATCCACCCTCACTAGTAACTGAGTTACCTGTATGCAGACCATAGTGGGACCTAATCCATGTGTCTCCAGCGCTGCCGAAAATTATCAAGCCACCCATGAACTATTTAGTACATACTAACCACAAACCAAAAAAACCTGACTTACTCACCATATCAGAGAACAAATAAACACGCTGAAGTATGGTAAATCTGGGGTGCGCATAATTGTAAAACAATGCGATCTCCCTATGTGCAATCATGCGACTCTAACAAGCCACACATGTACTAGAATACAAAATTGCATCCCTCAATTCTACTTTGCAGTGAAATTAGTCATTTTACCCAAAAATGCACGGCGAAACGGAAAAAAAAAAATTGTGCTACAAAATCAAAGAAAAAACGCCATTTTGTAACTTTTGGGGGCTTCCGTTTCTACGCAGTGCATATTTCGGTAGAAATTACACCTTATCATTATTCTGTAGGTCCATACGGTTAAAATGATTCCCTACTTATATAGGTTGGATTTTGTCGCACTTCTGGAAAAAATCATAACTACATGCAGGAAAATTTATACGTTTAAAAATGTCATCTTCTGACCCCTATAACTTTTTTATTTTTCCACGTACAGGGCAGTATGAGGACTCATTTTTGGCGCCGTGATCTGAAGTTTTTATCGGTATGATTTTTGTTTTGATCGGACTTTTTGATCACTTTTTATTCATTTTTTAATGGTATAAAAAGTCACCAAAATACGCTTTTTTTGGACTTTGGGATTTTTTTGTGCGTACGCCATTGACCGTGCGGTTTAATTAATTATATATTTTTATAGTTCGGACATTTAAGCACGCGGCGATACCACATATGTTTATTTTTTTTTTTACACTGTTTTATTTTTTTTATGGGAAAAGGGGGGTGATTCAAACTTTTATTAGGGAAGGGGTTAAATTACCTTTATTAACACTTTTTTTTTAAATTTTTTTTGCAGTGTTATAGGTCCCATAGGGACCTATAACACTGCACACACTGATCTTTTACACAGATCACAGGCGTGTATTAACACACCTGTGATCAGTGTTATCGGCGCTTGACTGCTATTGCCTGGATCTCAGGCACGGAGCAGTCATTCGCCGATCGGACACCGAGGAGGCAGGTAAGGGCCCTCCCGGTGTCCGGTCAGCTGTTCGGGATGCCGCGATTTCACCGCGGCGGTCCCGAACAGCCCGACTGAGCAGCCGGGTCACTTTCACTTTCGCCTTAGAAGCGGCGGTCAGCTTTGACCGCCGCTTCTAAAGGGTTAATACCGCACATCGCCACGATCGGCGATGTGTGGTATTAGCCGCGGGTCCCGGCCGTTGATGAGCGCCGGGACCGACGCGATATGATGCGGGATGCGGGACGTAAATATACGTCCTGCGTCGTTAAGGGGTTAATATTTTGCTCTTTTTTCCTCATTATTATAATTTTAAGCCAGTTTTAATTGTTGTATGCAAATTTTAAATTGTAACCTCCAGCTGACCGTGACCCTTTGACCCGGTAGCAGTCGGCTGGACTGGATATTTTAATATTTATATAATATTTAAATTTTAATGCACTATCTATGTTTGTAATCCATTTGCCTGACGAAGAACCCGGCACGGGTTCGAAACTTTTAAGTTGCATCTAAATAAAAGCGGCCTTTTTGGTATATACCTGGGCTAATTTTTATCTATATTTCCACCCATCCATTCCAAGAAGGCACCGTATCTCGTCCTAATTTTCTCCAAAATTCAATCAATAGTTCGCTTTGCTCTAACCCACATAGGGAGTGTGCTATGTTAATGAAATAATACTGTTATTCAGTTTGATATGCAGATTACAGGCTTTGCTATTAGAATCACTGCGGCAGAGGGAGACCATATGGCATCAAAATTTAAGAGAGTAAATAGATTTTTTATGTAATTTTTATTTAATTTTATTTGAATTTATTTATATTTTTTGAGTAACCATTCTGGTGATCTTCGAGCAGGTGATTCGCCACGAGGCGAGCTACCACCTGTTCCTGCCCGTGCCTCTCACCATCCCTGCCCCCCCCCCCCTCCCACTGTCTTACTCTTTTGTGGAACTGCAAATGTTTCATTTAATCAGTAATGGTTTATTGTCATCACTCCAACCTGTTTCACCGGATTCTTGTGGTAATTCCACAGCTACTATATGACATCGACGACCATAGGGCCTCAGTCTTGAAAAGTTTACATTGAGTTTTTTAAAATGAAATTTAAGATTTTGAAATAGAAATTTAGGATTACACTCCCAAGTTTTAATGTCCCGGGCCCCAGCGTGTGGTTACAAAGGACCAAATCTAACAAGGAGTCACATGTCACATGGTGGCAAAATGACAGAGCCTGGAGGTGGCATTAGTATGAGGAGACCATATAGTGGCTGAATGGCACAGCCTGGAGTTGGCTACTGCATGAGTATAACATATAGTGGCTTAATGGCACAGCCTGGAGTTTGTGGCAGCATGAGGATACCATATAGTGACGGATTGGCACAGGCTGGAGGTGGCTGGAGCATGAGGAGACCATATAGTGGCTGAATTGCACAGCCTGGAGGTAAATGAAGCAGGAGGAGACCATATTGTCACGATGCCGGCTGGCAGGTAGTGGACCCTCTGTGCCAGAGAGGGATTGGCGTGGACCGTGCTAGTGGACCGGTTCTAAGCCACTACTGGTTTTCACCAGAGCCCGCCGCAAAGCGGGATGGTCTTGCTGCGGCGGTAGTGACCAGGTCGTATCCACTAGCAACGGCTCACCTCTCTGGCTGCTGAAGATAGGCGCGGTACAAGGGAGTAGGCAGAAGCAAGGTCGGACGTAGCAGAAGGTCGGGGCAGGCAGCAAGGATCGTAGTCAGGGGCAACGGCAGAAGGTCTGGAAACACAGGCAAGGAACACACAAGGAACGCTTTCACTGGCACTAAGGCAACAAGATCCGGCAAGGGAGTGCAAGGGAAGTGAGGTAATATAGGGAAGTGCACAGGTGAAAACCCTAATTGGAACCACTGCGCCAATCAGCGGCGCAGTGGCCCTTTAAATCGCAGAGACCCGGCGCGCGCGCGCCCTAGGGAGCGGGGCCGCGCGCGCCGGGACAGAACAGACGGGGAGCGAGTCAGGTAGGGGAGCCGGGGTGCGCATCGCGAGCGGGCGCTACCCGCATCGCGAATCGCATCCCGGCTGGCAGCAGGATCGCAGCGCCCCGGGTCAGAGGACGTGACCGGAGCGCTGCAGCGGAGGGAGTGAAGCGAGCGCTCCGGGGAGGAGCGGGGACCCGGAGCGCTCGGCGTAACAGTACCCCCCCCCTTGGGTCTCCCCCTCTTCTTGGAGCCTGAGAACCTGAGGAGCAGACTTTTGTCAAGGATGTTGTCCTCAGGTTCCCAGGATCTCTCTTCAGGACCACAACCCTCCCAGTCTACTAAAAAAAAATTTTTCCCTCTGACCTTTTTGGCAGCCAAAATTTCCTTGACCGAGAAGACGTCCGAGGAGCCGGAAACAGGAGTGGGAGGAACAGATTTGGGAGAAAAACGGTTGAGGATGAGTGGTTTGAGAAGAGAGACGTGAAAGGCATTAGGGATACGAAGAGAAGGAGGAAGAAGAAGTTTATAAGAGACAGGATTAATTTGACACAAAATTTTGAAAGGACCAAGATAGCGTGGTCCCAACTTGTAGCTAGGGACACGGAAGCGGACATATTTAGCGGAGAGCCATACCTTGTCTCCAGGGGAAAAAACGGGGGGAGCTCTTCTTTTCTTATCCGCGAACCTCTTCATGCGTGAAGAAGCCTGTAAGAGAGAATTTTGGGTCTCTCTCCATATAATGGAAAGGTCACGAGAAATTTCATCCACAGCGGGCAGACCAGAGGGCAAGGGGGTAGGGAGGGGGGGAAGAGGGTGACGGCCGTACACCACGAAAAATGGGGATTTGGAGGAAGATTCAGAGACCCTGAAGTTATACGAAAATTCGGCCCATGGAAGGAGATCTGCCCAGTCATCCTGGCGGGAGGAAACAAAATGTCGCAAATAATCACCCAGGATCTGGTTAATTCTTTCTACTTGTCCATTGGACTGGGGATGATATGCAGAGGAAAAATTTAATTTAATCTTGAGTTGTTTACAGAGAGCCCTCCAGAATTTAGACACGAATTGGACCCCTCTATCCGAGACAATCTGCGTAGGCAACCCGTGAAGACGAAAAATGTGTACAAAAAATTGTTTAGCCAACTGAGGCGCAGAAGGAAGACCAGGAAGAGGGATGAAATGTGCCATTTTGGAGAATCGATCAACGACCACCCAAATAACGGTGTTGCCACGGGAAGGGGGTAAATCAGTAATAAAATCCATACCAATCAGAGACCAAGGCTGTTCGGGGACAGGCAGAGGATGAAGAAAACCAGCGGGCTTCTGGCGAGGAGTCTTATCCCGGGCACAGATAGTGCAGGCTCGCACAAAGTCCCCAACATCCGTCTCCAGAGTCGGCCACCAATAGAAGCGGGAGATGAGTTGCACAGATTTCTTGATGCCCGCATGACCTGCGAGATGGGAGGAGTGACCCCATTTGAGGATTCCGAGGCGTTGGCGTGGAGAAACAAAGGTCTTTCCTGGAGGAGTCTGCCTGATGGAGGCAGGAGAAGTGGAGATCAGGCAGTCAGGTGGAATGATGTGTTGCGGAGGGAGATCAACTTCTGAGGCATCCGAGGAACGAGAGAGAGCATCGGCCCTAATGTTCTTATCGGCAGGACGAAAGTGAATCTCAAAATTAAATCGGGCAAAGAACAGAGACCACCGGGCCTGGCGAGGATTCAGCCGTTGGGCCGACTGGAGGTAGGAGAGGTTCTTGTGGTCGGTGTAGATAATAACAGGAAATCTTGATCCCTCCAGCAGATGCCTCCATTCCTCAAGTGCTAATTTAATGGCTAGAAGCTCTCGATCCCCGATGGAGTAGTTCCTCTCCGCTGGAGAGAAGGTCCTAGAGAAAAAACCACAAGTGACAGCATGCCCGGAAGGATTTTTTTGTAGAAGAACAGCTCCAGCTCCTACTGAGGAGGCATCAACCTCCAATAGGAAGGGTTTGGAAGGGTCAGGTCTGGAGAGCACGGGAGCCGAAGAAAAGGCAGACTTGAGTCGTTTAAAGGAGTCTTCTGCTTGAGGAGGCCAGGACTTGGGATCAGCATTTTTCTTGGTTAAAGCCACGATAGGAGCCACGATGGTAGAAAAATGTGGAATAAATTGCCTGTAATAATTGGCGAACCCCAAAAAGCGTTGGATAGCACGGAGTCCGGAGGGGCGTGGCCAATTTAAGACGGCAGAGAGTTTGTCTGGATCCATCTGTAGTCCCTGGCCAGAGACCAAATATCCTAGAAAAGGAAGAGATTGGCATTCAAACAGACATTTCTCAATTTTGGCATAGAGTTGGTTGTCACGAAGTCTCTGAAGAACCATACGGACATGCTGGCGGTGTTCTTCTAGATTGGCAGAAAAAATTAGGATATCGTCCAGATATACCACAACACAGGAGTATAACAGATCACGAAAAATTTCATTGACAAAGTCTTGGAAGACGGCAGGGGCATTGCACAGTCCAAAGGGCATGACCAGATACTCAAAGTGTCCATCTCTGGTGTTAAATGCCGTTTTCCACTCGTCCCCCTCTCTGATGCGGATGAGGTTATAGGCGCCTCTTAAGTCCAATTTAGTGAAGATGTGGGCACCTTGGAGGCGATCAAAGAGTTCAGAGATGAGGGGTAAGGGGTAGCGGTTCTTAACCGTGATTTTATTAAGACCGCGGTAGTCAATGCAAGGACGTAGGGAGCCATCTTTTTTGGACACAAAGAAAAATCCGGCTCCGGCAGGAGAGGAGGATTTACGGATAAAGCCCTTTTTTAGATTCTCCTGGACGTATTCGGACATGGCAAGAGTCTCTGGGGCAGAGAGAGGATAAATTCTGCCCCGGGGTGGAGTAGTACCCGGGAGGAGGTCGATAGGGCAATCATAAGGCCTGTGAGGAGGTAGAGTCTCAGCTTGTTTTTTGCAGAAAACATCCGCGAAGTCCATATAGGCCTTAGGGAGACCGGTTACTGGAGGAACCACAGAGTTACGGCAAGGGTTACTGGGAACCGGTTTTAGACAGTTCTTGGAACAAGAGGACCCCCAACTCTTGATCTCCCCAGTGGACCAATCCAGGGTTGGGGAATGAAGTTGAAGCCAGGGAAGTCCAAGGAGAATCTCCGAGGTGCAATTGGGGAGGACCAAAAGTTCAATCCTCTCATGATGAGATCCGATGCTCATAAGAAGGGGCTCCGTGCGGAAACGTATGGTACAGTCCAATCTTTCATTATTTACACAATTGATGTAGAGGGGTCTGGCGAGACTGGTCACTGGGATGTTGAACCTGTTGACGAGAGAGGCCAAAATAAAATTTCCTGCAGATCCAGAGTCCAAGAAGGCCACTGTAGAGAAGGAGAAGGCAGAGGCAGACATCCGCACAGGCACAGTAAGACGTGGAGAAGCAGAGTAGACATCAAGGACTGTCTCACCTTTGTGCGGAGTCAGCGTACGTCTTTCCAGGCGGGGAGGACGGATAGGACAATCCCTCAGGAAGTGTTCGGTACTAGCACAGTACAGGCAGAGGTTCTCCATACGGCGTCGTGTCCTCTCTTGAGGTGTCAGGCGAGACCGGTCGACCTGCATAGCCTCCACGGCGGGAGGCACAGGAACAGATTGCAGGGGACCAGAGGAGAGAGGAGCCGAGGAGACGAAACGCCTCGTGCGAACAGAGTCCATATCTTGGCGGAGTTCCTGACGCCTTTCAGAAAAACGCATGTCAATGCGAGTGGCTAGGTGAATAAGTTCATGTAGATTAGCAGGAATTTCTCGTGCGGCCAGAACATCTTTAATGTTGCTGGATAGGCCTTTTTTGAAGGTCGCGCAGAGGGCCTCATTATTCCAGGACAATTCTGAAGCAAGTGTACGGAATTGTACGGCATACTCGCCAACGGAAGAATTACCCTGGACCAGGTTCAACAGGGCAGTCTCAGCAGAAGAGGCTCGGGCAGGTTCCTCAAAGACACTTCGGATTTCCGAGAAGAAGGAGTGTACAGAGGCAGTGACGGGGTCATTGCGGTCCCAGAGCGGTGTGGCCCATGACAGGGCTTTTCCGGACAGAAGACTGACTACGAAAGCCACCTTAGACCTTTCAGTGGGAAACAGGTCCGACATCATCTCCAGATGCAGGGAACATTGGGAAAGAAAGCCACGGCAAAACTTAGAGTCCCCATCAAATTTATCCGGCAAGGATAAGCGTATCCCAGGAGCGGCCACTCGCTGCGGAGGAGGTGCAGGAGCTGGCGGAGGAGATGACTGCTGAAGCTGTGGTAGCAACTGTTGTAGCATAACGGTCAGTTGAGACAGCTGTTGGCCTTGTTGCGCTATCTGTTGTGACTGCTGGGCGACCACCGTGGTGAGGTCAGCGACAACTGGCAGAGGAACTTCAGCGGGATCCATGGCCGGATCTACTGTCACGCTGCCGGCTGGCAGGTAGTGGACCCTCTGTGCCAGAGAGGGATTGGCGTGGACCGTGCTAGTGGACCGGTTCTAAGCCACTACTGGTTTTCACCAGAGCCCGCCGCAAAGCGGGATGGTCTTGCTGCGGCGGTAGTGACCAGGTCGTATCCACTAGCAACGGCTCACCTCTCTGGCTGCTGAAGATAGGCGCGGTACAAGGGAGTAGGCAGAAGCAAGGTCGGACGTAGCAGAAGGTCGGGGCAGGCAGCAAGGATCGTAGTCAGGGGCAACGGCAGAAGGTCTGGAAACACAGGCAAGGAACACACAAGGAACGCTTTCACTGGCACTAAGGCAACAAGATCCGGCAAGGGAGTGCAAGGGAAGTGAGGTAATATAGGGAAGTGCACAGGTGAAAACCCTAATTGGAACCACTGCGCCAATCAGCGGCACAGTGGCCCTTTAAATCGCAGAGACCCGGCGCGCGCGCGCCCTAGGGAGCGGGGCCGCGCGCGCCGGGACAGAACAGACGGGGAGCGAGTCAGGTAGGGGAGCCGGGGTGCGCATCGCGAGCGGGCGCTACCCGCATCGCGAATCGCATCCCGGCTGGCAGCAGGATCGCAGCGCCCCGGGTCAGAGGACGTGACCGGAGCGCTGCAGCGGAGGGAGTGAAGCGAGCGCTCCGGGGAGGAGCGGGGACCCGGAGCGCTCGGCGTAACACATATAGTGGCTGAATGGCACAGCCCGGAGTTGGCAGTAGCATGAGGAGTCCATATAGTGGCTGAATGAGACAGCCTGGAGGTGGCAGCAGCAGGAGTCCTAAAAGTGACCTGAAAGAGGTGCGGTGGGTGGCAATACCAGTACCTTGTGATGAAGGTGGGTGAAAAAAGTTCTGATGCAGAGGAATGTTTGTAACTGGGTAGCAGTGCCTTAAATCTGTTTGGCACTACCATGTGAAATGTTGGTGTAGCACCATGTTCAATCTTCTCTGATGCATCAGGCTTTGGTGGGTGGAAATCCTGGCTGATTCATGCCTGATTCATCTTCACAAAGGTCAGTCACTCCACATTTTTTGTGGACAGACAAGTTCTCCTTGGGGTGACTATGGCCCCCGCCACACTAAACAACCACATTGATGGAACACTACTGGCCGTGCAGGACAGCTTTTCCAGAGCAAACTCTGCTAGTTGCGGCCACAAATCAAGTTTGGCTGCCCAGAAGTCCAGCGGATCTTCAAGGTATGTTGGCATGGGCATGTCAAGGTATGCCACCACCTGCTGGTTCAGGTCCTGCTCCAGGTCTACCTGCTGCTGATGAGTTGCTTCACTATGCGGGTGAAGAATGCTACTTATCAGTGACTGTAGACTCAGGCTGCTGCTGATGGAGTTGGTACTGCTCCTTCCACCCCACCCCTCCCCAGCAGCCATGGCAGTGGAAGGTGAGTGCAGAGGGCCCCCCCAAGTCAGACCTGCAAGAGGATGGATGATGGTGCAGATAGGCATCGGCCAACTGACTACATAGTATTCCTCTGTAGTAGGTCAGTTTGTCCTCCCTCTCAGTGGGTGTAAAAGGCCCCTATTTTGTGACGGTAGCGAGGGTCCAATAAGGTGGAGTGCTAGAAGTCATCCGGCTGCCGAATGGTTACAATTCGGCTGTCACTCCGCAAGCAAGTGAGCATTCACCGTGCCATTTATGCAAGTGACTCCCTGCCTCCATCTTCACTGCATACTCCAGGGTGTGTCTGGGTCCTCGCCTTCCTCATAACCCTCTAGCTCCTCTAGCTTCTCCTGCTCCTCCGCTCCTGTCAGATTACTAGAAAAAAGCCCATTTGGCTAAACCTAAACTGTGCCCCACCCCCTCATCCTCCTCCAGTTCAGCCCGCACAGGGCACCACGTATCCATTGCCCTGATCAGCCATAATTTCCAACATGTGTTGTAATAAAAGAAGCAGTGGAATGATGTTGTTTATCCCTTAATCCTGTCAATTTACTAATAATGTGGCTTCCTCTAAGGGCCTGAGCAAATGGCAGGTTTCATGTATGAGCTGCCATTGATTGACATTGAAATTACACAGGGGAGTACCCCTATCCACTTGGATTATCAAGAAATTGGTGATAGCTTTTCTGTTTGTATAATCGGTCCAACATATGGAGGGTGGAATTCCAACACTTGGCAACGTCACAAATCAGACTATGTTGGGGGATCCCGTTCTGATGCTGCTGCTCAAGAAGGGTGTGCTTTGCGGTGTACGAGTGGCTGAAGTGCATGCAAAGTTTCCTTCCCATTGTTAGGATGTCTTGCAAATGGGGGGAACACTTCAGGAACCGCTTGACAACCAGGTTGAACACATATGCCATGCAGGGTGCATTGCTCAGCCTTCCCAGTCACAGTGCAGACAAGATGTTCTTTCCGTTGTCAGTCGCAATGGTTCCCATTTCCGGTTTTTGTGGAATAAGCCATGCTCCGATTTCTTTACGAATTACTTTTAGAAATTCCTCCCCTGTGTGACTCCGCTCACCAAGGCAAACCATGTGAAGAACAGCGTGACTCTCCTCATCACTACTTGTCCGCCTAGCGGAGGAAGTGGCGGAGGTCTCCTCTACTTCTTGGCTTGGCAATAGCTGCTTACTGTCCTCTATTAGATCGTCCTCACTGACTAGTGGAGCTGAACCCACAGCATAAGATACTTCTTTAGGGGAGGGAACAGCATAGGACAGAGGCAATGAGAGGACAAGGACTACTCCCGGGCCATGCCAACTGAGGGTTGTGTCGAGGAAGCCACCGACTGTTGACTGGGGGTATCAGATGTCACTTTTGATGAGGTGGATGACCGTGTTAACCAATCGATGATGGCAGATGGGTTGTTGGTCGAGACACGACTGCTAGCTGATACCGGGAGCTCAGGCCTTTCGCTGCGACTCCTGCTGCCAATCGCCCCTAGTCTGCTGCGACCTCTGCCTGGGCCTGATGAATTTAGGCCTCTGCCACTCCTCTGTGCATGTCCTGGCACTTCTCTGCCTGACATACTTAGTGTGTATATAAGGGGAGTACAATACTCTTCACTACGCTTAAAACAGTATTTGTCTGGAACAGCAGCAGGTGTGTACTTTTGACTGTCCTTTCACAGTATCTAGGCCCTCAACAGATTAAGAGCTACAAAATAGTGCGCTACAGTATGCTTAAAAAAACGTATTTTAGTAAAACACTAGTTGATGATTTCTTTTCCATCGCCTTTCAAAAAGTAAGCAGGCAATATTAAAATTAACTGTATAAATTGCATATTTTAAGGCAAACTTTAATATATATATCATAACCTCTAATATATGCATACTACAGAGTAAATTTTTTTCTTTTTGGATTTCTTTTCTGTCACAACCACAATGCTCTCTGCTGACACCTCTGTCCATTTTAGGAAATGTCCAAAGCAGCATATGTTTGCTTTGGGGAATTTCTCCTGCTTTGGACAGTTCCTGAAATAGAGAGAGGTGTCAGCAGAGAGCACCGTGGTCGTGACAGAAGAGAAATCCAAAAATAAATGAATTCCCTCTGTAGTAAACAGCAGCTAATAAGTACTGGAAGGATTAAGATTTTTTTATAGAAGTAAATTACAAATCTGTTTAACTTTCTAGCATCAGTTGATTAAAAACAAAACAAAAACAGTAGTACCTGCCTTTCTCCGCTCACTACATGATGGCACAGTCCGACATATAACTCATCTCTGACTGTGCCATCATATAGTGAGCGGTGAAAGGCAGGTAGAAAATAGCAACTAGTCCAGTTATCAGCCACACACTTTATCTTTTTTGCCCCCTGCTTGGGTGAGGCTGAGGCCTCTTAGATTTATTACAGAAATAGCACAGCAGCACAATGTATTTCTGGAGGGAACTGTAGTGAGAAAGAATGTCTGCTTTACTACAGTTCCTGCCAGAAATACTCTGTGCTGCTGGGAAGCCTACTCCATCTTCTACCTCCCTACATGATGGTACAGTCAGAGATATAATTTATATTTCACATATAACTTATAAGTCAGACTGTGCCATCATGTAGGGAGCGGTGAAAGGCAGGTAGAAGATACATACAACTATACAATTCATAAGCCACCCACCTGGCCAGGCTACCCTGTTTTGGGTCCGTGCAGCTGTAGACTGAGAAGGCCGGCAGAGAGATCAGGGCACTTCTTTGGAAGGGCTCTGTACACCGAGGACAAGCAGGGCTCAGTACACTGAGGACAAGCAGGACTTTGTACACTGAGGACAAGCAGGGCCCTGTACACTGAGGACAAGCAGGGCTCTGTACACTAAGTACAAGCAGGGCTCTGTACACCGAGGACAAGCAGGGCTCTGTACACCGAGGACAAGCAGGGCTCTGGACACCAAGGACAAGCAGGGCTCTGTACACTGAGGACAAGCAGGGCTCTGTACAAAGAGGACCAGCAGGGCTCTGTACACCGAGGACAAGCAGGGCTCTGTACATCGAGGACAAGCAGGGCTCTGTACACTGAGGACAAGCAGGGCTCTGTACACTGAGGACAAGCAGGGCCCTGTACACTGAGGACAAGCAGGGTTCTGTACCTGAGAAAAAGCAGGGCCCTGTACGCTGATGACAAGTAGGGCCCTGTACGCTGATAACAAGCAGGGTTCTCTACCTGAGAAAAAGCAGGGCCTGTACGAGAGAGAGAGAGCGAGAGAGAGAGAGCAGGGCGGCGGCCGCACTGATCGCTGGCACAGTGAACTCCAATGTGGCACTGCTATGCTTAGACGTGAGGTCACGTCACCCCCACAGTGACGTGACCTCACGTCTAAGCACAGCAGCACCACGCTGGAGTTCAAAGCGCCTCTCCCAGGCAGCCACTGCGGTTCTCTTACAGGGCTGCCGTGGCTGTTTGGGAGATGCTAGCCAGCAGCACCGTTCTCCGGGTCCGGGTGTGTGCTTTGCCCAGGTGTCGCGAGCAATAAAAAAAAAATTCGGATTTAATGTGACAGGTGGGGGAGAGCGGGCCCTTTTCCCGGCCGGTCCTTCGGACCTGCCGGTAAGTCCGCCCCTGGGCTAAACAATAATTTTGACCGGGAAAGGCTGCTGACATATTTTTAATTACAGAAGCCTGCTGCTTTCTAATTACACCAGGGGTCTCAAACTCAAATTATCTGGGGGCCACTGGAGTTAGCAGCTGGGTTAGGCTGGGCCGTTTGCGTCCCTTACATATAATGCCCCCATTATGTGCCCCTTACATATAGTGTGCACCCACATCCTGGGTATGTTCTTGGGTGGCAGTAAGGTCGCTGGTTCCGAGTAGAGCTCTGACTGGCACACTATAGCAAGTGGCCGGTAATGCAGTACCTGGTAAGAGAAAAGAAAAGAGAGGGACCGTGCCTCGTGTATTACCCAAGAACAATTTGGCTCCATAAAATATTAAAATAGAAATACATAAATGTTGATAAAATACATAGAGAACATGTGTATACACATGTTCTCTATGTATTTTATCAATATTTATGTATACACATGTTCTCTATGTATTTTATGTATACACATGTTCTTTATGTATTTTATTAACATTTATGTATTTCTATATTTATGTATAAATATTTGATGGAGCCAAATTGTGTTTTATGTGGGAGAGGTTAACTCCACCACTCATACCTGGTGCCTATTTTTGTCTATAAATATGCTGTCTGTGTAACATTGTATATGCTAATCTGAGGAAGGAGGGCTCCACCTCCGAAACGTGTCATTGGTGATTTCCTAATAAACATAGTGCCAAATGGCACTTTAACTCCTTGGGGACCGAGCCCATTTTGACCCTAAGGACCAGAAATTTTTTTGCAAATATGACCACTGTCACTTTAAACATTAATAACTCTGGGATGCTTGTACTTATGAATTTGATCCAGAGATTGTTTTTTCGTGACATATTCTACTTGATGTAAGTGGTATATTTAGCATTTTTATAAATTTGAAGCTCTCTGCTTGTAAGGAAAATAAACATACCAAATACATTATATATTGATTCACATATACAATATATCTACTATCTACTATGTTAGCATAATAAAATTGACAAGTTTTTACTTTTTGAAGACATCAGAGGGCTTCAAAGTTCAGCAACAATTTTCCAATTTTTCAAGTAAATTTCAAATTTTTCAGCGACCAGTTTAGTTTTGAAGTGAATTTGAGGGTCTTTATGTTAGAAATACCCCATAATGGACCCCATTATGAAAACTGCACCCCACAACACATTCGAAATGACATTCAGAAAGTTGTTAACCCTTTAGGTGTTTCACAAGAATAGCAGCAAAGTGGAGGCGAAAATTCAAAATCTTCATTTTTTACACTAACATGTTCTGTTATTTTTACAAGGGGTAAAAGGAGAAAAAGCCCCCCAAAATGTGTAACCCAATTTCTCTAGAGTAAGGGATTACCTCATATGTGGATGTAAAGTGCTTTGTGGGTGCACTACAAGGCTCAGAAGGGAAGGAGTGACAGTGGGATTTTGGAGAGCGAATTTAGCTGAAATGGTTTTTGGTGGGCATGTCGCATTTAGGAAGCCCCTACGGTGCCAGAACAGCAAAAAACACCCCACATGGCATACTGTTTGGGAAACTACACCCCTCAAGGGACGTAATAAGGGGTCCAGTGAGCCTTAACACCTCACAGGTGTTTGACGAATTTTCAATAAAGTTGGACGTGAAAATGAAAAATTTTATTTTTTTCACTAAAATGCTGGTTACCCCAAATTTTTCATTTTCGCAAGGGGTAATAGGTGAAACTGTCCCCCAAAATTTGAAACCCCATTTTTCTGGAGTAAGGAAATACCTCAAATGTGGATGTAAAGTGATCTGCGGGTGCACTAAAGGGCTCAGAAGGAAAAGAGCGACATTGGGCTTTTGGAAAGCGAATTTTGATTAAATGGATTTTGGGGGGCATGTCCCATTTAGGAAGCCCCCATGGTTCCAGAACAGCAAAAAAACAAACAAAAAAAAAACACATGACATACTATTTGGGAAACTACCCCTTCAAGGAACGTAACAAGGGGTACAGTGAGCATTTACACCCCACTGTTGTTTGACAGATCTTTGTAACACTGGGCTGTGCTAATGAAAAATTACATTTTTCATTTTCACGGACCACTGTTTCAAAAATCTGTCAGTCACCTGAGGGGTGATAAGGCTCACTATATCCTTGTTACGTTCCGTGTGGGGTGTAGTTTCCAAAATGGGGTCACATGTGGGTATTTATTTATTTTGCGTTTATGTCAGAACCACTGTAACCAGCAGCCACCCCTGTGCAAATCACCAGTTTAGGCCTCAAATGTCCATGGAGCTCTCTCACTCCTGAGCAGAGCATTTTACGCCCACATTTGGGATATTTCCATACTTGGGAGAAATTGTGTTACAAATTTTGGGGGTCTTTTTCTCCTTTTACCTTTTATGAAAATGAAAAGAATGGGGCAACACCAGCATGTTTTTACACTAACATGCTCATGTAGACCCCAACTTTACCTTTTCATAAGGGGTAAAAGGACAAAAAGTCCCCCAAAATTTGTAGTGCAATTATTCCCGAGTATGGAGATACCCCATATGTGGCCCTAAACTGTTGCCTTGAAATATGACAGGGCTCTGAAGTGAGAGAGCGCCATGCACATTTGAGGCTTAAATTAGGGATTTTCATAGGGGTGTACCCGGATTCAAGCATTACACTTGCCTCCTCCACCAAAAATACTGTATGTCAGTTTTCCCCAAACAGGTGCCTTAAGCTGTTGCAAAACTCCCAACATGCCTGGGCAGTCAATGGCTGTCCGGCAATACTGGGAGTTGATATCTTGCAACAGCTGAAGGCTCTGTTTTGGAAAAACTGGCATACAAGATGTTTTTTTTTTATTGTGGGGGGGGGCACAGTGTAGGTGTGTAGTGTATATGTAGCTACAACTCCCATCATGCACTGACAGACCATGCATGCTGGGAGTTGTAGTTATGCAACAGCTGGAGGCACACTGGTTGGGATTGGAAAACACTGAGTTAGGTAACAGACTACTGCAGTGTTTCCACACCGATGTCTGTTTCCTAACTCAGTGTTTCCCAAACCATGTGCCTCCAGCTGGGGCAAAACTACAACTCCCAGCATGCATGGTCTGTCAGCGCATGCTGGGAGTTATAGTTTTGCAACAGCAGGAGGCACACGGGTTGGGAAACACTGAGTTTAGAAACAGGCAAGGTTTCCCAACAAGTGTGCCTCCAGTTATTGCAATACTATGTGATAGCCTGGGGGATGTAGGGTATGGGGAATGTAGCTGTGCGGTGACTAAAGGGTGTCTGGTTAACTCTTGCTACTTGTGACACCAGGGTGAGGGCTCCTCTGTAATGCTTGTCCTACCACCACCCTTCCTAAGAGCGATAGGGAGGTATAGAATAATTGAATGTCCACAACAAGAGAGTTTGCTGAAAACAGTTGGAACTTTTACTGAAGATTTTATGCAAACTTTACAACAGGAACAGTCTCTGTACATGCAAAGTCTCTCAGGGATTGACAAAGGTTGGGACCTTGAGCTTTTGGAGTCCGTAGACTAATATGTGCTGTTCCACTGGATTTAGGGGACTTATTTGCGGTCCAGTAGTCACGCTAGCTTTACCGGGGATTAGATTAGAACTCACGGTTTAGTTTTCAGGTCTTTGAAAGTTGTGCAGATCCGTCCTGCTAGTCCGGCATCCACAAGAGCAGCAACCCAAGAGAGCGATAATTGGCTACAGCTCCCTTATATGGGCAGGGGCTGGACTAGAGCTAATTGGTCCAATACTGCTGTCAATCACCTTTACATAGCATTATGGGTAACATGTGACCCAAGAACCTCCAAAGGTCCTCTAACATACGATAGAGGAATTAACATAGTCACATGATCGAAGGTCCTGCGACGCTAACAAGGTAAGTACTATACATTTTATTAACCCCTTAAGGACCCTTGACGTACGAGAATGTCATGACACCCTGGTACTTAAGGACCCATGACGTACGCGTACGTCATTGAGAATTCCGGCCCCCGCTGCGCACCAGGTGGGGATCGGACTGGGACCCCCCTATGTCGGCGATCACGGCAAATCGCAAGTGAATTCACACTTGCGATTTGCGCGATTCCGGGTCATTACGGGTCTATAGTGACCCGGTGACCCGGAATATAAGGGGGATCGTGGTTGTCTAAGACACCCACGATCCCCCTGAAGGCATAGGAGTGAGGTGGCAGGGGTGCCACCCCTTCTATCCCTGCTATTGGTGGTCTAGACGCGACCACCAATAGCAGATCGGGGGCGGGGAGGTTAACTTTCGTTTTCCCCGTCCTGCCCACCCACAATAGGCGGGGCAGGACGGGGAAACGACAGGGACCAGCGCCGAAGATCCACTTACCGATCCGGGCGGGCGACGGAGGCTGCAGGCGACGGAGATCGGCGGATGGGGATGACGTGCGTCTGGATCCGACGGAAGCCGGTGAGTTGCCTAGCAACATCTGGAGGGTACAGATTGAGACCATTATACAGTGGTCTCTAACTGTAGCCCTCCAGATGTTGCAAAACTACAACTCCCAGCATGCCCAGATAGCTGTTTGGGCATGCTGGGAGTTGTAGTTTTGCAACAGCTGGAGGGCTACAATTTGAGACCACTCTATAGTGGTCCCTAAACTATAGCCCTCCAGATCTTGCAAAAGTACAACTCCTAGCATGCCCAAACAGCTGTTTGCTGTCAGGGCATGCTGGAATTTGTAGTTTTGCAAAAGCTGGAGGACCACAGTTTGGAGATCACCTTGCAGTGTTCTCTAAAACTGTAGCCCTCCAGATGTTGCAAAACTGCAAATCCCAGCATGTTCAAACAGCAATCAGCTGTCTCGGCATGCTGGGAGTTGTAGCTGCGTACCTCCAGCTATTGCATAACTACATCTCCCAGCATGCCCTTCGACGATCAGTACATGCTGGGAGTTGTAGTTTTGCAACAGCAGGAGGCACACTGGTTGGAAAATACTGAGTTAGGTAACAGAACCTGGCAGATTTTTGGAACAATGGTCCGTGAAAATGAAAATTGTAATTTTTCATTTGCACAGCCCACTGTTCCAAAGATCTGTCAAACGCCAGTGGGGTGTAAATACTCACTGCACCCCTTATTAAATTCTGTGAGGGGTGTAGTTTCCAAAATAGGGTCCCATGTGGGGGGGGTCCACTGTTCTGGCACCACGGGGGGCTTTGTAAACGCACATGGTCCCTGACTTCCATTCCAAAAAAAAATCCCCAAAAGCTCCATGGCGCTCCTTCTCTTCTGAGCATTGTAGTGCGCCAGCAGAGCACTTGATGTCCACACATGGGGTATTTCCATACTCAGAAGAGATGGGGTTTCAAATTTTGGGGGGCATTTTGTCCTATTACCCCTTGTAAATATTTAAAATTTGAGGGAAAACTAGCATTTTAGTAAAAAAAAAAAATAATAATTTTCACATAGTTACATAATTAGTATGGTTGAAAAAAGACATACGTCCATCAAGTCCAACCAGGGAATTGAAGGGAAGGGTGTAAGGGGATAAGGGAAAGGGATGTAGTTTTATAATTCTGCATAAGCATTAATGTTATTTTGTTCCAGGAATGTATCTAACCCTGTTTTAAAGCTGTTAATTGTTCCTGCTGTGACCAGTTCCTGAGGTAGACCGTTCCATAAATTCACAGTCCTCACGGTAAAGAAGGCATGTCACCCCTTTAGACTAAACCTTTTCTTCTCCAGACGGAGGGAGTGCCCCCTCGTCCTTTGGGGGGGTTTAACCTGGAACAGTTTTTCTCCATATTTTTTGTATGGGCCATTTATATACTTATATACGTTTATCATATCCCCCCTTAAACGTCTCTTCTCAAGACTAAACAATTGTAACTCCTTTAATCGCTCCTCATAGCTAAGATGTTCCATGCCCCATATTAGTTTAGTCGCGCGTCTCTGCACCCTTTCCAACTCCGCAGTTTCCCTTTTATGAACAGGCGACCAAAACAGCATATTCCAGGTGAGGCCGTATCAATGCTTTATAAAGGGGGAGTATTATGTCCCTGTCCCTTGAGTCCATGCCTCTTTTGATACATGACAATATCCTGCCGGCTTTGGAAGCAGCAGCCTGACATTGCATGCTATTCTGTAGTCTGTGATCTACAAGTACACCCAGATCCTTCTCTACCAGTGACTCTGCCAGTTTAATCCCCCCTAAGACATACGACGCATGCAGGTTATTAGTACCCAGATGCATAACTTTACATTTATCCACATTGAACCTCATTTGCCAAGTGGATGCCCAGACACTTAGTCTATCCAAGTCATCTTGTAACTTATGCACATCCTCTATAGACTGTACTGTGCTACAAAGCTTGGTGTCATCTGCAAAGATAGAAACAGAGCTGTTAATACCATCCTCTATATCATTGATAAATAAATTAAACACCAGCAGGCCCAGTACTGAACCTTGGGGTACACCACTAATTACCGGGGACCAATCAGAGTACGAATCATTGACCACCACTCTCTGGGTACGATCCATGAGCCAGTGTTCAATCCAGTTACAAACTAAAGTTTCCAAGCCCAAGGACCTTAACTTACCTGTCAGACGTCTGTGAGGGACAGTATCAAATGCTTTAGCAAAATCCAGAAACACTATATCCACAGCCATTCCTCTGTCACAGCCATTCCAACTTTAACGAAAAGTCGTCAAACACCTGTGGGGTGTTAAGGCTCACTGGGCCCCTTATTACATGCCTTGAGGGGTGTAGTTTCCAAAATAGTATGCCATGTGTTTTTTTTTTTTTTTTTTTTTTGCTGTTCTGGCACCATAGGGGCTTCTGAAATGTGACATGCCCCCCAAAAACCATTTCAGAAAAACTCACTCTCCAAAATCCCACTGTCGCTCCTTCCCTTTTGAGCCCTCTACTGCGCCCGCCCAATACTTGACATACACATATGAGGTATTTTCTTACTCGAGAGAAATTGGGTTACACATTTTAGGAAGATTTCTCTCCTTTTACCCCTTGTAAAAATTCAATAACTGGGTCTACAAGAACATGCCAGTGTAAAAAATGAAGATTTTGAATTTTCTCCTTCAATTTGCTGCTATTCCTGTGAAACACCTAAAGGGTTAACAAACCCTTTGAATGTCATTTTGAATACTTTGACGGGTGCAGTTTTTATAATGGGGTCATTTGTGGGGTATTTCTAATAAGAAGGCCCTTCAAATCCACTTCAAAACAGAACTGGTCCCTGAAAAATTTAGATTTTGAAAATTTTGTGAAAAATTGGAAAATTGCTGCCATACTTTGAAGCCCTCTGATGTCTTCCAAAAGTAAAAACATGTCAACTTTATGATGGAAACATAAAGTAGACATATTTTATATGTGAATCAATATAAAATTTATTTGGAATATTCATTTTCCTTATAAGCAGAGAGCTTTAAAGTAAAAAAAATGCAAAATTTTCAATTTTTTCATCAAATTTTGGAGTTTTTCACCAAGAATCGACAAAGTATCAACAAAATTTCACCACTAACATAAAGTAGAATATGTCACAAAAAAACAATCTTGGAATCAGAATGAAAGGTAAAAGCATCCCAGAGTTATTAATGTTTAAAGTGACAGTGGTCCGATGTGCAAAAAATGGCCGTGTCCTACAGTGAAAATTGGCTGGGTCCTTAAGGGGTTAAATATGCATTATTATTATTATATATGTACATACAAACACTATGAAATTAGAGTAGAAGAGAGGCGACTAGGGGCTGTCCCACCTGAGGGACACTACCTGAGCGTAGTTACTCTGACTTTGGGGACCACCATACAAGGTACAGTATGCAATACGGTAACGGGACACCACAACTACAACTCCCAGCATGCCCAGACAGCCAAAGGGCATGTTGGGAATTTTACTGATGCAACAACTGGAGGAGAACAGTTTGGAGACCACTGTGCAGTGGTCTCCAAACTGTAGCCCTACTGATGTTGAAAGACTTCAACTCCAAGCATGCCCAGACTGCCCAGGCATGTTGGGAGTTGTAGTTTGGCAACTAATTGACATCTGGAGCGCTACAGTTTGGACAAACTGTGCCCTTCCAGATGTTACAGAACTACAACTCCCAGCATGCCTGGACAGTCTGGGCATGCTGAGAGTTGTAGTTTTGCAACATCTGGAAGGACAGTGGTCTCCAAACAGTGGCCCTCCAGATGTTGCAAAACTACAACCCCCAGCATGCTCAGACAGCCAAAGGCTGTCTGAGCATACTGGAAGTTGTAGTTTTGAAACTCCCAGATACAGCAGTGAAGATCACTTTACGGCGATCTTCACAGCTGTATCTAGGAAACCACCGCCGCCGCCACCGCCTCCACTTGCCTGCACCTCCTGTCTGCTGTACCTTGGTCCTCGGTCACCGTGTGAGCCCAGGTAACCGGCGGTCCCCGCAATGGCCCCAGCACTTCGCTGCCATCTTCCCCCCGCCCCTGCCCTGCGATTCGCCGATCGGTCAATCGCAGGGGATAGGAGGAGGTGGCAAGCCTGCCACCTCGCTCCTATCCTCTAGGATGATTGGGGCTTCTCTGACATCTCCGATCATCCCTATTTTCCGGGCTATCGGGTCATCAGAGACCCGATCAGCCCGGAAAAGTCGCGAATTGACGATCTGAATCGATCAGTGATTTCCGGCGATCCCCGACATGGGGGGGTTTCAGGACTCCCCCCAGGCATTTGCATGGGATGCCTGCTGAATGATTTCAGCAGGCATCCCATTCCGATCCCCGTCCGGCTAGCGTCGGGGATCGAAATTCCCACGGGCGTACAGGTACACCCTTGGTCCTTAACTCCTTCAGGACATAGGGTGTACCTGTACGCCCTACGTCCGGTTCCGGTGTTTAAAACGGGGTCATACCGTGACCCCACATCACACCGGGTCGGTCCTAGCTGCTAATGATAAGCCGGGACCCTGGGCTAATAGCGTGCAGCACAACGATCGTTGTGCTGCTCGGTATTAATCCTTTAGACGCGGAAATCAAAGTTGACCGCCGCGTATAAAAGTGAAAGCAAACGCTTCCCGGCAGCTCAGTTGGGCTGATCGGGACATCGTGATCAAATCCGATGTCCCGATCAGCTAGCACGCGAGTGGAGGTCCCCTTACCTTGCTCTGTCACGTCCGATCGGCGTTTGATTGCTCCAAGCCTGAGCTATAGGCTTGAGCAATCGAGCCCCTATCTCGCTGATCCATGCAAAGCTATGGCTTTGCAGGGATCAGAGTAAAAGATCAGTGTGTGCAGTGTGTGAATCACCCCCCTTTTCCCATAAAAAAAACATATGTGGTATCGCCACGTGCGGAAATGTTCAAACTATAAAAATATATCATTAATTAAACCGCACGGTCAATGGCGTACGCGCAAAAAAATAATCCAAAATAGCGTATTTTTGGTCATTTTTTATATCATGAAAAAATGAATAAAAAGCGAGCAAAAAGTCCGATCAATACAAAAAATGGTACCAATAAAATCTTAAGAACACGGCGCAAAAAATGAGTCCTCATACCGGCCCGTACGTGGAAAAATAAAAAGGTTATAGGGGTTAGAAGATGAGAATTTTTAACGTATAAATTTTCCTGCATGTAGTTATGATTTTTTTCCGAAGTACAAAAATATCCAATCTATATAAGTAGGGTATTTTAACCATATGGACCTACAGAATAAAGATAAGGTGTCATTTTTACCGAAAAATGCACTTCGTAGAAACGGAAGCTCACAAAAATTACAAAATGAAATTTGTTCTTAAATTTTGTCGCACAATATTTTTTTTTCCCATTTCGCCGTGGATTTTTTGGGTAAAATGACTAATGTCACTGCAAAGTATAATTGGTGGTGCAAAAAATAAGCCATCATATGGAATTTCATGTGCAAAATTGAAAGCGTTATGATTTTTAGAAGGTGATGAGGAAAAAATTAAAATGCAAAAACGGAGGTGTAAAGGACCCGGGGTATTTCCGTTTTTTGCCTTTTTGTTTTTTCCTCCTCACTTTTAAAAAATCATAACTTTCAATTTTGCACCTAAAAATCCATATGAGGGCATATTTTTTGCGTTACCAATTATACTCTCATTGTGAGACAAAATTGAAAAATGAAACCCGCCATTTTGTAAATTTTGGGGGCTTCCGTTTCTACACAGTACATTTTTAGGTAAAAAGGACACATTTTATTCTCTAGGTCCATACGATTAAAATGATACCCTACTTATATAGGTTTGATTTGGTTGTACTTCTGGAAAAAATCATAACTTTTTGCAGGAAAACTTATACGTTTAAAATTGTCATCTTCTTTTATTTTTCCGCGTATGGGGCGGTATGAGGGCTCATTTTTTGTGCCGTTCTGAAGTTTTTAGCAGTTGATCAGACTTTTTGGTCGCTTTTTATTCATTTTTTCATGATGTAAAAAGTGACCAAAAATGCACTATTTTGGACTTTGGATTTTTTTTGCGCGTACGCCATTGACCGTGCGGTTTAATTTATGATATATTTTTATAATTCGGACATTTCCACACGCGGCGATACCACATATGTTTTCTTTTATTTATATTTACACAGTTTTTTTTTATGGGAAAAGGGGGGTGATTCAAACTTTTATTAGGGAAGGGGTTAAATGATCTTTATTCACTTTTTTTTCACTTTTTTTTTTTTTAAATGTTAGCTCCCATAGGGGGCTATAACACTGCACACACTGATCTTCTACATTGTTCAATGGTTTCTCATAGAAAACCATTGATCAAAGATTCTGCTGCTTGACTGGTCATGCCTGGATCTCAGGCACTGAGCAGTCATTCAGCGATCGGACACAAGGAGGCAAGGTAAGGCACCCTCCTGCTGTGTCTGAGTTGTTCGGGATGTCGTGTTTTAGCCGCGGTGATCCAGAACAGCCCCCTGAGCTAACCGGCAACGTTTTAGTCTCACTTTAGACGTGGCGATCAACTTTGAAAGCCGCGACTAAAGGGTTAATAGCGCGCGGCACCACGATCAGTGCCACTCGCTATTAGCCATGGGTCCCGGCCGTTGTTAGAGGCCATGGCCCCGCATTATAGAACGGGAGCGGACTCAGGACGTACCGGTATGTCCTGGGTCCTTAACAGGTTAATAACTTCTGATCGCATTGGGTCTCAGAAGTGAGACCCGGTGCGATCAATCCCTCAGCCCCTGTACTACAACCCCCATCATGGAACAGACTATGTTACATGATGGGGGTAGTAGTACAAACACTACTGTAGCCTCCCCAGCTGTCAGACTCCCACAGCCAGGGAATTACTACTTAGTAGTAGTCCCTCAGAACTGCAGAAGTCTGCTGATGTCACCTCTTCTGAGCATGCTCAGAAGTAATAAAGGATATTATAAACCAGGTGCAAACGGATTACATAAAAGCTCATCCGTTTGCCTTAGACTTCAATGTTAAAAATAACGGCCGTTAATTTACCCGTTTCTTGTGACCGAAGAAAAATTTGTGCATGTGCCATTTTTTCTTCCGTCACAAATAACGTCCGTTATTCATGACGGGCCATAACAGGTCATAACGGATAAGCAAAAAATCCCATAGACTTGAATGGGATTTTGTTACGGACGTTTAACATCCATTATTAAGGTTTTTCTAACGGATGTTTATAATGTATCTTTTAACGGAACAACTTTATAGTGTGAAAGGGGCCTAACTATAACAAGGAGGCATTCACTACATCTAGAGAAAAGAAGTTTTCATCATCATCATCTCAGACAGTTTATTTACTGTAAGAGCAGTGAGACTATGGAACTCTCTGCCCTATGTTGTTGTGATGTCTGATTCAATAAACAAGTTCAAGGGGCGGGGGGGGGGGCTGGATGTTTTTCTGGTAAAAAATAATATTACAGGTTATCGATGCAAGATTTATGGGGATAGAATGTTGATCCATGGATTTATTCTGATCGCCATATTGGAGTCGGGAAGGAATTTTCTCTCTGTCTTGGGGCAATTGCCATCAGCCTCATAGGAGGTTTTGCCTTTCACTGTATCAACACAGTAGAGTTTTAGATTGACCTCGATTCACTCTTGTTCATCAGGATATTAACCCGTACAGGACCCAGGGCGTACAGATACGCCTTCTGTACCTGGGTCTTAAGGACCCAGGGCGTACCTGTACCTGTGCTGATATCGATCAGCAGGCACCCCGCGCAAATGCCCAGGGGGTCATCAGACCTCCCCAAGTCAGTGCTCGACACAAATCGCAAGTGAATTTATACTTGCGATTTGCGCCGATTCTGGGTCATACGTGTCTATGGTGACCCGGAATATAAGGGGGATCGTGGTTGTCCATGACACCTACGATCCCCTGAAGGGATAGGAGTGAGGTGGCAGGGGTGCCACCCCTCCTATCCCTGCTATTGATCGTCAGAAGCGATGACCAATAGCAGATCGAGGGAGGCGGGGTTAACTTTCGTTTTCCCCGTTCTGCCCACCCACCTAAGGTGGGGCAGAACGGGGAACCGAAGGGGACCGGGCGCCGAAGATCCACTTACCCGTCGGTGGAGGCTGCGGGACGCGATCGGCTGCGGTGATCGGCGAAGGCGGCATGTCGTGCGGCAGAAGAGGACGGCTCCCTGGATCCGACGGAAGCCGATAAGTTGCCTAGCAACATCTAGAGGGCTACAGTCTGAGACTGTAGCCCTCCAGATGTTGCAAAACTACAACTCCCAGCATGCCCAGACAGCTGTTTGGGCATGCTGGGATTTGCAGTTTTGCAACAGCTGGAGGTCTACAGTTTAGAGACCACTGCACAGTGATCTCTATACTGCACTCTAGATCTTGCAAAACTGCAACTCCTAGCATGCCCACACAGCAGTTTGCTGTCTGTGCATGCTGGGATTTGTAGTTTTGCAACATCTGGAGGTCCACAGTTTGGAGATCACAGTGTAGCGGTCTCTAACTGTAGCCCTCCAGATGTTGCAAAACTGCAAATCCCAGCATGCCCAAACAGCAAACAGCTGTCTCAGCATGCTGGGATTGTAGTTGCGTAGCTCCAGCTGTTGCATAACTACATCTCCCAGCATCATTACATGCTGGGAGTTGTAGTTTTGCAACAGCTATAGGCACACTGGTTGGAAAATACTGAGTTATGTAACAGAACCTAACTGAAGGATTTCCAACCAGTGTGCCTCCAGCTGTTGTAAAACTACAACTCCTAGCATGCACGGTCTTTCAGTACATGCTGGGAGTTGTAGTTTTGAAACAGCTGGAGGTTTGCCCCCCCATGCGAACGTACAGGGTACAGTCACACGGGCAGGTTTACAGTAAGATTCCTGCTTCAAGTATGAGCTGCGGCAAATTTTTCGCCGCAGCGCAAATTTCTACCGGGAAGCTCACTGTATACCTCAGCCAGTGCAAACGTACACTAAAAACACTACACTAACACATAATAAAGGGTAAAACACAACATATACACCCCCTTACACTGTCCCCCCCCCCCCCCCCCCAATAAAAATGAAAAACCTATTTTATGGCAGTGTTTCCAAAATGGAGCCTCCAGCTGTTGCAAAACAACAACTCCCAGCATTTCCGGACAGCCACTGACTGTCCAGGCATGCTGGGAGTTTAGCAACAGCTGGAGGCACCCTGTTTGGGAATCACTGGCATAAAATACCCCTATGTTCACCCCTATGCGATCCCTAATTTAGTCCTCAAATGCGCTCTCTCACTTCGGAGCCCTGTCGTATTTCAAGGAAACAGTTTAGGGCCACATATGGGGTATGTCCGTACTCGAGAGAAATTGCACTTCAAATTTTGGGGGGCTTTTTCTCCTTTTACTCCTTTTACCCCAGCCTGTTAGTGTAAAAAAATTAAAAAATTTACACTGACATGCTGGTGTTGCCCCATACTTTGTATTTTCACAAGTGTCAAAAGGAAAAAAAGACCCCCAAAATTCGTAACGCAATTTCTCCTCAGTACGGAAATACCCCAGTTGTGGGCGTAAAATGCTCTGCGGGCGCACAACAAGGCTCAGGAGTGAGAGCGCACTATGTACATTTGAAGAATAAATTGGTGATTTGCACAGGGGTGGCTGATTTTACAGCGGTTCTGCCATAAACGCAAAAAAAGAAATGCCCCATTTTGGAAACTACACCCCTCACGGAACGTAAGTTCTGTGAACACCCCACAGATGTTTAATGAAAATTCTTCAAAGTTGGATGGAAAAATGAAAAAAAAATTATTTTCACTAAAATGCTGGTGTTACCCCAAATTTTTCATTTTCACAAGGAAAATAGGAAAAAAAGCCCCCCAAAATTTGTAACCCCATTTCTTCTGAGTAAGAACATTCCCAATATGTGGATGTAAAGTGCTCTGCTGGCACACTACAAAGCCCCCATAGAGCCAGAACAATGGACCCCCCCCCACATGTGACCCCATTTTGGAAACTACACCCCACATGTAATGTAATAAGGGGTACAGTGAGCATTTACGCTCCACAGGTGTCTGACAGATTTTTGGAACAGTGGTCTGTGAAAATAAAAATGTAATTTTTCATTTGCACAGCCCACTGTTCCAAAGATCTGTCAAACGCCAGTGGGGTGTAAATACTCACTGCACCCCTTATTAAATTCTGTGAGGGGTTTAGTTTCCAAAATGGGGTCACATGTGGGGGGTTCCACTGTTCTGGCACCAAGGGGGGCTTTGTAAATGCACATGGCCCCCGACTTCTATTCCAACCAAATTCTGTCTCCAAAAGCTCAATGGCGCTCCTCCTCTTCTGAGCATTGTAGTGTTCCAGCAGAGCACTTGACATCCACACATTGGGAATGTTCTTACTCAGAAGAAATGGGATTACAAAGTTTGGGGGTCATTTTATCCTATTACCCCTTGTAAAAATTTAAAATTTGGGGAAAAACCAGTATTTTAGTGAAAAAAACGTTTTTTTCATTTACACATCCGACTTAAGCAAAAAGTCGTCAAACACCTGTGAAGTGTTTAGTCTCACTGTACCCCTTGTTGCGTTCCTTGAGGCGTGTAGTTTCCAAAATAGTATGCCATGTGGTGTTTTTTTTTTTGCTGTTCTGGCACCATAGGAGCTTCGTAAATGCGACCTTCCCTCCATAAACCATTTCAGCAAAATTTGCTTTTCAAAAGCCAAATGTGCATAGTAGTGCGCCAGCAGAACACTTGATGTCCACACATGGGGTATTTCCATACTCAGAAGAGATGGGGTTACAAATTTTGGGGGGCATTTTGTCCTATTATCCCTTAATAAAAATTAATTTGGGGGAAAACTAGCATTTTAGTGAAAAAAAATGAATAATAATTTACACATCCAACTTTAACAAAAAGTTGTGAAACACCTGTGGGGTGTTAAGGCTCACTGGACCCCTTGTTACGTGCCTTGAGGGGTGTAGTTTCCAAAATAGTATGCCATGTATTATTTTTTTTTTTTGCTGTTCTGGCACCATTGGGGCTTCCTAAATGCAACATGCCTCACAAAAACCATTTCAGAAAAACTCATTCTCCAAAATCCCACTGTCGCTCCTTCCCTTCTGAGCCCTCTAGTGCACCCGCCGAACACTTGACACATATGAGGTATTTCCTTACTCGAGAGAAATTGGGTTACACATTTTAGGAAGATTTACCCCTTGTAAAAATTCAAAAACTGGGTCTACAAGAACACTCCAGTGTAAAAAATTAAGATTTTGAATTTTCTCCATCAATTTGCTGCTATTCCTGTGAAACACCTAAAGGGTTGACACACTAACTGAATGTCATTTTGAATACTTTGAGGGGTGCAGTTTTTATAATGGGGTCATTTGTGGGGTATTTCTAATAAGAAGGCCCTTCAAATCCACTTAAAAACAGAACTGGTCCCTGAAAAATTTCGATTTTGAAAATTTTGTGGAAAATTGCTGCTATACCTTGAAGCCCTCTGGTGTCTTCCAAAAGTTTAAACATGTCAACTTCATGATGCAATCATAAAGTAGACATGTTGTATATTTGAATCAATATATCATTTATTTGGAATATTCATTTTCCTTATAAGCAGAGAGTTTCAAATGTAAAAAAAATGCTAACTTTAAAATTTTTTCATCAAATTTTTGAGTTTTTCACCAAGAAATGATGCAAGTATTGACAAAATTTTACCACTAACATAAAGTAGAATATGTCACAAAAAAATTATCTCAGAATCAGAATGAAAAGGAAAAGCATCCCAGAGTTATTAATGCTTAAAGTGAAAGTGGTCAGATGTTCATAAAATGGCCGGGTCCTACAGTGAAAATTGGCTGGGTCCTTAACCTCTTAAGGACCAATGATGTTGTGGAACGTCATGGCACCCTGGACTTTAAGGACCAATGACGTCCCACAACGTCATGGCGTTTTCCGGTCCCTGCCGCTCGCCGGGCAGAGATCGGATCAGGATGCCTGCTGAAATGCTTCCAGCAGGCAAACGCTGAGGGGGACCATGTAGGCCCCCCATTTCGGCGATTGCCGCAAATCGCAAGGGAAATCGCCCTTGCGATCTGCGGCGATACCGGGCTGATCGGGTCTCTGGGACCCGACCGCCCGGTAATTTAGCATGATCCCGGTTTTCACAGACAGCCAGGACCATGCTGGAGGCTAGGAGCGAGGTGGCAAGCCTGCCACCTCCTCCTATCCCCTGCGATCCATCGGTTAGCTAACCGACCAATCGCAGGGGGGGGGGGGGGGCGGTTACTTCATCCCGCCCTGCCCGGCCCCTGGAAGTCCAGAGTGGACGGGAGGAAGACCGGAGGACGCGGCAGGGGACGGGGGAGTGCTGGGGTGCGGCCCCGATACTTACCTCATCCCTGAAGACCCGGATCCCGGCGATGAAGACGGCGGCGGTGACAGGTGAGTTCCTCTTCAGCAGCGGTCGGGCCCTTTACAGCAATGCACATCGCCGTAAAGCGACATGCATTTCTGTATTGGGACCCTGTATACTACAACTCCCAGCATGCCCAGACAGCTCTTGCCGTCTGGGCATGCTTGGAGTTGCAGTTTTGCAACATCTGGAGGTCCGCAGTTTTGGGACCACTGTGCCCTTCCAGATGTTGCAAAACTACACATCCTCAGCATGCCCTTATTGTCCAGGCATGCTGTGAGTTGTAGTTCTGTAACATCTGGCCCTTCAGATGTTGCAGAACTACAACTCCCAGCATGCCTGGACAGTTTTGGCATTCTTGGAGTTGTAGTTTGGGAACATCTGGAAGGGCACAGATTGGGAACCACTGTATTAGGGGTCTGCAAACTGTAGTCCTCCAGATGTTGCAAAACCACAACTCCAAGCATGCTGGGAGTTGTAGTTCGGCAACATCTGGCTCTAAAGATGTTGCCGAACTACTACTTCCAGCATGCCTGAGAATGTTAGGGAGTTGTGGTTTTGCAACAACTGGAGGCACACTGGTTGGGAAACATTGTCTATTTCCTAACTCAGTGTTTCCCAACCCGTGTGCCTCCAGCTGTTGCAAAACTATAACTAGCAGCATGCACTGATAGACTGTGCATGCTGGGAGTTGTAGTTTTGCAACAGCTGGAGGCCCCCCCCCCTGTGAATTTACAGGGTACATTCACATGGGCAGGGAGCTTACAGTGAGTATGAGTCTGCAAGTTTGCGATGCAGCAAATTTTGCGCGGCAGTTCAAACTCACAGCGGGAAACTCGCTGTAATCCCCCGCACGTGTGACTGTACCCAAAAAACACTACACTACACTAAAACAAAATAAAATTAAAATTAAAAAACACTACATATACACATACCCCTACACAGCCCCCCTCCCCTCCCCAATAAAAATGAAAAACGTCTGGTACGCCACTGTTTTCAAAATGGAGCCTCCAGCTGTTGCAAAACAACAACTCCAAGTATTGCCGGACAGCCGTTGACTGTCCAGGCATGCTGGGAGTTTTGCAACAGCTGGAGGCACCCTGTTTGGGAATCACTGGCATAGAATACCCCTATGTCCACCCCTATGCAAATCCCTAATTCAGGCCTCAAATGCACATGGCGCTCTCTCACTTCGGAGCCCTGTCGTATTTCAAGGAAACAGTTTAGTGTTACATATGGGGTATCTCCGTACTCGGGAGAAATTGCCTAACAAATTTTGGGGGGCTTTTTCTCCTTTCACCCCTTATGAATAGGTGAAGTTGGGGTCTACACCAGCATGTTAGTGTAAAAAAAATTAATTTTTTACACTAACATGCTAGTGTTGCCCTATACTTTTCATTTTGACAAGAGGTAAAAGGGAAAAAAGCCCCCCAAAATTTGTAATGCAATTTCTCCCCACTACGGAGATACTCCATATGTGGGCGCAAAGTGCTCTGGGCGCGCACAACAAGGCCCAGAAGGGAGAGTGCACCATGTACATTTGAGGTGATTTGCACACGCTTGGCTGATTGTTACAGCGGTTTTGACAAATGCAAAAAAAAAAAACCCCCACATGTGACCCCATTTCGGAAACTACATCCCTCACGGAATGTAATGAGGGGTGCAGTGATAATTTACACCCCACTGGTGTCTGACAGATCTTTGGAACAGTGGGCTGTGCAAATTAAAAATTGTGTACAGCCCACTGTTCCAAAGATCTGACAGACACCAGTGGGGGGTAAATGCTCACTGTACCCCTTGTTACGTTCCTCAAGGGGTCTAGTTTCCAAATTGGTATGCCATGTGGGGGTTATTTTGCTGTCCTGGCACCATAGGAGCTTCCTAAATGTGACATGCCCCCCGAGCAAAATTTGCTCTCAAAAAGCCAAATATGACTCCTTCTCTTCTGAGCATTGTAGTTCGCCCGTAGTGCGCTTCAGGTTAACTTATGGGGTACCTCCATACTCAGAAGAGACCGGGTTACAAATTTTGGGGGGTATTTTCTGCTATTAACCCTTGCAAAAATGTGAAATTTGGGGGGGAAACACACATTTTAGTGAAAAAATAGAACAAATTTTCACGGATGCAAAAGTCGTGAAACGCCTGTGGGGTATTAAGGCTCACTTTATTCCTTATTACGTACCTCAAGGGGTCTATTTTCCAAAATGGTATGCCATGTGGGTATTTTTTGCTCTCCTGGCACCATAGGGGCTTCCTAAATGCGACATGCCCCCGACATGCCCCCGAGCAAATACCTCAATACTCAGAAGAGATGGGGTTACAAATTCTGGGGGGTATTTTCTGCTATTAATCCTTGCATAAATGTGAAATTTGGGGGGAAACACACATTTTAGTGACATTTTTTTTACATTTTTTAATATATGCAAAAGTCGTGAAACACCTGTGGGGTATTAAGGCTCACTTTATTCCTTGTTACGTTCCTCAAGGGGTCTAGTTTTCAAATTGGTATGCCATGTGTTTTTTCTTCCTGTTCTGGCACCATAGGGGCTTCCTAAATGCAACATGCCCGCCAAAAACCATTTCAGAAAAACGTACTCTCCAAAATCCCCTTGTAGCTCCTTCGCTTCTGAGCCCTCTACTGCGCCCGCCGAACAATTTACATAGACATATGAGGTATGTGCTTACTCGAGAGAAATTGGGCTACAAATATAGGTATACATTTTCTCCTTTTACCCCTTGTAAAAATTCAAAAATTGGGTCTACAAGAACATGCCAGTGTAAAAAATGAAGATTGTGAATTTTCTCCTTCACTTTGCTGCTATTCCTGTGAAACACCTAAAGGGTTAAAATGCTGACTGAATGTCATTTTGAATACTTTGGGGGGGGTGCAGATTTTATAATGGGTTCATTTGTGGGGTATTTCTAAGATGAAGACCCTTCAAATCCACTTCAAATCTGAACTGGTCCCTGAAAAATTGTGATTTTGGAAATTTTATGAAAAATTGAAATATTGCTGCTGAACTTTGAAGCCCTCTGGTGTCTTCCAAAAGTAAAAACTCATCAATTTTATGATGAAAACATAAAATAGACATATTGTTTATGTGAATAAAAAAAATTATTTGGAATATCCATTTTCCTTACAAGCAGAGAGCTTCAAAGTTAGAAAAATGCTAAATTTTAAATTTTTTCATCAAATTTTGGAATTTTTCTCCAAGAAACGATGCAAGTATCAACAAAATTTTACCAATAACATAAAGTAGAATATGTCATGAAAAAGCAATCTTGGAATCAGAATGATAGGTAAAAGCATGCCAGAGTTATTAATGTTTAAAGTGACAGTGGTCAGATGTTCAAAAAACGCTCTGGTTCTAAGGTGTAAAATGGCCTGGTCCTTAAGGGGTTAAGGGGTTAATCCATATGGACATGATAGTATGACTTAGTTGATGCAGATTTGTTGGCTGCACATTCATGATGCGAATGTCCCGTTCCACCACATCTATTGGATTCAGATCTAGTGACTGTGGAGGCTATTGTCATGAACTCATTGTCATGTTCAATAAACCAGTTTGAGATAATGTGAACTTTGTGATATGGTGCATTACTCTTCTTGAATCAACCATCAGAAGATGGGTACACTGTGGTCATAAATGGATGGACATGGTCAGATACAAAAAGGTAGGTCAGTTAGGTATGCTGTCTCATTTAAACAATGCTTAATTGGCACTAGGACACTTAAAGTGTGCCACACCATTATACCTCCAGCCTAAATAACTAAATCACAAATGTATACCAAATTCCCACCCTGTCATCTGTCTTAGCTGGAATAAAGACTTGTTAGACCAGGCAACAGTCTTTCATCGTAATTGGCACTAGGACACTTAAAGTGTGCCACACCATTATTCCTCCAGCCTAAATAACGAAATCACAAATGTATACCAAATTCCCACCCTGTCATCTGTCTTAGCTGGAATAAAGACTTGTTAGACCAGGCAACAGTCTTTCATCGTAATTGGCACTAGGACACTTAAAGTGTGCCACACCATTATTCCTCCAGCCTAAATAACGAAATCACAAATGTATACCAAATTCCCACCCTGTCATCTGTCGTAGCTGGAATAAAGACTTGTTAGACCAGGCAACAGTCTTTCATCGTTCAATTTTGGTGAACTTGTGCAAGGAGTGGAACCCGGTGTGGTCTTCTACTGCTGTAGCCCATCTGATTCAAGGTTCAATGTGTTGTGCCTTTAGAGATGGTATTCTGGATACCTTAATTGTAACATGTGGTTATCTAAAATACTGTTGCATGTCTGCCCATTTTCCTATGACCTCTGCCATCAGCAAGGCATTTCCATCAACACAACTGCCACTCACTGGTTATTTTCTCTTTTTCAGACCATTCTCTGTAAACCCTAGAGATGGTTGTGCTAGAAAATCATGATCAGCAGTTTCTGAAATACTCCGATGAGCCATCTGGCACCAACAACCATGACACATTCATAATTACTTAAATACCCTTTCTACCTCATTCTGATGATTGGTTTGAACATCAGTGAGTTGTCTTGTGTCCATCTACATACTATTAGCTATTTGTGTTCAAAAGCAATTGAACAGGTACCTAATAAAGAGGCCAGTGAGTGTAGTGAGTTGTTGCCTTTTTCTAGAGGTCCTTAATTAAGCATCAATGACTTACTTATGTACCTCTGGCTTACTTCAAAAGAATTGCTATGTCATGTGACTCAAAGGGTTTGTTGCTTCTGAAGCAGACGTTGTGCCAAATTGGGGTGCACAATCTTGTGCCTTACCAGATACAGCTGTGGGTCCAGAAAGTCCTTAGAAGTATCCAAGTGATGCATAAAGCACTCCCAACTTACTTCGAGTAGCAGCATAGATTCTAGTAATAGTAAGTCAGAGATGCATAAAGCATCACTAGCTTACTAATTAGTAGTGGAGCAGAGGACTCCTTCCAGATTTTTAAAAGAGCTTCTGCACCACTAAGAAAAATAAAGGGATACTCCGGCGCAAAACATCTTATCCCCTATCAAATGGATAGGGGATAAGATATTAGATCGTGGGGATCCTGTCACTGGGGACCCCCGAGATTGGCACCCCGTTCATCTGTGCATGGAGCGAGCTCCGCTTCGTGCCGGATGACTGGCAACTACAGCTGCGACACACACTTACTTAGCCTTCATGCCCCTCCCATTGACGTGAATGGAGGAGGCATGGTGTGAGGTCACAAACACGGGAGCTCCATGCTTCCGTGTTCAGGATGCCACTGCTGCCGGTTCGGAGATCACGGGGGTCCCCAGCGGCGGGACTCCGTGATCTAACATCTTATCTCCTATCCTTTTGATAGGGGATAAGATGTTTTGCACCAGAGTACCCCTTTAAGGCCTGAGATGCTGCACTAGCGCAATTGTACTGGCTCTGGCTATGTCTGTACACTATGATCTTGTACCTTTATAAGGGTGCAGATTTTATAGCTGCATACAACAAGGAGGTTATAAGAACCTGTAGCATGGTGTTGTGCAAGAGCTGTAACACTGACCCAGTAAGTGCCAGCTAGTGTACATAAATATAACAGGGAGGGACAAAGTCAGATAGTGATATAGAGTGTGAGATTTTAATAAATCAATTGGCCTCATACTTTTTCTATATGACATGTATGAAGAATGGAGCTGCCTACTGTAGAGAAAAGCAGTGCCACAACTTGCTGGCTACAATTATAAATTATCCACACATCGTACATACAGATTCACATAGCTGTTACCATTCATTACATTTTGACAATATTAAATCGAGAAAAAAAAAAGTATTTTTATTTGCACCAAAAAAGCCAGAGAAAAAAAATGTTTTTTTTTTCTTAAATTCTTTCTTTTTTTTTTTTTTTTATTATTATTTTATTGTTTAGGGAAAATAACACAAATAACCCCCAAACCCCCTCCCTCCCAAAAAAATAAGTAAATAAAAACATTTATAACCAATTTACAATTTGCAAATACATTAATATCTAACATACAGCGGAAAAATAATATGAAAAACCAAAAACAGACACCAGCTTAATCCCCCCACCCCTTACCCATGCCTTAAATACAAATCCCAGCCTTCATCTTCAAATGAACATGACATTTAGGAAGTAAAACTAAAAAACACAGTGAAAAATAAAATGTGTCCCCAGTAACTACAAGTTGGCATTGGCATGAAAATTATTTTTTTGTTAGTTTTCCTTTAAAAAATTTTTTATAGATTTTTTTTCATATTTAATACATTTTGTACAAAACTGTAGACTATTTTAAAGTTTTTTTCGGCTTTTCTCCAGTGTGATTTTTTTAAGTTCATTTTATGTTAAAACAGTTTTTGTAGCTTTTTTCTTATTTTTTTCTATTATGGGGAGTAACTGCTGGATGCTTGTTCAAAAGGCAGTTGATGAAAATTATTGCAGTGCAGTATATGGAATGGTCTTGGAAAGTAAGAGTTTCGATTTAGAAGAAATAAACATTGGCTTCTTTGCATTTAACATGCACATTTCATTGCAACAATTTTATATTTTCTGACACTTTAAAGTGTGATTTAAAGAATACAATTTTTAATATTAAAGAAAATATTTTTTTTGTGTCAGTAAAATAATCAATGAACGAGCAGGCCCCGTGTTAAGATTAAATGAATTTGGTTTTATGGTCAAAATAGGATCATCTAGTAGGCATTTTAGTCATCTTACAGAATAAAGAGTTAATAATGTTCACCAGCATGGTTATGATCAGTTCTATAGTTCTAACATGGACATTTTGAAACTGGAAAAAGGCATATTTTTAAGACTCCCAGGAGGCATAATACACTATATCAAGGGCACATATACCACAAAAAGTCTGCTATGGGGCTTGTGGTGTTATGGGCACATTCCAGGTTGTTCTTCTCCCAATTTTTTAATATGTGGAGAAAAGGTACTGCAAAGTTAGCACACAAGGAAGTAGAAAAAGACTTCCTATTGCATGTGTCAAACAGCTTTTTAAAGTAACTTAACTTTTATCTTTGCAATCTGACCCCAATTTCTTCTCTTTCTTCTTTTTGCTGTTTTATTTTTAGTTGTTACACATATCTTAATACGATATCTGCTGCATCCAGTAAAAAGCGAAATTAACAATAATGTTTTTCCATAATAAACAATATATTAGGTATATTCGTGTTTAGATCTTTTCTCTATATCCTTCAATAAAATATAGCCACACTGGCAAAAAGAAACTATGGGCAACTTTACAGTTTGTAACAAGAGACAGAGAGCTTATCAAGTATAGAAACATGCTGACAGGCTATCAAGACACAGTGAGACCAGGTGTTATATATTTTCTTTTATCCTGGTCTTCCAATGCAAATGTTGTGGTCCACACTTTGTCTAAAAATTATTTTGGATATTAGTGTTTGAGAGTATAGGCTCACAAATATTTCTATTTAGAAAGAGTCAAGATGATCAGCTTTGGGACTTCTAACTCAACATCCAACATTAGGATAGACACACTACCAGATATAGCAGATAGAATAAAGTAATGAGGGCAAAAAAAAAAAAAAGGAACATGTTGTTGTAAGACATCCATGAACTAGTGAGATTAGAACACAATCTGATCATGTCTTTCTTGAGTGGGTACTTAACTTTAGTAGACACAACCACAACTCCTACTGATTATACTACTACATCTGCTAATATTAAAGATGATGGTGGCAATACTTGTGAAGATACAATTGCTGCTAACATTATAATTATTTTTATATTATTATTAATAATAATAATAAATTACCTTAGATATAGGCAAGGGGCATACAAAGTGAGGTCATTACTGAACCATTTCTATCATAGACATATTTGTCCAGAGAAATATAATATTTTGTATAATTGCTTAAATTGAATTTTACATTTTTGTGCTGATTAATTTCTTAATGGATGTTTTTTTTTTTTTTTTTGTGGATGGAGGTCTATTTCCCTGGTTCATAACTTCAAATGATCTACCTAGACTTAAAACGAAATTATAAATTGATGGCTCTATGTTCCCTCCTCTAGAGAGTGCTGAAGAGCATATGGTATACTTGTTTATACAATTAGCATAATAATATGATAATATAAAAAAGCTAAACCCTCCTAGAGGTGCTAAACGTAAACAAATGAAAGTGATTTGTAACCCTGTATCAGAATATCAAACCACAAACCACTGTAAAAATATTTTGAATCTAATGAGTTTGAGAATGTGTAATTTTTTATTTAAATAATTTTAAATAAAATTGTGACTTAAGTGTTAAATATGATTCTTCTGTATTTAATATTTATATAACTTCAAAATACATACAGTATGCAATTTTATGATTTTGAATTTGGAACAGCAAAAATGAATCTCTCATTTGCACAATGTATATTGTAGGGTAAAATATTTAACTTACAAATATGAAATTTACTTCCGCTCTTTCCTAGTCTGACTATTTAAAATTATTTTGCCTCACACATAAAAACTTAAGGGACCATGTGCAAAAGCTAAGGTCTCAGTTATGCATGCAGTTAAAGGGGTACTCCGGTGAAAACTTTTTTTCTTTTAAATCAACTGGTGGCAGAAAGTTAAACATATTTGTAAATTACTTCTATTAAAAAATCTTAATCCTTCCTGTACTTATTAGCTGCTGAATGCTACAGAGGAAATTCTTTTCTTTTTGGAATGCTCTCTGATGACATCATGAGCACAATTCTCTCTACTGATGTTACTATAATAATGCTTTATTTATTGTTGTCCTTAGTGGGATTTTAACCCAAGTCCCCAGCACTGCAAGGCAGCAGTGCTAACCACTGAGCCACTGTGCTGCCCTTAGCATACATCTGCTATGCATCTGCTATGCATCTGCTATGCATGGTTGCTAAAATGGGCAGAGAGGTCAGCAGAGAGCACTGTGCTCGTGATGTCATCAGTATTCCAAAAAGAAAGGAATTCCCTCTGTAGTATTCAGCAGCTAATAAGTTCTGGAAGGATTAAGATTTTTTAATAGAAGTAATTTACAAATACGTTTAACTTTCTGCCACCAGTTGATTTAAAAGAAAAAAGGTTTTCACTGGAGTACCCCTTTAATACTGTCACTGGTAGGGAACATAACTTCTTTCCACTTCTATGTGTGTTACAATTGGGAAAAAAACATATTTTTTGTGAAAATCATGAAAGCCCAAAATTAGTTTTTCTTATGCTCAATTGTAATCAATGCTATAAAAATATTCAATATCATATCAAGATGTGCTAAAGGGATGGTCCCACTATAGAGAATAAGATCTATCATATAATTTTCTAATCAGTGGGGTTTTAACTCCTTGGACCCCTAAAACCTTTTCAATGAATTTCAGTGTAAATGCAGTAGAATGGCTTTGATTGGGATCTCAACAGTCCAACCCTCACGAATCAAAATGTTACAACATATCTTAGTGACATTCAAAAACATTTTAAGAGGGGAATGCCTCACATTTACTTGAAAATAAAATTGTAAAGGATTGGGGAAAAACTTGAAAATGTTATGTTGTTTCCACATGTTTTTTAATTTAAAGATGCTGTCCCCTAATGTGAAAAGCATTTTTAATGCTCTCTCCCCGGTGAGAAAAGTGACATAGGCCACATGTGCCACCGCATGTGTGGTGTTGCCAGCATGCAACAATTGCAATAGGCAGAGTAATAACTGGCTGTGAGCCACAAGGAAGCAAGCACTACAAGTACTTTTCATGTCAGGGGACAACCACTTCAAGTTTTATACCTCATTACTAATTATAACTATTGATTTGGCATAAAATAGGTACTTAAGTCAAAATAATTTGGCATAATTTAGGTACTTAAATCTAAATGTTTAAAACATGAAAATGAGATTGTTGTAGAGCAGTCCTTTTAATACATATTATTATTATCTAAATTATAAATAGTGTTACATGTCATTGGCATAAAAAAATGGATGAGCAGAGCAGCTAAAAAGCTTACAATACAAAGGGAATTCCTCAAGGCTTGCATGCCACTATGAAATCCATATTTTGTTCAAAAGTTTACTTTTCTGTGTAGTAAACATATATAAGCCTATTCTTTTAAAGGGCTGTGGCTCCAGTATAATTGGATATGTTTTAAGTGTTATGGATTTGTAGCCACATTTATTATTGGCAACTGTTTTAAAAGGGGCAGTTTTTTGTACAACTGCACTCAAAAGGTACTTAAAAAAGTCCTTAAATTCATCATACATTGCGCAACAATTTTATACATTTTAGCTTTTTTGTAAATTGGTACTTATGCCTTAAAAATAGTCTTTCTTATTTAGGATGAAGATGGAATTTCAGCATGTGTGAATGTGAAAACACTTCCCTATGTATTCTAAGAGTACAATGATATGGTTGGATCTTCTGTGAGTTTTCTGTAGGGTTAGTTGCAGTGAAAAATCCGCAGCAGACCCCATTGAAGTTTAAAAAATCTGAAGCGGAGAATGGACTAAACCCATAAAAAACTCACAGAAGATTTTCCCATGTGAATGTACCCTAAAGGGGTTTTATGCTAAAATATATTGAGCTTTTTAATAAGTCATCAGTTAGTGGTTACAAGAAGGAGTTCTAACCTGCACCAATCAGCCAAACAAATGTAAACAGCAGCCCTTGCATAAATATGAAACTCCTTAGTACTGCAGCTTAACCATATTCCTTTAAGGGCATCACTACCTTACCAGATACAGCCTGGTACAATATGCACAGTCTCAGGGGTTGGACCCTCACTGAGCAGACAGGATTGGCCAGAGGAAATGCTATCAATATATTCCCAGAGAAATACACTTTAATTGCTTTATGTAAACAAGATTGTCTTAATTTTAAGAACTGAATTTATTTGTGCAGTTCATAGAATTGTTATTATTATTTTTATTTTGGTTTTATGCACATCAGAAATTACTTTACACATTTAGTTTATGCAAAACTAAACTGGTCTAGAAAAAATTGCAGGTAGGGACAGCTATAGGTATCATGAAGTAAAATATTGTCACTAAATGGTCCCCTATTTTCTAAACATGTCAGTTTTAGCATCTTCCTCTCACTGTGTTGGATGAGAAATACAATTTGGAATATATCATTTGGGCAATTTTATAATTTTTGTTTTGCATACTGCAGATCTAAGATCCCAAATGCTCTGGGCTAGTATGTTGGATCACAACTAGTTGTAAAGTCTACTGCTTACTTCATATTCAATAACTTACACAAAAGATTAGCCATGCTTAAAGGGGTATTCCGCCCCTAGACATCTTATCCCCTATCCAAAGTATTAGGAATAAGATGTCTGATTGTGGGGGCTCACTGCTGGAAACACTCAGAACGCCGTGGTGCAGGCACAGAGATGGTGGGGGATCCCAGAGGCCAACTGATAATATGTCTAGTGGAACATGTCAGTTGTTTCATGCTGCCTTAACCACAGACACAGGTTTTCTCTGTACAACAGAAATTCAAGATTCAGGACCCATCAAAAGGATGAACATGTTCATTCTTTGGCATAATTCATAGATGCCACTGCAGGTAGAATCTCTGCCCAGAATATCTCCTGGTGAAGATTTAGCGCACCGTAACAAGAGAGCCTGTGTCTGGCTTACATTGCCTGTGGTTTGGGCAGCGTGAAACATTTGACAGGTTCTCTGTTAAATATGAATCAAATGTGTTTTAAACACTCACATTTCCTAAAGTAAAAAGGATAATTCTTAAGATTATACTTAAAAATAAGTTTAAGAATAGATGTAAAAGACTGTTATGGAGGATATCTGGTTAAAAAAAGGAAATGTAAATGTCTTATTATAGACTGTTAAGTTGATAGAAAAGAACCCTTTATTCAGGGCCTCCATCAGTTAGCTGAAGGGTTACTTAGTGTTGAGCGCGAATATTCGAATAGCGAATTTTTATTGTGAATATCAGCACTATATTTAGAATATAGCTAAATATATACGTTATGGCGAATATTCATTTTCTTTTTCACAGTACGCATCACAATGATGTGTTTCGCATAAATAAAAAGTGATCATCCCTTCCTGCTTCCAGCTTGTGGTCCAAAGAATGCGAATATGCAAAAATTTGTGAATATCGGCTTTTCCAGAGGACACTGATCCCTCCCTTCTTTTAGCTTGTGGGCCAATGAGAAGGATGCAAATACATTTATCAGAGGTTACCAACATCCCCATCAACCAATAGGAAAGTAGTTAGTTGAAAGATATAATTGCGCATGCGCATTTTGCAAATTTCATTATGAATTTCACATGGAAAAAAAAGTTAACGAATATGTGAAATTCGCGAATATGGGACAAATATTCGTCCATATATTCGCGAAATATCGCAAATTTTGAATATGACTTATGCCGCTCATCAATAGTTACAATTACAAAACATCCAACCTATTAATTTTAATGGGTATCGTGTCATCCCATCTGTGGTGGTGCTGCAGAATAAATATACACTTGGTGTTGGGTTTCCTCTATCACTGAAGGTTTAAACTGCAGAAAACTGTGTAGTTGGCTTAACTTTGGGGGTTGTCCAAGTTGAAAAACCACTTTAATGTTTAGAGTATTACTGACTAGCTGCTAAAAATACCCAAGGACCAGCCCTATGTGTGTGCGATTTGTTAAGTTGCATTGGATATATAATCTTTTATCGGAGGGCCTGGGAATCTGGAAATTCAAACTGCACCTATACTTGGTGCCCAACAAAATAAAAAGACAGTTGCACAGCTACATTAACTAGTTTAAGAAATACATGAATGATCTTTGCGTTCTATATGGAACAAAAAAACGGGAGACCTTTATGTAAGGTTACCAGTCAGATTAGGGCTCGCCATAAGTGACACCTTTTGTACGTCTAGAGATGAGAAAAATTATGGGTAAAAACTATGGATGTGGATAGGCCATCAATAGTTTTTTGCAATAAAAAACAGACCTATTTTCTTTTAAAGACCGCTCCCTGTCTGTCTCTACTTTGGGTTTAGTATTACAACTTGGCTCCATTCACTTTAATGGAACTGAGCTGCAGAACAACACCCAACCTGGAGACAGACAGGGAGCTGTATTTGAAAGAAATTATCTCTGTTTTTCGATTCCTGGATATCCCCTTTAAAGAGCATAATAATTAGAGATGAGCAGTTCGCTCAGTAATACGATTTGTCACAAACTTCTTGGCTCGGCATTTGCTGACTTTAGCCTACATAAATTAGTTCAGCTTTCAGGTGCTCCGGAGGGCTGGAAAAGGGGGATACAGTCAAAGGAGAGAGTCTCCTAGGACTGTATCAACCTTTTCCAGCACACCGGAGCACCTGAAAGCTGAACTAATTCATGCAGGCTAAAGTCAGAAACTGCCGAGCCGAGAAGTTCGTGACGAATCAAATCACTGTAAGTTCGCTCATCTCTAATAATAATGCTTAGAGGTTGACACAATAATAACTGTATTTATTTAACTCTGATTTTGGCTTCCATACTTTGAATTCTAAGTACATACATCATAACAACCCTGAAACTAACTAATACATGGAACACTATAAACACCCTAAAACATGTAACACAATCAATGAGAAATTATAAACCTGAAACCATAATCATAATTGAATGAAGTTTGATAGTGAGATTATGAGTTGATTATTGAGATTAATTTTGTACTATGTCCTTCAGACAGACAGTGTGTCTCTTATTTTTTTATATAAAGTAGTACTGCAGCCATAGACACATATCCCGTAAGTGTCTGATCGCGTGGGGTCCGACCGCTGGGACCCCCTGTAAACTCCTGTACGGGGACCCAGAATTACCGCGGCTCTGCGCGGCTAATGCGTGTGTCAGTGACCTCACTGATGTCGATGACATGCTCCCTCCATACAGCTCTATGGGAGAGGTGGAAGTGCACAAACGCTACATCTCCGCCTCTCTCATAGATATACATAGAGGGGGCGTGCTGGCCACAGCATTAGGCTGTGGCCATCATGCCTCCTGCACGGGAGAGCCGGGGCCCCATACAAGAGATTGTGGGGGTCTCAGAGTTTGGACTCCTCGCGAACAGACACTTATCCCCCCTGCAGATAGGGGATAAGTGTCTATGGCTGCAGATTGCCTTTAATGGCTTCTCAGTGTTGTATCTCAAATATGCAAGCATGGGGATTGACACAAGAGTGGTGTTTTTTTTTATCCCAAAAATGTTTTGTTCTAATTTCATACAGCCTTTTTAATAATTACTAGAAAAACTAAATTACTCAGATACCTTAACTTCAAAGCTCTTGCAAAATCTTCAAGAAAGGGAATGGACCAAAGGATAGGGGATAAGATGCCTGATCGCAGGGGTCCCACTGCTGGGGACCCCCGTGATCTTGCACGCTGCACCCCGTTTAAAATCAGTCCCTGGAGCGTGTTCGCTCCGGGTCTGATTACTGTCGATCATGGGGCCGGAGCGTGTGACGTCACAGCCCTGCCCACTCAATGCAAGCCTATGGGAGGTGGCGTGACAGCTGTCACGCCCCCTCCCACAGGCTTGCATTGAGGGGGCGGAGCGTAACATCACACGGGGGCAGAGCTGTGACATCACAATGCTCCGTCCCCATGATCGACAGTAATCAGACCCGGAGCAAACACGCTCCGGGGACTGATTCTAACGGGGTGCGGCGTGCAAGATAACGGAGGTCCCCAGTGGCAGGACCCCCGCGATCAGGCATCCTTTGGATAGGGGATAAGATGTCTAAGCGCCGGAGTACCCCTTTAATAATACAAAGGATTAAAAAGAAATGTGATAGCTTCTTCTTTCCAATGTCAACTTTTTTCTTATTGTGGAATAATTTTACACCACAGTTCTCTATGATATTTTGTTGCCATAGAATTTCCCTATAGAGGGCTATGAAAATATTACAGAAAAAAAAAAAATCCAATTGATTGGTTTCAGATGTAGAACGTCATAAAAAAAAAAAACATAATGTAAAAAGTTCCAGAAGAGGAACATACAGCCGATTTTGAGCATTTCATAATAATGGCAGATCCTTTACTATGTTACTATATTACATTTAATATAATCATGCATCTGTTATAGGGTACCATGGCACTATTTTATCTACAGAGTTTTTTTCCCTACCATATAGATTTTAGTGGATATTTATGAAAACCAAATTCATTTAATGATTATTAATGGTACTTATTCTGATTGGGTGACTGTAACTAGTGGGGTACCACATGGGTCAGTATTAATGACCTTGTAGAGGAGTTAAATAGTAAAGTAGCAATCTTTGCAGATGATACTAAACTCTGTAAAGCGGTAAACACAATAGAGGACAGGGCACTGTTACAAATGGATCTGGATAGGTTGGAGGCTTGGGCTGGGAAGTGGCAGATGAGGTTTAACACAGATAAATGTAAGGTAATGCACATGGGAAGGAAAAATTCGGCCTGGGAATGGGAGCACACTAGGGACGACTGACATGAAAAAGGACTTTGGAGTTTTAGTTAACAGTAAATCTAGCTGTATGGACCAGTGTCGTGCAGCTGCTGCCAAGGCAAATGAAATCATGGGGTGCATCAATAGGGGCATAGATGCCCATGACAAGGAAATAATTCTACCACTGTACAAATCACTAGTCAGACCACACATAGAATACTGTGTACAGTACTGGGCACCAGTGTACAAGAAAGATACAGTGGAGCTGGAGAGGGTTCAAAGACGGGCAACCAGGGTAATACGGAGAATGGTAGGACTACAGTACCCAGAAAGATTATCAGAATTAGGGTTATCTAGTTTAGAAAAAAAAAAGGCTTAGGGGAGACCTAATAACTATGTATAAATATATCAGGGGACCTTACAGAGATCTCTCCCATGATCTATTTATACCCAGGACTGTATCTATAACAAGGGGGCATACTCTCCGTTTAGAGGAAAGAAGGTTTCTACACTAGCACAGATGGGGGTTCTTTACTGTAAGAGCAGTGAGACTGTGAAATTCTCTCCCAGAGGAGGTGGTCATGGGGAACTCTGTAAGAGAATTTAAAAGGGGTCTGGATGCATTTTTGGAGAGTAAGAACATTGCTGGTTATGTATATTAGAATTATAGGGACAGAACGTTGATCCAGGGATTTATTCTGACTGCCATATTGGAGTTGGGAAGGAATTTTTACCTCTAGTATGAGGGTTTTTTGCCTTCCCCTGGATCAACTCAGTAGGGACTCATTAGGGATAAAAGTTGAACATGATAGACTCTGGTCATTTTTTCAACCGTCTGAACTATGTTACTATGTATGTTATGCTTTTCTATCTAAAAATGTGTTTAAGTCTAAGGGTAATCTTGAGAGTGGGAGGCTTGAAGCTGTAGTGTGCGTGTCTTTTATTTACCACATTTATAGGTGTATCTAAATATGTGTTTTCCTAACAGAGTAAACGTTCATTACATTCTAATTTATTATAAATATCTAGAATGGCAGATGACAGAGAATTTATGAGAAGTAAAATGCTGCTCTAAATAACACTTGATTTGTTCCATAACTTTTCCATAAATAATTTACTTAAAGAATACCTGCCACCAAGTAAAGAGGAATTATGCTCTTCCTTGTCTGTTCCTCTCTTTTTCCTGAGTCCCCCACACTTTTTCTTTTTTAATTTTGCCCATTATTTCTTGAGTTATGCCTTTATAAAGTCTGCTCACTGCATGTGAGTTTTTTCTGCTGCAGTCGGGGCGTTACCCAGCAGGCCTGATGTCACCTTAAACCTACCGAGTAACCTTCCCTGTTCTATGCTGTGCTCGGGAGTGCGCATAGAACAGGAAGCCAATCACGGCAGGCAGGCTGTGAGTCCCCTCCTGTCACAGCGCGAGGCACACAGAGTGTAGGGAGATTGGAGCTATCCTGCCTGCCGTGCACCGTGCTTAGCTAAATAAACAAATACCTAAAGAGAAAAAGACTGTAGCAGACTAGAGTATTGACAAAAATTCCATTATTACTAAGGCTGCTTTCACACTATGAAGTTCACCCATTAAGAAACGTACATTTGAAAAATTAAGTCAATGGGCTTTTTAGTTACCCGTTATTTTTTCCGATTACGGACGTTAGTTGTGACGGGAAAAATAACGTCACATGCACAAATTTTTCGCCCGTCACAAGAAACGGGTAAATTAACTGACGTTATTTTTAACAATGAAGTCTATGGCCGATGTATGTTAGAAAATAAACCTGTTAATGCCCATTATTATAACTGACTTTATTTTTACTGAGCATGCTCAGAAGAGGTGATATCAGCAAACTCCTGCAGTGCTGAAGGACTACTACTACTCGCATCATGGAACAGACTTGTTTCCATGATGGGAGTAGTAATTCCCTGGCTGCGGGAGTCTGTAGACAGCTGGGGAGGATACATTAGTGTTTGTACTACTACCCCCATCATGGAACAGAGTCTATTCCATGATGGGGGTTGTAGTACAGGGGCTGATGGATTGATCGCACCGGGTCTCACTTCTGAGACCCGATGCGATCCGAAGTTATTAAGCAGGGGAGCGGTCGGCAAGCAACCCTGCGATGTATCAGTGTGTTTTAACTTTCATTTTTGAATCCCCCGCAGGGAGCCCTGAATGGCCGATACTGAGAAGCCATTCAGGGCTCTCAGCGGGAGATCTAAAAATGAAAATTGTTAGTAGCAGGGGCCATATGTTTATTAAAAGGGCTGTGGGGGCAAGATATGTAGCCCTGCAGGGGGGGGGCAGACATATAGCCTAAATATTTAGCCCCCCAGCAGCGCATAAGATATGACCCCCGCCGGCTCATTAATAAATATATACCCCCCGACGGTGCATTAAATATATACCCCACCCGCTGCCGCATTAAATATATACCCCCCGCCAGCGCATTAAGTATATACCCCCCGCCAGCGCATTAAATATATACCCCTGCCGACATATTAAATATATATCCCCGCCAGCGCATGTAAAATGTAGCCTTGCGCTATATGTGAAAAGCATTCTAGCAGCAGCATCGGCCGCCCGATGTTGCTGATAGAAATACTTTTCATACATAGCGCAGTGCCTGCATATGTATATAGAAGCACTGTGGGGGGGCAGATAACCCTATATGTCTGCACCCCCCCCCCAGTGCTTCTATATACATATACCCCTGCCGCCATATGAATGAAAAGTTTTTCTATAAGGAGCGCATAGTGCCAGGAGACGGCTGCAGGCACTATGCGCTGCTGCTAATAGAAATACTTTTCATTCATAGCGCTGCAGGGGTATATGTATATGTATATAGAAGCGCTGGGGAGGGCAAACATATAGCGTTATCGGGCGGCCGATGCTGCTGCTAGAATGCTTTTCACATATAGCGCTGCAGTGGCATAGGTATGTATATAGAAGCGCTGCAAGGATACATTACACATGCGCTGGTGGGGGGTATATATTAAATGCGCCAGTGGGGGGTATAAATTTAATGTGCTGGCGGGAGTATATATTTAATGCGCCGGCGGGGGTCATATCTAATGCACTGCTGGGGGGGGGGGTAGAAATATAGGCTATATGTTTTCCTCCCCCCCTACAGCACTATATATCTTGCCCCCACAGCGCTTTTAATATACATATGGTCCCCTGCTACTCACAATTTTAATTTTTAAATCTACCGCTGAGAGCCCTGAATGGCTCCTCAGTCTGGGCCATGCAGGGCTCCCCACGAGGGATTTAAAAAAGAAAATTAAAACACACTGATACATCGCAGGGTTGCTGAGCATGCCGCCTGCTCCCCTGCTTAATCCCTTAAGGACCAAGCGGTTCTCTGTTTTTGCACTTTCGTTTTTTCCTCCTTACCTTTTAAAAATCATAACCCTTTCAATTTTGCACCTAAAATCCATATAATGGCTTATTTTTTGCGCCACCAATTCTACTTTGTAATGACATCAGTCATTTACCCAAAAATCTACGGCAAAACAGAAAAAAAATCATTGTGCGACAAAATTGAAGAAAAAACACAATTTAGTAAATTTTGGGGGCTTCTGTTTCTACGCCGTGCATTTTTTGGTAAAAATGACACTTTATCTTTATTCTGTAGGTCCATACGATTAAAATGATACCCTACTTATATAGGTTGGATTTTGTCGTACTTTTGGAAAAAATCATAACTACATGCAGGAAAATTAATACATTTAAAATGGTCCTCTTCTGACCCCTATAACTTTTTTTTTTCTTCTGCGTACAGGATGGTTTGAGGGCTAATTTTTTGCGCCATGATCTGAAGTGTTAAATGCTACTATTTTTGTTTTGATCAGACCTTTTGATCGCATTTTATTTCTTTTTTTATAGTATGAAAAGTGACCAAAAATACGCTATTTTGAATCCGTACATCATTGACCATGCGGTCTAATTTACGATATATTTTTATAGTTCGGACATTTACGCACATGGCGATAACACATATGTTTATTTTTATTATGTTTATATATTTTTTAGATGGAATTTGGGAAAAGGGGGGTGATTTAAACTTTTAATAAGGAAGGGGTTAATGTGTGTGTGTTTCAACTTTTTTTTACTTTTTTTTTTTTTACATTTTTAGTCCTCTTAGGGGACTTTTAGGAGGAATTATTGGATTCCTCAATCAGATCACTATGGTTGTATAGAACCATAGTGATCTGTGTGCTCTGCGCTCGAATGATAAAGCCTGGCCCTGCCAGGCTGTATCATTCAGAGAGCTGGAGCCGGCAGTGAAGGAGAGGTAAGCCCTCAGGCTTCCTCAGTAGTGGATCGCCCCCCCCCGCAATCGCACTGTGGGGGGCGATCCAGCCCACTGGACCACCAGGGACTGAATACAGGCACCTTTAGACGCCGCTGTCAACTTTGACAGCGGCGATCTAAAGGGTTAATAGCCGGCCGCATGTCTCGAGTCGGGAGCCCGCGTCATACCCCGGTAACGGCCATTGGACGAGCATAGACGTCCATGGTCATTATCAGGTTAATAACTTCAGATCGCATCGGGTCTCAGAAGGGAAACCCAGTGCGATCAATCCCTCAGCCCCTGTACTACAACCCCCATCATGGAACAGACTCTGTTCCATGATGGGGGTTGTAGTACAAACACTAATGTAGCCTCCCCAGCTGTCTGCAGACTCCCGCAGCCAGGGAATTACTACTCCCATCATGGAAATAAGTCTGTTCCATGATGGGAGTAGTAGTAGTCCCGGCTGTGGGAGTCTGTAGGCAGAGGTGTTCGGCCATACATGAGGGGTAACAGGTCTTAACGGATGAATAATTATTAAACGTTATTAAACGTCCATTTTTTACACAGAAAACAGACGTTTAATAACGGGTGAACTTCATAGTGTGAAAGCAGCCTACAACACTATTTAAAATACATACATGACACAGAGGAATGACTTCTGACAAGGACATCTCCTGGCAAAAGTGCATAAGAGTGCTATAATGGCAAAATGCCATATACTAAATATGCATACAGTATATGAGGTGGATATATGCATACAAAACAATGCACACCACGTGTAAAGTATACAACATCAAAAGGAGAAAAAAATATATATATGTATATATAGCAGCAATATGTAAAGGTTTAATACACATTCAAAAATATACTAAAAGTGCAAAAATACAAAGGTGCAAACTGAATCAGTACCCACATGTAGCCGGGCAAGTAACGGCCAGGGGACGTCCATCCCTACGATCGTTTCGGACTATGTCCTTCTTCCGGAAGGACGCAATCCGAAATGATAGTAGGGGTGGACGTCCCCTGGCAACGACTATTACTTGCTCTGCTACATGTGGGTACTGCTCCAGTGTGCACCTTTGTATTTTTGTACTTTTAGTATATTTCTGGATGTGTATTACACCTTTACATATTGCTGCTTTATATATCATTTTTTCTCCTTTTGATGTTGTATACTTTACACATGGTGTGCATTGTTTTGTATGCATATACCCACCACATATGCTGTATATATATTTAGTATATGGCATTTTGCCATTATAGCACTCTTATGCACTTTTGCCAGGAGACGCCCTTGTCAGAAGTCATTCCTCTGTGTCATGAATGTATTTTAAATTGTGTTTTAGTAATAAAGGAATTTTTGTCATTACTCTAGTCTGCTACAGTCTTTTTCTCTTTAGGTATTTGTTAGTTTTGCTGTATTGGCAGACAGCATACGGTCCTATTATTTAGACCTTGGCAGTACATGGCGGTGTTCTGGCATGTTATGAGAAATTTCCCTCTCCCTAAGTCTTAGGTTTTTTTTGTCTGTGTCATTGGTCTTGATTAGCTAAATAAGCACAGCATCTGTAATATGCACTGAGCTGCAGTGAACGCTGATGGCCAGGCAGCTTATCTGAGGGGCGGGGACAAGAGGCAGGGGGGCATTGATTATGTCTGTGTTCTGAAAGATATGCAGAGCCGTGCTCATGTCCCACCCCACCAGCACTTCCAGAGTTCAGACTTGTGCCAGTCCGGCACAAGTCCGTAGGGTTATGCAGGGCCTGCTGAACGCTACAGAACAGACCCCTAGTGGCCACTTTTTCACAGGTAAAAAAAACTGATGGAATGATTGATTTTTTATATATGAAGATATATGGCAAATAGGCATAACATTACATAGGGAATAACATAGCAAAAGTTTTACTTGAAGACAGGTACTCTTTAAAGTCCTTCTGTGAACATTAACGGGGCAACTTAGTAATATGCCCTTTTTTTAATCATAAAAAGTCATACATTTTGTGCAATCTCTGTTTTTACAGCATGCTCGCCACTTTTTATAAAGTGAGCGGGTGGTCTGAAAAATTTACTATAATTCACACAAGAAAACTAGCTTCTAGCTGGAATGGATTTTAGTCGGTGACACATAGAAAGCCATAGATGTGACAAATTTATTAAGAGGCATCTGTATCTTAGGGTACAAATACACTAGTAATATCAGGTTGCATTGCAGTTTTTAATACAATGCAATTACTATTTAAAATTGACATTCTGCAGGGACAAACTACAATGCAACTGTAAGACATCCCAATCATGCATGTTTGACCCTTATTAACTAGTAACTAGTAGCAACTTACTCTAGCACACATTTGCCTGGTGTGTAAAATGCTGGTCTTTGGTAAATTTGTCTCTCAAAATCTTTTCTATATTTTTGTTAGCTTTATATTTATTGTGGCCAATGTTTAGATTTGATTAATTAAATGTCTCTGAATAACATGTAGTTAAATGAAAAAATCTAGATATCTACAGTCACTACTAGGCGGAGCATAACAACTTGCTGCATATGTTTATGCATTGAAATCACTCATCAAATAGTGACTTAAAACAAACACAGTTGCATAAAAGGAGACTGATAATGCAAACAACTCCTGTGCTGCAATTTATATGTACAGTTTAGTAATGTGCTTATGTACAGTGATGCCTATACAGGGCAGGTCTTGTAGGGCAAACTAGAAATATCATGTAGTCTTTAGTTTGTAACTTTTTTTTATGTAGGGGACACAGCACTGCAACACTGAAGAAAGGGTTTTACTACACAATTATATATTATATTCTGGTGCTTCTATTGGAATTCACTACTCATGGTATGTAAAAGGCAAGTAAAATAGAGTGAACACACTTCCCTGTGGAAAAAGTGCTGCTAATGTGTTGTGTTCACAGTCTCCCCGTCTTTTTATTTAATATATCTATCAATATATATGTATATATATATATATATATATATATATATATATATATATATATATGTGTGTGTGTGTGTGTGTGTGTGTGTGTGTGTGTATGTATGTATATTAAAGAGGTCAGTTCAGTCATTGAATCTTACTTTTAAACAATAAATATATACATTTACTGTACAGTAAATATACCAGAGAGGGGAATGTCAAAAACATAAAGGTCCTAACAAAAGTCACATGTGACAATCAAATATACATAACCCTACTAATTGTGACTATTTGTGAACTCCTGACTATGGTTGGAGGGATCTTTTTGCCTTATTTAATGCATCTGTTTACGTACTTTAGGTTTTCCAAAGCTACAGAACTATTGCAGAAGAGGGCAATGTGTAAAATTTGATTTTGTTTCTATATCTCTTTTAGACGATGATATGGTTTTGAAAAATGTATAAACTGATCTTAATAAGAAGTAGTAACTGATATGGAAGGATACTATATATGAATGAAAAAAAATAGCTTTTTCTGTATAATGGTTTATAGAATCAAATTGATTGGCAAAAATGATTTTACCTAAAGCTAGGTTTATTATGTCCAGGCATAATCGTTGTCAGGACCAAATAAAACATAGGCCTTAAATATGTCATCATATGTCTGCATATGTCAGTATGAACAAAAAAAAGTCTTAAAGTATGTTTGTCTTTAAACCAAAGTCCACTATGCTTTTCAACATCATTTAGGCAATATAAAATGAAAATAATACACTTGGAGCATACATCTGGCAAATTAGAGGTAAATGCCTAATATACAGGTAAAACATAGTGTGAACATGGCTACTACCTTTTCAAACTGTATTTTGCACAGTTAATTATTTTTAAAGTGGATTGTGGTTTAATGTAGGCATTCTCATAAAGAATATGTTATCATCACAGCAAATTGTTTTTTTTACTAGCAAAAGATGATCTTCATGGGAGTTTTTAATTAAACTATCCAAGATGGGAAAATAATTAAGCTATGTCCTTCTTTAAAGGGAAAATGAAGTCTGTAAGAGGGGTTTTCATTGTGAAGCCAACAACAGTGTTGGTTTAAAACACATTAACATTATTACCATTGTTGAGTTAATGGCCGAATGCATGAAAATCTACTTGTAATATGCCATTAAGCAAGAAGTGTACATTTGGTGGTCCTGATTGCTGCAAGTGCCCACTTCCTTCCCTATTTTACTCCAATGGGTCCTCCATTCTTTTGATTCACACCCCCTAGGCTATCTAATGCAGTAGATCCAAAAAAGATAAACTGCACAGAGTGACCTTAGACAGCTTAGGGGCTGTCAATCAAATAAAACAGAGAAAAAGGGGGGAGAGGACTGCACCCTTATCCAGGGTACCAATGTCCCAAACAGGGACAGGGAGAGCGACGTATCTATAAAATGGCTGCTCACCAGATATGAGTGGAAACAGGCATATCACCTCTTAGAGTTACTTAGCATAAAGGCAGAAGCGAACTGCACAGCCCAGCGTCCAACAGGAGAGGATAAGATCTTCACCCGTACAATCAAGAAGGATCAGAGAGAGAAAAATGGAACCTTTGTCTGGGCGCTGTTTGCCTATCCGGGGTAATCAGACACAATTGTGCAGGGAGAAAAAGTGCCAGAAGGCACTATATTTATTAAACGAACTTCCAATAACGCGTTTTGGAGGGTATCTCCTCCTTCAGGAGGGACAGCGCCCAGACAAAGGTTCCATTTTTCTTTCTCTGATCCAATCAAATAAAAGAGGAAGGTACAAGGCTATGATTGGGGAGAAAAGGGAAGGATTGGGCCCTTGTGGTGATTGGGCCTGCCCAGTGAAAACTTGGAGCTCATAAGCATATTACAAAAAAAGTAGATTTTGTGTTACCAAAAGTCATACTTCAGTTCAACAAAACTATTAATGTTACATTTTAGTTGTTTTAACAGTGAAAAGCCCTTTTATACTTGCTTTAAAAAATCACGAAAATAAGAAAAATGCTCTTCATGTATTACTATTATTATTAATAATAAATAATAATAAGGTATATTGATTTCTTTAAATGTAGATATATAATATAACTTAAAATGTATTAAAAGACTGATGAAGATGACATGTTAGCTCAGGTACACTGTATGTGAAGTAACTTTAATCTAAGATGATGTTCCCATCTATGCTGGAGGCTCAGCTGCAGACAGTCTGTTACACAACAGACACCAATGATCTTGGCTTTAATGGGGTCTATTGGATTTTCGTCTGGTGACCATTTATTAAGCAAGACTTTGCAGTGTTTTTTTGTTCAGTCAAATCCTGTTAACAAAATCGAATCTGGGACGAAGCCCACCAAATGGAGCTCCAATGCAGATATAAACCTAGCCGTAGATCTCAGTTAGGAAGGAATATGCTACTCAATTTAAATCATCTGCATTCTGGACATAGACCCTCCCCCCATACTTTTACTTACCGAAACTTAATGGAACATAGAGGACTACTGTATAGTGCCATGAGATTCAACAGAATGAAAGGGGGTTCGGGTGTTACATCTAGAATACAGACAGTCAAGTACAGACATACTAGGCCGACTCTGACTGAGTTCTGAGGAAGGCTGAAACCATCAAGTAGTGTTCTTACTATGCAAATCCATATTGTACTACTTAACAAGACAAAACATTTTGATATACTGTAAACTTCACAAAAGTTTCCTTATGTAAGTGTCCCTCAAAATATCTTTTAACCCTTAATGGCTTATAAAAATGCTTCAGGTCTATCTTTCTGTGATTATAGGGCTTTTTTTTTTCACTGGGAGATACCCTTCACCTATAGATGTATGGATGGATAGATGTGGACCCAAAATAAAATCTATATGGGAGAACTGATATAATGCATTTAACCATAGTTTGTGTTTTAGTGCAGCATGTAGAATTTATTTAAAATCTATAGAAGATAGTGTTACTTTTTAAAGAATATCTTCTACAGTTTTCATTGCAAAAATGTAATCAGTGAGGCCCTTGGAAAACTTTAGAACCACTGTGGCTTATTTCACTTTTACCAGCTGTTCTAGAAAATACATGCTTCAGAGTGGTTATGACTTCATTGGGTAATTCAACTTGAGCCATGCATAACAGTAAAATAATTGCAAAAATATTGAGACCAGAAGAAACGTTAAATTTGCCTGCAAGATCCTAAAACAAAATCTTCCATAAAGAAAGTCTGCAAGAGTAGGAACGATACATAATATTGTATTTTACATGTCAACAAACATGTTTTATGACAAAAGATTTTGTGACAAATTAAGATACTCTAATAAAACGGTTTTCTGTTTGCTGTTCATAGACAATTCAAAGCAGAATCTTTGCTCCACATGACAAAAAAAGTTTCACAGAAGATATGAAAAAGAGATTTGTTGTTCTTGATATGGCACAATTAGTTTGCCCCACAATGGACCTAGTTTCACCTTTATGCAAAGACCCCTATATGATTTTAAAAGCTTCATGAGCATATCCTCTTCTAAGTCCTTATACCTATGAAAAACTGATAGATATGAAATACTCTAGTATAATATACCACTAACATTCAAGTTTTTTTTAGGCATGGCTCCTTATTTTAACTTCTTGAGACAGTGCTATTTGGAGGGATAGCCTCACAGTTTTAATACTATTTATAAAAGTTCTATTTCTTTAGTAGTTTTGGCACTGCTCATGTCCCTGAGCCAGTGGGGGTCATTTATTAAACTGAGCAATGCAGAAACAGAAATAGGCCTCTTCCTCCCATAATATTAATATAAATGTCACATCACCATACTGTATTAAATGTTCCAATACAAAACCTTCAAGCTTTTGGTGATGAAATCTGCAGGCCTTCGGGGCATCAATTTTCTGACAAATGCTTCAAAGCCATGCGCCCTGAGAAGCCATGCCCCCTTTCAACAATAAGCTCAAAGATGCACCAATTGCAAAATAGAGAATAAACATATTTACAATAATAAACCTGTTGCACCTTGTATCCAACATATTTTGCATCACATTACTGGCATAGATTTAATAAATGGCCCCCAGTATATATGTCACTTGGCACTTCATTTGTTTGTGAATACATGTATTTTAGTATATACTAGAACTTACCTAACTATCAATTAAATTCTAGAGAAATCAGGGGTCATTTAGCATAGAAACTTACATAGCAGCCAATATTCTTAGCACATTTTATAGTTAATATGTTTGAAACAGGCATGTGTGTCGTGGGCCTATGCTTTCCTGTGCACATTAAAACATGAGTATGATCATTTTCTGTTCATAATTCACACAACACTATACAACATTTATATTTTTGGCAGGGAGTTCTCACAACAGGTCCAGAACCATAAAATAGTTGCGTAACACTTAGGCATCATTTTTGGCACTCTTGGTCCATCTGATAGATCTTCAGTAATGACTTAATGTATAAACATACTTTTTTATCAGATACAGTTTGGCCTCATTTAGGTTCTTCTAATACTCTGATAATTTCTAATACTAAATAATAGTAACTTGCACATTTAACTTTAAACTATTTTTTTTAGAAACAATTTTTTTTATCAAATACTGTAAACATTGAATTAAAATGTGCAATATTCACTTCTTTTCATAATTCCTTTTTATGACAGTGTTGTAGTCCAGAACCATTTACTTTTTAGCTTTGCCATTCTCTTTTATTGAGAAATATGTTTGGCTTTTTCCTCCTAAACCATTTAAAAATAAGTATTTTTAGTCAAAGTGCTCAATAGGAGCAGTTAGGTGCAGCTCAAGTTAGCAATTGGAGATATTCTGTTCTACAGAGTTGTTGTCTGCATGCATGTACAAACTTTTCTGTGCCTTTATAGCCTCACAATATATAGCAAAATGAAGTTAAAACTGCATAAGAGAGAAAACAATTACCGGTATTCTCATTCTAACCCTGTACTACCTTTACATTCCCCTTGTTGGAAATGCCTTGCTTATAATTTTTTTTTTTTGTTACCTTAATTATCTAAGTCCCAAGAAAAAAAGGTTTCTTCATTATAACATCCATTATGATGCACAGTACCCAGCCTTAATCAATTACCAGGCAAAAAATAAATAAATTGGAAATTTGGTGAAAAAAATGTGTGACAAAAAGTGCAATTCTTCCCCCTCTTCAAAATCTTCAGCTTCTGCTTCTTTCTCTGGGCCAAATATCAAACTGTGAAGCAAGAGAGGGTGAGAGACTTAGGTGAAGCTTGTGTCCTGTGGTAGGAAGGGTGTGCACAGCTTAGGGTGAAGGGTAATGGAGATTCTTCAGTTGACATAGTACATCCAGTAAACCAAGTTAAAAAATCCAAAAGTGATGGGGAAAATGATTCTGGACCATTTGTCGATGGTACTGACATCTGTAAGGTCTGGGATCTTAAGCTTTAACTTAGAGGAACGTCGCCGAAGGCGGCAGTTGGCACGTCCACGTGTGGCTGTTAGGGGAACATGACGCTCCAGCGGAGTGTGACCAAAACTGTCCCCTCTTGATGTAAGCTGTTTGCGGAACTGGATCCCTGAGGTGTCATATGACAGGACGGAGTTCCGGGAATCACCAATGCTACTTCCCATCTCAGCTGACATCAACTCACTGCTCATGTCAAGAGTGCTGAGAAGAATGTTTCCATAAGGATCAACCTGGGATAGAAAAACAAACATCACTACTATTGGCAACAATATACTCAAGAATACAGATTCTGAAGGTCTTCCACCTTCTTCACAGTTTTTCTTCACTTGAATGAAGCTGTGCTGCAGTTTCCGGCACAGTGAGTTCATAGGAACACCACTGTGCAGGGAAAAAGCTAACGTTCCCCCCATGGATTGTAATGTTATAGCATCTCCTAGTAATAACACAATAAAAGGAATATTCCTTTAAACAGTGCCTCTTTAAAAGGTATCTGTAATATATGTTTTTTTTACATTGTTACCCTATGCTTTCCCAATTTCTCCTTATTCTGCTCTTTGTATATAAATTGAACCCTTATGAGGACTTCACAATCTTGAACATTTATCATACCATTGCTCCCATATTGTTTACAAATATAGGGGGAGATTCCTCAAGACCTGTGCCGAGGAAAGTTGACCAGTTGCCCATACCAATCAATCAGCTTGCTTCTTTCATTTTTCAGAGGCCTTTTAAAAATGAAAGAAGTGATCTGATTGGTTGCTATCCTTTATGGTCATACAGTTACAAATTACCTGTTCTCTTACTCTTCTTTCCTCATAGCGATGGCGTTCATTATTTGATTTGCTTGTTCTCTCGTTAAGTTTTTTCTGCTGTTGTGGGCCCCGACCAAAGAATACATAATTAACAAATGCATATTCCAATAGGGCCAGAAAAACAAACACGAAGCATCCCATAAGATATACATCAATAGCCTTAACATATGGAATTTTAGGCAGGGTTTCCCTTAGATGTGTATTAATTGTGGTCATAGTGAGCACAGTAGTCACTCCTGAAATACAAAAAATGAATAAATAAATAAACAAAAATATATAACTTCTCTTCTGATATGTCAATTTATATGTAAAATCCAGTAAAATAACCACAAAAAAAAACTAACCAAAAAAAACTCCTATAACTGACCACAGATAATTTTTTAAGCTCTGACTCAAAAAATGATTTCAACAATAGTTGCTAAGGTAAAATTTCTTAAGGCCCGCACCTTTTAATACCATCATTTTGATACAATTTTTTTCACAAAATGTTAGACTTTTCCAAACACAGAGCCACCACTGCCACTTTTGAAATGCATCTAAAGGGTAACTTTTCTCTCATCAGATGTAACAGCTGAAGACAAATCTGTAAATTTCAACTATTTAATTTAGGTGCAAATTTCTGCGCAAATAGACTCTAGTCCAGAGCAGACTTACATAAGAAGTCTTTTTTTTTTTTTGCACAGTTGTGAAGATGTACCTAATATATCCCAGCAACAATTTAAATGGGCACTATCAGAATTAATGTTTTATATGTTGTACATCTTGGCAAAACATTAACCTTCCTAATATAAGTTATAACATTTATGGCTTATAAATAGACCACTAGGGGTCCAAATACCATCTAGGCAGCAGCATTATCTTTGTCCCAGCTGAACCATAGGCTAGGACAAAGTTCAGTAAGTTAGGGTGGGATTAGCAGTCCTCTGTGCTTACTTAAGATTATTTCATGAAAGCAGAGAGAAGGGGTATACAGAGCAACCTACAGTGACTGGATGAAGAAACCCAGTACAGCAGACTCAGGGAGGAAGTGAATGCATGGTGAATGAGGGCGCCCTCAGTGCTTGCCTTGGACAAGCCCCTTCCTGAACAGTTTGAGCCAAATACAGAGGCTAGACACATTAAAAAGACATGTAAAGCATCTGCATGGTCCTAGAAAGTAACATTTATAGACATTTGATATCACAGGTACGCTTTAATAAATCAAGTGCACAATCTAAAAAATATACCACAGAACTTCTATAGATACATAGGGTGTCATAAACATGGAAAATTATGCATTTAGATAATAAAAAGGCTTGATTTGACTGTTGTTTGACTGTTTTGTTTGTGTAAAAAAAGATATAATTTGTTTCATTTACATTTTTTTTATTGTTTTTTAATATTGTATTGGGCATGCACTAACATAAAATTATTTTAAATGTTTCCATTGATCTAGATGTTCCAAACACTAAGAATTATCAGAATCCAAACCAGATTAAGCGGAAAATCCTTTCATCTATTCCATTCTTTAGAAATACTAGACAGTATTTTTTTTCATACAACTGGACAATTTTCTAGTTTACTATCATATATTACCCTATTATTACTATTATTATGTGTGTGTGATCTTTATAGAATTTCTTTTTTCTGTATTTTCTGAATATTATATTCTTAAAGAAACATAGAATGAATGGCAGATAAGAACCATTTGGCCCATCCAGCCTGCAAAAGGCATCAAATTACAGATTAGACATTCTTATAATATGTCAACAAAAGTTAGATTTTATTTCCATCATTTACACTTTCTAAATAACAGAAAACAAAAAAAAAAATGGCATCTGCAAAAGTTTGGGCACCCTGCAGAGTTAATATCTTGTACTGCCCCCTTTGGCAATTATCACAGCTTGTAAAGGCTTTTTGTAGCCAGCCAAGAGTCTTTCAATTCTTGTTTGAGGTATCTTTGCCCATTCTTCCTTACAAAAGTCTTCCAGTTCTTTGAGATTTCTGGGCTGTCTGTCACGCACTGCTCTTTCAAGGTCTATCCATAGATTTTCAATTATGTTGAGGTCAGGAGATTGTGAAGGCCATGGCAAAACCTTCAGTTTACGCCTCTTGATGTAATCCCCCGTGGATTTCGACGTGTGTTTAGGATCATTATCCATTTGTAGAAGCCATCCTCTCTTTACCTTCAGCTTTTTCACAGATGGCATCACGTTAGCATCCAAAATGTGCTGACATTTTATTGAATCCATTTTTCCTTCTACTCGTGAGATGTTCCCTGTGCCACTGGCTGCAATACAACCCCAAAGCATGATTGATCCACCCCCATGCTTAACAGTTGGACAGAGGTTCTTTTCATTAAATTCTGTTCCCCTTCTTCTCCAAACGTACCTTTGCTCATTCCGGCCAAACAGTTCAATTTTAACCTCATCGGTCCACAGAACTTGTTTCCAAAATTCATCAGGCTTGTCTATATGTTCATATGCAAAGTTCAAATGCTGATTTTTGTTGTGAGGACGTAAAAGAGGTTTTCTTCTGATGACTCTTCCATGAAGACCATATTTGTACAAGTATCTCTTTATAGTGGAATAGTGTACCACAACTCCAGTGTCTGCCAGATCTTTCTGGAGGGATTGTGCAGTCAAACGTGGGTTTTGAATTGTTTTTCTCGCAATCCTGCGAGCTGTTCTGTCTGATATTTTCTTGGTCTTCCAGATCTTGCTTTAACTTCCACTGTTCCTGATGACTGCTATTTCTTAACTACATTCCGAACAGAGGATATTGACATCTGAAAACGTTTTGCTATCATCTTATAGCCTTCTCCAGCTTTGTAAGCATCAACTAATATCAGTTTCAGATTTCTAGACAACTGCTTAGAAGAACCCATGGTGCTGATTGTTGGAGCAAGGTCAGATGAGTCTGGGCATTTAAAACCTTTGAGATTGACCTCACCTGGTCTTCCCAGATGATGATTGAGAACAATCCATGACACTGGCAGGTCTCAGCTTTGCAAAGGGGGCAGTGCATGCTATAAATTCTGCAGGGTGCCCAAACTTTTGCAGATGCCATTTTTTTGTTTTCTGTAATTTTGAAAGTGTAAATGATGAAAATAAAATCTAACTTTTGTTGACATATTATAAGAATGTCTGTCTAATCGGTAATTTGATGTCATTTGGAGATTTTTCCATCTTTTCTTGGCTTCTTTACGCACATTAATACAAATGTTTACCTGGGGTGGCCAAACTTTTGATCCCAACTGTATATAAAGGATAGCTTTATGCCTATCCCATGCATGCTTAAACTCCTTCACTGTTTGCAGCGACCACTTCTACAGAAAGGCTATTCCATGCATCCACTACTCTTTCAGTTATTACTGCATGATCCTGTGCCCCTATAATTTAAATGTCCTCTTGTGGTAGTTTTTCTTCTTTTAAATATGCTCTCCTCCTTTATCGTGTTAATTCCCTTTATGTATTTAAATGTTTCTATCATATCCCCTCTGTCTCGTGTTTCTTCCAAGCTCTACATGTTAAGGTCCTTTTAACCTTTTCTGGTAAGTTTTATCCTGCAACCTGTAGCTCTTCTCTGAACTCCCTCCAAAATATTTATATCTTTCTGGAGATACAGAGGAACATTTATCAATGTTTGCTTATGTATTCTTTTTTTTTTTTTTTAGTAATTTTTTCTTTACTTTTTCTTTGCTTATGTGTGACTTATTTATCAACTGGTTTCAGCCTGTTGATAATTTTCTTTCACGTAAGCAATTTTTTCTTTTTTACTTTGGTAGTAGCTTTTTCTGCTCCATGTTTGAGCTGGAGTACATTTAGTCATTTTACTTTGCGCAGTTGCGACTGTCGCAGTTAATAAATACCTGACTACCCGTAGTCCATTTTAAAATTATTACTATGTAGTAAATTTTTGGAAAACTTGCTTTTCTCGCTTTCCAGTCAAAATGTTGCACGAAAAATCGCGTAGTCGCAGTTGCGACAATTTTGCGACAATTATAGTAAAGAAAACCTGACTAAACCCATTGATAAATGTCAATAACAGTCTCCAGTACTGTGCACAATACTCCAAGTGAGGTCTCACCAGTGTTCTGTACATTGGCATGATCACTTCCCTCTTTCTACTGCCAAATCCTCTCCCTATACACCCAATCATTCTGCTATCATTTCTTGCTGCTCTATGACGTTGTCTGTCTACCTTTAAAGGGTACCTCACATGATCTTGTTAAATTTTATAATCCTCCCAGTTCACTGCCCCCATCATAATAAACCACCTCCTGCCTTTATTTTTATTATTTTTTAGTTTTCAACCCTGATATTGCTCTGTATTTTCTGCTCAGTCTCAGTCAGATTCACATATTGGGAAGGGGCGTTCTCCAGCAGGCGTGACATCATCTGAAGCCAAACAGAGGAGAACTTCATCCCTTACTCTGCTGCACACAGACCAGAACAGTTAAGTGTGTGAGATGAGCTTTGATTGGATAAGGCTGCACACACACCCCTCAGCATTTCCTGATTTTGGACTTCTACCAGGCCAGCAGGAGTCCAAATTCTGTGCAAGAGATGGGGAGAAATGTGCTCTGGACAAGTAGAGAAACACATAGTGGCAGCTTTTTTAAAACACAAATAAAAGATGGAAAATGTAATTTTTTTTCTCAAATCAAAGTACATTAGAAATAGTTTTTATTTACCATAAGGAGTGCAATAGCAAACATCTGTTTTAATGAGAGTGCCCATTTAAGTCTTCTGAAATAATGACCCCTAAATCTCTTTCATCAGATACTGAGGATAGGACTGAACCACATATTCTATATTCTGCCCTTGGGTTTTTATGCTGAAGGTGCAATATCTTGCACTTATCCACATAAAATTTTAGTTGGTAGAGTTCTGACCATTCCTTTAGCTTACCCAAATCCTTTTCCATCTGCTGTATCCCTCCAGGAGCATCAACCATGTTACAAATCTTTGTGTCATCAGCAAAAAGACACACTTTACCACCAAGACCTTGTGCAATATCACTGATAAAGACATTAAACAAAATGGGTCCCAGTACAGATCCCTGATGCACCCCACTGGTAACAAGACCTTGCTCTAAATATACTCCATTGACTACAACCCTCTGTTCTCTGTCCCTCAGCTACTGCCCAGTCATTTTAACAATATTGGAGTCCAAGTTCAAAGACTTCAGTTTATTGATAAGTCTTCTATGTGGGACAGTGTCAAAGGCCTTACCAAAATCTAGATAAGCAATGTATACTGCACCTATGAATTATTTTAGTCACAAAATCAAAAGTCAATAAGATTAGTTTGACATGTTCTACCTAAAGTAAACCTACCTAAAGTTGTTATTCCTCTTGCAAGCCATGGGATTTTAGATGTTCCACAATCCTATCCTTTAGAAGGGTTTCTATTTTCCCACTATTGATATCAGGCTTACTGGCCTATTGTTGCCAGATTCCTCCCTACTATCTTTCTTATGAATGGGTACAACTTTTGCTAAATTCCAATATTCTGGGATAACTCCTACTTACCAGTTATTGGCTAAATATTTCTGTTTACAGTTTTGCTAGTACACTGCTAAGCTCTTTTAATAACTTTGGGTGTATCCCATCAGGCCCTTGTGACTTATTTGTCTTAAATTTAGACAGCAAACGTAGAACCTCTTCCTCTGTAAAAACACATTATGACTTTGGCCACTTCTGCAGAGTACCACAGTGGTCTCTTCCTTTTTTTTCTGCTTTTACTGACAGGCTTCCCCAAACATACTGAATTGTTAGCGCCATGTGATAACTTACAGTACCCTAAGTGTAAGGGTGTATTAACACACACAGGGTCTGCTTTGGATTTGAAATTGTAAAATCTGCAATTGTGGATCTGCAATTGCAGATTCTATGAGGCAATTCTGATGTATTTTTGACTGCTGTGTAAAATCGTCAACTGTGGATTTTACGGCAATTGCAGATCCACAATTGCGGAACCAGTGTGTGAGAATACACTCTAATGTTTTTTTTTTTTTTTTTTTTTTTTTTTTTTTTTTTATAGTTCTTCATGTCTGAATAAGGAATTAGTTAGTCAGGTGGGATACCTCATTACAATACTGTGTGTACAGAGGGGGCAATTATTTACATAAGGGGTGTGTGCTGTACACTGAGGGGTGTGTGTAAGGTCCAGGCAGCTCAGTGTACAGCACACGCACCCTTATCGAAATCATCCACTGCACACACTGTTTTGTAATGAAGTATTTGCTATGTGACTGATTCTCTACCTTCTCCCTGCTAGATATAGAGATTGGTGGGGGTTGAAGCACTGAGAATTTGACCAATCAAAACTTTTGACATGTCTGTGTGATATGTTGAAAGTTTTATTTATTTTTTTCAAATGATAGGAACATTTTGTGCTGAACTTGGATATGAGGTGTTTGTTGAACCTGATAGATCTAAAAAGGGATTGTACATGTTTTTTTTTTTTTTTTGGCAGCTAGTTATCTTTTGTGTATATTGAAGTAAACATGTATGCAAGGTTACACATGTATGTTTACACTGGTTTTAGGTACTATAGTTGTCAGAGAAACAAAAGTCAAGCTGACATTTTTTCTGTTTATGACCACCCCTACAGTACATACCGAGTGCCACTCTTGCTGCAGATGCATCATAGTTAATCCAGAATGAAACCCAAGATAGAATAGTGATCAGTATAGATGGCATGTAGGTCTGAAGTATAAAATATCCAATGTTTCTCTTAATTCGGAAACTCAGAGACAGACGAGGATAGGAACCTGAAAAAAATAGACTTTATATTAGACTTTATACAGAGGTTTACTCAAATTTTAAAACTTATAGACAGGATTGTTCATGTATTTATTATACCATTTGAGCAATGGGTATACTCCATAGCTAAACACAGAAGTAAAAAAAAAAAAGATTTGTAAATTACTTTTATTTAAAATCTTTGTCCTTCCAGTACTTAACAGTTGCTGTATGCTCCAGAGGAAGTTCTTTTCTTTTTGGATTTCTTTTTAGTCTGACAATAGTGCTTTCTGCTGACACCTCTGCCCAAGTCAGAAACTGTCCAGAGCTGGAGCAAATATTGTGGCTAAAACACTGAGATTACCAATCGCCTTGAATCTTTTTGCCCCATCCCATACTTTATCTGAAATTCTATGTTTGAGATTCATAAGAGTTTGGTCAGCCTTGCCATAGTGAATATTATCAAGAAATCTTTTTTCTTGTGTATACATGCATTTACTATATAGTCATATAACAACTCACCTACAGTTTTCCAAAACGCATATAAGATACTCTACAAAGAAAAAAAAAACTCAAAACTTCATAATGGGATAACATTCCTGGTGTAACATTTTTATAGATATAGATACAGAGATATATATTCTTAAATTCTGCAATCCAAGACATTTCTAGGGATCCCTGGCTTACAACCTTGCAAGGAGGTTTGAACTTTGGCTACCAGGGTAACATTTGGAACTTGGAATCTCAGTACAACAGTTGGAATGCCAACAAGCCAGGAAACATGACATGCTTATAGTATAAAAAATGGAGCAAAGAGTCACAGACAGGAGTCAGATAATAGGTGCCAGGTCGACAACAGGGTGAGACAGGAGTGAGTTCAGGAACAAGATGTAGGTAAATATATATTTTATATCTGTATTAATATAACATCCAATGCTGTGGCTTTGATCTAAGATTGGAGAATATTTAATAAGGAATTTTCTATAAAGGCTACAATTAACTAAGTCTTATGAGTTACCAGTGTTTAAAATTCATGGTATCTTCTAGGTCTCATTTGTTGTGTAGAAGAGAGATGTTTTCTAAGAGATGCTATTTTGGAATATCTTGATAAAAATAAATGTATGACTCCATATCAACATGAGTTTATGAGGGATCGGTCCTGTCAAACTAACCTGATCAGCTTTTATGAGACTGGACCTGGGGAAATCGCTGGATGTCGTATGTGTGAGCCTGCTAACTTTGTTAAGGCTGTATTTGTGGGAGGGGCGTGGAGTATATAACGCCCCCTGAATACAGGTGGGGCGTGTCGGGTGTTCGGCGACATGACGTTTGCGGAAGTGACGGGACAACATGTGGGGATAGGGGAGTCCGAGGGGTAAGTGCCGGTCTCCGGCTTTCAGGTATGCAGCTGGGTGCTGCAGTATTACGGCAGAAAACTCTGCCTGCCGGGCACACAGTCTTGTAGTCCGTGCCGGAATCCTGCTGTGGCATTTGAACTATACTATTCCGTATATCGACGGCTGCTCGGGTTTAGCACCGATTGGCTGCCGGCTTCACTCTGGGGACGTGATTCCTGCTGCTGGCGCAGCCTTGTAGGCTGCCTCAGCAACTACAGCAGTTATTGCAATGGGGACATTTAACCCAAATTTACATAGTGCAAGTACGCTCATGCTAAACGCATAGCATTTACGCTAATTGTACAGTCACCACGTTTAGACTGCTCATGCGCTCATAACAACCATACGGTGCTCATAGGGTTTTATACTGTGTTTACGGTCTTAGTATTTATTCTACTCGTACGGTCTTAGAATTTACGCAGCACACTGCTCATTAACATTTATTATGCACATGCGCATAGCATTTATGTTACAGTCACATTCATAGTGCTATTTAGCAAGTTTGTTTTAGTTTTATTACATGTATGCACATAGCTGATACGGCACATGCACCCTTAGCAATTATACAGCACACAAGCTCACAACATTTATACGGCACACACGCCCATAGCATTTATACGGCACGCACGCTCATAGCATTTACACGGCACGCACGCTCATAGCAGTTATACGGCACGCACGCTCATAGCATTTATACGGCATGCACGTTCATAGCATTTATACGGTATGTACGCTCACAGCATTTATACGGTACACACGATCATAGCATTATACGGTACACACGCTCATAGCATTTACATGGTACGCACGCTCTTAGCATTCATATGGCACGCATTATCACAGCATTCATATGGCACACAAGCTCATAGCATTCATACTGCGTGCACACTCATAACGTGCATACTGCATGCACGGTTGTAGCAGTATTCTGCACGCACGATCATAGCATTATACTGCACGCTCGCTCACAGCATTTATACGCTCATAGCATTGATACTGCAGGCACGCTCATAACATTCATACTGCACGCACGCTCATAGCACACATACTGCATGCTCACAGCATTTATACTGCACGCACGCTCATAGTATGTACACTGCACGCAAGCTAATAGTACGTATACTGCACGCACGCTCATAGCATTGATTCTGCACTAACGCATACTCACAACATCTATACTGCACGCATGTTCATACGGTCAATACTGCACGCACGTTCATCGTGTTAACACTTTACGCACGCTCATAGGGTTTATACTGCATGCACACTCATAGCGTTTATACTGCACGCTCGCCTATAGCATTAACACTGCAAGCATGCCTATAGCATTCATACTGTTCGTATGCTTTTAGCATTGACAGTACTCCTACACTCATTGCATTCACAATGCTCGGATGCTCATACCATTTATAAGGCATACACGCTCATAGAATTATGCTGCATGTACACCCATAGCGTTCATATTGTTTCGTACACTCTTAGTATTTATGGTGCACCTACACACAAAAATATATATATATATATAAAAAAAAATCATGAGGATGTTCACAGCATTCATACTGCACACATGTAGTTACTGTACGTACAAGTTCACGGCCCGGGTGCTTACAGCGTTCATTCAGTATGTACGCGCATGGCATTTATATGGCACATTTGCTTAGCATTAATACTGCACATCTTCATAGTTTCATACTGCATCTACTCTTATAGTATTTATGTATTGCACACACGTCCTTAGCACTGTTGCTGCACTTACGCCTGTAGCATTCATTCTGTACATACACTCATGGCGTTTTACTGTGCTACGCTCGTGGCATTTGTGCTGTTTGTATGCGCTTGGCGTTTACTGCACGTATAGTCACGGCATTTATACTGCCCCTATGCTTTTAGTGTCATGCGGCACATACGCTCATAGCAGTTATACGGTTCGCACGCCTATCCCGATAGTGCCGTACATACACACACAGTATTCTATGGCTCGTACGGTCTCCGTATGCTGCATTTAAGTCCACAGCATTATACCACACACTCATAACATGTATACTGCACTCACATGCATGTATTCTACACTCACAACATTTACACAGCACCTACATTCATAGCATTTATTCTGCATTTACGCTCATAGCATTTATACTGCACACATGATCACAGCTTTATACTGTACATACGGTCCTAGCATCCATACTGCACGCTTATATCATTTAGATCACACATATTCACACAGATTCATACTGTTCTTGTGCTCACAGCATTTATACGGCATATATGTCAAAGCTGTTACGGCATACAAGCTCATAGTGTTTATATTGCACAGGCTGCATGGTCGCTCATAACTCAGTACTGCATGTACGCTCGTAGCATTACACGGCACATACGCTCATAGCTTTATACGGTTCGTACGCCCATTGTTTTATACTGAATATACACTCACAGCATTTCATACGATCTCAGCTTCATTTTTTATAGTTTATTTAGAATTCATACTGCGTACACACTCATAGTATTATCTTGCACGTATGCTCATAGATCACATACTGCACATGCCTAGCCTTCATTCTGCAGACACGTCTCATAGAGGTATATGGTGCATACGCCCACAGCAGGCGCTTGGGCTATAGTGTGGCGAGGTATTAAATGCATAGCTTCATACTGATCATATAGTACTTATGTTCATAGCAGTCATTCAGTTCATACGTTCATATATCAGTCATACGCAGTAGCTGGGGGAGAGAATCCTGGAAGGGGTGGCTGAGTATTTAAACTAGGTGAGTGGGGGGAGGATAATAAAGCAAAGTAAGCAGACAGTGGGATGGATAGGTTAGAGAGGGGTCAGGACATAATGGTGGGTGGAGAGGAGTCCTGTGGGGGGAGGTTAAGAGCAGTGGATAAGGAGATCCATGGGTTACAAACCAGCCGTAAAAATAAATGTAGCCCGAAAAATTGTAATCCCAATAATTCAAAAAATTCCATTAGCCCCAATAACTCAATAACTACAATAAGCCCCATTAACTAAAAAAATACTGTTAGCCCCAATATCTTAAATAACAACGTTAGACCCAATAACGCAAAAAATCCCATTAGCCCCAATAACTTAAATAATAACGTAAGACTCAATAACTATATGTGTAAAACTTAATGGAAATGTAAAGTGTATGTTCACAAATGCCAGAAGCCTAGCAAATAAAATGGGGGAGCTTGAGGCCTTGATACTGGAGGAACATATTGATATAGATGGGGTCACTGAGACATGGCTAGACTCCTCGCATGACTGGACTGTCAATCTGCAGGGGTTTACAATGTTTCGCAAGGATAGAATGAACAGAAAAGGAGGTGGAGTCTGTCTGTATGTAAGAAGTGGTATGAAAGTCAGTGTGAACGATGCCATAGTGTGTGATGATTCTGAGGATGTGGAATCACTGTGGGTAGAATTACAAGAGGAGGGAAATTCTGAAAAAATTATATTTGGTGTAATCTACAGACCCCCTAATATCACTGAAGAGATAGAAGGTCGGCTGCATAAACAAATAGAGAGGGCCGCCCGGGCAGGTACAGTGGTAATAATGGGAGATTTTAACTATCCAGATATAGATTGGGGTCCGGGGTTGGCTAAAACTACAAAGGGGAGAAAATTCCTACATTTATTGCAGGATAATTTTATGGGCAGTTTGTGGAGGACCCAACAAGAAGTGATGCCTTGTTGGATCTGATCATTTCCAACAACGCAGAGCTGGTTGGTAATGTAACCTGCGGGAAAACCTTGGTAATAGCGACCACAATATAGTTACTTTTGACTTAAAATGTAGAAAACAAAGACAGACGGGGAAGGCAAAAACATATAGCTTTAAAAAGGCAAATTTCCCTGGGCTGAGAGCTGCACTACAGGACATAGACTGGGGGGAGGTGTTCTCAAATACTGATACAGAAGGTAAATGGGACATCTTTAAATCAACTCTAAATAACTATACAACTAAATATATACCAAAGGGGAACAAATATAAACGATTAAAACTAAATCCTACATGGCTGACAAATGATGTTAAAAGAGCAATAAAAAAATAAAAAAATAGCCTTCAAAAAATTCAAATCTGATGGGTCAGCTATAACATTTAACCCCTTAATAGCGGCGATGTGCGGTATTAACCCTTTAGAAGCGGCGCCGCTTCTAAAGTGAAAGTGAAAGTGACCCGGTTGCTCAGTCGGGCTGTTCGGGACCGCCGCGATCAAATCGCCGTGTCCCGAACAGCTTACAGGACACCGGGAGGGCCCTTACCTGCCTCCTCGGTGTCCGATCGGCGAATGACTGCTCCGTGTCTGAGATCCAGGCAGGAGCAGTCAAGCGCCGATAACACTGATCACAGGCGTGTTAATACACGCCTGTGATCAGGATGAGAGATCAGTGTGTGCAGTGTTATAGGTCCCTATGGGACCTTTAACACTGCAAAAAAAAAGTGTTAATAAAGGTCATTTAACCCCTTCCCTAATAAAAGTTTGAATCACCCCCCTTTTCCCATAAAAAAAATAAAACAGTGTAAAAAAAATAAATAAATAAACATATGTGGTATCGCCGCGTGCGTAAATGTCCGAACTATAAAAATATATAATTAATTAAACCGCACGGTCAATGGCGTACGCGCAAAAAATTCCAAAGTCAAAAAAAGCGCATTTTTGGTCACTTTTTATACCATTAAAAAATGAATAAAAAGCGATCAAAAAGTCCGATCAAAACAAAAATCATACCGATAAAAACTTCAGATCACGGCGCAAAAAATTAGTCCTCCTACCGCCCTGTACGTGGAAAAATAAAAAAGTTATAGGGGTCAGAAGATGACATTTTTAAACGTATAAATTTTCCTGCATGTAGTTATGATTTTTTCCAGAAGTGCTACAAAATCAAACCTATATAAGTAGGGTATCATTTTAACCGTATGGACCTACAGAATAATGATAAGGTGTCATTTTTACCGAAATATGCACTGCGTAGAAACGGAAGCCCCCAAAAGTTACAAAATGGCGTTTTTTCTTCGATTTTGTCGCACAATGATTTTTTTTTCGTTTCGCCGTACATTTTTGGGTAAAATGACTAATTTCACTGCAAAGTAGAATTGGCGACGCAAAAAATAAGCCATAAAACGGATTTTTAGGTGGAAAATTTAAAGGGTTATGATTTTTAAAAGGTAAGGAGGAAAAAACGAAAGTGCAAAAACTGAAAAATCCTGAGTCCTTAAGGGGTTAAACAGTACAAGGAGCTTAATAAAATCTTTAAAAATGTAATAAAAACAGCAAAAATTCTAAATGAGAGACAGGTGGCCAAAGAAAGCAAAACTAATCCTAAATATTTTTTTAGATATATAAATACAAAAAAAACAAGGACAGAGCATGTAGGACCCCTTAATAATGATAATGGGGAGGTTGTCACGGGCGATCAAGAGAAGGCGGAGCTACTGAATGGGTTCTTTAGTTCTGTATACACTATGGAAAAAGGAGCTGACATTGGCCAGGTCAGTGCTGGTAACACATCATGTAATGTACTGAACTGGCTTAATGTAGAGATGTTACAAGGTATGTTAAGTAAAGTAAATGTAAGCAAATCTCCAGGGCCGGATGGACTACACCCAAGAGTTCTTAGAGAGGTAAGTTCAGTAATATCTGTACCCTTGTTCATGATATTTAGAGATTCTCTGGTGTCTGGTATTGTGCCAAGGGACTGGCGCAAGGCTAATGTGGTGCCAATCTTCAAGAAGGGCTCTAGGTCTTCGCCAGGCAATTATAGACCGGTAAGTCTAACGTGCATTGTGGGTAAATTGTTTGAAGGACTTATAAGTGATTACATACAGGAATACATAGGGGATAATAGTATTATGTGATAGCCAGCATGGGTTTACTAAGGATAGAAGTTGTCAAACCAATCTAATTTGCTTTTATGAAGAGGTGAGTAGAAGCCTTGACAGAGGAATGGCTGTGGATATAGTGTTTCTGGATTTTGCCAAAGCGTTTGATACTGTCCCTCACAGACGTCTGACAGGTAAGTTAAGGTCCTTGGGCTTGGAAACTTTAGTTTGTAACTGGATTGAACACTGGCTCATGGATCGTACCCAGAGAGTGGTGGTCAATGATTCGTACTCTGATTGGTCCCCGGTAATTAGTGGTGTACCCCAAGGTTCAGTACTGGGCCCGCTGTTGTTTAATTTATTTATCAATGATATAGAGGATGGTATTAACAGCTCTGTTTCTATCTTTGCAGATGACACCAAGCTTTGTAGCACGGTACAGTCTATAGAGGATGTGCATAAGTTACAAGATGACTTGGATAGACTAAGTGTCTGGGCATTCACTTGGCAAATGAGGTTCAATGTGGATAAATGTAAAGTTATGCATCTGGGTACTAATAACCTGCATGCGTCGTATGTCTTAGGGGGGATTAAACTGGCAGAGTCACTGGTAGAGAAGGATCTGGGTGTACTTGTAGATCACAGACTACAGAATAGCATGCAATGTCAGGCTGCTGCTTCCAAAGCCGACAGGATATTGTCATGTATAAAAAGAGGCATGGACTCGAGGGACAGGGACATAATACTCCCCCTTTATAAAGCATTGGTACGGCCTCACCTGGAATATGCTGTTCAGTTTTGGTCGCCTGTTCATAAAAGGGACACTGCGGAGTTGGAAAGGGTGCCGAGACGCACGACTAAACTAATATGGGGCATGGAACATCTTAGCTATGAGGAGCGATTAAAGGAGTTACAATTGTTTAGTCTTGAGAAGAGACGTTTAAGGGGGGATATTATAAACGTATATAAGTATATAAATGGCCCATACAAAAAATATGGAGAAAAACTGTTCCAGGTTAAACCCCCCCAAAGGACGAGGGGGCACTCCCTCCGTCTGGAGAAGAAAAAGTTTAGTCTCAAGGGGCGACACGCCTTCTTTACCGTGAGGACTGTGAATTTATGGAACGGTCTACCTCAGGAACTGGTCACAGCAGGAACAATTAACAGCTTTAAAACAGGGTTAGATACATTCCTGGAACAAAATAACATTAATGCTTATGTAGAATTATAAAACTACATCCCTTTCCCTTATCCCCTTACACCCTTCACTTCAATTCCCTGGTTGGACTTGATGGACGTAAGTCTTTTTTCAACCATACTAACTATGTAACTATGTAACCTAATGTGGGGGAACTATAACCTAATGTGGGGGAACTACAACCTAATGTAGGGGAACTACAACCTAATGTGGGGAAATACATCCTAATGTGGAGGAACATACTGCCAACCTAATGTGGGGGAACTACAACCTAATGTGGGGGAACTATACTGCCTACCTAATGTGGGGGAAGTGCAACCAAATGTGGGGGAACTATACTGCCAACCTAAGGTGGGGGAACTACAACCTAATGTTGGGGAACAATGCTGCCAACCTAATGTGGGGGAACTACAACCTAATGTGGGGGAACTACAACCTAATGTGGGGGAACAGTACTGCCAACCTAATGTTGGGGAACAATACTGCCAACCTAATGTGGGGGAAATACAACCTAATGTGGGGGAACTAAAACCTAATGTGCAGGAACTATACTGCCAACCTAATGTGAGGGAGCTATACTGCCTATTAGTGATGAGCGACATAGGCCATATTCATATTCTATTTATCCATTTCTTCCAAATTAGTTCACATTTATCTGCTAAACCCCTTTTTAAGTATATTGCTTTCTCCCAAGCCACTATCTTCATTTTTTTAATAAAATACATTTTAGTTGGAAGGTTCGAGTCCTTCCAAAATAATTTAATAACATTTTTTGCAAAGTAATGCAGTTTAAACAGTTTAACATCTAAATTTGTATGAGGCATTCACCACAAAACGTCTGAATCTAAGTAATCCAAAAGTTTTAGATTTCAGATTGCAGCTCCTAAGTCTCCTGCACAATGAGAGTAATTGGAATCAGAGATTGGGTTATATTTAGCAGATGCCATAATTGTTTGCTTACAACTGTGGTGCCCCACAGTACTCTGAACATTCATGGGTATATGAATAAGCCCAATTGTTGGGGTAAACATATAACCCTACATTAAATCATAAGCCTAATTGTCGGCATTTATATGCATAGCAATACATTTGTGTTTCTTTCATAAGATGTGGGCAGCATACACTGTAGATACCATCAAGTGGGCTTAGATGTTCAGTAGAACCCTTATAGCTGATTTAAAGAGTGTTAAAAGAGTAAAAAACTGAGACCTTATGAGCTGTGTTTTTAAATCATTTTATTTCCTACTCATCTGGTTATTATTATTTAGTTTTCAATAAAAGTATAATTGTAATCTTATGACACTGGAATTATTCATTAACCCCTAGGGGTTATCTGTTTATTAGCACTAAAGTAATTTTGTTACTTCCACTACTGAGCAAGTTTGTATATTGTATATGGAACTCAAGTTATGTTAAAGTGACACCTACTGGTCACAGTAAGGCTATGTTCAGACGGCAGAATTTCTGTGCGGAATTCCACTTTGGACTCCCTTATGGAGATTCCTCAGCAGCAACGTTGATTTCAAAGCAACGTATATTAGTTATGACTAAACGTCTACAAATAATACTACCCCCTAAGGCTATTAGACCAAAAATATCAAAAGAACTAGAGGTATAAAACATAACCAATAATTGGTTTCATAGGAAATGTAAAATATGTGTAGCTCACTTAGGATAAAAGAAATAATGTGCTTGAGGTTAAAGGTGTTGCCTTCACCCAAAAGGCCTAATGTAATATGTAGAAATTATAAATATAAAATATTTATGTGAACCAGTCCTCAAAAGCACAGGGGAGAGAAAAAGGAAAAGACTAGTGGAGATGGGATCCAAGAAATGGTCTTTATTATATAAAAAGGATATATATGACCAATCGCCTAGCAGGGCCCTTGCTAAAGGCGAATGGCATATACTGGGTAAAAAAAAAATAGATATAATAAAAAATACAGAATATAGTAGGATTAAAATGAAATAAATATGATGGGTAAGTAGCACCAAAGAAAATTCATTAATTAAATATCTGCTGCATATATCAGGAGAAAACGTTCTCAGTCCATATAATTCATAGGGATATTTCAATGAAAAATCCACAAGAAATGTCCAGAATGAAAAGTCACAATTAGTTTGGGTGTGTCCGGAGTAACGGTATACCGTTACTCCGGACACACCCAAACTAATTGTGACTTTTCATTCTGGACATTTCTTGTGGATTTTTCATTGAAATATCCCTATGAATTATATGGACTGAGAACGTTTTCTCCTGATATATGCAGCAGATATTTAATTAATGAATTTTCTTTGGTGCTACTTACCCATCATATTTATTTCATTTTAATCCTACTATATTCTGTATTTTTTATTATATCTATTTTTTTTTTTTACCCAGTATATGCCATTCGCCTTTAGCAAGGGCCCTGCTAGGCGATTGGTCATATATATCCTTTTTATATAATAAAGACCATTTCTTGGATCCCATCTCCACTAGTCTTTTCCTTTTTCTCTCCCCTGTGCTTTTGAGGACTGGTTCACATAAATATTTTATATTTATAATTTCTACACAATAATTGGTTTCAGATTAAAAACAACCACATAAAGAAATAGTGACTTCCCAAGGTTAAAAAGAAAAAAATCACAATTATTATTTTTTTTTAAATATAATTTACAAATAAATCACATACCAGACCACAGGTACCTATAACTGGTTATTAAAGGGTAGCTCCCACCATCCTATTTTTTTTTTTTGCTAGCCCGTTCCCCCCCCCCCCCGCGACGGCACTAGCCTGTTCCCTCCTCCCCCCCCCGCCCCGCATACCCCGTTCCCTCATTACACTTGCAGTTACTGCAGAGTCCGGCAGTGGGCGTGCAGGGACAGCGGCGGCAACGAGGTGGCGGCGGTGATGTGCGGGAGGAGTGGCCTCCCAGCCAGTGGCCGGGGAGCCAATGCGCTCGCTCCCGCCTGTCTGATTGACAGGCAGGGAGCGAGTGCAGCCTAACTGAAAAAGGACTGATTGCCACTCCAAAATCAGTCCTTTTTCAGTAGCCATTTTTTAAATGTAAATTAAACCTTTTTAATGAAAAAAAAAATAATAAAAGTATATTAGAGATATGTTGTAGTACATAAGTATTACAACATATCAAAAAAGAAAGTTGGTGACAGTGCCCATTTAACTCAGCCTAAACAACACATATTTAGCGCCATCCAGTAGTTAAATAACTAAACAAAAAAGCTAATGCTGGGAATAATTGAAGTCTCTCAATAGGTCCCCAAGGCATGCAACCTTCATTAGTTAGATATGAAATTCAACAGGGGGATCTGCACCCCTAACACAAGCAAAGGTTCTCAACGCACGTTTCTGCCCCCAATGTGGATAAAAAACTACATAGGGGCGTCCTCAAGAGAACCAAATCAAATGTAATAGTTCCATGTCATAATAGAAAGTACAAAACAGTACAAAAAGTGTCCATGGCTGATTTCAATGTATCAAGAGAAGCCAAGGAGGACCAGATTGAGCATCAGGTAATGTACAGAACAACATATTTAAACCACCTCAGACAGTGTGTACCACCAATGCTATGGAATCTGCATGTGGAACCTGCAAACAAACATTTGGATAGATGTAACCTATCATAGTATACATAGTAAGACTTACCTACTAGATGGTAGCCAAGATTTCAATGCTCACATTACTGAGGCACTATATTATAAATTCTGAACAAGAGCCCAGATGCAAGACATGGTCCCTACAAGTTAGCAATGCTGACATCAATAAACAAAACCGCTGATAGTAAAAATATATGGGCATGTGCCAATGTCCAACAAAAATGCATCACTTACTTTACAAGCCACCATAATCAGCTAAAAGGGATTTGCAGAAGTCGTGCAGTGGCCGGTCACCAAGAGATTCCTCGGCACTGGCATGCTAGTGTGCACGCCGGGATCTAACAGGAAACAAACGGACTGCTTCCGGGTCATAACCCAGAGCCGCCCGTCTCTCATGACGCATTGGGAAAGGAGCAGGCCAAGAAGCACTGTTAGCGCTCAGCATTCATAGTGGGGTGCAGAACGGACGTTAATTAGCTATATATGCTGGCTCAATGGATGGACAAAAAGACGGACCCAGCAGGAACATGACGGGATGAAGTAAGAGAAGTAGATCAAAGGCCATGACACAGTAGTGAACGAAATACAATAAAGTTACTAACAAATAATGTTGTCTGTGTTATTACAAAAAGAGAAAGGAGGGGAAAGGGGGAAGGATAATCCAAGGTTAGTTGGAAGCAATAAATAAGGGGGATAAAGGGAAATGAACAGTAAATAGATTCCACCAAGATGTATACATATATATTTTAGGTGGGCAAGAAGCAGTTGTAATAATAAATGTAATTAACTAATTTAAGTCATAATGGTTACATGCTTTTAGTAGTATTAAGACCAAACAAAAACATAGATGACTAGAGGGTACTAGTTTAGGTTCAGAGGTAGGAGGCCTATTGGGGTAGGGGGGTGGATAAAAAAGTAGGGACCTAAGGGCCTAACTCTACCCTTGTTAACCCCTATAATACCACCCTGACAACTGCATGGCATTGACGTCCTTATAAGGATGGTACCGTTAAACAGGAACCTCCTAAGCAACCCTAAATGACCCTACTCTATGAACGTGGTCTCACTTTGTTGACCAACTAAGGCCATTTCCTGACTACCTGATAACACCTTCGACACACCTCTCATGTAGGACCACCAAAGTAATTAGATAAAGGGGGCAAACATAAGTTTCTAGTTCAAGCAATGTGGGGAAACTGAATTAAGTTCAAATATCCACCTACACTCGTGTTGTTGAAGAATTCTATCAAAATTGAACCTTCTCTATGCCCATAAATTGAATAAGTTTGTGGTGTCCCTGGTGGTAAGCGTTCATGTGGTTTGCTACTGGTGTATCTTTCTTGTTTCAAATGTCCCCCAAATGTTCGTTTTCCTAAGCTCCCGAAACAGTTTCCCCACATATTTCTTATCATATGGGCAGACTTCAAGATAGACTACATCTTTTTTACTGCAATTGATAAATTGCTTAAGACGGTAAAGTTTTCCTGTAGTTTCGAACAGGCCGACAGTGCCCACAAGGGTTGGAGCCAGTGCCCGATGCTGAAATCAGCCAAGTAACATTCAAAGAGGATTGTGATGATAGAAAGCTATGTACCAGGGAGTCTCCTAAGCTATAGCCTTTTACGGAATGTAATTGCCGGGGTTTCTCCCATCACAACTGCCAGGTCAGGGTCCAGTCTCAAAATGTGCCAATGTTTAAACAACGTATTCCTTATATCAGAAGCAGCTTCAAATGTACCTATTATTCTTATATGCCTGAGGTATAAACATCTGTTCCCTTGATTGGTCCCAGGCAAACTGAAAAGCAGGTTTTAAAATATAATCTGGATAACCCCTCTCATGAAAAGTTTCCTAAGATCTTTAGCATTTTTGGATGGAGATACTGCCATTTCAGAATCCCCCATTTATGGGGGACCGGGTGCCAGCTCTCCCATCTCAGGAGGCTGTTCATTTTTTTTTTTTTCCAAATCCAACACTTTATTGAACTGTAAAAATCAAGGATACAGAAAATGAAGGGTGGGTGGGGCACATGGTAAACAATTATGATAAGGAAATCACCTCACGCAGGAGGGGAGGAGCAATAAAACAGACTTAAGAATGGTGTACAATGACACAGATTAGTATATGCAGGGAGCCTTTCAGCAAACAGATAATGATGTGTACATCTGAAGTAATTAGTACGCAAGTGGGTAAGTGAAGGTTTATTATTTTAATTGTGGCAGTCAGAGCATAATGGAAGAATAAAAAATATTGTCAGATAACCCCTTTAATCCTTAAGGACCCAAGCTAATTAGGCCTGTACGCCTTTTAAGGCATAAGCCTGTTTTTTCAAATCTGGGATGTGTGACTTTATTAGAGAAAAACACTGGTAATATTTTGCCAGTCAAAACAATTCTGACATTGTTTTTTTGTCATAAGTTGTACTACATGTACATAGTAAAAGTAAGTCCATATAATTTATATATATATATATATATATATATATATATATATATATATATATATATATATTAGAGAGGCAGTGGGAGATTAGGGAGGTAAACAAGTGGCTCAGAAGCTGGTGTAGGAAGGAGGGGTTTGGGTTCATGGAGAACTGGGCCGACTTCACTGTCGGCTACCAGCTCTACCGTAGGGACGGGCTGTACCTCAATGGGGAGGGTGCAGCTGTGCTTGGAGGGAAGATGGCTAGAAGGGTTGAGGAGTGTTTAAACTAGGGACTTGGGGGGAGGGAACCTACAGCAAAGAGGGGGAAGATAGTGTAGATAGAGAGGGGGGACTTAATAATGTACCTGGGGGAGGAGCGGAGGGAGGGGTTAGAATAGTTAATAGGAATAGGCTTCATAGGAAAATAAAACTTACACCCTTGAATCCCATTAACCCCAATAACATAAAGGAGGAAATGTAAAGTGTATGTTCACAAATGCCAGAAGCCTAGCAAATAAAATTGGGGAGCTTGAGGCCTTGATACTGGAGGAACATATTGATATAGTTGTGTTCACTGAGACATGGCTGGACTCCTCGCATGACTGGGCTTTCAATCTGCAGGGGTTTACATTGTTTCGCAAAGATAGAATGAACAGAAAAGGTGGTGGACTCTGTCTGTATGTAAGAAGTGGTATGAAAGTCAGTGTGAACGATGTCATAGTGTGTGATGATTCTGAGGAGTTGGAATCAATGTGGGTAGAATTACAAAAGGAGGGAAATACTGAAAAAATATTTGGTGTAATCTACAGACCCCCTAATATCACTGAAGGTCGGCTGCATAAACAAATAGAGAGGGCCGCCCGGGCAGGTACAGTGGTAATAATGGGAGATTTTAACTATCCATATATAGATTGGGGTCCGGGGTTGGCTTAAACTACAAAGGGGCGACAATTCCTAAATTTATTGCAGGATAATTTTATGGGCCAGTTTGTGGAGGACCCAACAAGAAGTGATGCCTTGTTGGATCTGATCATTTCCAACAAAGCAGAGCTGGTTGGTGATGTAACTGTGCGAGAAAACCTTGGTAATATAGTTACTTTTGACTTAAAATGTAGAAAACAAAGACAGGCGGGGAAGGCAAAAACATATAACTTTAAAAAGGCAAACTTCCCTGAGCTGAGAGCTGCACTACAGGACATAGACTGGGGGGAGGTATTCTCAAATACTGATACAGAAGGTAAATGGGACATCTTTTAATCAACTCTAAATAACTATACAGCTAAATATATACCAAAGGGGAACAAATATAAACGATTAAAACTAAATCCTACATTACTGACAAATGATGTTAAAAGAGCAATAAAACACAAAAAAATAGCTTTCAAAAAATACAAATCTGATGGGTCAGCTATAACATTTAAACAGTACAAAGAGCTTAATAAAATCTGTAAAAATTTAATAAAAACAGCAAAAATTCAAAATGAGAGACAGGTGGCCAAAGAAAGCAAAACTAACCCTAAATATTTTTTTAGATACATAAATGCAAAAAAAACAATGACAGAGCATGTAGGACCCCTTAATAATGATAATGGGGAGGTTGTATATACTAAGGAAGAAGGAGCTGACATTGGCCAGGTCAGTGCTGGTAACACATCATGTAATGTACTGAACTGGCTTAATGTAGAAATGGTACAAGGTAAGTTAAGTAATATAAATGTAAGCAAATCTCCAGGGCCAGATGGACTACACCCAAGAGTTCTTAGAGAGGTAAGTTCAGTAATATCTGTACCCCTGTTCATGAGATTTAGAGATTCACTGGTGTCTGGTATTGTGCCAAGGGACTGGCGCAAGGCGAATGTGGTGCCAATCTTCAAAAAGGGCTCTAGGTCTTCCCCAGGAAACTATAGACCGGTAAGTCTAAAGTGCATTGTAGGTAAATAGTTTGAAGGACTTATAAGGGATTACATACAGGATACATACATAGGGAATAATTGTATTATAAGTGATAGCCAGCATGGGTTTACTAAGGATAGAAGTTGTCAAACCAATCTAATTTGCTTTTATGAAGAAGTGAGTAGAAGCCTTGACAGAGGAATGGCAGTGGATATAGTGTTTCTGGATTTTGCTAAAGCGTTTGATACTGTCCCTCATAGACGTCTGACAGGTAAGTTAAGGTCTTTGGGTTTGGAAACTTTAGTTTGTAACTGGATTGAACACTGGCTCATGGATCGTACCCAGAGAGTGGTGGTCAATGATTCGTACTCTGATTGGTCCCCGGTTATTAGAGGTGTGCCCCAAGGTTCAGTACTGGGACCGCTGTTGTTTAATTTAATTATCAATGATATAGAGGATGGTATTAACAGCTCTGTTTCTATCTTTGCAGATGACACCAAGCTTTGTAGCACGATACAGTCCATAAAGGATGTGTTTAGGTTACAAGATGACTTGGATAGACTAAGTGTCTGGGCATCCACTTGGCAAATGAGGTTCAATGTGGATAAATGTAAAGTTATGCATCTGGGTACTAATAACATGCATACGTCGTATGTCTTAGGGGGGATTAAACTGGCAGAGTCACTGGTAGAGAAGGATCTGGGTGTACTTGTAGATCACAGACTACAGAATAGCATGCGATGTAAGGCTGCTGCTTCCAAAGCCGGCAGGATATTGTCATGTATAAAAAGAGGCATGGACTCAAGGGACAGGGACATAATACTCCCCCTTTTTTTGTGCAATTTGCGCAAGAGTTTTTTGCTTCTTTTTTTGCGCAAAATCTGACAGAATTCTTTATAGCCATGTCTACGGTTAAGTTTACCATAGAGCACTTTCTATTGTAAAATTAAATTTATTAACATTTTTCTTGCGCATTTGGAGGACACGAGGTGGAGGACACGTACCAAAGTGTTCCAAAGTATCTGAGAATTATATTAACTATTTTGTGACAGTTAGGACTACTACTCCCATCATGGATAGACTCTGCGCATGATGGGAGTTACAGTCCAGGAGCTGAGGTGCAGATCGCACCGGGTCATTCTCCAGAGACCTGCTGCGATCCGCATTTATTAACTGTAAAACTGGTGGCACATGCGACTACACTGCACTGCCCGCTGCCTCCTGTATACGCTGTCACATTTCATAATCCATGCCCAGGAGATAGGAGCTCAATCAGAGCTCCTGTCTCCCGGCGGCGAGGATTATGAATTATGAGCGGTGTATACAGGAGTCGGCAGCCAGCGCAGTGGAGCCTCTTGTTCTGCCGGCTTTTACAGTTAATAAATGCGGATCGCAGAGGGCCTCTGGAGAATGACCCGGTGCGATCTGCACCTCAGCCCCTGGACTACAACTCCCATCATGAACAGATTCTGTCTCATGATGGGAGTAGTTGTAGGACCGCAGCACTGAGGGATGGTACTTGCACATCCCTCGGCTGTGGGACTTTTAGGACTACTACCCCCATCAACGACAGACTCCGTCCACGATGGGAGTTATAGTCCAGGGGCTGTGGTTCAGATCGCAGCAGGTCATTCTCCAGAGTTAACAAGCCAGCGGCATATGCAACTACACTGCATTGCCTGCCGGCTCCAGGCTCCTGTATACATTTCTCATAATTCATAATCTCCGCCGCCGGTAGATGGGAGCTCTGATTGGTGAAAAGCTATTCACCAATCAGAGCTCCTGTCTCCCGCTGGCGGCAATTATGAATTATGAGAGATGTATACAGAAGCCTGGAGCCGGTTGGCAGGGCAGTGTAGCCGCATGTGCCACTGACTTTTACAGTTAATAAATGCAGATCGCAGTGGGTCTCTGGAGAATGACCCGGCGTGATCTGCACCTCAGCCCCTGGACTATAACTCCCATCATGGATGGAGCCTGTCCATGATGGGAATAGTAGTCCTAAAGGTGGCATAGCCGGGGATGTGCAAGTGCCATCTCACAGCGCTGCGGTACTACAACTACTCCCATCATGGGACAGACTTTGTCCCATGATTGGAGTAGTAGTCCAAGGGCAGAGGGACAGACCAAACTACACAGTCCAGGCCTGACTCTGTTCTCATTATGAGTTTTGCATAATGGGAACAGAGCCTTTCTGGTAGTGTGTTCCCAAACAGTGAGACTCCAGCTGTTGCTTAACTACAGCCCCCATGATGGGAGTTGTAGTTTAGCAACAATTGCAGGCTCGCTGTTTAGGAACACGCTGCATTATGTGCGCTTTCCCCAGAGGAGAGCGTAAGAATGTACTAACCCATATTCCTTGTTTTTCTTTTCCTCTCATTTCAGATACCTGAATGCAGAGGACTACGTCAGATTCGGTAGACTGCGACGATGACCAGTGTTTTTATTTTTTTTCAATAAAATGGTTAACGAGGGCTGTGGGGGAGTGTTTTTTTTTTTTCAATGTGTTGTGTTTTTTAAAATTGAATTTTCAGGCTTAGTAGTGGAAGCTGTCTTATAGACAAAATCCATTACTATGCCAGGGCTTAGCGTTAGCCCCAAAATCAGCTAATGCTAACCTCTAATTATTACCCCGGTACCCACCGCCACAAATGTGTCTGGAAGAGCTGGTACCAACAGGCCCGGTGCTCCTGGGCCTAGGCAGTAACAGGCTGACGTTATTTATGCTGGGGAGGGCCAGTAACAATAATCCTTGCCCACCCTGGTAAGTCAGGCTGTTGCTGCTTGGTTGGTATCTGGCTGATACTGAAAATAGGGGGACCCCTATGCGGTTTTTTATTTTTTATTATTTTAAATAAATGTAAAAAACGTGTGTGGTTCCCCCATTTTTTCATTATCAGCGAGATACCAACCAAGCAGCAACAGCCTGATGTTACCAGGGTGGGCAAGGACCATTGTTACTGGCCCTCCCCAACCTAAATAATGCCAGCCTGTTACTGCCTAGGCCCAGGAGCACCATTTTTGACTCTCTGAGCCTGTTGGTACCGGCTCTTCCTGGCACCCCTGTGGCGGTGGGTAACGGGGAGCAATAATTGGGGTTACCTGATTTTGAGGCTAACGCTTGGCCCTGGCTTAGTACTGGATTCTGTCTACAAGATGGCTTCCACTACTAAGCCTGAAAATTCAATTATAAAAAACACAACACAAAAAACACTCCCCAACAGCCCTCGTTAACCCTTTTATTGACATAATAAAACGCTGTTCATCATTGCAATCTGCCAAATCTGACGTAGTCCTCCACATTCACGTATCTAAAATTAGAAGAAAACAAAAACAATAAAATTACAAACATTTCTGTGATTTCTACACTATCAAAAAGCTGGTGTGAAATGTTTTATGTAAACTGGACTCTCACCCCTTCGAAAATATCATGTAAAGCAGACAATATACATGGACACGTCCACTTTTGCAAAACTGATGTGAACAGTGTAAACCGCGGCACAAAGCTCTTTGAAAATGTGGTCGATACTTTTCGCACCAAAATTCATTTTTTTTTTTGGCTGCAAAATTCTTTGAGAATCTCCCCCCTCTGTGTATGTGTACTTTATAAAAATTTATGATTTTACTATTGTGCAGAGTTTTGTTCGGCGCACACTGCTGCTCTGGCACATCTAGCTATGTAAGCAGTGTACTGCTGGAAAATGCCACAGCTCTGTGAAGTGTGAGGTAGAGAAGGAGTGCACAGTAGAGCGAGGGGGGGGCGTTTCTATATTTGCACAAAATGTATCAAAGGAGTGCACAACTTTAGTAAATCTTGAGCAAGAGTGTAAATTAGACAAGCAGTGTAAAGGGGTAGATCTGTGTCTACAATGGACACCTAATGATACATTTCCCCCTATATGACAATTTTTTGTTAACATTTTTTTAAATCAACATTTTAAATGTATTAGGCCCTAACAATTTTACTTGAAATTTTTTACATTTTGGAAAAGTTTTGATGATAAGCAAGGTTTGCAGAACTGAGTTTGTAGAACACAGGAACCCCCCCACACCCTAATGAGCCCATTTTAAAAACTAGACCCCTTGAGGTATTCACCAGGGGATATAAAGAGTATTTTAGAGATATAAAAAAAAACATTTTGGCAGGAAGTTTTACAGTCAGTGAAAAAAATATTAAGCTTTTTTTTCACAAATACATCATTTGTGGGATGTATTTTTTGTACATCACTTCTGAAATGGAGAAAATGCACCCTAACATTTATTACACTGTTCATCCTGTGTTTAGCAATACCCCTAAGTGTCTGGCTGCATGGTAGGACCCAGGAGGAGAGGAGATTAGGCTTTAATGCATCATCTAAGGTCAAATGAATTATAGGCTGCACTCCATGCCTGCAAAGGATTCTAGCTACCAGAACCATACTGCACCCCCACAAGTGAACCCATTTTAGAAACGACACCCCCTAAGTTAGTGACCTAGACCAAAAGTAAGTACTTGGTGTCCTTTTTGTGTGGCTGGCATTATTTATTGAGTCAGTGTAAAAAAATTGAAATGTGCTATTTTTCACCAATACATCATTTGTGGGACATTTTTTGTACATTGCTTCTGAAATGAAAGAAATGCACACCATATTTTAAAACGCTATTTGCCCCTGTTCTGCAATACCCCTGCTTAGGCCGTAATTGGTTGCTTTGCCACATGGTAGGAACCAGAAAGAGAAGGAGCGCCATTTGGCTTTTAGGACATCATCTTAAAAGTTATAGGCCTTACTCCATGCCTGAAAAGGATTGAAGCTGGTAGAACCATACTGCTCCCCACAAGAGATACCATTTTAATAACTATACCCTTAAAGTATTAACTCAGGCTATTAGTGAGTCCTTTGAGTCCTTTTTGTGTTGATGGTATTAGCATAAATCTGTAAATTAGTTAAACAGATTTGTAAATTACTTCTATTAAAAAATCTTAATCCTTCCAATAGTTATTAGCTTCTGAAGTTGAGTTGCTGTTTTCTGTCTAACTGCTTTCTGATGACTCACGTCATGGGAGCTGTCCAGCTCCTATGGGGATATTTTCCCATCATGCAAGGGATATTCTCCCATCATGCACAGCTCCCGGGACGTGACATCATCATTGAGCAGTTAGACAGAAAACTTCAGAAGCTAATAACTATTGGAAGGATTAAGATTTTTTAATAGAAGTAATTTACAAATCTGTTTAACTTTCCGGAGCCAGTTGATATATAAAAAAAAGTTTTTGCCTGGAATACCCCTTTAAGCACCAGCTCAATATATGAGAAGTATCCAATGGTGACTGTTACGCCTAGCGCTCCGGGTCCCCGCTCCTCCCCGGAGCGCTCACGGCGTCTTTCTCCCTGCAGCGCCCCGGTCAGTCCCGCTGACCGGGAGCGCTGCACTGTTTTGGCCGTTGGGGATGCGATTCGCACAGCGGGACGCACCCGCTCGCGAGTCGCATCCCAGGTCACTTACCCGTCCCGGTCCCCTGCTGTCATGTGCTGGCGCGCGCGGCTCCGCTCTCTAGGGCGCGCGCGCGCCAGCTCTCTGAGACTTAAAGGGCCAGTGCACCAATGATTGGTGCCTGGCCCAATTAGCTTAATTGGCTCCCACCTGCTCCCTGCCTTTATCTAGTCTCCTCCCTTGCACTCCCTTGCCGGATCTTGTTGCCTTGTGCCAGTGAAAGCGTTTAGTGTGTCCAAAGCCTGTGTACCTGAACTTCTGCTACCCATCCTGACTACGAACCTTGCCGCCTGCCCCCGACCTTCTGCTACGTCTGACCTTGCTTCTGCCTACTCCCTTGTACCGCGCCCATCTTCAGCAGCCAGAGAGGTGAGCCGTTGCTAGTGGATACGACCTGGTCACTACCGCCGCAGCAAGACCATCCCGCTTTGCGGCGGGCTCTGGTGAAAACCAGTAGTGGCTTAGAACCGGTCCACTAGCACGGTCCACGCCAATCCCTCTCTGGCACAGAGGATCCACTACCTGGAAGCCGAATCGTGACAGTAGATCCGGCCATGGATCCCGCTGAGGTGCCGCTGCCAAGTCTCGCTGATCTTCCCACGGTGGTCGCTCAGCAATCGCAGCAGATTGCCCAACAAGGACAGCAGCTGTCGCAGTTGACCGCCATGTTACAGCAAATTCTGCCCCTGCTACAGCAGCAACCATCTCCTCCGCCAGCTCCTGCACCTCCTCCGCAGCGAGTGGCCGCTCCTAACCTCCGCTTGTCCCTGCCGGACAAATTTGATGGGGACTCCAGACTCTGCCGTGGATTTTTGTCTCAGTGTTCCCTGCATATGGAGATGTTGTCAGACTTGTTTCCTACAGAACGGTCTAAGGTGGCGTTCGTAGTAAGCCTTCTTTCAGGAAAGGCCTTGTCTTGGGCCACACCGCTCTGGGACCGCAATGATCCTGCCACAGCCACAGTCCAGTCCTTTTTTGCTGAAGTCCGAAGTGTCTTTGAGGAACCTGCCCGAGCCTCTTCTGCTGAGACTGCCCTGCTGAACCTGGTCCAGGGTAATTCTTCCGTTGGCGAGTACGCCATACAATTCCGTACTTTTGCATCTGAACTATCCTGGAATAATGAGGCTCTCTGCGCGACCTTTAAAAAAGGCCTATCCAGTCGCATCAAGGATGTGCTGGCCGCACGAGAGATTCCTGCCAACCTCCAAGAACTCATCCATTTGGCTACCCGCATTGACATGCGTTTTTCTGAGCGACACCAAGAGCTCCGCCAGGAAAAAGACTTAGATCTCTGGGCACCTCTCCCACAGCATCCTTTGCAGTCTATGCCTGGGCCTCCCGCCGAGGAGGCCATGCAAGTGGATCGGTCTCGCCTGACCCAGGAAGAGAGGAATCGCCGTAGAGAAGAAAATCTCTGTCTGTACTGTGCCAGTACCGAGCATTTCTTGGTGGATTGCCCTATCCGTCCTCCACGCCTGGGAAACGCACGCACGCACCCAGCTCACGTGGGTGTGGCATCTCTTGGTTCTAAATCTTCTTCTCCACGTCTCACGGTGCCCGTGCGGATTTCTCCTACAGCCAACTCCTCCCTCTCAGCCTTGGCCTGCTTGGACTCTGGTGCCTCCGGGAATTTTATTTTGGAGTCCTTTGTCAATAAATTCTGCATCCCGGTGACCCGTCTCGCCAAACCGCTCTACATTTCCGCGGTCAACGGAGCCAGATTGGACTGCACCGTGCGTTACCGCACAGAACCCCTCCTGATGTCTATCGGACCCCACCACGAAAGGATTCAGTTCTTCATTCTCCCCAGTTGTACCTCTGAGGTCCTCCTCGGTCTGCCATGGCTCCGGCTTCATTCCCCCACCCTTGATTGGACCACCGGGGAGATAAAGAACTGGGACTCTGCCTGCCATAGGAAGTGCCTCTCCCCCCCTCCCAGTCCCGTCAGGCAAACCTCTGTGCCTCCTCATGGCCCCCGTCCTGGTGTCACACTGCCCCGTGCCCGGCTTCGCCCTCTGCCCTCCCTCCCCATTCCCACTCCTGCTGTACTGCCTGCCGTTGAGGAAACCCTCCATTCTTTCCCGGGGTCCTCATCCCAGGGGAGGCAGTTGCCGGTCAAAGAAAAGGGGAGACCTAAGGGGGGGGGTACTGTTACGCCTAGCGCTCCGGGTCCCCGCTCCTCCCCGGAGCGCTCACGGCGTCTTTCTCCCTGCAGCGCCCCGGTCAGTCCCGCTGACCGGGAGCGCTGCACTGTTTTGGCCGTTGGGGATGCGATTCGCACAGCGGGACGCACCCGCTCGCGAGTCGCATCCCAGGTCACTTACCCGTCCCGGTCCCCTGCTGTCATGTGCTGGCGCGCGCGGCTCCGCTCTCTAGGGCGCGCGCGCGCCAGCTCTCTGAGACTTAAAGGGCCAGTGCACCAATGATTGGTGCCTGGCCCAATTAGCTTAATTGGCTCCCACCTGCTCCCTGCCTTTATCTAGTCTCCTCCCTTGCACTCCCTTGCCGGATCTTGTTGCCTTGTGCCAGTGAAAGCGTTTAGTGTGTCCAAAGCCTGTGTACCTGAACTTCTGCTACCCATCCTGACTACGAACCTTGCCGCCTGCCCCCGACCTTCTGCTACGTCTGACCTTGCTTCTGCCTACTCCCTTGTACCGCGCCCATCTTCAGCAGCCAGAGAGGTGAGCCGTTGCTAGTGGATACGACCTGGTCACTACCGCCGCAGCAAGACCATCCCGCTTTGCGGCGGGCTCTGGTGAAAACCAGTAGTGGCTTAGAACCGGTCCACTAGCACGGTCCACGCCAATCCCTCTCTGGCACAGAGGATCCACTACCTGGAAGCCGAATCGTGACAGTGACATGTCAAAAAAGGGATGCCAACATATACTGTAGTGGTCTCAGTCATTTTGGTGGCCAGAACTGAGTCATCTAGTGACTCTGTTAGGGCCGCTTCCCTCTAGTATACTCTAATTTAGTGGGACAAAGTAGCACAACAGACTATGCTATAGTGTATGTACCGGTAAATTAGCGTATACTAGTGGGAAGTGGCCCTAATGGAGACACTAAATGACTTTGTTCGGGCAACGGAAATGAATGAGACTGCTACAGTATACGTCGACATCACTTTTTTGATATGATGCTGACGGATACTTCTAACATACTGAAAAAATGCAGTATGAGCAGGGAATTTGTAAAATGATATTTAGTACATGTATTTTAATTGTATATTTATTTTCATTTTCTATTTAATTTAATTTTTATTTGTATATTTATTTATACACACATTTATTTAAACTTTTCCCATTGATTCGTTTTTTATGTTTTGGAATACTTAGTATTCCAAAGCATTGCAGTAATATACTGCCTATCATTGCTACACTCTGGCACATCCTAATACTGGCAGGAGCTGAAGGCAGACCTGGGGCCTATGTCAGGATCCCAGCTGCCATGGTGAGCACCAACACCCCAGGATCACGTTGCAGAGTGCTGATGAAGATACAGAGGGAGCTCTGTCAAACTCCTTACAGCTTGCGGTTGCTTCCAACTGCAGCTGTAAGGGTTAAACTGCCAGGATCGAAGTTTACGACTTAGCTCCTGCCACAATCTCATGGGTACACTGGACAGAACCTACCAGATCAAGTGACGTGTATACTCATCATAGTGAAGCAATGTGCATCTGCCCACGACGAATATACATGTCATGAGTCTTAAAGAGGTTGCGTTTCAATGTCTTGCTACTATTGGTAAATTATGGTCAATTTTTTTGTCCATGATCAAATATGTAAATGTGTAAGCTAGGGTCTCTTTTTCTATTTAAATACCTTCCACCAATACCCCAAAGTCCTTTTAGTAGTAGTTTTACCTAGTGTTTTATTATTTAGGACATAATTTTACATTTTGTTTTTATGGCCCAAGTGCATAACCTTGCATTTATTCACATTAAACTTAATTTGTCATTCCTTTGCAAAGCTGATAGTTCCGCAAATCCCCCTGTAGAGTGATATTCTTCTTCCTGTCGATTACCTTACAGAGCTTAGTATCATCTGCAAATGTTGAAATTCTACCTTGTAATCACTCTACAAGGTCATTATTAAACACATTAAAAAGAAATGGACCCAGTACTGACTCCTGCAGTACCCCACATGCAACTGTCACTCAACCAGACTAAGTTCCCTCTTCTTCCTGTCACTGAACCGATTGCTAATTCATTTACATATATCCTTCCCTAGTCCCAGAATCCTCATTTTATGTACTAACTTTTTGTGTGGCACAGCATCAAAGGCCTCAGAAAAGTCAAGATACACAACATCCACAGCTTTACCCTGGTCTAATCTATAACTGACCTCCTCATCAGAATAGTCTGACAGGACCAATTCCACATTAACCCATTTTGGTGATGTATTAGAAGGTTATTTTTATTAAGAAACTACCGAATAGCATTTCTTCTGGACCCTCTAATATTTTCCAGGAATGTCTTCCTCAGATTGGTACACTTCCTTGGCTTGCTCAATTAAGTTTTATGGAACCAGCTGGGGTGCTTTCGGCACCCTCTGAGTGCTAAGTGTATGTCACGATTCCGGCTGGCTGGTAGTGGATCCTCTGTGTCAGCGAGGGAATGGCGGGGACCGTGCTAGTGGACCGGTTCTAAGAGGCTACTGGTTTTCACCAGAGCCCGCCGCAAAGCGGGATGGTCTTGCTGCGGCAGTAGCAACCAGGTCGTATCCACTAGCAACGGCTCTACCTCGCTGACTGCTGAGAAGGCGTGGGACCGAAGGACTAGGCAGAGGCAAGGTCAGACGTAGCAGAAGGTCGGGGGCAGGCGGCAAGGTTCGTAGTCAGGATGGGTAGCAGAAGTTCAGGACACAGGCTTTGGACACACTAAACGCTTTCACTGGCACAAGGCAACAAGATCCGGCAAGGGAGTGCAAGGGAGGAGACTAGATAAAGGCAGGGAGCAGGTGGGAGCCAATTAAGCTAATTGGACCAGGCACCAATCATTGGTGCACTGGCCCTTTAAGTCTCAGAGAGCTGGCGCGCGCGCGCCCTAGAGAGCGGAGCCGCGCGCGCCAGCACAAGACAGCAGGGGACCGGGACGGGTAAGTGACCTGGGATGCGATTCGCGAGCGGGCGCGTCCCGCTGTGCGAATCGCATCCCCAACGGCCAAAACAGTGCAGCGCTCCCGGTCAGCGGGACTGACCGGGGCGCTGCAGGGAGAAAGACGCCGTGAGCGCTCCGGGGAGGAGCGGGGACCCGGAGCGCTAGGCGTAACAGTACCCCCCCCCTTAGGTCTCCCCTTCTCTTTGTCCGGTAACTGCCTCCCCTGGGATGAGGACACCGGGAAAGAAAGGAGGGTTTCCTCAACGGCAGGCAGTACAGCAGGAGTGGGAATGGGGAGGGAGGGCAGAGGGCGAGGCCTGGCACGGGGCAGTGTGACACCAGGACGGGGGCCATGGGGAGGCACAGAGGCTTGCCTGATGGGACTGGGAGGGGGGGAGAGGCACTTCCTGTGGCAGGCAGAGTCCCAGTTCCTGATCTCCCCGGTGGTCCAATCAATGGTGGGGGAATGAAGCCGGAGCCAAGGCAGACCGAGGAGGACCTCAGAGGTACAGTTGGGGAGAATGCAGAACTCAATCCTTTCGTGGTGGGGTCCGATAGACATCAGGAGGGGTTCTGTGCGGTAACGCACGGTGCAGTCCAATCTGGCTCCGTTGACCGCGGAAATGTAGAGCGGTTTGACGAGACGGGTCACCGGGATGCAGAATCTATTAACAAAGGACTCCGACATAAAATTCCCGGAGGCACCAGAGTCCAAGCAGGCCACGGCTGAGAGGGAGGAGTTGGTTGTAGGAGAAATCCGCACGGGCACCGTGAGACGTGGAGAAGAAGACTTAGAACCAAAAGATGCAACACCCACGTGAGCTGGGTGCGTGCGTGCGTTTCCCAGGCGTGGAGGACGGATAGGGCAATCCAGCAAGAAATGTTCAGTACTGGCACAGTACAGACAGAGATTTTCTTCTCTACGGCGATTCCTCTCTTCCTGGGTCAGGCGAGACCGATCCACTTGCATGGCCTCCTCGGCGGGAGGCCCAGGTGAAGACTGCAAAGGATGCTGTGGGAGAGGTGCCCAGAGATCTAAGTCTTTTTCCTGGCGGAGCTCTTGGTGTCGTTCAGAAAAACGCATGTCAATGCGGGTAGCCAAATGGATGAGTTCTTGGAGGTTGGCAGGAATCTCTCGTGCGGCCAGCACATCCTTGATGCGACTGGATAGGCCTTTTTTAAAGGTCGCGCAGAGAGCCTCATTATTCCAGGATAGTTCAGAAGCAAAAGTACGGAATTGTATGGCGTACTCGCCAACGGAAGAATTACCCTGGACCAGGTTCAGCAAGGCAGTCTCAGCAGAAGAGGCTCGGGCAGGTTCCTCAAAGACACTTCGGACTTCAGCAAAGAAGGACTGGACTGTGGCTGTGGCAGGATCATTGCGGTCCCAGAGCGGTGTGGCCCAAGACAAGGCCTTTCCTGAAAGAAGGCTCACTACGAACGCCACCTTAGACCGTTCTGTAGGAAACAAGTCTGACAACATCTCCATATGCAGGGAACACTGAGACAAAAATCCACGGCAGAGTCTGGAGTCCCCATCGAATTTGTCCGGCAGGGACAAGCGGAGGTTAGGAGCGGCCACTCGCTGCGGAGGAGGTGCAGGAGCTGGCGGAGGAGATGGTTGCTGCTGTAGCAGAGGCAGAATTTGCTGTAACATGGCGGTCAACTGCGACAGCTGCTGTCCTTGTTGGGCAATCTGCTGCGATTGCTGAGCGACCACCGTGGGAAGATCAGCGAGACTAGGCAGCGGCACCTCAGCGGGATCCATGGCCGGATCTACTGTCACGATTCCGGCTGGCTGGTAGTGGATCCTCTGTGTCAGCGAGGGAATGGCGGGGACCGTGCTAGTGGACCGGTTCTAAGAGGCTACTGGTTTTCACCAGAGCCCGCCGCAAAGCGGGATGGTCTTGCTGCGGCAGTAGCAACCAGGTCGTATCCACTAGCAACGGCTCTACCTCGCTGACTGCTGAGAAGGCGTGGGACCGAAGGACTAGGCAGAGGCAAGGTCAGACGTAGCAGAAGGTCGGGGGCAGGCGGCAAGGTTCGTAGTCAGGATGGGTAGCAGAAGTTCAGGACACAGGCTTTGGACACACTAAACGCTTTCACTGGCACAAGGCAACAAGATCCGGCAAGGGAGTGCAAGGGAGGAGACTAGATAAAGGCAGGGAGCAGGTGGGAGCCAATTAAGCTAATTGGACCAGGCACCAATCATTGGTGCACTGGCCCTTTAAGTCTCAGAGAGCTGGCGCGCGCGCGCCCTAGAGAGCGGAGCCGCGCGCGCCAGCACAAGACAGCAGGGGACCGGGACGGGTAAGTGACCTGGGATGCGATTCGCGAGCGGGCGCGTCCCGCTGTGCGAATCGCATCCCCAACGGCCAAAACAGTGCAGCGCTCCCGGTCAGCGGGACTGACCGGGGCGCTGCAGGGAGAAAGACGCCGTGAGCGCTCCGGGGAGGAGCGGGGACCCGGAGCGCTAGGCGTAACAGTGTAGAGGCCAAACTATTGATAAATGTGCTACAGGATGCCATATAAAAGCTGTAATTCTCCATCCCCAACTGGATCTCGATTTGTATCCAGGCTCGGTCTGTTGCCCAACAGGGTAATAGAACCTCCTTTCAATTCTTCAGTTTTAATGTGGTTCCAACACCTTTTTTGTATAACATGCATATAATCCTAATATATAAGGTTTTAGTGGTTGTACAACTCCACTCAGTTCTTAAAGCAGTAGTCTCATGCAAAAAAAAAAAAATGTATCCCCTATCCACAGGAAAGGGGATAAGTTTAAGATTGGGGGGGGGGGGGGGGGTCCGAGTGCTGGGGCCTCCAGTGATCTCCTGTACTGAGCCCCGGCTCTCCCCTGGAGTGGCGTATCACGAACCCGCCCAAAGCAGGGACCACCATTACCCCTCCATATATCTCTATGGGAGAGCTAAATATAGCTGAACAGGATTTTTTTTTACATGAGACTACTCCTTTAAAGAGAAACTGACAGCCTATTACATTAATAGGTGTAGTACTCTTAGAGTTATGTCCGTTTAATTTATTTCTTCCTATTGTGTTGCTGTGCACAATGTAGGTGGGAAGCTGGCTCTCTGAGCTCTCCTGCCCCCTCAATATTCACTGCATTGGCCTGCTCCTTTGATAAATATGTAAATGTATTCACTGTCACGCCACCAGGATGTGAGAGCCTGCAGGTAAGGGGTGAGCACTCTGTTCTCTGAGCAGAGTGCAGGCGTCAATGTCCTGGAAGGCAGTGGGGCTCACCTCCAGCAGGCTAGTGAACCAGTTTACACATTCATTACGGGGGCAGGCAGTGCGGTGAATATTGAGGAGGAAGAGGAGCTCAGCAGGTTTCCCACCTCCATTGCACACAACAGCGCAATAGGAAGGAAAAAATAAACGGACATAACTCTGAAAGGACTATACCTATTAAAGGGGTAGTCCCATGGCCCAGCATTCTGAACATTTTGTTCAGAACGCTTGGAGCGAACAGCCGTGATTGTGACATCATGGCCACGCCCCTCATGATGTTACATCACACCCCTCCATTCATGTCTATGGTCATCACGCCCCCTCCAACAGACTTGAATGGAGGGGGTGTGATGTGACATCACGATCACAGCCTCCCGCTCCAAGCATTCTGAACAAAATGTTTAGTACGCTGGAGCACGGGAGTACCCCTTTAATGTAAGTGACCCCTTGTTTAAGAGGTGTTCACCCACACTATAACAAAGTATACTTGGTTTAGTGCAGGTAAACAGGCTGTCAGTTTCTATTCAAACTTTGCAAAAGCATTATCATATTACAAGCTAAAAAAAAAAGTCCCAAAAATTGTATGTAAAAAAAACCTTTATAAACATTCATGGTGAAAACAGATATGTTACATTAAGGTAGTAGATTTCTTGAATATGGAGACAAAAAATAGATAGGTATTTTATTGTGCAGGATATCAAGTCACTTAAACTGCACAGAATAAAATAAAACAAAAACAAAAAACTAAGCACAATAATTTGCAATTTTTTTGCAGTCCCACACTCCAAAAAGTTAAAAGTTTAAAATTACAATTACTCTAATAAGGTGCTATTAATAAAACAGGCCCTCATAAAAGAGGGATAAAAAATGGAAAACACGGCTGAATTCAGAAGGCCAAAATAGTCCAAAATCTTAAAGGAAAACTGTCAGCCTGTGCACCCACACTGAACCCAATACAGTGGGTTATAGTGTGGGTCCAACGAGGGGGCACTTACAAGTATGTCCAGTAGGTCCCATGCAGGGGGATGGGGCTTTGGCAGCTCAACTTACATATCCATTGTCTGTGACTTCACTTCATGAGGATGTGGAGTCACAGACAATGAATATGTAAATTGAGCGGGCAAAGCCCCGCCCCATGCACACGATTCACTAAATTTAGCAGAGGGTCTTCTGGGAGACATATCTCAGGATTTAATTAAGTGACCCCTCGTTGGACTCCTGTTCACCCACTCTATAACTAGTGTATTGGGTGTAGTGCGGATGAACAGGCTGACTGTTTTCCTTTAAGAGGATGTTTTCAAGGAGTACACTATGAGCAGAACATTTCTATGTCTATGGACTCCTACTGCTTGCAACTGATTAAACAAAAAATGAACCACTATAATTTCCACTATAGAAATAAAGACATGATATAAAAAACTAGTCAAGTTGGTAAATACAGCATTTGCCTCAATGTCGTAGGATATATATCTACATTTCTTACCTGTTGTAAATACAACTTTCTTAGTAACCAGTCTGGTTTCAATGATAGAAAACTGTGGCAATTCCAGAGCAGGTACCCCAGTCACAGCTGCCTCTTCTCCTCCTTGCCAGAAGAATTCAATGTCATCTGTTGTGTATCCATCTGAAAAAGCCATCAGTGTATTACAAATGAAGCATAAACACACTTTAGTCTGTAGCTGAATGCCCCCTATTAACAATGTATACAAGCTTATTCAATTGTAAAGATCAGTTGTGTAGGGTTTTCATTACTAACCCTGTCACATTTACTATTTATTGAATAAAACAGTCATGACTGACTTTTTATAGCACATGTTAAAGTATGTTACAGAAATGTGAATTTTCTTTTATTTATAAACCAAACTGTACCCAGCGCATGAAACCCAGCGCAAAAACCATCCTGAATATATGACACTTTAAAACAATTCAGGACATGTAAGACAATGTGAGTTTGAGAAATAATGACCGATGTTAGTTCTGGTCTGAACAAAAAGAAAAACAAGACAGAGGTTTAACCCCTTAACGACGCAGGACGTAAATGTACATCCTGGTGATGTGATACTTAACGCACCAGGACGTACATTTACGTCCTGAGCATAACTGCGGGCATCGGAGCGATGCCGGTGTGAGGTTGTTTTTTGCGCCCCCGTAGATCCATGCGTCCGCTCCTCCCCCAGCTCTCCGAAGATTTCCGAAGCTAGAGCTGGGGGAGGGCAGAGCAAGGGGAGGGAGGAGGTTCACGCCCCCTCCCTCATCTCCCCTTCCTGAGCTCGGCTGGATGCTGATCTCTACGGCACGCCCCCTCCCTGAGGACATAGATCGCCACGGCAGGTCCCCTCCCTCCTCTCCTCTCCCTGAGGACGTAAATCTCCACGGCAGGTCCCCTCCCTCATCTCTCCTCCCTGAGGACGTAAATCTCCATGACAGGTCCCCTCCCTCATCTTCCCTCTCTGAGGACATGGATCTCCACGGCAGGTCCCCTCCCTCATCTCCCCGAGCTGAGGACGTAGAGCAGTGCTCCCAATGAGCTCTATGTGTAAAGGGGGACATACTGCATGGGCTAAAGGGGGACATACTGCACGGGCTAAAGGGGGACATACTGCACGGGCTAAAGGGGGACATACTGCACGGGGACCTGCCATGGAGATTTATGTCCTCAGGGAGGGGAGATGAGGGAGGGGACTTGCCATGGCGATCTATGTCCTCAGAGAGGGGACCTGCCGTGGCGATCTATGTCCTCAGGGAGGGGAGATGAAGGAGGGGACCTGCCGTGGCGATCTATGTCCTCAGGGAGGGGGCGTGCCGTAGAGATCTGCGTCCAGCCGAGCTCAGGGAGGGGAGATGAGGGAGGGGACCTGCCGTGGCGATCTATGTCCTCAGGGAGGGGGCGTGGCGTAGAGATCTGCGTCCAGCCAAGCTCAGGGAGGGGAGATGAGGAAGGGGGCGTGAAACTCCTCCCTCCCCTTGCTCTGCCCTCCCCCAGCTCTAGCTTCGGAAATCTTCGGAGAGCTGGGGGAGGAGCTACGGGGGCGCAAAAAACCACCTCACACCGGCATCATGCGCGGCAGGTCCCGGCTGTGGATCGCAGACCTTCCCGCAGACCAGAGCAGAAGATGACCGATAACCCTGATCAGTGCTGTGTCCTATACATAGCACTGAACAGGATTAGCAATCGAATGTTTGCTATAAATAGTCCCCTATGGGGACTATAAGAGTGTAAAAATAAAAGTAAAAAAATAAATAAAAAAATGTGAAAAAACCCCTCCCCCAATAAAAACGTAAATTGTCCCATTTTCCCTATTTTACACCCAAAAAGTGTAAAAAAAAAATATTTTATATACATATTTGGCATCGCCGCATGCGGAAATATCCGTAAAAAACGTCCAAAATAGCTGCTTTTTTACAACATTTTATTCCCCAAAAAATTTATAAAAAATGTAATAAAAGTTTTGTATAAGCAAATATGATATTAATAAAAATTACAGATCTTGGCGCAAAAAATGAGCCCTCATACCACCGCTTATACGGAAAAATGAAAAAGTTATAGGTCTTCAAAATAGGGGGATTTTAAACGTACTAATTTGGTTAAAAAGTTAGCGATTTTTTTTAAGCGCAACAGTAATAGAAAAGTGTATAATCATGGTATCATTTTAATCCTATTGACAAAGAGAATAAAAAACACATGTCATTTTTACCATAAATTGTACGGCGTGAAAACAAAACCTTCCAAAATTAGCAAAATTGCAGTTTTCTTTTTAATTTCCCCACACAAATAGTATTTTTTTGGTTGCGCCATACATTTTATGTTAAAGTGAGTGATGGCATTACAATGTACAACTGGTCGCGCAAAAAGCAAGCCCTCATACTAGTCTGTGGATGAAAATATAAAAGAGTTATGATTTTTTGAAGGGGAGGAGGAAAAAACGAAAGCGTAAAAATAAAATTGTCTGAGTCCATAAGGTCCAAATGGGCTGAGTCCTAAACCCGTACAGGACCTAGGGCATATGGATACGCCTTCTGTACCTGGGTCTTAAGGACCCAGGGCGTACCTGTACGCCCGTGGGAAATTCGGTCCCCCTGCGCGCCGGGCGGGGAACGGGCCGGGGTGACTGCTGATATCGATCAGCAGGCACCCCGTCCCGTGCAAATGCCCAGGGGCATAATCAGACCCCCCCATGTCGGCGATCGGCGCAAATCGCAAGTGAATTCACACTTGCGATTTGCGCCGATTCCGGGTCATACGGGTCTAGACGCGGCCACCAATAGCAGATCAGGGGCGGGGGGGTTTACTTTCGTTTTTCCCGTTCTGCCCACCCACCCACCGAACGCCGACGATCCACTTACCCGTCGGTGGAAGTTGCGGGACGGGATCGGCGGAGGTGATCGGCACGGGCGGCATGTCGTGCAGCAGAAGAGGATGTCTCCCTGGATCCGACGGAAGCCGGTAAGTTGCCTAGCAACATCTAGAGGGCTACAGTCTGAGACTGTAGCCCTCCAGATGTTGCAAAACTACAACTCCCAGCATGCCCAGACAGCTGCTGGGCATGGTGGGAGATGCAGTTTTGCAACAGCTGGAGGTCTACAGTTTAGCTGTTTGCTGTCTGTGCATGCTGGAATTTGTAGTTTTGCAACATCTGGAGGTCCACAGTTTGGAGATCACAGTGCAGTGGTCTCTATCTGTAGCCCTCCAGATGTTGCAAAACTGCAAATCCCAGCATGCCGAAACAGCTGTCTCGGCATGCTGGGAGTTGTAGTTGTGATCCCTCCAGCTGTTGCATAACTAGATCTCCCAGCATGCCCTTCGGCGATCAGTACATGCTTGGAGTTGTAGTTTTGCAACAGCTATAGGCACACTGGTTGGAAAATACTGAGTTAGGTAACAGAACCTAACTGAAGGTTTTCCAACCAGTGTGCCTCCAGCTGTTGCAAAACTACAACTCCCAGCATGTACGGTCTGTCAGTACATGCTAGGAGTTGTAGTTTTGAAACAGCTGGAGGTTTGCCTCCCCATGTGAACGTACAGGGTACATTCACACGGGCGGGTTTACAGTAAGTTTCCTGCTTCAAGTATGAGCTGCGGCAAATTTTTCGACGCAGCGCAAATTTCTAGCGGGAAGCTCACTGTAAACCTGCACCGTGTGAATGTACCCTAAAAACACTACACTACACTAACACATAATAAAGGGTAAAACACTACATAAACACCCCCTTACACTGTCCCCCCAATAAAAATGAAAAATGAATTGTACGGCAGTGTTTCCAAAACAGAGCCTCCAGCTGTTGCAAAACAACAACTCCCAGCATTTTCAGACAGCCACTCACTGTCCAGGCATGCTGGGAGTTTAGCAACAGTTGGAGACACCCTGTTTGGGAATCACTGGCGTAGAATGCCCCTATGTCCACCCCTATGCAATCCCTAATTTAGTCCTCAAATGCGTATGGGGCTCTCTCACTTCATAGCCCTGTCGTATTTCAAGGAAACAGTTTAGGGCCACATATGGGGTACCTCCGTAATCGGGAGAAATTGCGTTACAATTTTTTTTTCTCCTTTTACCCCTTATGAAAAGGAAAAGTTGGGGGTTACACCAGCCTGTCAGTGTAAAAAAATTTAACATTGTACACTAACATGCTGGTGTTGTCCTTTACTTTTTATTTTCACAAGTGTTAAAAGGAAAAAAGCCCCCCAAAAATTGTAACGCAATTTCTCCTGAGTATGGAAATACCCCATATGTGGGCGTAAAACGCTCTGTGGGCGCACAACAAGGCTTAAAAGTGAGAGCGCACTATGTACATTTGAGGCCTTAATTAGTGATTTGCACAGGGGTGGCTGATTTTACAGTGGTTCTGACATAAATGCAAAAAAATAAATACCCACATGTGACCCCATTTTGGAAACTAAACCCATCACGGAAAGTAACAAGGGGTATAGTGAGCCTTCACACCCCACAGGTGTTTGACGAATTTTCATTAAAGTTGGATGGAAAAATGAAAAAAAAAAATTCACAAAAATGCTGGTGTTACCCAAAATTTTTCATTTTCACAGGGAAACAGGAAAAAAGCCCCCAATATTTGTAACCCCATTTTTTCTGAGTAAGAAAATACCCCATATGTGGTTGTAAAGTGCTCGGCGGGCGAACTACAATGCTCAGAAGAGAAGGAGCACCATTGGGATTTTGAAGATAAAATTTGTCCGGAATTGAAGGCTACGTGTGTTTACAAAGCCCCCATAGAGCCAGAACAATGGACCCCCCCACATAGGACCCATTTTGGAAACTACACCCCTCCTGTAATGTAATAAGGGGTACAGTGAGCATTTACGCCCCACAAGTTCTGACAGATTTTTGGAACAGTGGTCCGTGAAAATGAAAAATTTAATTTTTTATTTGCACAGCCCACTGTTCCAAAGATCTGTCAAATGCCAGTGGGGTGTAAATACTCACTGCTCCCCTTATTAAATTCTGTGGGTGGTGTAGTTTCCAAAATGGGGTCACTTGGGGGGGTCTACTGTTCTGGCATCACGGGGGGGGGGGGGGCTTTTTAAACGCACATGGCCCCCGACTTCTATTCCAACCAAATTCTGTCTTCAAAAGCTCAATGGCGCTCCTTCTCTTCTGAGCATTGTAGTGCGCCAGCAGATCACTTGATGTCCACACATTGGGTATTTCCATACTCAGAAGAAATGGGGTTACAAATTTTGGGGGTCATTTTCTCCTATTACCCCTTGTAAAAATATAAAATGTGGGGGGAAACCAGCAATTTAGTGAAAAAATTTACACATCCGACTTTAGCAAAAAGTCGTCAAACACCTGTGAGGTTTTAAGGCTCACTGTACCCCTTGGTGTGTTCCTTGAGGGGTGTAGTTTTTAAAATAGTATGCCATGTGTTTTTTTTTTTGCTGTTCTGGCACCACAGGGGCTTTCTAAATGCGACATGCCCTCCAAAAACCATTTCAGCCAAATTTACTTTTCAAAAGCCAGATGTGACTCCTTCTCTTCTGAGCATTGTAGTGCGCCAGCAGAGCACTTGACGTCCACACTTGGGGTATTTTCATACTCAGAAGAGATGGGGTTACAAATTTTGGGGGGTATTTTGTCCTATTATCCCTTGTAAAAATTTAAAATTTTGGGGAAAACTAGCGTTTTAGTGAAAAAAAAAATCATTTACACATCCAACTTTAACAAAAAGTCGTCAAACACCTGCGGAGTGCTAAGGCTTACTGGACCCCTTGTTACGTGCCTTGAGGGGTGTAGTTTCCAAAATAGTATGCCATGTGTTTTTTTTTTTGCTGTTCTGGCACCATAGGGGCTTCCTAAATGCGAAATGCCCCACAAAAACCATTTCAGAAAAACTCACTCTCCAAAATCCCATTGTCGCTCCTTCCCTTCTGAGCCCTCTACTGCGCCCGCCGTACACTTGTCATACACATATGAGGTATTTCCTTACTCGAGAGAAATTGGGCTACACATTTTAGGAAGATTTCTCTCCTTTTACACCTTGTAAAAATTCAAAAGCTAGGTCTACAAGAACATGCCAGTATAAAAAATGAAGATTTTAAATTTTCTCTTTCAATTTGCTGCTATTCCTGTGAAACACCTAAAGGGTTAACAAAACCATTTGAATGTCATTTTGAATACTTTGGGGGTGCAGTTTTATAATGGGGTCATTTATGGGGCATTTCTAATATGAAAGCCCTTCAAATCCACTTCAAAACAGAACTGGTTCCTGAAAAATTTTGTGAAAAATTGGAAAATTGCTGCTGAACTTTGAAGCCCTCTGATGTCTTCCAAAAGAAAAAACATGTCAACGTCATGATGCAATCATAAAGTAGACATGTTGTATATGTGAATCAATATATAATTTATTTGGAATATTAATTTTCCTTATAAGCAGAGAGCTTCAAAGTTAAAAAATGCAAAATTTTTAATTTTTTCATCAAATTTTGGAATTTTTCACCAAGAAACGATGCAAGTATCGACAAAATTTTACCACTAACGTAAAGTAGAATATGTCACGAAAAAACGATCTCGGAATCAGAATGAAAGGTAAAAGCATTCCAGAGTTATTAATGCTTAAAGTGACTGTGGTCAGATGTGCAAAAAATGGCCGGGTCCTACAGTGAAAATTGGCTGGGTCCTTAACCCCTTCCCGCTATTGGACGTATGCATACGTCCAGGCGGACTACATGTTCGCGCAAATGGACGTATGCATACGTCCAAGCGATCTCCTGCTCTGCCGCGGGCAGCGCAGGAGATCGCGGGTGGGACTCAGCTGTCAATCACAGCCGGAGTCCCACCGCAGCTGCCGGGGCCGCGATCACGCCGGTCCCGGCAGCATTAACCCCATAGATGCCGTGATCAGTTCTGATCACGGCATCTATGGTGTTTGCAGGGGGAGCGCAGGGGGAGACACCCTCGATCCCCTTGAAGAGATAGGAGTGAGATGGCAGGGTTGCCACCCCTCCTATCCCTGCTATTGATCGGCGGAGCGACCGACCAATAGCAGACTGGGGGCGGGGAGGTTAAAGTTCGGTTCCCCCCCGCTATGCCCACCCATCGGTTTCCGGGCACAGTGGGGGGAACCGTGTAGTAGCGGCGGCGGCAGCGGCGGTCACTTACCCGGCGGCAGCTGTGATCATGGCGGCGGTGGAGGTGAGTATGGCGCCGCGTGTCCGGGAGTCTGTTGCCTAGCAACCTCATGCAGGTAGACAGTTTACAGAGTGGTCTCTAAACTGTGGCCCTCCAGATGTTGCAAAACTACAGCTCCCACCATGCCTTGACAGCTGTTTTCTGTGTTGGCATGCTGGGAGTTGCAGTTTTGCAAGATTTAGAGGGGTTCAGGCTAGAGATCACTGACAGTGGTCTCTAAACTGTAGCCCTCCAGATGTTACAAAACTACAACTCCCAGCATGCCCAGACAGCAGTTTGCTGTCTTAGCATGCTGAGATTTGTAGTTTTGCAACATCTGGAGGGCCACAGTTTAGAGACCACTGTCAGTGATCTCTAGCCTGAACCCCTCTAAATCTTGCAAAACTACAACTCCCAGCATTCAGGAACAGCAAATGGCTGTCTCGGCATGCTGGGAGTTGTACTTGCGTGCCTCCAGCTGTTGCATAACTACATCTCCCAGCATTCCCTTTGGCAATCAGTACATGCTGAGAGTTGTAGTTCTGCAACAGCTGGAGGCACACTGGTTGGGAAATACCGAGTTAGGTAATAGCTTCTATTACCTAACTCAGTATTTTCAAACCAGTGTGCCTCCAGCTGTTGCAAAACTACAACTCCCAGCATGCACGTTCTGTCATTGCATGCTGGGAGTTGTAGTTTTGTCCCCCCCCCCCTCCCATGTGAATGTACAGGTTACATTCACACTGGCGGCGGATTACAGTAAATTCCCCGCTTCAAGTTTGAGCTGCAGCCGCAGCTCAAACTTCTAGCGGGAGACTCAGTGTAATCCGCCGTCAGTGTGAATGTAACCTAAAAACACTACACTACACTAACATAAAATAAAGAGTAAAACACCACATATACACATGTACACTGCCCCCCCTACCACCCCCCTTCCCCCCCAATAAAAATGAAAAACGTATCCTACAGCAGTGTTTCCAAAACGGAGCCTCCAGCTGTTGCAAAACAAAAACTCCCAGCATTTCCGGACAGTCATTGACTGTCCAAGCATGCTGGGAGTTTAGCAACAGCTTGAGGCACTCTGTTTGGGAATCACTGGTGTAGAATACCCCTATGTCCAACCCTATGCAAGTCCCTAATTTAGGCCTCAAATGCGCATGGCGCTCTCACTTTGGAGCCCTGTCGTATTTCAAGGCAACAGTTTAGGGCCACATATGGGGTATCGCCGTACTCGGGAGAAATTGCCTAACAAATTTTGGGGGGCTTTTTCTCCTTTTACCCCTTATGAAAAGGTAAAGTTGGGGTCTACACCAGCATGTTAGTGTAAAAAAAAACATTTTTGTACACTAACATACTGGTGTTGCCCCATACTTTAAAATTTCACAAGCGGTAAAAGAAAAAAAGCCTCCAAAATTTGTAACGCAATTTCTCCTGAGTACGGAGATACCCCATATGTGGGCGCAAAGTGTTCTGGGGACGCACAACAAGGTTCAGAAGGGAGAGTGCACCATGTAAATTTGAGGTCTAAATTGGTGATTTGCACAGGGGTGGCTGATTTTACAGCGGTTCTGACATAAGTGCAAAACAATAAATACCCACATGTGACCCCATTCTGGAAACTACACCCCTCACGGAAGGTAATAAGGGGTACAGTGAGCATTTACACCCCACAGGTGTCTGACAGATCTCTGAAACAGGGGTTTGTGAAAATGAAAAATAAAATTTTTAATTTGCACAGCCCACTGTTCCAAAGATCCGTCAAATGCCAGTGGGGTGTAAATTCTCCCTGCACCCCTTATTACCTTCCGTGAGGGGTGTAGTTTTAAAAATGGGGTCACATGTGGGGGGGTCCACTGTTCTGGCACGCCGTGGGGCTTTGGAAATGCACATGGCCAAATTCTCTCTCCAAAAGCTCCTTCTCTTCTGAGCATTGTAGTTCGTCCCCAGTGCACTTCACGTCCACTTATGGGGTATTTCCATACTCAGAAGAGATGGGGTTACAAATTTGGGGGGGTATTTTCTGCTATTATCCCTTGTAAAAATGTAAAATTTGTGGGAAAACAAGCATTTTAGTGTAAAAAAAAAATTTTTTTTTACATATGCAAAAGTCGTAAAACACCTGTGGGGTATTAAGGTTCACTTTGCCCCTTAGTACGTTCCCCAAGGGGTCTAGTTTCCAAAATGGTATGCCATGTGTTTTTTTTTCTGCCCTGGCACCATAGGGGCTTCCTAAATGCGGCATGCCCCCAGAGCAAAATTTGCTTCCAAAAAGCCAAATGTGAACCCTTCTCTTCTGAGACCTGTAGTGCGCCAGCAGAGCACTTTTCATCCTCATATTGGGTGTTTTCTGAATCGGGAGAAATTGGGCTTCAAATTTTGGGGGGTATTTTCTGCTATTATCTTTTTTAAGAATGTTAAATTTTTGCTAAACCAAGCATTTTTGGTTAAAAAAAAATTTTTTTTACATATGCAAAAGTCGTGAAACACCTGTGGGGTATTAAGGTTCACTTTATCCCTTGTTACGTTCCTCAAGGGGTCTAGTTTCCAAAATGGTATGCCATGTGTTTTTTTTTGCTGTCCTGGCACCATAGGGGCTTCCTAAATGCGACATGCCCCCCGAGCAAAATTTGCTCTCAAAAAGCCAAATGTGACTCCTTCTCTTCTGAGCATTGTAGTTTGCCCGTAGTGCACTTCAGGTCAACTTATGGGGTACCTCCATACTCAGAAGAGATGGGGTTACAAATTTTGGGGGGTATTTTCTGCTATTAACCCTTGCAAAAATGTGAAATTTGGGGGGAAACACACATTTTAGTGAAAAAAATATATATTTTTTTTACATATGCAAAAGACATGAAACACCTGTGGGGTATTAAGGCTCACTTAATTCCTTATTACGTTCCCCAAGGGGTCTAGTTTCCAAAATGGTATGCCATGTGTTTTTTTTTTTGCTGTTTTGACACCATAGGGGCTTCCTAAATGCAACATGCCCCCCAAAAACATTTCAGAAAAACGTACTCTCCAAAATCCCCTTGTTGCTCCTTTGCTTCTGAGCCCTCTACTGCGCCCACCGAACACTTTACATGGACATATGAGGTATTTGCTTACTCGAGAGAAATTGGGCTACAAAATCAAGTATAAATTTTATCCTTTTACCCCTTGTAAAAATTCAAAAATTGGGTCTACAAGAACATGCGAGTGTAAAAAATGAAGATTTTGAATTTTCTCCTTCACTTTGCTTCTTTTCCTGTGAAACACCTAAAGGGTTAAAACACTTACTGAATGTCATTTTGAATACTTTGGGGGGTGCAGTTTTTGTAATGGGGTCATTTATGGGGTATTTCTAATATGAAGACCCTTCAAATCCACTTCAAACCTGAATTGGTCCATGAAAAATAGCGAGTTTGAAAATTTTGTGAAAAATTGTAAAATTGCTGCTGAACTTTGAAGCCCTCTGGTGTCTTCCAAAAGTAAAAACTCATCAATTTTATGATGCAAACATAAAGTAGACATATTTTATATGTGAATAAAAAAAATATTTTGAATATTCATTTTCCTTACAAGCAGAGAGCTTCAAAGTTAGAAAAATGCAAAATTTACAATTTTTTCATCAAATTTGGGGATTTTTCACCAAGAAAGGATGCAAGTTACCACAAAAATTTACCACTATGTTAAAGAAGAATATGTCAGGAAAAAACAATCTCGGAATCAGATTGATAAGTAAAAGCATTCCAGAGTTATTAATGTTTAAAGTGACAGTGGTCAGATGTGCAAAAAAGGGCTGCGTCTTAGAGGTGAAAATGGGCTGTGTCCTTAACCCCTTAACGACGCAGGACGTATATTTACGTCCTGCGCTGACTCCCGCGATATGAAGTGGGATCGCGCCGCGATCCCGCATCATATCGCGTTGGTCCCGGCGCTAATCAACGGCCGGGACCCGCGGCTTATACCACACATCGCCGAGTATCCCGGCTGCTCAGTCGGGCTGTTCGGGACCGCCGCGGTGAAATCGCGGCGTCCCGAACAGCTGATCGGACACCGGGAGGGCTCTTACCTGCCTCCTCGGTGTCCGATCGACGAATGACTGCTCCGTGCCTTAGATCCAGGCAGGAGCAGTCAAGCGCCGATAACACTGATCACAGGCGTGTTAATACACGCCTGTGATCAGGATGAGCGATCAGTGTATGCAGTGTTATAGGTCCCTATGGGACCTATAACACTGCAAAAAAAAAAAGTAAAAAAAAAGTGTTAATAAAGGTCATTTAACCCCTTCCCTAATAAAAGTTTGAATCACCCCCCTTTTCCCATAAAAAAAATAAAACAGTGTAAAAAAATAAATAAATAAACATATGTGGTATCGCAGCGTGCGTAAATGTCCGAACTATAAAAATGTATCATTAATTAAGCCGTACGGTCAATGGCGTACGCGCAAAAAAATTCCAAAGTCCAAAAAAGCGTATTTTGGTCACTTTTTATAACATTAAAAAATGAATAAAAAGTGATCAAAAAGTCCGATCAAAACAAAAATCATACCGATAAAAACGTCAGATCACGGCGCAAAAAATGAGTCCTCATATTGCCCCGTACGTGGAAAAAGAAAAAAGTTATAGGGGTCAGAAGATTACATATTTAAACGTATAAATTTTCCTGCATGTAGTTATGATTTTTTCCAGAAGTGCGACAAAATTAAACCTATATAAGTAGGGTATCATTTTAACCGTATGGACCTACAGAATAATGATAAGGTGTAATTTTGACCGAAATATGCACTGCGTAGAAACGGAAGCCCCCAAAAGTTACAAAATGGCGTTTTTTTTTCGATTTTGTCGCTCAATTATTTTTTTTTCCATTTCGCCGTGCATTTTTGGGTAAAATGACTAATGTCACTGCAAAGTAGAATTGGTGACGCAAAAAATAAGCCATAATATGGATTTTTAGGTGGAAAATTGAAAGGGTTATGATTTTTAAAAGGTAAGGAGGAAAAAACGAAAGTGCAAAAACGGAAAAACCCTGAGTCCTTAAGGGGTTAAGGGGTTAAAGGGTTAAGGGTTTTATCAACTGGTGCCAGAAAGTTAAACAGATTTGTAAATTACTTCTATAAAAAAATCTTAATCCTTCCTGTACTTCATTAGCTGCTGAATACTACAGCAGAAATTATTTTCTTTTTGAAACACAGTGCTCTCTGCTGACATCTCTGTCTATTTTAGGAACTGTCCAGAACAGCAATTGTTTGCTATGGGGATTTCCTTTCACTCTGGACAGTTCCTAAAATGGACAGAGATGTCAGCAGAGAGCACTGTGCTCATGATGTCAGGAACAGCTCTGTGTTTCAAACGGAAAAGAATTTCCACTGTAGTATTCAGCAGCTAAAAAGTACAGAGTACCCCTTTAACCCCTTAATGACGCAGGACGTAAATGTACGTCCTGGTGATGTGGTACTTAACGCACCAGGACGTACATTTACGTCCTGAGCATAACCGCGGGCATCGGAGCGATACCGGCATCATGCGCGGCAGGTCCCGGCTGTGGATCGCAGCCAGGGACCTGCCGGTAATGGCAGACACCCGCGATCCCGCGGATGTCCGCCATTAACTCCTCAGATGCCGTGATCAATACAGATCACGGCATCTGCAGCATCGCGGTCACTTAACAGGATGATCGTATCGCCCGCAGTGCTGCCGCGGCGATCCGATCATCCTGCACGGCAGACGGAGGTCCCCTCACCTGGCTCCGCTGCCTTCCGGGAGTCTTTTGCTCTAATCTGCCTTCCCGCAGACCAGAGCAAAAGATAACCGATAATGCTGATCAGTGCTGTGTCCTATACATAGCACTGAACAGCATTAGCAATCGAATGGTTGCTATAAATAGTCCCCGATGGGGACTATAAGAGTGTAAAAATAAAAGTAAAAAAAGTAAAAAAATAAAGTCAAAAAAATTTGAAAAACCCCCTCCCCCAATAAAAACTTAAATTGTCCCATTTTCCCTATTTTACCCCCAAAAAGTGTAAAAAAATTATTTTATATACATATTTGGAATCGCCGTGTGCATAAATATCCGAACTATTAAAATAAAATGTAAATGATCCCGTACGGTGAACGGCGTGAACGTTAAAAAAAAAAATTCCAAAATAGCTGCTTTTTTATAACATTTTATTCCCCAAAAATATAATAAAAAATGTAATAAAAGTTTAGTATAAGCAAAAATGGTATTAATAAAAAGTACAGATCACGGCGCAAAAAATGAGCCCTCATACCACCGCTTATACGGAAAAATGAAAAAGTTATAGGTCTTCAAAATAAGGGGATTTTAAACGTACCAATTTGGTTAAAAAGTTTGTGATTTTTTTTAAGCGCAACAGTAATAGAAAAGTGTATAATCATGGGTATCATTTTAATTGTATTGACCCAGAGAATAAAAAGCACATGTCATTTTTACCATAAATTGTACGGCGTGAAAGCAAAACCTTCCAAAATTTGCTAAATTGCGGTTTTCTTTTTAATTTCCCCACACAAATAGTATTTTTTTGGTTGTGCCATACATATTATGGTAAAGTGAATGATGGCATTACAACGTACAACTGGTCGCGCAAAAAACAAGCCCTCATACTAGTCTGTGGATGAAAATTTAAAAGAGTTATGATTTTTTGAAGGGGAGAAGAAAAAAAAACATTTTTAAAATAAAATTGTCTTAGTCCTTAACCCCTTAAGGACCCAGCCATTTTACACCTTAGGACCCGGCCATTTTTTGCACATCTGACCACTGTCACTTTAAACATTAATAACTCTGGAATGCTTTTAGTTATCATTCTGATTCCGAGATTGTTTTTTTGTGACATATTCTACTTTAACTTAGTGGTAAATTTTTTTGGTAACTTGCATCCTTTCTTGGTGAAAAATCCCCAAATTTTATGAAAAATTTTAAAATTTTACATTTTTCTAACTTTGAAGCTCTCTGCTTGTAAGGAAAATGGATATTCAAAATAAAAAAAATGTTTTATTCACATATACAATATGTCTACTTTATGTTTGCATCATAAAATTGACGAGTTTTTACTTTTGGAAGAAACCAGAGGGCTTCAAAGTTCAGCAGCAATTTTCCAATTTTTCACAAAATTTCAAAACTCACTATTTTTCAGGGACCAGTTCAGGTTTGAAGTGAATTTGAAGGGTCTTCATCTTAGAAATACCCCACAAATGACCCCGTTATAAAAACTGCACCCCCCAAAGTATTCAAAATCACATTCAGTCAGCGTTTTAACCCTTTAGGTGTTTCACAGGAATAGCAGCAAAGTGAAGGAGAAAATTCACAATCTTCATTTTTTACACTCGCATGTTCTTGTAGACCCAATTTTTGAATTTTTACAAGGGGTAAAAGGAGAAAATGTATACGTAAATTTGTAGCCCAATTTCTCTCGAGTAAGCACATACCTCATATGTCTATGTAAAGTGTTCGGCGGGCGCAGTAGAGGGCTCAGAAGCGAAGGAGCGACAAGGGGATTTTGGAGAGTACGTTTTTCTGAAATGGTTTTTGGGGGGCATATTGCATTTAGGAAGCCCCTATGGTGCCAGAACAGCAAAAACACCCACATGGCATACCATTTTGGAAACTAGACCCCTTGAGGAACATAACAAGGAATTAAATGAGCCTTAATACCCCACAGGGGTTTCACGACTTTTCCATATGTACATTTTTTTTATTTTTTTTTCCACTAAAATGTGTGTTTCCCCCCCAAATTTCACATTTTTGCAAGGGTTAATAGCAGTAAATACTGCCCAAAATTTGTAACCCCATCTCTTCTGAGTATGGAGGTACCCCATAAGTTCCCCTGAAGTGCACTACGGGCGAACTACAATGCTCAGAAGAGAAGGAGTAATATTTGGCTTTTTGAGAGCAAATTTTGCTAGGGGGGCATGTCGCATTTAGGAAGCCCCTATGGTGCCAGAACAACAAAATAACCCCACATGGCATACCATTTTGGAAACTAGACCCCTTGAGGAACATAACAAGGAATTAAGTCAGCCTTAATACCGCACAGGGGTTTCACGAATTTTCCATATGTAAAATTTGTTTTTGTTTTTTTCACTAAAATGTGTGTTTCCCCCCAAATTTCAAATTTTTGCAAGGGTTAATAGCAGAAAATACCCCCCAAAATGTGTAACCCCATCTCTTCTGAGTATGGAGGTACCCCATAAGTTCCCCTAAAGTGCACTACGGGTGAACTACAATGCTCAGAAGAGAAGGAGTAATATTTGGCTTTTTGAGAGCAAATTTTGCTAGGGGGGCATGTCGCATTTAGGAAGCCTCTATGGTGCCAGAACAGCAAAATAACCCCACATGGCATACCATTTTGGAAACTAGACCCCTTGAGGAACGTAACAAGGAATTAAGTGAGCCTTTATACCCCACAGGGGTTTCACGACTTTTCCATATGTACATTTTTTTTATTTTTTTTTCACTAAAATGTGTGTTTCCCCCCAAATTTAAAATTTTGGCAAGGGTTAATATCAGAAAATACCCCCCAAAATTTGTAACCTCATCTCTTCCGAGTATGGAGGTACCCCATAAGTTCCCCTGAAGTGCACTACGGGCGAATTACAATGCTCAGAAGAGAAGGAGTAATATTTGGCTTTTTGAGAGCAAATTTTGCTAGGGGGGGCATGTCGCATTTAGGAAGCCTCTATGGTGCCAGAACAGCAAAATAACCCCACATGGCATCACATTTGGGAAACTAGACCCCTTGAGGAACGTAATAAGGGGTAAAGTAAGCCTTAATACCCCACAGGGGTTTCACGACTTTTGCATATGTAAAATAAAAAAATAAAAATTTCACTAAAATGTGGGTATTCCCCAAAATTTTTACATTTTTACATGGGTTAAAAGCAGAAAAGACACCCCAAAATTTGTAAATACATTTCTTTGGAATAAGACGATCGCCGGCCAATAGCAGCGTTGCTGGGGCGGTGACAATATTGTCACCGCTCCCAGCAACCGAAGGTGATTGGCGGTGTATCGTACACCGCTGATCACCTCCTTTTTTGCGGGTCATTGGGTCACAAGTGACCCGAATACCCGGAATCGGAGCAGATCGCTTGCGTGATTTCGCAAGCGATCTGTGACGATCGCCGATATGTGGGGGTCCCGGGACCCCCCTCGGCGTCTGCCCTGGATCCCTGCTGAAGGATTTCAGCAGAGATCTGCTTCCGATCTCCGCCGGGTGAGCGCGGAGACCAGGAAAAGACCATGACGTATGCATACGTTATGTGTCCTTAAGACCCAGGGTGTGATGACGTATGCATACGTCATGGGTCCTGAAGAGGTTAAGGTCCAAATGGGCTGAGTCCTTAAGGGGTTAATGGGTACTCCGGTGGAAAACCTTTTTTTTTTTTAATGAACTGGAGACAGAAAGTTAAACAGATTTGTAAATTACTTCTATTTAAAAATCTTAATCCTTTCAGTACTTATTAGCAGCTGTATGCTACAGAGGAAATTCTATTATTTTTGAATTTCTTTTTTGTCTTGTCCTCTGTCCTCTGTCCATTTCAGGAACTGTCCAGAGCAACATAGGTTTGCTATGGGGATTTTCTCCTGTTCTGGACAGTTCCTGATACGGACATCAGGTGTCAGCAGAGAGCACTGTGGACAAGGCAAAAAGAAATTCAAAAAGAAAAGAATTTCCTCTGTAGCATACAGCTGCTAATAGGTACTGCAAGGGTAAAGATTTTTTAATAGAAGTAATTTACAAATCTGTTTAACTTTCTGGCACCAGTAGATTTAAAAAAAAAAAAAATGTTTTCCACCGGAGTACCCCTTTAAGAACACAGAGGTTATTTCTTTATTTCTATTTTACTTATGATAAGTAGCTGTTTTTTATACGTGGTTTGCAACTAACAGTAAGATTAGTAGGGGTGTATATGAAGCTCAGCAATCTCTATGGAGAGAAATAAAAAAAGGTTCTTTTACATGTACTCATTCATTGACTCAATTATTAGGGGGACAGACAGGGCAATCTGTCACAAAGACCGGGATCGCCGAACAGTGTGCTGTCTGCCTGGCGCACGAGTTCGGCACATCGCGGATCGGGTTGACAGGTTGTTGGGCGGGGCTGGAGAGGACCCAGCAGTCATGGTACATATTGGCACCAATGACAAAGTAAGAGGTAGGTGGAGTGTCCTTAAAAATGATTTCAGGGACTTAGGCCGCAAGCTTAAGGCAAGGACCTCCAAGGTAGTCTTTTCTGAAATACTACCAGTACCACGAGCCGCACCAGAGAGGCAGCGGGAGATCAGGGAGGTAAACAAGTGGCTCAGAAGCTGGTGTAGGAAGGAAGGGTTTGGGTTCATGGAGAACTGGGCTGACTTCGCTGTCGGTTACCGGCTCTACCGTAGGGACGGGCTGCACCTCAATGGGGAGGGTGCAGCTTTGCTTGGGGAGAAGATGGCTAGAAGGGTGGAGGAGTGTTTAAACTAGGGACTTGGGGGGAGGGAACCTACAGCAAAGAGGGGGAAGATAGTGTAGATAGAGAGGTGGGAATTATAAATGTACCTGGGGGTGGAGCGGAGGGAGGGGTTAGAATAGTTAATAGGAATAGGCTTCATAGGAAAATAAAACTTACACCCTTGAATCCCATTAACCCCAATAACATAAAGGATGGAAATGTAAAGTGTATGTTCACAAATGCCAGAAGCCTAGCAAATAAAATGGGGGAGCTTGAGGCCTTGATACTGGAGGAACATATTGATATAGTTGGGGTCACTGAGACATGGCTGGACTCCTCGCATGACTGGGCTGTCAATCTGCAGGGGTTTACATTGTTTCGCAAGGATAGAATGAACAGAAAAGGTGGTGGAGTCTGTCTGTATGTAAGAAGTGGTATGAAAGTCAGTGTGAACGATGCCATAGTGTGTGATGATTCTGAGGATGTGGAATCATTGTGGGTAGAATTACAAAAGGAGGGAAATACTGAAAAAATAATATTTGGGGTAATCTACAGACCCCCTAATATCACTGAAGAGATAGAAGTTCGGCTTCATAAACAAATAGAGAGGGCCGCCCGGGCAGGTACAGTGGTAATAATGGGAGATTTTAACTATCCAGATATAGATTGGGGTCCGGGGTTGGCTAAAACTACAAAGGGGCGACAATTCCTAAATTTATTGCAGGATAATTTTATGGGCCAGTTTGTGGAGGACCCAACAAGAAGTGATGCCTTGTTGGATCTGATCATTTCCAACAACGCAGAGCTGGTTGGTAATGTAACTGTGCGGGAAAACCTTGGTAATAGCGACCACAATATAGTTACTTTTGACTTAAAATGTAGAAAACAAAGATAGGCGGGGAAGGCAAAAACATATAACTTTAAAAAGGCAAATTTCCCTGGGCTGAGGGCTGCACTACAGGACATAGACTGGGGGGAGGTGTTCTCAAATACTGATACAGAAGGTAAATGGGACATCTTTAAATCAACTCTAAATAACTATACAGCTAAATATATACCAAAGGGGAACAAATATAAACGATTGAAACTAAATCCTACATGGCTGACACATGATGTTAAAAGAGCAATAAACAACAAAAAAATAGCCTTCAAAAAATACAAATCTGATGGGTCAGCGATAACATTTAAACAGTACAAAGAGCTTAATAAAATCTGTAAAAATGTAATAAAAACAGCAAAAATTCAAAATGAGAGACAGGTGGCCAAAGAAAGCAAAACCAATCCTAAATATTTTTTTAGATATATAAATGCAAAAAAACCAAGGACAGAGCATGTAGGACCCCTTAATAATGATAATGGGGAGGTTGTCACAGGCGATCAAGAGAAGGCGGAGCTACTGAATGGGTTCTTTAGTTCTGTATACACTATGGAAGAAGGAGCTGACATTGGCCAGGTCAGTGCTGGTAACACATCATGTAATGTACTGAACTGGCTTAATGTAGAGATGGTACAAGGTAAGTTAAGTGATATAAATGTAAGCAAATCCCCAGGACCGGATGGACTACACCCAAGAGTTCTTAGAGAGGTAAGTTCAGTAATATCTGTACCCCTGTTCATGATATTTAGAGATTCTCTGGTGTCTGGTATTGTGCCAAGGGACTGGCGCAAGGCGAATGTGGTGCCAATCTTCAAAAAGGGCTCTAGGTCTTCCCCAGGAAACTATAGACCGGTAAGTTTAACGTGCATTGTGGGTAAATTGTTTGAAGGACTTATGAGGGATTACATACAGGAATACATAGGGGATAATTGTATTATAAGTGATAGCCAGCATGGGTTTACTAAGGATAGAAGTTGTCAAACCAATCTAATTTGCTTTTATGAAGAGGTGAGTAGAAGCCTTGACAGAGGAATGGCTGTGGATATAGTGTTTCTGGATTTTGCTAAAGCGTTTGATACTGTCCCTCATAGACGTCTGACAGGTAAGTTAAGGTCTTTGGGTTTGGAAATTTTAGTTTGTAACTGGATTGAACACTGGCTCATGGATCGTACCCAGAGAGTGGTGGTCAATGATTCGTACTCTGATTGGTCCCCGGTTATTAGTGGTGTACCCCAAGGTTCAGTACTGGGACCGCTGTTGTTTAATTTATTTATCAATGATATAGAGGATGGTATTAACAGCTCTGTTTCTATCTTTGCAGATGACACCAAGCTTTGTAGCACAGTACAGTCTATAGAGGATGTGCATAAGTTACAAGATGACTTGGATAGACTAAGTGTCTGGGCATCCACTTGGCAAATGAGGTTCAATGTGGATAAATGTAAAGTTATGCATCTGGGTACTAATAACCTGCATGCATCGTATGTCTTAGGGGGGATTAAACTGGCAGAGTCACTGGTAGAGAAGGATCTGGGTGTACTTGTAGATCACAGACTACAGAATAGCATGCAATGTCAGGCTGCTGCTTCCAAAGCCGGCAGGATATTGTCATGTATCAAAAGAGGCATGGACTCAAGGGACAGGGACATAATACTCCCCCTTTATAAAGCATTGGTACGGCCTCACCTGGAATATGCTGTTCAGTTTTGGTCACCTGTCCATAAAAGGGACACTGCGGAGTTGGAAAGGGTGCAGAGACGCGCGACTAAACTAATATGGGGCATGGAACATCTTAGCTATGAGGAGCGATTAAAGGAGTTACAATTGTTTAGTCTTGAGAAGAGACGTTTAAGGGGGGATATGATAAACGTATATAAGTATATTAATGGCCCATACAAAAAATATGGAGAAAAACTGTTCCAGGTTAAACCCCCCCAAAGGACGAGGGGGCACTCCCTCCGTCTGGAGAAAAAAAAGTTTAGTCTCAAGGGGCGACACGCCTTCTTTACCGTGAGGACTGTGAATTTATGGAACGGTCTACCTCAGGAACTGGTCACAGCAGGAACAATTAACAGCTTTAAAACAGGATTAGATACATTCCTGGAACAAAATAAGATTAATGCTTATGAAGAAATATAAAATCTCATCCCTTCCCCAATATCGCGCCACACCCCTACCCCTTAATTCCCTGGTTGAACTTGATGGACATATGTCTTTTTTCGACCGTACTAACTATGTAACTATGTATAGTATTACACCCTCTCTTTCCAAAACAAAATGGCTCCAAACCCATTTTCATTCTTCTAAGTAAAATAACATCTCAAACTAAATGTGAATATTAATCCTACTCCCAGTAGCTCTTACAGACTGAAATAGGGGTAAAAGTAACAGGGTTGTATGGAGACACAGTGGACCTATAGTCTCCTCTCCCTTGTCATTCTGTCTTCCTATTCCCCCAACCCCATGTTACTCTGGTCCCCAAACCCTGTGTGATGCAAAACTCTGTGTTATTCTGCCACCCCCTCCCCTGCCCTCCAAACCCTGTGTCACTCCGATTAATTAATTTAGATATGCACATACAAATTCTATAAGCTGTGCACACCTATGTCTCAAACAATGTGCAGACATCTTCTACAAATAAAAGATTGGGGTGTAAGGAGCACATGGTGGCTGCATCATATTTGGCTCTAAGATAATATCTTGCCCTGCCCTCTGCACAGCATAAGGCAACATTTGCCAGTCATGGATAAACATGGTGACTTGAGTGTCATTATTCACGGCTGCACTCTTGGTGAAAGGAGAAATGGTGCCAGTATTTCTGAAGCAGCACTTGTTGTCTGTTACTGAACCATGCACAGACCCAATATTGGATCACACAGCAGCAGACCACATGTGGTTGATCAAGAGGTGGGTGTCGATCGGCAGCTTTTTTATCTCAACAATGATGTACCATGATGGACCAACTGATCCAGTTGTACAACGGGAATGTAAGACAGAGTTGCTTTGCAGTTACCTTCCATCGATTGGGGTTTAATAGCGGAAGAATGACAAGGGTTCCCCTTGTGACCCTGCACCATTGCCAACAACATCTCGCAACACCTTGCAGCCATCTACAATAGCTAGCACTAAAGAGGAAGCTATTTTCTTTTTAGAGATAAGCTACTTTGCATACATATTTTTCACTGGAAACACTACATTGCCTACAAGACTCCTTATGCCAGTCTCCTCAAGAAGACAATTTGGGTAAATTGTTTGAAGGACTTATAAGGGATTACATACAGGAATACATAGGGGATAATAGTATTATAAGTGATAACTAGCATGGGTTTACTAAGGATAGAAGTTGTCAAACCAACCTAATTTGCTTTTATGAAGATGTGAGTAGAAGCCTTGACAGAGGAATGGCTGTGGATATAGTGTTTCTGGATTTTGCCAAAGCGTTTGATACTGTCCCTTATAGTCGTCTGACAGGTAAGTTAAGGTCTTTGGGTTTGGAAACTTTAGTTTGTAACTGGATTGAACACTGGCTCATGGATCATACCCAGAGAGTGGTGGTCAATGATTCGTACTCTGATTGGTCCCCGGTTATTAGTGGTGTACCCCAAGGTTCAGTACTGGGCCGGCTTTTGTTTAATTTATTTATCAATGATATAGAGGATGGCATTAACAGCTCTGTTTCTATTTTTGCAGATGACACCAAGCTTTGTAGCACAGTACAGTCTATAGAGGATGTGTATACAAAAAATATGGAGAAAAATTGTTCCAGGTTAAAGGGGTACTCCGGTGCTTACACATCTTATCCCCTATCCACAGGATAGGGGATAAGATGCCTGATCGCGGGAGTCCCGCAGCTGGGGACGCACGGGATCATGCACGCGGCACCCCTTTTGTAATCAGTCCCCTGATTACTTACGGGGTGCCGCGTGCATGATCCCAGGCGTCCCCAGCTGCGGGACTCCTGCAATCAGGCATCTTATCCCCTATCCTTTGGATAGGGGATAAGATGTGTAAGCATCGGAGTATCCCTTTAAACCCCCCCCAAAGGACGAGGGGGCACTCCCTCCGTCTGGAGAAGAAAAGGTTTAGTCTCAAGGGGCGACACGCCTTCTTTACCATAAGAACTGTGAACTTATGGAACAGTCTACCTCAGGAACTGGTCACAGCAGGAAAATTTAACAGCTTTAAAACAGGGTTAGATACATTCCTCGAACAAAATAACATTAATGCTTATGAAGAAATATAAAATCCCATCCTTTCCCCAATATCGCGCCACACCCCTACCCTTCAATTCCCTGGTTGAACTTGATGGACGTATGTCTTTTTTCAACCGTACTAACTATGTAACTATGTAACATATTACACAAGGGGTACTCAACTATTTTTAGTGAGGGTCCGCTTATCAAGTCTGCCATCCGGTAAAGGTCTGAGCTGAACGCTAAGGCCTGCTTCACACCTAGCGGCCTCAGTGCCATGAAGAAAATAAGTCAAACAAGCGACTGAAGTGTGGAGGATGTAGCGGCCTCAGTGCCATGAAGAAAATAGATCAAACAAGCGACTGAAGTGTGGAGGATGTATGACCTGAATACTGCCACATACTGTACCTGAATATAATTCTGCCCACTGTGCCCCCTGAATATAATTCTGCCACACACTGTGCCTCCTGCATATATTTCTGCTACACACTTTGCTTCCTGAATAAAATACTGCTATACACCGGGCCCCTGGTACTATTACTGCCACACGCTATGTCCCTGGTATATTACTTCCACATACTATGCCCCTGGTATATTACTGCCACATGCCATGTTCCTGATATATTATTGCCACACTTTGACAAACACTGTGCCCTGTACCAATTAATTGTAAGTCTGTGTCCCTTAAAACAATAAATAATGCCACTATGCACCCACAATGAATTACACCACTGTGCCCCCACAATGAATGATGCCACTGTGCCCCCAGAATGTTGCATGCCACTGTGCCCCCAGAATGATACACGTCACTGTGCCCCCAGAATGATGCATGTCATTGTGCCCCCAGAATGATGCACGCCACTGTGCCCCCAGAATGATTCACGCCACTGTGCCCCCAGAATGATTCACGCCACTATGTCCCCAGAATGATACACATCACTGTGCCCCCAGAACGATGCACCCCACTGTGCCCCCAGAATGATGCACGCCACCATGCTCCCAGAATGATGCATGCCTCTGTGCCCCCAGAGGGAGTATAAAAAAGAAGAAAACGCAGAGATGGATCCTGATAGTGCCGTTACCTTTGACGGAATAAAAAAATTATAATAATTAAATCGCAACTCCATTTAAACACTGTGCTCTTCTGGTCTACCATCCAAGCCTCAGCCAGACTCAAAGCTGCTCAGACTCATTGTGTAGCTAGCCGGCTCTGCCATAGACCTAAATAGGTCTATTGGTTTCAATGGAGAAAATTTTGCAATGCTATAGATAAACCCTCCACCCATTTGGCCCAGGAGTTTTTAATTAGCAGGAAAATGCATAAGGGTTTCGTCCTACCATTCTCCCAGCCCTCTGGCAGTGAGCACATGGTAGGTTTCATGCTGGTGTGGTTCTCTGTGGCGGCCATTGTTTCTGTGATGCTTTGTCTGTGGGGTGGAGGGGCCCAGAGCCAGGGGCTTGGTCGGGCAGTAGTGGGGCTGCCTGCCCACTGGGTCGCTCCCCCCATTGGGCATGGAGTCTCGTAGGCTGTGGTCGCCGCCGGGCGCTACGCCAGTGTCAGGTTAGGGACCCACTCTAATGAGGTGGCCTTGACGTGGTGAGTGGGTTTGTACATTTTGATCAAAATGTGTACTAACAACCTGTTAGTTTTTGAAATTATGCTGAGAAGCAAGTAGATCAAATTACAAATGGTGGATGTGCGGCTGTGTTTCTCTTTTTGTGTTGCACCTCTATAGATAAACCCTGCTGAAGCCCTTAGCAGTTCTAGCTGAGGTCACAGGGACTGATGTCACAGCCCAGCTCTCATTGACTTCAGCTACCTGTCAAAATTTTAAAAGTTTGAAGCCCCCACAATGTATAAATACCCACAATTTACACTAAATAAGTGGACCTACCAAAGAGAAGAATCCCCTCTAGAAATTAGTTGTCCAGCATATCCCAAATCTGTGCAACTTTTGTTGCCCATGTTAGTATTGTAATTTGAAAAATAAAAAGTTTACACAGCATTTGCTGACATCATCTTTGCCGACATCATCTGTTCCATCCCAGAGAAGCGCTGCACAAAAGTCTGATTTTTGGGCCTGTCCCTCTACATGGGCACATGCAACCTATTTTCAGACTGTGCCCCCAGAATGATGCACACAACTGTGCCCCCAGAATTATGCCACTGTGCCCCCTACATATGCTTTGTCACTGACTCTCCAGCTGTTGCAAACTACTACTCCCATTATGCACAGACAGAAAAGTCATAAAGGGAGCTATAGTGACAGGTGGGGAAACACAAATTTTCCCCTGAAAACTTTGGGTCCCCGTCCCAGGTTCCACGCTGCTCCACCTCTCTGGTCTCTTCTTGTCAGGCCTGGCCAGAGCAGATGATGTAGGCAGCGCTTATCACACCACCTGCATCACAGGAGAAGTGCCAGGCAACTGGGCAGGGAACACAGCATTCCCTTGCTCTGGGCCATGGCTATTTATTGGTATTAGTGTATTAAAGACACCACTACAAATGAATAAGGGGAGAGTCGGCGGGCAGTCCGGATGACTGGTGGCCGCGGTGCGCATGTTGACCGCGGTCTGCCAGTTGAGTACTCCAGTATTACAACCTCACTAATGATGAAACAACTGTATAGGTGTATGCTGCCATGATTGCCACTCAAATGCAAAAACACTAAATATAGAGCAGCACGTTGAAAATGCTAAGACATCTATTAAAAGGGTGTTCTGTAGAAGTTTTGTATACAATAGTTTAATAAAGCTTTATTATTTTGTAATATAATTTCATTGAAAAGAATGTGTCATTTTTGTGTTACTTTTATACAGTACAATGTGCGGCAGCTGTAAGAGCTGACATTGGGATTTCTGCTGCCACCAAATGTGTCAAGAACTGCATTTACAATACAATACACAGGGAAAGACAGTAGCACTGTGTGTGAAGCAGTACTTGAACAGAGTGGGTGAGCAGGGACCAGAGCATGAGCAGCCCTGCAGTTCCTAACATAAATGTTGGTGGCAGCAGAGAGTCTGTGTTGTCTCTTACTGCTGCAACAAAATGTATCAAAATAAATAACAAAAAGATTATACTTTTTCTTTTAAAATTAAGTTATCCCCTCAATGACACAGTCCATTTTGGCTCATATTAGGGCTTGTTTTTTGAGTGACCAATCGTCATTTTACCATAAAATGTACGGCACAACAGAAAAAATATTATTTGTGGTGGAAAAATGTAAAAGAAAACTACAACTTTGCAACTCTAGTTTTTTTTTATGAAGTGCACTTTACGGTAAAACTGACATGTTCACACTATGATTAAACTCGTGTTTACATGCTTCTCTATTATTGTACTGCTTTAACCCCTTAAGGACCCAGCCATTTTGCACCTTAGGACCCGGCCATTTTTTGCACATCTGACCACTGTCACTTTAAACATTAATAACTCTAGAATGCTTTTAGTTATCATTCTGATTCCGAGATTGTTTTTTCGTGACATATTCTAATTTAACTTAGTGGTAAAATTTTTAGGTAACTTGCATCCTTTCTTGGTGAAAAATCCCAAAATTTGATGAAAAATTTGAAAATTTTGCATTTTTCTAACTTTGAAGCTCTCTGCTTGTAAGGAAAATGGATATTCCAAATATAATTTTTTTTTATTCACATATACAATATGTCTACTTTTTATTTGCATCATAAAATTGACGAGTTTTTACTTTTGGAAGACACCAGAGGGCTTCAAAGTTCAGCAGCAATTTTCCAATTTTTCACAAAATTTCCCAAATCACAATTTTTCAGGGACCAGTTCAGGTTTGAAGTGGATTTGAAGGGTCTTCATAGTTACATAATTACATAGTTAGTATGGTTGAAAAAAGACATACGTCCATCAAGTCCAACCAGGGAATTCATCTTAGAAATACCCCATAAATGACCCCATTATAAAAACTGCACCCCCCAAAGTATTCAAAATGACATTCAGTCAGCATTTTAACCCTTTAGGTGTTTCACAGGAATAGCAGCAAAGTGAAGGAGAAAATTCACAATCTTCATTTTTTACACTTGCATGTTCTTGTAGACCCAATTTTTGAATTTTTACAAGGGGTAAAAGGAGAAAATGTATACATCTATTTGTAGCCCAATTGCTCTCGAGTAAGCACATACCTCATATGTCTATGTAAAGTGTTCGGCGGGGACAGTAGAGGGCTCAGAAGGAAAGGAGCGACAAGGGGATTTTGGAGCGTACGTTTTTCTGAAATGGTTTTTGGGGGGCATGTTGCATTTAGGAAGCCCCTATGGTGCCAGAACAGGAAAAAAAAAAACACATGGCATACCATTTTGGAAAATATAACCCTTGAGGAACGTAACAAGGAATAAAGTGAGCCTTAATACCCCACAGGTGTTTCACGACTTTTGCATATGTAAAAATTTTTTTTTTTAAATTCAATAAAATGTGTGTTTCCCCCCAAATTTCACATTTTTGCAAGGGATAATAGCAGAAAATACCCCCCAAAATTTGTAACCCCATCTCTTCTGAGTATGGAAGTACCCCATAAGTTGACCTGAATTGCACTACGGGCGAACTACAATGCTCAGAAGAGAAGGAGTCATATTTGGCTTTTTGAGAGCAAATTTTGCTCGGGGGCATGTCGCATTTAGGAAGCCCCTATGGTGCCAGGACAGCAAAAAATATCCACATGCCATACCATTTTGGAAACTAGACCCCTTGAGGAACGTAACAAGGAATAAAGTGAGCCTTAATACCCCACTGGGGTTTCACGACTTTTGCATACGTAAAAAAAAAAGAAATTTCACTAAAATGTGTGTTTCCCCCCCCCAAATTTCACATTTTTCCAAGGGTTAATAGCAGAAAATACCCCCCAAAATTTGTAACCCTATCTCTTCTGAGTATGGAGGTACCCCATAAGTTGACCTGAAGCGCACTACGGGTGAACTACAATGCTCAGAAGAGAAGGAGTCATATTTGGCTTTTTGAAAGCAAATTTTGCTCGGGGGGCATGTCGCATTTAGGAAGCCCATATGGTGCCAGAACAGCAAAATAACCCCCACATGGCATACCATTTTGGAAACTAGACCCCTTGAGGAACGTAACAAGGGGTACAGTGAGCATTTACCCCCCACTGGTGTCTGTCAGATCTTTGGAACAGTGGGCTGTACAAAATTTTTAATTTGCGCAGCCCACTGTTCCAAAGGTCTGTCAGACACCAGTGGGGTGTAAATTCTCACTGCACCCCTCATTACATTCCGTGAGGGGTGTAGTTCCGAAATGGGGTCACATGTGGGGTTTTGTTTTTTTTGCATTTGCCAAAACCACTGTAACAATCAGCCACCCCTGTGCAAATCACCTCAAATGTACATAGAGCACTCTCCCTTCTGGGCCTTGTTGTGCGCCCTCAGAGCACTTTGCGCCCACATATGGGGTATCTCCGTAGTCGGGAGAAATTGCATTACAAATTTTGGGGGGCTTTTTTCCCTTTTACCTCTTGTCAAAATGAAAAGTATAGGGCAACACCAGCATGTTAGTGTAAAAAATTTATTTTTTTACACTAACATGCTGGTGTAGACCCCAACTTCACCTTTTCATAAGGGGTGAAAGGAGAAAAAGCCCCCCAAAATTTGTAAGTCAATTTCTCCCGAGTACGGCGATACCCCATATGTGGCCCTAAACTGTTGCCTTGAAATACGACAGGACTCCAAAGTGAGAGCGCCATGCGCATTTGAGGCCTGAATTAGGGATTTGCATAGGGGTGGACATAGGGGTATTCTACGCCAGTGATTCCCAAACAGGGTGCCTCCAGCTGTTGCAAAACTCCCAGCATGCTTGGACAGTCGACGGCTGTCCGGCAATACTGGGAGTTGTTGTTTTGCAACAGCTGGAGGCTCCATTTTGAAAACAGTGGCGTACCAGACGTTTTTCATTTTTATCGGGAGGGGAGGGGGGCTGTGTAGGGGTATGTGTATATGTAGTGTTTTTTACTTTTTATTTTATTTTGTGTTAGTGTAGTGTTTTTAGTGTACAGTCACACGGGTGGGGGTTACAGCGAGTTTCCCGCTGCGAGTTTGAGCTGCCGCGCAAAATTTGCTGCATCGCAAACTTGCAGCATGATACTCATTGTAAGCCCCTGCCCATGTGAATGTACCCTGTACATTCACATGGGGGGGGGGGCCTCCAGCTGTTGCAAAACTACAACTCCCAGCATGCACAGTCTTTCAGTGCATGCTGGTAGTTATAGTTTTGCAACAGCTGGAGGCACACGGGTTGGGAAACACTGAGTTAGGAAACAGACAATGTTTCCCAACCAGTGTGCCTCCTGTTGTTGCAAAACCACAACTCCCAAACATTCTCAGGCATGCTGGAAGTAGTAGTTTGGCAACATCTTTAGAGCCAGATGTTGCCGAACTACAACTCCCAGCAGACCACTAATACAGTGGTTCCCAATCTGTGCCCTTCCAGATGTTGCAAAACTACAACTCTCAGTATGTCAAAACTGTCCAGGCATGCTGGGAGTTGTAGTTCTGCAACATCTGAAGGGCCAGATGTTACAGAACTACAACTCCCAGCATGCCTGGACAGTAAGGGCATGCTGAGGATGTGTAGTTTTGCAACATCTGGAAGGGCACAGTGGTCCCAAAACTGCGGACCTCCAGATGTTGCAAAACTGCAACTCCCAGCATGCCCAGATGCCAAGGGCTGTCTGGGCATGCTGGGAGTTGTAGTATACAGGGTCCCAATACAGCAATGCATGTCGCTTTACGGCGACGTGCATTGCTGTAAAGGGCCCGACCGCGGCGGAAGATTCACTCACCTGTCGCCGCCGTCTTCATCGCCGGGATCCGGGTCTTCAGGGACAAGGTAAGTACCGGGGCCGGTCCCCACCACTCCCCCGTCCCCCGCCGCGTCCTCTGGTCTTCCTCCCGTCCTCTCCGGACTTCCAGGGGCCAGGCAGGACGGGAGGAAGTAACCACCCCCCCCCCTGCGATTGGTCGGTTAACTAACCGAAGAATCGCAGGGGATCGGAGGAGGTGGCAGGCTTGCCATCTCGCTCCTATACTTCAGCATGGTCCTGGCTGTCTGTGACAGCCGGGATCATGCAAAATTACCGGGCGGTCGGGTCCCAGAGACCCGATCAGCCCGGTATTGGCGCAGATCGCAAGGGCGATTTCTCTTGCTATTTGCGGCAATTGCCGACATGGGGGGCCTACATGGCCCCCCTTGGCGTTTGCCCTGGATCCCTGCTGAAGGATTTCAGCAGGGATCCGCTTCCGATCTCCGCCGGGTGAGCGGCAGAGACCAGGAAAAGACCATAACGTATGCATACATCATGGGTCCTTAGGACCCAGGGTGTGATGACGTATGCATACATCATGGGTCCTTAAGAGGTTAAAAAAAAAGTTTGAAAAGTTTAAAATTGTCCACTACTGACCCTCTATAACTGTTTTATTTTTCCATATATGGGGCTGTATAAGGCTAGAATTCCAATGAGGTTTTTCATGCAAAAAACTCAGATAAAAACACCCATTTTGCCTCAAGGCATTTTTTCTGTGAAAAAAACGCAGCGGCCAGATGTTAGCTGGAAGTCAATTGTGAACTGAAAAATTCCAGATTCACTTGGCGCTTTACAGTTTGGCGTTTTTTTTTTTTTTTTATCCTTTGGGCGTTTTTCACCTCTTTTTGGCTCCTTGGCAGTTTTTCCAAAATGATCCCTTGTTGAGACTTTGGCGTTTTTTTCGGGAAAATCTTGGCGTTTTTCTCCCTTAGAAGTCTATGGGAGTAAAAAAAAACGCCAATAAAAATGCCATGTGGGTTTTAACTTTTGCGGTTTTATTCTTTTTGGGACTTAAGCGATCCAAAAAAGTGATGGAAATACCTTTTTTTTTATTAAATTTCATAGGATACCATTCAAAAATAATAGTAAAAAAAAAGAGTGATGGAAAAATTGTATTTAACAAAATATATATTTTCTAAAAGAAATTTTCCTAAATTTTTAAACAGGGATCCATTTATGTGGGTGGTCAGGGAACAAAAATGTAGCCGAGAATAATAAAAATTTAGAAAGGGGCCATTTAAATGTAAAAATAATATATTTGTTATAATTAATTTTGTTAAACTTTTTATTAATAATGTATTTTAATTATATGTTCAATAAAGTGTGTGTGTTTTTAACTTTTTTCACTTTTTTTCTTATTTTTTTGTAGGTAGTACTACTACTCCCAGCATGGAACACACTGTTCCCTGATGGGAGTAGTAGTACATGTACTAATTAACAGATCACCACTGGTGTCACTTCTGACACCCACTGTGATCCTCCTGTATAATGTATAGATGCAGGCGGGCGGCCAATCACACCTCTATGTGGGAAACATGAATAGGTGTATATATACGTCAGTGCAGGGAACCATAGAAGAGCGTCTGTCCTCCCACATCTATACATTATACAGGAGGATCACAGCAGGTGTCAGGAGTGACATCCGCTGTGATCCTTCTTTAACTGCAGGTACTGCTGCTCCCAACTTGGAACATGCTCAGCTCCATGCTGGGAGCTGTAGTACCTGCATTAATAGACAGATCCCAACGGGTGTCAGAAATGACACCTGCTGGGATCTGTCTATTAGTACAGATACTACAACTCCCAGCATGGGGCAGAATGTGCTCCATGTAGGGAGCAGTAGTACCTGCAGTAAGGGACAGATCGCAGCAGATGTCACTCCTAACACCTGTTGCGATCCCCCTGATTAGTGATGTGCGGCAGGGGCCATATTCGAATGCGGGATATTCCTATGTTTGCGAAATTCGCATATATTCGCTATGTTCATATACAAAATTTTCCATGCAAATTTTATGCGAATTTTCCACGCAAAAATTTGCATGGAAAATATGCATATAATTTTCATTAAAATTTTCATGTGAAAAAAATAAAATAAAAACGAATATTCGTAATTAAGAATATATAGCACTCTATTCTAAATATTCGCGAAATCATGAAGTGTCGATATTCACGATAAAAATTTGCATTTCAAATATTCGTGCTCAACACTACTCCTGATGTGAATTGCGGGACTCAGCTGTGCTCATGGTTACAGAGCCAGGAGAACAGCTGATGCTGGGCAGTAGATATACATTGTATATCTACTGCCCAGCAAAAACCCATAGTGAGCCTGCAATGTGTATACAGTATACACATTGCTGGCTCACTTAACCCTTTGCTGAGCGGTGCGCTATGCGCCAGCCCAGCAAAGGAAGAGTTAACTTACACTGCTAGACAGTATAGGATAACCCTTTGGGTGGTATACAGAATATACAGCTATCTATAGATAGCTGTATATGGTGTATGCAGAGGAGGAGATCCCCTTACCTCCCTCGCTCCCTGTCGGGTCCGTGTAGCTCCACCCCTAGTGATGAGGTCATTAAGGGTGGCGTTACAGATGGGAGGCAAAGAGTGGTAAGTATGAGGCTCTGTTCACATTGTACGTTTTGTATAATGTGAACAGACCCTTCTGCCAGTGTCTTCTCAGACAGGGAGACTCCAGCTGTTGCTAAACTAGAACTCCCAGCATGCCCAGATAGCCATAGGCTATGTGCCAAAAACGTCCTAACCCATTTTTTGTGTTTCTTTTTCCTTCTTGTTTCAGATCCGTGTATGCAGAGGATTGCGGCGGATTCGGTGGATTGTGGCGATGAACTAGATTTTTTTTCTTTTAATAGAATGGCTAACGAGGGCTGTGGGGGAGTGTTTTTTAAAATAAAATCATTTTTCAAATGTGTTGTGTTTTTTTTTTTAAATAGAATTTTCAGGTTTAGTAGTTGAAGCTGTCTCATTGACGGAATCCATTACTAAGCCGGGACTTAGCCCCAAAAAACAGCTGGTGCTAACCCTCAATTATTACCCACTTCCACAGGAGTGTCGGGAAGACCCGGTACCAACAGGCCCGGCGCTCCTGGGACTAAGCAGTAACAGGCTGGCATTATGTAGGCAGGGGAGAGCCAGTAACAATGGTCCTTGCCCACCCTGGTAACGCCAGGCTGTTACGGGGAACCCTATGCGCTTTTTTTCCATAAATAAATAAATAACTAAATAAATAAACCGCATAGGGTTCCCCGTACTTTTATTCTCGGCCAGATACCTACTAAGCAGCAACAGCCTGACGTTACCAGGATGGGCGAGGACCATTGTTAATGGCCCTCCCCAACCTAAATAACGCCAGCCTGTTACCACCTAGGCCCAGGAGTGCCATTTTAATGCTCCTAGCCTGTTGGTACCGGCTTTTCCCGACACCCCTGTGGCGGTGGGTACCGGGGTAATAATTGGTAGTTAGATCTAGCTGTTTTTGGGGCTAACGCTAAGCCCGGCTTAGTAATGTATTCTGTCAATAAGACTGGCTCCACTACTAAGCCTGAAAATTCTATTTAAAAAACACATTTGAAAAAAAATATATAAAAAAAACACTCCCCCCACAGCCCTCGTTAGCCATTTTATTAAAAGAAAAAAAGTCTAGTTCATCGCCGTAATCCACCAAATCTGACGCAATCCTCTGCATACACGGAATGAAACGAGAGGGAAAAAAACTTTTTTTGCGCTCTCTGCTGGGGAGAGCGTCCAAACTGCAATGTCTTCCAAAACAGAGAGCCTCCAATTGTTACAAAACTACAACTTTCAGCATGCCCAGACAGCCTCTGACTGTCTGGGCATGCTGGGAGTTGTAGTTTAGTGTGATAGCCTGGGGGATGTAGGGTATGGGGAGTGTAGCTGTGCGGTAATTAAAGGGGGCTTGTTAACCCTTGTTATTCGTAACGCCAGGGTGTAGTGCTCCTCAGTAATGCTTGTCCTATCACCACCCTTCCCAAGAGTGATAGGGAGGTAGAGAATAATAGAATGTCCACAACCGGAGGGTTTTCTGAAACAGGTATAACTTTTACTGAAGGTTTTCTGCAAGCTTCAATAATGGAACAGTCTCTATGCATACAAGTGATTTCTTTGGAGATTGACAAAGGTTGAGACTTTAGCAATTTAGGTATTATGCGCTGTTCCACTGGAATCAGGGGATTGGTTGCGGTCCAGTAGTCACGGGTAGATTAGAACTCACGGTTTTAGTTCTGCTGAGGCCGGTAGGTTTTTGAGGGCTAGCGTATCTTTGTAAGTTGCGCAGATCTGTCCTGCTAGTCCGGCATCCACGAGAGCAGCAACCCAAGAGAGCGATAATTGGCTACAGCTGCCTTATATGGGCAAGGGCTGGACTAGTGCTAATTGGTGCATTACTGATGTCAATCACCATTACAAAGATTTGTGGGTAACATGTGACCCAAGGACCTCCTAAGGCCCTTCAATATACCATAGAGGGGATTAACATGGTCACATGACCGAAGGTCCTGCGACACTAAACAAGTTAAGTACTATACATTATCCTGGATATATACTATTATTAAATATATACATGTATTAACATTACGCAATTAGACTTGAGAAGAGGCGACTAGGGGCTGTCCCACCTGAGGGACCCTACCTGAGCGTAATTACTCTGACTTTGGGGACCTCTACACTAGGTACAGTATGTAATACGGTATCAGGCCACCACATTAGCAACAGCTGGAGACTCCCTGTCTGGGAAGACACTGGCAGAAGGGTCTGTTCACATTATACAAAATGCACAATGTGAACAGAGCCTCACACCCTTACCAGCCTGGCTCCTGTCTGTATCTCCACCCCTAATGATATAATCACTAGGGAATGAGGGAGGTAAGTGGACCTCATGTTCTAAATGCAAGAATGGTTCCTACGACACTGCGTAGGACTATGGCCGGAAGAAGCACTAGCCTTAGTGCGAAATGGAGCTTGTTGCCGCTTTTACCCCCCGCTCCTTCCCTCTCCCCTATCTATGTATTTATGTGAGTATTCTATGCAATAAAGCAAGAAGACGGAATTGGAGAGTGGCCGGTTTTCTTATCTTCTTTTGAGTATACTTGGACCTCGTGTTCTGTATACAGTATATACAGCTGTCTATAGATAGCTGTATATAGTGTATACCGCCCAAAGGGGCTATAGGAGCAGGGAGTCCTATCAGTATAGTGACGGGATTCCCAGCTCCTGTATACTATACACGGGTACACTATATACCCCTTTATACTATACGGCCGGGGGGAGGTAAGTAGTAATGTTATATATCACTCCTCACCTCTTTACACTCTGTGGACCGGGTGCTCTGCATCTGACCCACAGAGTGGTACCTGAAGACAGTGAAAAAACTTCCACAGGGTACAAATTTGGCTGTTTCCATACACCAGAAAAAATGCCAGAAAAAACACCAGAAAAACTTCCAAAATGCAGGAAAAAAAAGCTGTGGCAGTTTTACAGGCAGTTTTTCCTGGCGTTTTTGCTGGTGAGAAAAAACCTCAGTGAAATCCTAACCTCAGTCGGGCTGTTGTGGGGTCCAGAATAGCTGAGAGGAGGGGGGGTGGGTGGGGGGGGGGTTGGATCCCTACCTGCCTCCTCTCCCTCTGATTGGGGATCTGCTGCTCCATGCCTGCTGGAGCAGCAGAGCGCCGATAACACTGATCAATGCTATGCTATGTCATAGCAGTGAAAAGTGTATGCAATCTAATGATGGTGTAAAAGTTTTTAAAAAATAGTTAATAAATGTGGTTTAACTCCTTCCCTAACAAAAATGTTAATCCTCCTCCTTTACCCATTAAAAAAATAAGAATATGTAAACAAAAATTAACAGAAACATATGTGGTATCACCGCATACATAAATATATGAACTATAAAAATATAATGTTAATTAAACCGCACGGTCAATGGCGTGTACGTAAAAAAATTCAAAATTCCAAAATTGCGTATTTTTGGTCACTTTGCATACCCTAACATTTTTTTTATAAAAAGCTATCAAAAAGTCCCATGAAAAAAAGAAAATGGTACCGATAAATACTTCAGACCATGGCAAAAAAATTTGCCCTCATATAGCCCCATATACGGAAAAATAAAAAAGCTATAGGGGTCAGAAGAGGACAATATTAAACAGTCTAATTTTCGCACAAAAAGCCCCTAGCTTATTTTAGTTGCCAGGGGCCGCAACTAATAGCCAGCATATGCTGATCACCGCTTTCAACTATTAACTAGTTACAGCAGCATGTAAATGGGCTTTAATATTGCTGTTTGTGGTACAGAAGTGCGAAACACCCCTTCTCCCCTTGGAGCCCATTTTGGGGGAGGGCGGTTTGGCTGGTATGAAATCCATTGCCGTGAAAGCCTGAGGCCTTATGTGGCCTTCCATTGTTGCTGCTGTGGCTCTTCTACCAATAGAGCGCAGATGTGATGGATCAATGCATTAATCGCTGCAGTGATCTTTATGAGCCATCTAATGGCTCATACAAGTCCTCTAAGGGGACAAATAAAGTGTTAAAAAAATACAATAAAGGTTATAAAAATATAAATGAACCCCTCCCATACCAACAGTTTAAATCACCCCCTTTTCCCATTTTCCAAATGAAAATAAACACATGGTATTTCCACGTGTGAAATTGTCCAAACTATTGAAACATACCATTAAGGGTCCGGCAAGATTACCATATATTGAGAGATATCTTTACAAAGTAAAATGGGTTCTGCATAAAACAAGCCTTCCTATGGCTCTTTAAATGGAAAATTGAAAGAGTTGTGGATTTTAAAAAGCGAGGAGGAAAAAATGTAAAAGGCTAGAAAGGAAATTCGCTGTTATTAAGGGTTTAACCCCTTCCTGACCCCGGGTTTTCCAGTTTTTGCACTTTCGTTTTTTCCTCCTTACCTTTAAAAAATCATAACTCTTTCAATTTTGCACCTAAAAATCCATACGATGGCTTATTTTTTTGTGCCAGCAATTCTACTTTGTAATGAAATCAGTCGTTTTACCCAAAAATCTACGGCAAAACGGGCAAAAAAATCATTGTGTGACAAAATTGAAGAAAAACACAATTTTGTAACTTTTGGGGGCTTCCGTTTCTACACAGTAAATTTTTCAGTAAAAATGATACCTTTCCTTTATTCTGTAGTTCCTTACAATTAAAATGATATCCTACTTATATAGGTTTGATTTTGTCGTACTTCTAGAAAAAATCATAACAACAAGCAGGACAATTTAAACGTTTAAAATTGTCATTTTTTGACCCCTATAACTTTTTTATTTTACCGCCTATGGGGCGGTATGATGGCTAATTTTTTGCACTGTGATCTAAAGTTTTTAGCGGTATCATTTTTGTATTGATCGGACTTTTTGATTGCTTTTATTCATTTTCTCATGATATTCAAAATGACCAAAAATACGCTATTTTGGACTTTGGAATTTTTTTGCTTGTACGCCATTGACCGTGCGGTTTAATTAATGATATATTTTTATAATTCGGACATTTCTGCACGCGGCGATACCACAGATGTTTATTTTTATTTACACAGTTTTTTTTTTTTTAAGTGGGAAAAGGGGGGGGGGGGGTGATTCTTACTTTTATTAGGGAAGGGGTTAAATGATCCTTATTACCTTTTTTTTTCACCTTTTTTTTTGCAATGTTATAGCTCCCATAGGGAGACACACTGATCTTCTACATTGAGCATTGTTATCCCATAGGATAACATTGCTTAATGATTCTGCCGCTTAACTGCTCATGCCTGGATCTCAGGCACTGCGCAGTCATTCGGCGATCGGACAGCAAGGAGGCAGGTGAGGGGACCTTCCTCGTATCCTACAGTTGTTCGGGATGCCGTGATTTCACCAGGTGATCCCGAACAGCCCCCTGAGCTAACCGGCACTTATTACCTTTCACTTTAGACGCAGTGATCAACTTTGAACGCCACGTCTAAAGGGTTAATAGCACGCAGCATAGCGATCAGTGCCGCACGCTATTAGCCACAGGTCCCGCCCCCGTTATGACTCGTTATAGAATGGGAGTCGACCAATTATGTACATGTATGTCATGGGTCGGGAAGGGGTTAATAACATTTTTGCTTACTTTTGCTTCAACAGCCTCTGCAACTTATGAAACAAAAGAATCCATAATAACACCTTACACAGTTTCTTGTCATAATGACTCCATGGTGTATGTCTAGATCAGATTCCTAAAGCAGAGTACAACTCTACAAGCAAATTTTATGAGTTCTCGAAAACCCTTCTTAATAAAATGTAATACTTTATTGAAAAATTACAGTCTATAAAAAAAATAGCACTCATACCTGGACAAGAATGACTCTCAGGGAGAGTCCAAGCGCAGTGGAGGCACTATAATAACATACATAACTGTCAAAAACACACTTAGGGTACACATTCAGACGAGCGGATCAAAAGCATATTGCGCGGTGTATCCACATGCGCGGTGTACTCACACACATCGCGGTCGCTCCCCCCTGCTCCCTGAGCTAGGCCGAGAGTAGCCACAATGTGCGAGTATACTGCGCATGCGCGCGGCGACTCTCACATCACAGTGTGTATGCTTGTAGCTGCGTATTGCCGCCCCGAGCAGGCACATCTAAAGGCACCCTGTAGCGGTCCTTTGGTGGCAGATCCACAGCATAAAATACACTGTGCATCCGCTCTTTTGAATGTACCCTTAGGGTACGTTAACACGTGCATATTTTTGCTGCAGATCTGTTGCAAATTTGCTTCAGCAGATTTTGCTGCCCATTGCAGTCAGTGGGCAGCAAAATATGCAGTAGCAAATCTACAGCAGATCTGCTGAAAAAATACACATGTGTGAACGTACCCTAAGGGTACGTTCACACGGGCGGATTTTTTTGAGGGTTTTCTGCTGTGTATTTGAAAGGGGGCGGGCTCTTCTCGGTTGTCCACAGCAGATTTTCCACGGCGGAATTTACACTGAGGAAAACCCGCCGCAAGCCCCATTGAAGTCAGTAGGGACTGCGTCGGATTTTTCGCAGCGTAAATTCCACCATGTAAAATCTGCTGTGGACAGCCGAGAAGAGCCCGCCCCCTTTAAAATTCGCAGCGGAAAACCCGCAAAAAAATCCGCCCGTTCAAACGTGGGTACTTTCTGTTGCAGATCTGCTGCGGATTTTTGTCAATATATTTTGCTGCCCAATGAAGTCAACCGCAAGAAAAATCTGCAGCAGTAAATCTGCTGCAGATCTGCATGAAAATTATGCACCCTTAAGGGTGTGTTCACATGTGCATATTTTAGCTGCAGATCTGTGGCAGATTTTGGGTAGCAAAATCTGCTATAGCAAATCTGCAGCAGAAAATATGCAATGTAAGGCAAGTAAATATGCAATGTTTCCACTTGTTTTTTTTTCTGGCAGTTTTTGGTGAACTTTGAAATAAAGTTACTTATACATTAAATAATAAACACCGATAACTAGCACTGTTTTCATAAAGAAGGTGAGTTTTTCCGGTAATCCGGTATCTGATAATCCAGACAATGATAGAATGTCCCGTATTTAAAGTCCTGATATGATGATGAGGAACATCTTGTACTAACAACTTTAAATGGTCCATTGAGGAACACCTGTCTTGTAACTCTATGGGTTTTATCTATGTGATCGAGTGCAGCTGTAAAAAACAGTATATAGGTAGAACTAAAAGAACCCTAAAAATCCGTATTGGAGAACATATTACCAATATCAAAAATGGAAATTTGAAACACCCATTATCGGCACATTTTACTAATGTACATAACAAAGATTTAAGACAATTTTCCTTTTGTGGAATACAGAGTTAAAAAAGATTGGAGGGGAGGCAGCTTCATTATAAAGATGTCAAGAGCTGAGAGTAAGAAAATATACGAATTCAATACTCTTGAGCCCAAAGGGCTTAATTCCACTTTTCCATCCTTTTTGGTTTGAGGACGGCCTCTGGAGTTCTTCACGTCCCCCACACACACAAATCTTGTCAAGATTTTCATATAGGTTGCATTCCCACAGGGCGTATACGCAGCATATTTGGCGCTGCGCAAAATTTACGGCAGCAGCGGGAAATACGCTGCGTATCCCTTGCTCACTATACACACAGGGCTTTCCCGCAGCAGCCCTATGTGTCCAGTGAGTTTTGGAGGCGGAGCAGCGCGTCACAGACACTCCAGCAAACGGCCCCACCAAAACTCACTGCACACATAGGGCTGCCGTCGGAAAGCCCTGTGTGTATAGTGAGCAAGGAATATGCAGCGTATTTCCCGCTGCTGCCATACAATTTGCGCAGCGTAATATACAAATTTATTGTTTTCTATTTATTTTCTTTTTCTTTTTAATTCTATTTTTATTTATTTTTCTTTTTATTTTCATTTTTATTTTATTTTACTTTATTTATATTATTTTATTTTGTAATTCTTAATTTTCATTTCATTTATCATTTACATTTTTATCTAGTTTTTTATTCATTTTCATAAAATTTTCTTTATTTTTATTTTATTTTCTTTTTTCTTTATTCTAAATTTCTACACGTTGTTATATTTTATATATGTTATCCTCATCTGTTATCACCAAGTTTGTCGTTAAATTGTATTGTCTCTATTCATTTAGAACTGTTGGATTGGATTGCTATATATATGTTTAACCCCGCAAGCATATATCTAGTTATTATATAACCATCAATTCCAGGCCGGGTTTTGCAGGTGTATAACTACACTCTGCAATAGTGTTGCTCGCGAATATTCGCAATTCGAATTTTATTCGCGAATATCGCATATTCGCGAATTCGCGAATATTCGCGAATATAGCGCTATATATTCGTAATTACGAATATTCTTTATTTATTTTATTTTTTTCACAGTACACATCACAGTGATCATCCCTCTCTGCTTCCAGCTTATGTGGTGTAAGAAGGCTCTAATACTACTGTGTGAGACCGGTGTGCGAAAATTCGCATATGCGAAAATTCGCATATAATAATTTCGCATATGCGAATTTTCGCTTATGTTAATTTTGTATAAGTAAATTTTCGAATATGTAAATTTTCGCACACGCGAATATTCGTATATGCGAAAATAAAATGAGAATATTACGACTATGCGAATATTCGCGAATATCACGAATATTCGTCCATATATTCGCGAATATTCGCGAATTCGAATATGGCCTATGCCGCTCAACACTACTCTGCAATCCATTACAAGTTTTGTCTACCTTCTGAAAAGAACATCACCTTTATTGTATTATTCTGATTACATCTGTACAACTATATAAAAGACATACTTTTGTTGTTGTATTTGCAATAATTGCATGTGCCGCAGCAGAAGTTCTCCACTGGATGGGTATCTGTTAACCAACTGTGTATTTTGAGCGATTTGGTTCTTAATTTATTTATGTGACTCTGTGTAGTGATATTTTTTCGGTAAATTATAATTTGATTATGCCTTTTAACTCTTTTTAGATCTTCGTCTTGTTGTAAGATGTACCAATTTTTATGCATAGCTTTTCTTATTTGGTTGTTCATTGGGTTGTTTTTGAAAGTGAACGTGAATCTTTGTATTTTTTTCTGACTGCTTAGATTTTTTTTTCCTAACAATTTGGCTCTAGGCATGGCTGCTACCTTTTCTTTTGCTGTTTTTAAAACTTTGAGGGGATACCCTCAGTGGAGAGGACGGGCTCTAAGTCTGCAGCTTGCGGGGTGTATCTTTCTTCAGTATTGTTAATTCTTTTAAGGTGGATTAATTGGCTAATAGGGATGCTGTTCTTGGTGTGTGTGGGATGGGACTAAGCATAGTGTTAGATGGAGTTCTTGGAGGTAGGCTTTCTAAAGCCCGATGTGACAAACTTTGGTCCCCAAAGACTGAAGTAAAGGTCATAGTCATGGTATTTATGCAATTTAAATGGGTTACAAATGCCAAACATTGTTCTTCAGTCCCATCCCACATCACAAAGATATCATCCACGAATCTTAAAAAGGTTTCTGTGTGTCGGGAGTACGGGTTAGTGGTGGTGAAAACATAATTCTGTTCGAAGATAGCTAGAAAAATGTTAGTGAAAGCGCATGATATGGGCGTACCCATTGCAGTTCCGTGGCATTGTCTGTACCACTGTTTGTTGTATTGAAAACAATATTAAAGTAATTTTTTGAATTTGGGGGGCCATCACGTACAGATCCGGCAGTTCGCCACATGCCACACCCCTTCTGTGGTGTACTGCCTGATCTGCAGGTGTGGCCACTGTTATATCGGTAAAACAATAAGACCACTGTTGCACAGGATACGGGAGCATATTTACTCCCTCCATACAGGCATAGGTGCCAGCAGGTGGATCTCTCATATGCAGACCACCCATAACAGTGATCCCAATCATTTTTCTTTTGTAGTTATATAGAGAATTGAACACACATGACGTAATCTGAACAAACACCAAATATTACTCCGAAATGAAGCTAGATGGATTACCCGCACCAATGCCACTGGTCCTATAGGTCTGAATGACATGGAAGAATTAGGGGCTCTTGTATTATAAACAATGCTTCAGCTATCTCACAAAAAGTTTTTGTTTTTAAGCACAATGTAACTGTTACGCCTAGCGCTCCGGGTCCCCGCTCCTCCCCGGAGCGCTCACGGCGTCTTTCTCCCTGCAGCTCCCCGGTCAGTCCCGCTGACCGGGAGCGCTGCTCTGTCATGGCCGTTGGGGATGCGATTCGCACAGCGGGACGCGCCCGCTCGCGAATCGCATCCCAGGTCACTTACCCGTTCCCGTCCCCTGTTGTCATGTGCTGGCGCGCGCGGCTCCGCTCTCTAGGGCGCGCGCGCGCCAGCTCCCTGAGACTTAAAGGGCCAGTGCACCAATGATTGGTGCCTGGCCCAATTAGCTTAATTGGCTTCCACCTGGTCCCTGACTATATCTATCCTCCTCCCATGCACTTCCTTGCCGGATCTTGTTGCCCTTGTGCCTAGTGAAAGCGTTTGTGTGTTTAAAGCCTGTGTACCAGAACTTCTGCTATCTCCCCTGACTACGAACCTTGCCGCCTGCCCCCGACCTTCTGCTACGTCCGACTTTGCTTCTGCCTACTCCCTTGTACCTCGCCTATCTTCAGCAGCCAGAGAGGTGAGCCGTTGCTAGTGGATACGACCTGGTCACTACCGCCGCAGCAAGACCATCCCGCTTTGCGGCGGGCTCTGGTGAAAACCAGTAGTGTCTTAGAACCGGTCCACTAGCACGGTCCTCGCTATCCCTCTCTGGCACAGAGGATCCACCTCCTGCCAGCCGGCATCGTGACAGTAGATCCGGCCATGGATCCCGCTGAAGTTCCTCTGCCAGTTGTCGCTGACCTCCCTACGCTGGTCGCCCAGCAAGCTCGTCAGATCGCCCAACAAGATCACCAGCTGTCGTACTTGACCACCATGACACAGCAACTCCAGTCACAACTACAGCAAGTACAGTCACAGCTACAGCAGCAACAACCATCTCCTCCGCCAGCTCCTGCACCCCTTCCGCAGCGAGTGGCCACTCCTAGCCTCCGCCTGTCCTTGCCGGACAAATTTAATGGGGACTCTAAGTTTTGCCGTGGCTTTCTTTCGCAATGTTCCCTGCACATGGAGATGATGTCGGACCAGTTTCCTACTGAAAGGTCTAAGGTGGCTTTCGTAGTCAGCCTTCTGTCTGGAAAAGCTCTGTCATGGGCCACACCGCTCTGGGACCGCAATGACCCCGTCACTGCCTCTGTATACTCGTTCTTCTCGGAAATTCGAAGTGTCTTTGAGGAACCTGCCCGAGCCTCTTCTGCTGAGACTGCCCTGCTGAACCTGGTCCAGGGTAATTCCTCCGTTGGCGAGTACGCCATACAATTCCGTACTCTTGCCTCTGAACTATCCTGGAATAATGAGGCTCTCTGCGCGACCTTTAAAAAAGGCCTATCCAGCAACATTAAAGATGTTCTGGCCGCACGAGAGACTCCTGCTAACCTGCATGAACTCATTCATCTAGCCACTCGCATTGACATGCGTTTTTCTGAGAGGCATCAAGAGCTCCGCCAGGAAAAAGACTTAGATCTCTGGACACCTCTCCCACAGTCTCCACTGCAATCTGCGCCTAGGCCTCCCGCCGAGGAGGTCATGCAAGTGGATCGGTCTCGCCTGACCCTGGAAGAGAGGAATCGCCGTAAGGAAGAGAATCTTTGTCTGTACTGTGCCAGTACTGAACATTTTTTGGTGGATTGCCCAATCCGTCCTCCACGTCTGGGAAACGCACGCTCGCACCCAGCTCTCGTGGGTGTGGCGTCTCTTGATGCTAAGTCGGCTTCTCCACGTCTCACGGTGCCTGTTCGGATTTCTACTTCAGCCAGCTCTTCCCTCTCAGCCGTGGCCTGCCTGGACTCTGGAGCTTCTGGGAATTTTATTCGGGAGTCCTTAGTGAATAAATTCCGCATTCCGGTGACCCGTCTTGTCAAGCCACTCCACGTTTCCGCGGTCAACGGAGCCAGGTTGGATTGCACCGTGCGTTTCCGCACGGAGCCCCTCCTAATGTGCATCTGACCTCATCATGAGGAAATTGTATTTTTGGTCCTTCCTAATTGCACTTCTGAAGTTCTCCTTGGACTACCCTGGCTTCAACACCATTCCCCAACCCTGGATTGGTCCACTGGGGAGATCAAGAGTTGGGGCCCCTCTTGTTCCAAGGACTGCCTTCAACCGGTTCCCAGTACTCCCTGCCGTGACCCTGTGGTTCCTCCTGTATCCGGTCGCCCTAAGGTCATTAAGGACTCTGCCTGCCACAGGAAATGCCTCTCCCCCCCTCCCAGTCCCATCAGGCAAGCCCCTGTGTCCCCGCATGGCCCTCGTCCTGGTGTCACACTGCCCCGTGCCAGGTCTCGCCCTCTGCCCTCTCTCCCCATTCCTACTCCTGCTGTTCTGCCTGCCGTTGAGGAATCCCTCCATCCTTTCCCGGTGTCCTCATCCCAGGGGAGGCAGTTACCGGATAAAGAGAAGGGGAGACCTAAGGGGGGGGGGTACTGTTACGCCTAGCGCTCCGGGTCCCCGCTCCTCCCCGGAGCGCTCACGGCGTCTTTCTCCCTGCAGCTCCCCGGTCAGTCCCGCTGACCGGGAGCGCTGCTCTGTCATGGCCGTTGGGGATGCGATTCGCACAGCGGGACGCGCCCGCTCGCGAATCGCATCCCAGGTCACTTACCCGTTCCCGTCCCCTGCTGTCATGTGCTGGCGCGCGCGGCTCCGCTCTCTAGGGCGCGCGCGCTCCAGCTCCCTGAGACTTAAAGGGCCAGTGCACCAATGATTGGTGCCTGGCCCAATTAGCTTAATTGGCTTCCACCTGGTCCCTGACTATATCTATCCTCCTCCCATGCACTTCCTTGCCGGATCTTGTTGCCCTTGTGCCTAGTGAAAGCGTTTGTGTGTTTAAAGCCTGTGTACCAGAACTTCTGCTATCTCCCCTGACTACGAACCTTGCCGCCTGCCCCCGACCTTCTGCTACGTCCGACTTTGCTTCTGCCTACTCCCTTGTACCTCGCCTATCTTCAGCAGCCAGAGAGGTGAGCCGTTGCTAGTGGATACGACCTGGTCACTACCGCCGCAGCAAGACCATCCCGCTTTGCGGCGGGCTCTGGTGAAAACCAGTAGTGTCTTAGAACCGGTCCACTAGCACGGTCCTCGCTATCCCTCTCTGGCACAGAGGATCCACCTCCTGCCAGCCGGCATCGTGACAGTAACATGTTAACCCAGTATGTGTTTCCTGTTTACCTGTGTAACCTTGGCAACCTGCTTTGTTAAAGAAACACCTTTTCCTGCACGTCATTTCACCTGACCTGACAAAGCGCTTCGGCGCAATAACGACCCGTCGGCTTTCCTTACCCCCGCGTCTTCATCATCTGCCTCCCTGCTTCATGTATCCCGTTGTTCCGTTGAACTAATAAAGATACTTCACAGCAGTCCTGGGTGAGTGCTCTGTGTTCTCCATTGATTTTTATTGAATACATCTTTTAATACCTGCAGTTGATTCCATTCAACCAACATCATCACAAAATTGGCACAATTTACAGCCCAAGTAGAGGAACTGAGTTGCTGTTATAGTAGGCATTAGTACATCCAGGGATACCAGCAGGGGGGTACAACCCATACACCTGCATGTGGCCTGGAGCTTCAGGATGCCGGACGTTCACGGCCTTTTTTTTTCCCGGGAGGCCTGCACATTTCTATTAAATTACCTATTTCTAGGGCGCGGGCCTCTTGGGAATCATGATAGGCCAGGGGCTGATAGGAGTAGAGACGTCATGTGCCCCTCGCAGGCACGCACATCTACTCCAATCACCTGACCTGTCTCTGCCTACGTCCCCGCGTGCTCTCCAGCATCCTCCCCGTGCAGTGACATGAGCAGCAGCAGCAGTGATAAGATGTGCAGGGAGGGGTATGGAGGTGATGAGAGGTGCAGGGGGGGGTTGATAAGAGGTGCAGGGGGTGATGAGAGGTGCAGGGGTGTTATGGGGGTGATAAGAGATACAGGGGGGTTATGGAGGTGATGAGAGGTGCAGAGGGTGATGAGAGGTGCAGGGGGGAGGGTTATGGGCTTGATAAGAGGTGCGGGGGGGTTATGGAGGTGATGAGAGGTGCAGGGGGAGTGATGAGAGGTGCAGGGGTGGTTATGGGGGTGATAAGAGGTGCAGGGGGGTTATGGAGGTGATGAAAGGTGCAGGGGGGTTATGGGGTGATAAGAGGTGCAGGGAATGTTGATGAGAGGGAACCCCTAGGTAATTTTTTGCATCAGGCCCTGTGGTTTCTAGCTACATACTTGCGCATGGCCGCTGCGCATTGATACAGCATTGGGCATTAATAGAAGAAAGGGGCATACAACAAATATGTAGTGGCAAATTGTGCCCCGGCCCATATAGTTGTTGTAGGCCCCTATTTGCTAATAGTTTTCCCCACCAAAACAATGGGGGCAACTATTAACAGAGGGGCCTACACAAACTATATGGAGCCCCCATTTAGTTTGGGTAGGCCCCTCTGTTAATAGTTGCTTCCATATAGTTTGGGTAGGCCCCTCTTTTAAAGGAGTAGTCTGGTGAAAAATTACTTATCCCCCTATAAAAGGATAAGGGATAAGTTATAGATTGCAGGGGGGTCCAAGCGCTGGGACTCTTTTTTTTTTTTTTTTTTATATTTTCCTTTATTTTAATAATAAAAATTTACAAAAATACATTGTACCATTCAGATATAACAACGTCACCAATCAAGAAAAGAAAAAAGACAAAAGGCCAAATAGCCATACTTATACTTGTTTACATCTGAGAAGTATACCTAATCATTATTAACCCCCACCCCCCCACCCCCACCCCACCTACTGGCACCGAGAAAAGGAAAGAGGATGGGGGGGGAAAAAAAATTATTTTAATTTTTAGTAAATAATTGTTTATGTTTAAGTCTACCACACATTCCAAATTTTTCTACATTCTCTTTGGCCCTTCTTACTCCTCATCCATCTAAACTCCTTATCTTTCATGATTTTTAACCCTTCCTTCCATTCCTCTATCTGCAGTTCTTTAGGGGATATCCAATTTCTTAGTATGGTCAGTCTGGCGAAGAACAAAATCCGATGTAGCAGACACTCAAATTTCCCCATAAGCGCTGGGACTCTAATCTGTAACTTATCCCCTATCCTTGGACAAATCCTTTAATAGCACAGTGTTATACAGCACCGCACTCTGCCCTAATCTAATTAGAAATATATAATTAGAAAATAAAATAATATTGGGGCAGGCCTTGAGCTGTGTGAGGGGCCCCAAAATTTCTGATGGCAGCCCTGAGTACATCACAGAGAGCTTTCTATTGAACCCATTCTCATAATACTGCTGTACAATGTCTTTATTCTGTTGCCAGTGCTGGAAAAGCAGTTGCTCTTTGATTTTCTTTAAACTGTTCTTCAAGAATAAAATCCTATGTCACATGTGCTGCACTTTTAACATAAAGTACATTCAGCAAAGCAATGGATATGGCACGATATAATAGGTGTGAATACATCTTTACTCTATTTACCCATGCTAGAAATGTTCCCACAATATATCACTCATCTACTGTAAAGAATTATTTATTTTATTCATTTTTAAAGCACCAACATATTCCCCAGCACTGTACAGATATTACTATTTAAGCAACACCAAAAATAGACCATAAGACAACCATAAGGCTAGGTTTCCACCTGTTTTTTTTCGGGGCAAAAACGCCAATAAAAACACCCATTCTGAGGCATGGCTTTTTTTTTGTGAAAAAACACTGCGGCCAGATGTTAGCTGCAAGTCAATAGGGAACTGCAAAATGCCATATCCACTTGGCGTTTTTCAATTTGGTGTTTTTTTTGTCCTTTTGGCGTTTTTCTGCTATTTTGGGCTCCATGGCAGTTTTTCAAAAACGGTGCTTTTTCTGCAAAATTTTGGCGTTTTCCTCCCATATGGAAGTGAAAGAGCGCAAAGAAAAATGCCATGTGGGTTTTGACTTTGGCATTTTTGCAGGCAGATTTTAGCGATCCAAAAAAGTGATGGAGACACCTTTTTTTTATAAAAATTTCATAGGGTACAATAAGAAAAATAATAATAAAAAAAGACAGTAGTGATGGAGATTTATCTTTTTTATAACAAAATTTTAATACATTTTTAAACAGGGATCAATTTATGTGGGCGGGCAGGGAACTAAAAATATAGCTGACACATATAGCTGACAATAACAAAAATTTAGAAAGGGGCCATTTAAATGTAAAAATTATATATTTGATATTAATTTAGTTAAACTTTTTATCAATAATGTATTTTAATAATGTGTTGAATAAAGTGTGTGTGTTTTTAACTTTTTTTCCAATTTTTTTTAGGTAGTACTACTACTCCCAGCATGGAGCACACTGTTCCATGGTGGGAGTAGTAGTACATGTACTTAATGACAGATTGCCCCGGGTGTCACTTCTGACACCTATTGCGATCCTCCTGTTTAATATATAGATGCGGCCGGCCGCTCTTCTATGGTCCCCTGCACTACCGTATATATACTATTCATATTTCTCACAGAGAGCTGTGATTCGCCGGATGGTTCCAGCCAATCACAACTCTCTGTGGGAAATATGAATATGTGTATATATAAGTCAGTGCAGGGGACCATAGAAGAGCGGCCGGGCGGCCGCCCCATCTATACATTATACAGGAGGATCGCAACAGGTGTCAGAAGTGAAACCCGGGGCGATCTTTTCTTAAAGTGCAACTGTCATGTATTTTAATCCCCATAAACTAGCGCTAGGAGGACAAAGTTGTTAGAAATTACAGTTCAAGCATACCTTTTTGCTGATTTCTAGCAGCTTTAATCAGGTTAAAAAAATGCTTTTTGTTAAAGTCAGTAGCAGTTGGAAATCCCCATGTCAGCGCTGGGACTGCTGTGTGATTGACACACAGGTCCCAGTGCATAGGCCCCTTATTCTTCTAATATGCGGGTGGTGCATAAACAGTACCCATTCTCCTGTGCCCAGCAGTGATGCGATGTTGGTTGCCACAACAAGCGCTCTCTCTCTCTGCGAGCGCTCGGTCCGTAAGGCCATATGCGCGGCGTAATACAGTAGTGGAATGAGCCAGTTGCCCATTCTCCTGTCTTCCTAGAGTGCACAGCAGTGATGTGATGCGCACGGCCAACTCATTCCACTACTGCATTACGCCGCCCATGGGGAGAGAGCGCTTGCTGTAAGATCTGGCTGCCCGCATCGCATTACCGCTATGCACAGGAGAACGGGCACTGTTTACAGCAGAAAGCTCGCCATCCACATATAAGAATAAGGGGCATATGCGCTGGGACCTGTGTGTCAATCACACAGCGGTCCCAGCACTGACATACAGTGGATATGCAACTGTTGCTGACTTTCATAAAAAGCATTTTTTAGCCAGATTAAAGCTGCTAGAAAGCAACAAAAGGTATGCTGTTAAAATATGTGACAGTTGCTCTTTAACTGCAGGTAATACTGCTCCCAACATGGAGCACTCTCTGCTGAATGTGCTCCATGTTGTGAGCAGTAGTACCTCCAGGTAAAGACAGATCACAGCGGGTGTCACTCCTGACACCTGCTGCGGTCGTCCTTCCTCCCTGAGATGTGGAGCAGCTTTTTCCTGCACTCCACATCTCTGCTCTGTACTCCGGTCTGCCAATCACTCATTCATATTTCCCACTGAGAGAGAGGATTGGCTGCCACCATGTGGCCAATCACCACTGGGGGGAAATTCCAGTGGAAATTCCGGCCGGAGTACAGAGCAGAGATGCGGAGTGCTGTATAGAGCCGCTCTGCATCTCTGCAACAGCTAGGACGATCGCATCGGGTGTCACTCCTGACACCTGGGGCGATATGTCTATAGTACAGGAACTACTATCCCCTTAATGGAATAGTGTGTCCCATGCTGGAAGTAGTGGCACTACCTAAAAAATAAAGTTAAAAACATACATTCACATTTTATTAAACACATTATTAAAATACATTACTACTAAAAATTTTAACAAAATTAATTATAAAAGATATATTATTTTTACATTTAAATGAACCCTTTCTACATTTTTATTATTGTCGGCTACATTTTTAGTCCCCTGCCGGCCCACATAAATTGATCCCTGTTTAAAAACTAATTTACAATTTTGTTATAAAAATTTTTTTCGTTAAATACATTTTTTTTTCCATCACTACTGAATCCTTTTTTTTTTTGGTAACCAACAAATACACCAAAGGGGCCAAAAAAACACCAAAGGGGCCAAAGACAAGCAATTATCACTCAAAGGCAAAAACACCAGAAAAACACCAGAAAACCGTCACTCTGACGGATGCTTAGATGGTCCCTTACCTTTTATTTCTTCGATCAAAGCATTTATACCCACAAATTCGCTGTTTTTCTTATTTTTTGTATTCTTATTTTTCTTATTTTTATTTCTATTTTTATTTGTATTTATATTCTTTATAATTTATTTTTAATTTTTATATTTATTTTTATTTTTTTTATTTTTTTATTTTCATTGCTTTATTATTATTATTATTATTATTATTATTATTATGCTTTTTATTTGTATGCACATATATAATTTACCTTCACAAATACACTATTCTCACTTACACATGTACTACATATATTCTATTTACAAGATATATTTCACTTCCTCTACCACATTATAACATCCACATACAATCAGACAGTTTGCTGTAGATAGATATACACCCACATTACGATCTGACATATCAGAAAGTTTTACATGTTGATTTATATACTTTATTCACACATTAAATTGCAAGCATGAAAAAAACTAATAGTTATCACATAGTAGTCTGTATTTTTAGGAGAGCCCCTTGATTTGATTTACTGTTAAAAAAAAAAATGTTTTTGCCGGATTAAAAACATCTGCAGGTCATTTTGCCGGATTAATGGACATTTGAAAATTTTTTGCCAGATGAATGGACATTAGAAAATTTTTTTGCTCTAATTAGAGATTATTGCTTTAATACTATATAGTGTTATAAGAATTGCATTTTAATTCAGCAGCAGTCCTCAGTATATTTTATTTTACTATTTTTTATGCTTCATTGTATTTTAATACTTGCTTATACGTCATCACATAGCTTGAAGTAAGCCACAAGGGCCCTGCGGTTTTTCCAGACAGCTATATATACATATATGACATCGATATATTTTTAACAGCTATGTTTATTGTTATTTTTTTATAAATAACATTTTTTAAATACATTTATTTACAATTATTGAGACCCAGTATCCACTTAACTTCGAGCACCGTCACTTTCTATTTTTTTATTTCCAAATTAACCTATCAGTAAATTTTGGAAGGGATTCAATATGTGATAATAATATAAAATAAAAAGTAAAAAAATAACTTTTTATGATCATACTTCATAAATGTTATTTTCACTACTTATCATATACTTAAAATGTCATTAATATTAAAAATGTAGATCAATTAGGCAAAATAACTTACAGCTCTCTATCTCTAAGGTACAATTCTGCTGGTCCAGAGGGTATCTGCGCAGATCCATCATGCAGGCAGCAGTGGTTGTAATTCTGAGGAACAAGAATGAAAGTTTAGTTGGATTACTGTTAAGTCAAACATTTAGAGTGTGTATTCACACGTACAGTATCCTGCGCATATATTTTGCATAGGATTTAAAGCCTCAGATTTGATGCTGTGTTCAGTTAATTAGTTTACATTGAAATCAGCAGCATAAAATCAGCAACTTCAAATTGTACACATCAAATATGCACAGAATACTTTACAAGCGAATACACCCTTAAAATATATTTACCATTAATCAGCCAAAATATGAACTATGCAAATATCTTTTACTTATAAATTGTATTTAATCCACAGTTAAAAAAAAGTCCAAAAATATATATATTTTTAAATATATATATATATGTTTTAAATAAAAATGTGTTTTAGACTGGTTTAAATTTCTAAATACATTCAATTATTCTTTTCATTAACACTTGCTAGGTCCACCCCCCCCCCCCCCCCCCCCCAAATCCTTAAAGGGGTACTCTGGTGGAAAACATTTTTTTTTTTTTTTAACTGAACTGGTGCCAGAAAGCTAAACAGATTTGTAAATTACTTATTATTTAAAAATCTTAATTCTTCTAGTATTTACCAGCAGCTGTATACTATTTTTGAATTTCTTCTCTGTCTGACCACAGTGCTCTTTGCTGACACCTCTGTCCATGTCAGGAACTGTCCAGAGTAGGAGCAAATCCCAATAGCAACACTCTCCTGCTCTGGACAGTTCCTAAAATGGACAGAGGTGTCGGCAGAGAACACTTTGGTCAGACTGAAAAGAACCACTCAACTTCCTGAGGAGCTTACAGCATCTGATAAATACTGGAAGGATTAAGATTTTTTAATAGAAGTAATTTACAAATCTAACTTTCTGGCCCAGTTGATTTGAAAAAACAAGCAAAGAAACAAAAAAAAGTATATAGTTTTCCACTCGAGTACCCATTTAAGGGTTATTAGTGGTGACCTCAGGCAGGAAAATGTACATATTTGGGGAGATTTATGTTAAATCTGTGGTGAGGAGAGGTTGCCCATAGCAGCCAAAAAAAATAATATGACATGTGTTACCCTACCCTTAAATGGCCACTATCACAAAAAATGTTTTGTTCAATTCAATAGATCGCTATAAAATAAGTATATTTCTAAATACATTCAATTATTCTTTTCATTAATTTAACTTAGAAATTTCTTGTATAAAAGTGGCAACTAGGGGTCCTCACAAAAGAGGCCTACGCTGATCTCTGGCCATCGCTATATGAAAACCGACAGTGGCAACAATCCTGGCCCGTCGGAATACAGGAAGTGAGGGCGGGCTTTAGAAGGCTCTGCGCGCGCTCCCGGCCTGTCACTCAGTACTAGTGTTGAGCGGCATAGGCCATATTCGAATTCGCGAATATTCGCGAATATATGGACGAATATTTGTCATATATTCGCTAAATTCGCATATTCGTAATATTCACTTTTTATTTCCGCATAAGCGAAAATTCGCGTATGCGAAAATTAACATATGCGAAATTTTGCACATACCAAAATTAGCATAAGCGAAAATTTGCATATGCAATAATTAGCATATGACAATTTTCGCATATGCGAAAATTCGCACGCCAGTCTCACACAGTAGTATTAGAGCCTTCTTTACACCACACAAGCTGGAAGCAGAGAGGGATGATCACTGTGATGTGTACTGTGAAAAAAAAAAAGAATATTCGTAATTACGAATATATAGTGCTATATTCGTGAATATTCGCAAATTCGCGAATATGCGATATTCGCGAATAAAATTCGCATTGCGAATATTCGCGAGCAACACTACTCAGTACAAGGAGAAACAGAGGGAGGCATGTGTTCCTGTGCCGGCCACCGTGCTGTGGCTGCTTGTCCGTCACAGGTACTGCCTGGGCCTATAGCTCTATCCCAATCAGAGTACAGGACTGGCTGTGATTTGTAGTCCCATTATGCGCTATGTAAGAGGAGCAGAGGTTTATACATATTATCCTCTGCTCCTCTTTCATATTGCATAAGATATGGTGTGTTGGGGACTAAGAGGATCAGAGGATAATATATGAGGATCAGAGGATAATATATATATATATATATATATATATATATATAGTCACTATCCCAGTCAGAGTCACTGCATGACTGGCTGGGATTTGGGGTGTGTTGGGGACTAAGAGGATCAGAGGATAATATATGAGGATCAGAGGATAATATATATATATATATATATATATATATATATATATATATATAGTCACTATCCCAGTCAGAGTCACTGCATGACTGGCTGGGATTTGTAGTATCTTATGCAATATGTAAGAGGAGCAGAGGATTATACATATTATCCTCTTCTCCTCTTTCATATTGCATAAGATATTGTGTGTTGGGGACTACAAATTCCAGCCAGTCATGCAATATGTAAGAGGATCAGAGGATAATATATATATGGGATGGGGTGTGGCTTGCAAGCCGGACTGCAACATTCACCAGGAGATGAAGAGCGGAACTTGTGGAGTAAGGTACTGGAAGTCCAATATACTTGCATGGGACTTGAAACAAAAACCTATCTTTTATATGATGGTGTAGGTAAGGGTTAATTTAACTATTATATATTTTTATTTGACATATAAGTAATATGTGTACCAGGTGCTATTAAAATCTCCAGCCGAACAGAAGTTATGTGGGAACATACATTTCCCATAGATTTACATGGGACTGTAAACAAAAACCCCGACCCTCAAAAATGGGTGTAGTTAAGGGTTAAATTTACTATCCTATATTTTAAGTGGACATATTAGTAACAAGTATTATCGAAATATCTCCAGCCGTTTGGAGGTTATGCAGTAACATATATTTCCCATAGACTTGTATGGGACTTTAAACAAAAACCCCGACCCTGGCCAATGGGGGTGAGTAAGGGTTAAATTACCTATCCAATGTTTGTTGTTGACATATAAGTAACATGTGTGCCAAGTTTCATGTTAATATCTTTAGCCGTTTGGACATGATGCTGTAACATACACACACACCTACACACATTGGCTCAGATCAAAGAATATCTACGGTAGAGCTATTTTCCTACGTTTATTTGAGTGGTGGGTTTGACTAGAGTGCATCTTATTTATCAAGATGGTGCAGCAGGATGATTAATTTTGCGCAGCTCTGCTGTGGTGGGAAAAGCTCTACCACATACACTTTTTCTAGACATTTGTGAGGGAGGGAAGTAGACAATTTCCCGGGTCCTGAATTTGGCAGGTTAGGTGTTTTTACTTACTTTCACAGAGCTGCCGTGACATTTTTAATTTCATTTTAGACGCTACAATCAAATTTTATTGCGTTGTCTAAGGGGTTAAAGCCAGGCATCACCATGATCGGTGATGTCTGGCATTAGACAGGACCAGTGGCAGATAGCCACCAGGACTACCCAGCTGTGACCTGCGCTCAGCTCCTGAGCGTGTTTCATAGAAGGGGAGTGGGACGCTGTTGTCCACAAGAGGTTAAAGGTTGAATTGTGGAAGGTAGAAGTGATTCTCATGCCTACTGGTAGGTGGCTTTGCGTCTAAAAAGGTACCTTTGTGCACAAAATAGAGACTTTTGACAAAAGTCACAAATTATAAATACATGACCACTGCATGGTCAAAAAGAAAAAGTTCTACGGGTAGGCAAAAAAAGGGAAACTGTCTATATCAAAATTCGCATAAAAGTCTCTAAATATGATGCTTGCGCCTGAACTGCACCAAAAAATAGACAAAAAAAATGCTCTAAAAGCAATGATAAATCTCCCCCATTAAGTTTTATATATATACTAGCTAAGTATCCAGCGTTGCACAGTTTTTCCTACCTTATCCTTGTGGGGGAGGCAAAGTAGCAAAGGAGGAAGCTTTTGTCCTCATATCCTGTCCTTCCAGTTGATCCTCTTCTCCTCTTTCATATTGCATAAGATATTGTCTGTAGGGAACTATAAATCCTAGCCAGCCGTGCAATATGTAGGAGGATCAGAAGATGAGGAGATCCAGAGAGGAAAGGGTTACAGAGCAGCCTGCAGTGATTGGCTGACTGCCAGGCTTGCTCCTGAGACTCAGTGATACACAGTGAGGGCGGAATTTAAGCATGTAGAGTGAGGGCAGAAGAAGGACACTCCCCTGCCTAAGAGAAGATGAGAATCCAGACTGCAATTGATGTAAGCTGTTTTTATTTGAAATATAGGGGCTAAACACATACAACTTAGATGTACATGATCAGGGTGAGGTACTGAGCAACACATAACAGTTTTTTATTTTTTATTTGGGGGAGATGATAGGTACGCTTTAAATTTTTTTATTTTTTTTATTTATCTAAATAGTTTTTTAGTATTTTATAGGGATTGTAGCGCTGCTTTTTAACATAGAGTTCTAAATGTCCTCTTTTCCTGTATCCAGAGAGAAACAATAATCAAATGCTGTCAGGGAGCAGAGAGCCCTGATTTAAGGCAATAATAACTTCATATGCTGATGGAAAAGAATGTGGATATGTGGACCTTAACTATGTGGATATCATTGGTACACACTGAAAGAACATTAAAATCACCACCACCAATAAGTAAATAACATTGATTTTTTGTTTTGTTTAATGGCATCCTCTGGCACTGCCAGGGGGTGCAGACCACACCAGGTGACATCCCCAAGTGGGGTGACATCACCTAGCGGGAAGTAGTCATCCCACAATGGTGTCCCCCCTGTCTATATTAAGCAATAAGCGTTTCCAGTGGCCAGCAGTTAGTGGACTTGAACCCTAGGCTCTGGAACCACTGCTTGGCACTTTCTGAAGGACATAGGTAGTGTGATTGGGTAATGACACTGCCTGTGTCCGGGTGCCAGGCCTGACTTGCTGAGGCAAAATTATTAGCTTGTGAGGACAGCATGGGAGCAACAGGGTACAGGTAAGTATAATATGTACAATAGGGACAAAGTATTTAATTAATGAATGAATGGAGGCACAGTACGTATAAAAAAAAATTGAAGCATAGTATACAGTGATCCCCCGACCTGTGAGGGCCCCGACATATGATAATTTCAACATACGATGGCCTCTCAGAGGCCATCACATGTTGAAGGCAGCATCAACATACGATGCTTTTGCATGTAGGGGCCATCACATAAACGGCTATCCAGCAGCGCAGACTGCTTCAGCGGCCGCCGGATAGTCGTTTATGGTGCCCTGTGTGGTCCGGTGATGGTCACTCATCTGTTCCTGGCGCTCCGGATTGTCCTCTTCGGGCTCTGCTGCATCGCCATCGCTCTCCTTCGTCGTCATCACATCACCGTGCACGTCGGCCCATCATCCAATAATAGTGGCGTGCGCAGCGACGTGATGACGGCGATGAAGAGCAACGATCCCCAGCAGTAGAGACTGTCCGAAGCGGCGGGGACACCCCGGGGACGCGGCGACAGAGATGGAGGATGACATCCAGGGCAGCGGTGATGGTCCTGAGCGGCGGGGACAGGTGAGTATAACTTTCTATACTTTACATTGCACGGATCCCTCAACATACAATGGTTTCAACTAGTGATGGTTCATTTGGAACGAATTACCATCGTATGTTGAGGGACCACTGTATAGAAATAATAAGTGTAGGCACAGTATACATAGAAAATAAAGTGAGGCACAGCATATATAGAAAATAAACAGATACACATTATACTGTTTATAGAACATAATGGGAGGCACAATATATAGAGAAAATAAAGGGAGCCACAGTATATAGAGATAATAAAGGGATGCACAGCATATAGACAGAATTAAGGGAGGCACATTATATGTAGATAATAAAGGAAGGCACATAATATATGAAAAATAAAGGGAGGCACAGTATATAGCGAAAATGAATTGGAACACAGTATATTGTTCATAAATGGGGAACATTATGTATTTCATAAATGCAGGCAAAGTGTATATTTCATTAATGGGGGCACAGTATATAGTTCATTAATTGGGAAACAGTATATAGTTGATTAATAGGGGGCCATGTATAATTAATTCATTTGTGGAGCATAGTATATTATAAAGGATTTCATGGGACACAGTGTGTCTTGAATTTCAGGGGTATCGTGTAAATTGTAAAGAATTATATTTACCAGGTACTGTAAGTGGCAGTATTATATTCACAGGGGAACTTCAGGGGTACATAGTTACATAGTTAGTACGGTTGAAAAAAGACATACGTCAATCAAGTTCACGCAGGGAATTGAAGGGTAGGGGTGTGGCGCGATATTGGGGAAGGGATGGGATTTTATATTTCTTCATAAGCATTAATGTTATTTTGTTCCAGGAATGTATCTAACCCTGTTTTAAAGCTGTTAATTTTTCCTGCTGTGACAAGTTCCTGAGGTAGACTGTTCCATAAGTTCACAGTTCTCATGGTAAAGAAGGCGTGTTGCCCCTTGAGACTAAACCTTTTCTTCTCCAGACGGAGGGAGTGCCCCCTTGTCCTTTGGGGGGGTTTAACCTGGAACAGTTTTTCTCTATATTTTTTGTATGGGCCATTAATATACTTTTATCATATCCCCCTTAAACGTCTCTTCTCAAGACTAAACAATTGTAACTCCTTTAATCGCTCCTCATAGCTAAGATGTTCCATGCCCCATATTAGTTTAGTCGTGGGTCTCTGCACCCTTTCCAGCTCCACAGTGTCCCTTTTATGGACTGGTGCCCAAAACTGAACAGAATATTCCAGGTGTGCCGTACCAATGCTTTATAAAGTATTATGTCCCTCGAGTCCATGCCTCTTTTGATACATGACAATATCCTGCCAGCCTTGGAAGCAGCAGCCTGACATTGCATGCTATTCTGTATTCTGTGATCTACAAGTACACCGAGATCCTTCTCTACCAGTGACTCTGCCAGTTTAATCCCCCCTAAGACATATGATGCATGCATGTTATTAGTACCCAGATGCATAACTTTACATTTGACAGTGAGTGCCAGTATTATATTCAGAAAATACATTGTGTGAAGGGTTATATTCACAGGGCACAGTGTCTGGCAGAGTAATATTCAGGAGCACAGTGTGTGACAGGGTTATTTTTAGAGGGTATAGTGTCTGGCAGGATTATATTAATTATTGTCTTCATACAGAGGATGAGGCCATAAGTCCTGGTGGTCTGAACGAGATGAAGAAGAATAGGAAAGACAACAGACGTCACTTGTGAGTCATTTATACCATTGTGTATTCTGCCTAATTGTCCTATCAGTGCTGTAAGTTCTGCAGTTATGATTTTTGATTATTATAATGGAAATAGTTTTCCACCTTGCACTACACCAAGTAGGAAATCTGTAGAAATTTGAAATTTGTAGAAATTTGAAATCTGTCCCCTGATCCCTAAGCATCATGCATAGGAAGACTGTGTAATTGCTGGCAGGGGAGCAGAAACCTTTGAGAAAGGCACAGTGGCTACTTTAGAAAAATTGTTTGTATGAGTGACAAAAAGAATATCATCAATTTCAGCCTATTTCAAATCATCTTGTTAAGGAAGAATGACACGGCACCCAGGACACTTCTTACAAAGCTTGCTGCTTTATTGCTTGGAGTGGGGTATACACTCAGGATGCACTAGACCAACAACGTGCATGTTTCACATCACTATGACACTTTATCAAGGTATGATGGGAAGGAGGGCGGTACAACCCCTTAACCCTTGGTGCACAAAAATAGGGTAATCTGTTTACCAACACATCAAAGAAACCCAAAGTGACATATAATAAATACAAAATACAGAAAACTTTTGATCATAAAATCATACAATTTCAGAGAAATGCTGACAGGTCATTCCTGTCATTCAGACCTAGTCCACCAATGGCTCCCGTCCAGATAATCCATCTGTCTTTAGTCTTTAACAATCTTGTATGCCTGTCCAAACTGCTGTCTGAGTTGCTGCAGACGTAGGAACCGAACTCCAGTTATGTCCCCACATGTTTTTCTTTCATGGGCAAAATGAAACGAAGGGATCTTTTCCCTGTACGTATGGAGTAAAAGTGCTCCCGTACCCTATGAATAAGAGGGCGTATAGTTTTTCCAATACAAATGATCGCATATACAATGAAATCTGATCTACATGTTATGAAATTGTTAATCATGTGACTTACAGGACCTAACTGCATCCAGCGGGAAGTCTCAAGATGTTTACAAAAGGAGCCATGTTTAAAACTAGGGATGTCCCGATACCATTTTTTTAAGACCGAGTACGAGTACCGATACTTTAATTCTAGTACTTGCCGATACCAAGTACAAGTACTTATATTTTAAAGGGAATCTGACAGCATGGTGACACGGTTTCTGGCGCTGTTTACCGTGCTGATATGTAGGTTCCTTGTTGTGTACAATGGACAAGGGGGCACTCCCTTCGTTTGGAGAAGAAAGGGTTTAGTCTCAAGGGGCTACACGCCTTCTTTACCATAAGAACTGTGAATTTATGGAACAGTCTAGCTCAGGAACTAGTCACAGCATGAATGATTAATAAATTTAAAACAGGGTTAGATACATTCCTGGACCAAAATAACATTAATGCTTATGCAGAAATATAAAATCCCATCCTTTCCCCCAATATTCCACCACACCCCTACCCTTCAATTTCCTGCTTGAACTTGATGGACGTATGTCTTTTTCCAACTGTACTAACTATGTAACTATGTAACTATGAGGCGGCTGCTGTAGTATGAGCCAAGATTTCTCTCTTGTCCATTGTACAGAACAGGGAATTTGCATTGGCGGCGAGACCAATGTACACATGGTGCGCAGCGCAAGAAACCGGGTCACCTGCACCATCTACATATAAATTCAAGTAGGTAGTATCCCCTTGCAGACATTAGCAGCAGCCCCCCCGGCAGTCATTAGTAGCAGCCCCCCCTGTAGACAGCAACCCCCCCCTGTAGACTGCAGGCCCACCCCCTTGTAGACATAAGTAGCAGCCCCCCTGTAGACAACAGCCCTCCTTTAGACAGTGGGCCCTAATTTAGACAGCAGCAGGCCCTCCTTTAGACAGCAGCAGGCCCCCCCTTTAGACAGCAGCAGCCCCCCCTCTTTAGACAGCAGCAGGGCCCCCTCCCCTCTTTAGACAGCAGCAGGGCCCCCCTCTTTAGACTGCAGCAGGGCCCCCCCTTTAGACAGCAACAGGCCCCCCCTTTAGACAGCAGCAGCCCCACCTTAGACAGCAGCAGCCCCCCCCTTTAGACAGCAGCAGGCCCCCCCTTAGACAGTAGCAGGCCCCCCCTTTAGACAGCAGCAGCCCCCCCTTTAGACAGCAGCAGCCCCCCTTTAGACAGCAGCAGCCCCCCCTTTAGACAGCAGCAGGGCCCCCTGTTTAGACAGCAGCAGGGCCCCCCCTTTAGACATTAGTAGCATCCCCCCCCTTACAGACAGCTCCCCTGTGGCTGTCCTCTGTCGGATGCTGCCGCTCCACTGCCCCATTCTCCCGTCCTCCGTCCGTATCATGTCGTCTTATGGAGGAGCATGTGACATATACGTCACTCTGCTTCCTCCGTAGCGTTACGCTGTGCGCAAGGGAGGAGGTGGAGTGACGTGTGTGTCACATGCTCCTCCATAGGACGACATGACACGGACCGAAGGACAAGAGAACGGGGCAGCTGAGCGGCAGCAGGTATCGGGCATGGTATCGGGGACATTAAACGAGTCCCCGATACCATGTAAATGGCTAGTATCGGCCCCGATACCGATACCAGTATCGGTATTGGGACATCCCTACTTACAACGGAAATTACCTTTAGGCATACCGTTAGGCAATTCCCGATGCAACTAGTTCACATTGGGTGTAGAGATACGTTTTTTTTTACCAGCTACTCACGCAGTTTCCTGGTCCTGCTAAATGAAATGAGAGGCCGTTGCTTTGTGATATCAAGCAAATTGACTGCTTGTAACAAATGCCAATTTTTATTGATCACATGTTTCACTAGATTCGTGGCTGGGTTAAATTCAAACAAAAATATTTGTACGCAGGGTTTTTCCATTTTAGCATTTTCATTTTTTCCTCATCACCTTCTAAAAATCATAACGCTTAACATTTTGCACCTAAAATTCCATATTATGGCTTATTTTTTTGAGCCATCAATTCTACTTTGTAGTGACATTAGTCATCTCACCAAATTATCCACGGCGAAGCCGAAAAAAAATTAATTGTGCGACAAAATTGAAGAAAAAATGCTATTTTGTAACTTTTGGGGGCTTTTGTTTCTATGCAGTGCATTTTTCGGTAAAAATGTCATCTTATCTTTATTCTGTAGGTCCATACGGTTAAAATGATACCCTACTTATAGAAATGTGATTTTGTATTACTTCTTAAAACAAATCATAACTACATGCAGGAAAATGTATACATTTAAAATGGTAATTTTCTGACCCCTATAACTTTTTTATTTTATGGGTGGGTATGAGTGCTATTTTTTTGCACCGTGATCTGAAGTTTTTATTGGTACCATATTTATATTGACCGTACTTTTTAATCGATTTTTATTCATTTTTTCGTGATGTAAAAAGAGACCAAAAAACGCAATTTTGGACGTTGGAATTTTTTTGCGCGTACGCAATTGACTGTGCGGTATAATTAACTATATATTTTTATAGTTCGGACATTTCCACATGCAACAATACCACATATGTTTATTTTTAATTACACAGTTTTTTTTTAAATGGGAAAAGGGGGTGATTATAATTTTTATTAGGGAAGGTGTTAAATGATCTTTATAAAAAATTTTTTACACTTTTTTTGCAGTGTTATAGCCCCCCCTGGTGGTTATTTCACTGCACATACGTTCTCATACACAGATCATTGCTGTGCATTGAGACGGCAAAGATCAGTGTAATCGGTGGTCAATTGCTCAAGCCTGGATTTCAGGCTTGGAGCAATCAATCGCCGATTGGACACGACGGAGGCAGGTGAGGGGACCTCCGCTCGCGTTAAAGCTGATCGGGACATCGCGATTTCACTGCGATGGTCTCGATCAGCCCTACTGAGCTGCTGGGAAGCTTTTACTTTAATTTTAGAGGCGGCAATCAACTTTGAATGCCGCATCTAAACGGTTAATAGCGCGCGGCACAACGATCGGTGCCGCACGCTATTAGCCCAGGGTCCCGGCTGTCATTAGCTGCCGGGACTGACCTGGTATGATGCGGGTCACCGGGGGCAGGGCGTACGGGTATGCGATGTGTCCTTAAGAGGTTAATTGTTTTTTCCTATTACGTTTCCGGGCACCAAAAATTAAATCCCTGCACTTTTGTGTTCTTGCTCTATCAAAAGCTTGTTGTATTATAGAATGAGGGTACCCCCTTGCTCTCAGCTTACCCAAGATTTTTCTAGGAATGAGGCATAGTCTGAATTGTTCCTTCTCAGCCGAAGGAAATGGCCATATGGTAATGCTCTAGTCACATGTGGTGGATGGTAACTTGTGTATTCAAACAGGGAATTTGTAGCAGTTTTTTTAAATTTTTGTAGCCCTTCACACTGACAGTGTTATGTATGTTCTAACATTAATTCGATATCCAAGAATTGGACCCTATTCCCACCAAAGTTTGCCGTGAACTGCATGTTGATATGATTCTTGTTAATGTATTCTAAAAAGGTTGTAGATGTTGTATCTTACGACTCCGGGACAGCGGAACAAGTCAGTCAACCCCTGGGTGACAATGTGGTTGTTACAACTAGCACTCCGACCAGACACGCTGGTCACAAGTGCTCTCCTGCCCCGTTCTCCTCTGCCGTTACTCACCTCCTTCTTCCTCCACTGTCCCAGGTCGCTGGCGTGTGTGTACCTGCCCTCTAGGGCACGCACGCGCCGGCTCTCTGCGATTTAAAGGGCCAGTAAGCCCTTAATTAGATACACTTTGTCTGACGAAGGGTCCGGTACGGACCACAAACGCGTTGCCTGTGTATCTACCAAATAAACCATTTTAAAGGGATACCACAGTGTTCCTAATCTTTCAACATCCAGATTGCCAGCGCCAGTATTGGCCCATTTTTCCACTACTCTTTCTATTGTTTTCCATTGCCGGATCTTTGTGCTCATTAGCCTGTATTGTCTTACTGTGTTCTGACCTCCTTGCTTTGTTCCTGACTACACTTCTGTGCCGCATGCCCTGACCTTCTGCTTTTCCTGACCCCAAGTTTGCTTCATTCTTCCAGTGCTGCGTGTCACCTCGGCAACCTGTGTGGAGTCGTGCCAAGGTAGCGACCTGGGTGCTGCCTGCTGCAGCAAGTCCAACCCGCTTTGCGCCAGGGCTCTGGTGAATACCAGCGGCACCTTAGACTCCGCTCCCTGGTATGGCCCAGGCCATCATCCACACTGGTTTAGCGGATCCACTTCTTCAGTGCCTCTTACAGTTGTTAATATTTTCAGTGTTATGCTGCCAGATTTGTGTTTATCATTATTGATTAAGGGTTTAAATTATTGCACCATTAGTGGGTTTGATGAAGTGAACTTTGAAGTTGATTTGGCAAAATCTCTGCGTAATCTCAATTTACACAAAATATTTAAGAACAAGACACCTTACAAGGATGATTCCGTTTATTCAGGGGATTCACCTGCAAAAATAGGCCCTCTAGGATTTATTGCTAATTCATTGTATTCTGAGATGGATCGTGACATCGTTAGTGAATTGTTTTCTTTACTAACAGAAGATGATGAGAAAGAGGTTGTTAATGAGACAGACACATTTTTTCACCGGGCTCTAGTCTTGACCATGTCGATAACAGTGTCATCTCTGACATAAAAAGCCTTATTTATCCAGTGATGAGGGATAATTTAGCAGCTGATGAAAGCGAGGCACTGAAATGGTTGAAGAATAATAGTCAGATAATAAAGTCCGCTGACAAAGGGGGAAATATTGAAGTTATGGACAAGGATACCTATACGCAGGAAGCCATGCGACAATTGTCTGACACATCTACCTATGTCAAACTGAGTAAGGACCCTACATTGTTATATCAGAGTCGCCTGCAGACACTGCTATGTAAAGGTGTAGAACAGGGTGTAATTTCTGAACACAAATTATTTCCAAAAAATCCAGTGAAACCAAACTTATTTATAGAAGCTAGCAGCACTTAAGGTTAATAAGGCATAAGACATTAGCTAACGATGGTACAGGGAAGGTCAATGCAATCAGAATGTCGTCGACAAAAAGCCCTATTATATGCTCTTCTCCTCCCACCACTACTCCTTTAATATTAGGATCACGTCTGAGATGTTCTGCAAAGGGTTCCATGACAAGGGTAAATAGGAGGGGAGAAAAGGGACATCCCTGTCATGTCCCTTTCGTTATAGAAAAGTGGGAAGACATACGGACGGGGAGGAATAAAATACCATAAAAGTTGTAATAACTGGAGGGGGAAAACCAAATTTAGAGAGGACTGCATGTAAATGTCCCCAGTGTACCCGGTCGAACGCCTTTTCCGCATGCAACGACAGGAGCAGAGAAGGCGCTCGACCCCAGCTGGCAGCCACAATGATGTTAAGGAATCATCTAGTTCCCTTGACAAATCCGACTTGATCAACATGGATCAATGATGGGAGAAATTCAGCAATGCTAGTGGCCCATAATTTAGAATAGCGTTTAAGCTCCGAATTTAACAGGGATATTGGGCAAAAATGTGGGGGTTCAGTCGGTTGTTTCACAGGCTTAGATAGTGTAACTCCTTTCAACGCTCCGATTGCATCAAACACCTCTGAGGCGGGAAAGGGTAAAGAAAGGGATGCAATCGCTTCCAGAGAGAGAAGGAAGTGACACAGAAGAAAAGAAGTCGAAGATAGAAATAGAAGTAGGCATAGATGAAGAGTATATGCCGCAAAAGCATTCGCTATAGCTTGCGGGTCAAAAACTTTGGATCGATCTGGCAGAGAAAGATAAGGTATGCGACTTTTTGCCGCCCTAACTTTAACTTATCTCGCTAAAATTTTCCCAGGATTGTTGGCATACCAGTACGAATCTAGCTTAACCCCTTAAGGACCCGGGGTTTTTTCGTTTTTGCATTTTCGTTTTTTCCTTCTTACCTTTAAAAAATCATAACTCTTTCAATTTTTCTCCACCAATTCTACTTTGTAATGACGTCAGTCATTTTACCCAAAAATCTACGGCGAAACGGAAAAAAAAATCATTGTGAGATAAAGTTGAAAAAAAAAATAGCCATTTGGTAAGTTTTGGGGGCTTCCGTTTCTACACAGTAAATTTTTCAGGTAAAAATGACACCTTCTCTTTATTCTGTAGGTCCATACGATTAAAATGATACCCTACTTATATACCGTATATACTCGAGTATAAGCCGACCCGAGTATAAGCCGAGACCCCTAATTTCAACCCAAAATCCCAGGAAAAGTTATTGACTCGAGTATAAGCCTAGGGTGGGAAATACCTCATCCCCCCCTGTCATCATCCAGACCCGTCATTAACATCCTCATCATCATCCCCTTGTCATCATCCCACACATCCCCCCTTCATCATCCCCTTGTCATCATCCCACACATCCCCCCTTCATCATCCCCTTATCATCCCACACATCCCCCCTTCATCATCCCCTTGTCATCATCCCACACATCCCCCCTTCATCATCCCCTTATCATCCCGCACATCCCCCCTTCATCATCCCCTTATCATCCCACACATCCCCCCTTCATCATCCCCTTGTAATCATCCCACACCCCCCCCCTTCATCATCCCCACCCCCCTTCATCATCCCCACAGCCCCCCCCCCCCTTCATCATCCTCTTCTCATCATTCGCCCTCAGTGGTCTTCAACCTGCGGACCTCCGGAGGTTTCAAAACTACAACTCCCAGCAAGCCCGGGCAGCCATCGGCTGTCCGGGCTTGCTGGGAGTTGTAGTTTTGAAACCTCCGGAGGTCCGCAGGTTGAAGACCACTGCGGCCTTCAACATCATCCAGCCCCCTCTCCCCCCCTTTAGTTCTGAGTACTCACCTCCGCTCGGCGCTGGTCCGGTCCTGCAGGGCTGTCCGGAGAGGAGGTGGTCCGGTGAGGAGGTGGTCCGGGCTGCTATCTTCACCGGGGGCGCCTCTTCTCCGCGCTTCCGGCCCGGAATAGAGGCGTTGCCTTGACAATGACGCAGAAGTACGTTGGCAATGAACGCACCTCTGCGTCGTTGTCACGGCAACGTGACTATTCTGAGGCCGGGCCCGAAGCGCTTAGAAGAGGCCTCCCCGGTGAAGATAGCAGCCCGGAACCACTATCCCACCGGACCACCTCCTCTCCGGACAGCCCTGCAGGACCGGACCAGCGCCGAGCGGAGGTGAGTACTCAGAACTAAAGGGGGTGAGAGGGGGCTGGATGATGTTGAAGGCCGCAGTGGTCTTCAACCTGCGGACCTCCGGAGGTTTCAAAACTACAACTCCCAGCAAGCCCGGACAGCCGATGGCTGCCCGGGCTTGCTGGGAGATGTAGTTTTGAAACCTCTGGAAGTCCGCAGGTTGAAGACCACTGCGGGTGAGGGAGTTCACTCGAGTATAAGCCGAGGGGGGTGTTTTCAGCACGAAAAATCGTGCTGAAAAACTCGGCTTATACTCGAGTATATACGGTAGGTTTGATTTTGTCGTACTTCTGGAAAAAATCAAAACTACATGCAGGAAAAATTTATATGTTTAAAATTGTCATCTTCTGACCCCTATAGCTTTTTTATTTTTCCGCATATGTGGCGGTATGAGGGCTCATCTTTTGCACCGTGATCTGAAGTTTTTAGCAGTACCATTTTTGCATTGATAGGACTTATTGATCGTTTTTATTCATTTTTCATGATATAAAAAGTGACCAAAATTCACTATTTTGGACTTTGGAATTTTTTTGCGCATACGCCATTGACCGTGCGGTTTAGTTAACAATATATTTTTATAATTTGGACATTTTTATTTTTATTTACACTGGGTTTTTTTTTTATGGGAAAAGGGGGGTGATTCAAACTTTTATTAGGGGAGGGGTTAAATGATCTTTATTAACTTTTTTTCACTTTTTTTTGCTGTGTTATAGCTCCCATAGGAACCTATAACACTGCACACACTGATCTTTTACATTGATCAGTGGTTTCTCATAAGAAACCAGTGATCGATGATTCTGCCGCTTGACTGCTCATGCCTGGATCTCAGGCACTGAGCAGTCATTCAGCGATTGGACAGCGAGGAGGCAGGTAGGGATCCTCCAGCTGTCTTGTAAGCTGTTTGGAATGCCGCGATTTCGCTGCTGCTATCCCGAACAGCTCCCTGAGCTAACCGGCATGGTTTCACTTTCATTTTAGACGCGGTGTTCAACTTTGAACGCCGCATCTAAAGGGTTAATAGCGTGCGGCACCGCGATCAATGCCGCGCACTATTAGCCACGGGTCCGACATGCTATGACACTGGGCCGTGCCGTGGCCCCACGTTATAGATCAGGAGCGAACTCAGGACTTACAGGTACGCCCTGGGTCCTTAACAGGTTAAGGCATCTGAGAGCAAGATAAAATTTATAAAGATCTAGGAAGTGTCACTCTGTAGTCAGGGCAGAAATACGGGCGTGGTCTGACCAGGTGATAGAATTTGGGATTTGGAGTTAAAATCCAAAAGGGGTTTACTAATTAGAAAAAAATCAATTCTAGTATACATGTTATAGGGGTGTGAAAATAACGAAAAATATCGTTCACTAGGGTGTTGGATTCTCCAAATATCAACATTTCCCTACGAGAGATTGTGGTAAAAATAGGTGTCGGTTCTGAACAGTGTGGTGGCGAGGTTGCATCCATAGAGAGCCACAGAATAGAGTTGAAGTAGCCCACCACGAGAAGGCGAGCAGCATGTGTGAATCTTGCTACCCTAGACAGAACATGTTTAATAAAAGCATGCTGCTTCCTATTAGGGACATAAAGAACTAGAATAGTATACAGCATAGCATTGAGGAAACAGTTAACAATGAGAAATCTGCCACCGCTGTCTGCCTCCACCACAATATTAGAGACCGTAACAGAATTTTTTATGGCTTAAAGCTACTCCTCTCTTTTTTTGAGAAGCACGAGCAAAGAAAGTATGTGGTAAGTTTTGATGACAAGTGCAGACACATAATGTCAGCTCCCAAGCATTTGGCCACTGCCCAGACCAGCAAAAACTTGTAGGGGGATTTTCGACCCCTAACATTTAGTGAGGCAATTTGTATAACCTTGTGAAGTAGAGTAAAACAGTGGTAGCAACACAAAGCATCAGCCCGGGGTAGCCCGACATTCTTATTACATACCAGTGAACAACCTAAGGGGTGTGTAGACAAATATGCAAAAAAATATAAACAGGAACAGGTATCAAGAGGATGCAAGCCAAACATTAGAACAGTGCAACAAAGAAGACCATTTCATAACATGTGCCTATTCGGTAAGCAACAAATGATACCCCTAAAGAGAATAGACATTAGGCAGACTTTCGTCTCCCATACTGTACCACAGTCCAGTCAGTATACAACTTCTGTGGAGGGTGAGTGGGGACATCAGGCTCCGCAGATGTGGGGAGGGATAGATGTCGGGTATGGCAGAGAGCTAATAGATCTTCCGGAGAGACTGCGACATGTTTAGATCTACCATAGGTCGCAATTATCTTGGTGGGAAATCCTCACTTGTATTTCGGCTCCCCACACCAATTTTGGCTTAGGGAGACAATGCACCTGGTCCAGCAGGAGATCTTGCGTGGAGGCAAAAGGTAGCAAGGCAGCAAAATAGTCCGTCATGAAGTCCTGCAGGTCTTCAGATTTAATATCTTCTGAGATTCCACGGACCGGTTCACCATATCGGCAATTTTAGCTTTAAGGATAGCAATTTCTTCCTCCATGGAGTTAACGCTATCAACCACAGAATTATAAACAGAAGTCAGTTCCCCCATTTTGTTCTCAATATGGGTAGTACGGGTTCTGAGGGAATGCTAGAAACTGCAGACCTTATCTCCTTTTGGATGGTAGAAGTAAGCTCTGCCGCTACTGCTAGCAGGACGGCTTCTGTTAGAGCAGGAGAAGATTCGGCTGGTAACCCTGCTGGAACCGAGAAGGGCTGCTGGGATGGTGAAGAGCGGGAATCCACAGGCGAGACCGGAGGGTAGTGTAACGGAGAACCCGCAGTCGAAAAGCCAGCAGAGCTCGGAGAAGAAGCGCCTCATTGGGAGAGAGCGCCCAGAGAAGCAGGTGAGCCGCTAGGAGCCTGGGACTCCACGGCACCAGCAGCTGGCAGACCACCAGAACCATCTTGAGAGTCCGCGGCCGGGAAGAAGTGTGTGAGCCAGTATGTGCCTCTGTAAAGCCAGAGACAGACGGAGCTCACAGATTAACCGTCCTCTGCAATGCGTGTCCAGGCCAGGCCCCCGTACAGGTCTTCTTTAACCTTCTCGGACCTGGATTCATGAGGGCGGTCACAACATTCTGGTTCACAAACCATTGATCAAATTGGGGCATCTCCACATCTCACACGTCTGTGGCAGGTGGTTCCTCGCCGGGGGTCATCCGAGACAGTACAACAGAATTGATGTTTGACTTGCCGTTTCTGTACTTGGTAGTGAAGCTGTAATTAGCTAATCTTGAAGCCCTGTTCAATGGCACCCAACTTGGCAGTGTTCATGTGGGCTAATGGGTTATTATCAGTGTAGACAGTAAATGGCGTGGTAGCCAAATAATCTTTGAATTTTTCTGTCACGGCCACTCCAGGGCAAGAAGTTCCAATTTGAATGAGCTGTAATTGTCATAATTCTTCTCTGCTCCTCGCAGTTTACGACTGGCGTAGGCAAGCAATTGCTCTCTCTTGTCCATCTTGAACTTGGGACAGGACAGCTCCCAGACCTTCAAAACTGGCATCAGTATGTAGCCAGAACAGCTGACTGTAGTCTGGATATGCAAAGATGGGTGGTTCTGTCAGCAGACGTTTAAGAGCTCGGAACGCTGTCTCTTGAGCCCATTCAATAGGTAGTCTTCCATTGTAATTCTCCTTCACCATACCCCCTGGGAGAGCGGTGAGGGGTTCTGAACTTTGGGCACAGTGTGGGATGAAGCGGCGATAATAGCCGGCAAATCCCAGGAAGCTCCTGACATCCTTCACCATGCACGGGGTAGGCCAGTTCTTGACAGCATCCACTTTTTCAGGATTTGGCTGAACTCCTTCCGCACTGACAATGTGGCCCAGGTAATGGACTTGAGGTTTGAGCAAGTGACACTTTGATGGCTTGATCTTCAACCCATGCTTGATCAGGATCAAGAGACATCTGACATGACTGAGGTGTTCTTGGGTAAGACTCGGAATACATCGTCCAGGTACAACAAGACACTTTGGAAATTCAGATGGCCCAGGCACCATTCCATGAGACGTTGGAACGTAGCAAAGGCATTACATAGCCCAAACGGCATACTTTTAAACTTGAACAACCCCATGGGTGTCACGAAGGTGGTCTTCTCCCGGTCTTCCGTGGCCATGGCACTTGCCAGTACCCGCTGGTCAAATCCAGGGTGGAGAAGTAAGCAGCAGACCCGAGGGCAGTAAGTGACTCCTCAATTCATGGCTAAGGATAAGCGTCCTTATGTGTGACATTGTTCAGTTTCCTGTAGTCACCTCTTTCATGTTGAACAGCATCTTCTTGACAGTCTGATGCATGCCTGGCATGACCGGACGGTGTCTCTCCTTGATGAGCGGGCTGCTGCCTGTGAGGTGCTGGATCATTGAAGTTTTCCTGAAGTCTGTGGGGAGTTTGCTGAAAGCTTCATGATACTTTTTGGCAACATTGATGACCATTGACCTGGTCCCGTGGGGGTAGTGTCATCCCCAACCCGGAGCTGTGCCCACCAGGGCATTGGGGATTTGTACTGGATACACTGGTAACTTGAGCCGCACACTGTCGGGCCACTAGACACTCTGTCACAATGTCCTTTGACTCTAGTACAACTGAGCCACTGGAGTAAATTTGGGTAAAAGGGTCGCAAAACCAGACAGGTTTATTAACCGAACTGGGACTCTTCCATCGGAGACAGTGACGAGGCCCCTCGCAGCTCGAACTAAAGGATGATCTTCTAACTTCAGGGGTTCCATCAATGCCTGATAATCCCGATTCTTGACTCCGGGACATGCACGGCACCATATGATAGTTTCAGTGTTGGGTTGTAAGGTCACCGACCTGATGTCTTGAACTCGTTCTCTGTAGATCTCGCCTTGCTTGTTGGCAAACTGCTGTTCCGCTTGTAGGACTTTCAAGTGGTGCTGCACAGCCTGCCGGTCTGAAGTGGACATGGGGAAGAGAGGCATACAAGGCATACAAAATTTCAGTAAAACAATTCCTCATAATGTTCATCCCCAATATAAATTCATCTGAACCCTTATCTGTCACATTGGTTACAATCACTCCCTGCCCTTTAAGTACATGTTCACCCAATTGAATGTTTGGCTCTCAGTATCCATGTCTGGGGACTGGTTGCCCATTACCTTCAACTACTTGGAAATTAACACAATCAGGCTCTCACAGTACAGGAGCATCCCAATGCTGATAAACACATTTAGATATGGTAGACACTTGTGACCCTGTATTTACTAACGCCTCTAAAGGTACACCTTCCACAATAACCGTTAGAAGGGGCAGGAGGCGGCATAAAGTGAGAGTCCTGACTTAGGTCGTTCTGGAGTTGGGTCTGCTGACATTTCTCCCGAGGGCCGGCCCTTGACCCCAGAGGGAATTCCGTTTAAACCCCAGTAGTGCATTTTCCAGTGGCCGGACTTGTTACAGTAAGTACAGAAGGGTCTGTTACTCGCACAGTAATTGGAACTGCATGGGGCAGGAGCAGAAGGGGATCATCTAAACAAGGATTGCTCAAAGGAGAGTGGAGCAGGCCGGGTGGCGAGCTCCTTGATAGTCTTAGTCAATTGTTCAAGGTCTTGTTTAATACTCTGTAAGTCTGAGTGACTTGTTGCTTGGACTGCGTCCGGGACAGTTGAACGAGGCGGTATAGGCCTTACCGTCACCCTTGAGGGCTCCTGAGCAGGTGTAAGGGGGGTACGAAGATCTATGGACTCAGTCTTGGACTCACCTGGCTGCTGGAGCAGGCGATGATCTCACCGCCATGGCCGGTGCAAGGATTTCTGCCAACACAAGTGAAGCTCCATTTTGGCGCCCCCCCCCCCACCCCCCAAGTCGACCACCACACTCCACCACCGGCCACCAGAACTCCCACACGCAAGTACATGCAATGTAGTAGATGTGGCCTGCAGTCCTATGTAACACCACAGTTAACAGTGATAACTCTCTGAGTACAGATAATGTAGTAGATGTCACATGCAATCCTATGTAACATCAGAGATAACACAGTGATAACCCTCTGTGTACAGATAATGTAGTAGATGTGACCTGCAGTCCTATGTATCACCACAGATAACACAGTGAAACTCTCTGAGTACAGATAATGTAGTAGATGTAACCTGCAGTCCTATGTAACACTACAGATAACACTGTGATAACTCTCTGAGTACAGATAATGTAGTATATGTGATATGCAGTCCTATGTAACACCACAGATAACACAGTGATAACCCTCTGAGTACAGATAATGTAGTAGATGTTACCTGCAGTCCTATGTAACATCGGAGATAACACAGTGATAACCCTCTGAGTACAGATAATGTAGTAGATGTGTCCTGCAGCCCTATGTAAAACCACAGATAACACAGGTAGCATCTACTACATTATCTGTACTCTGAGGGTTATCACTGTTATCTGTGGTGTTCCATAAGACTGCATGTGACATCTACTACATTATCTGTACTCAGAGAGTTATCACTGTGTTATCTGTGGTGTTACATAGGACTGCATGTCACATCTACTACATTATATGTACTTGCGTGTGGGAGTTCTGGTGGCCGGTGGTGGAGTGTGGTAGTCGACTTATCCATCCCCCCGCTTCCATTATCCATCCCCCCGCTTCCATTATCCATCCCCCCGCCTCCATTATCCATCCCCCCGCTTCCATTATCCATCCCCCTGCTTCCATTATCCATCCCCCTGCTTCCATTATCCATCCCCCTGCTTCCATTATCCATCCCCCTGCTTCCATTATCCATCCCCCCGCTTCCGTTATCCATCCCCCCGCTTCCATTACCCCCCCTGCTTTCATTATCCATCCCCCGTTTCCATTACCCCCCTGCTTCCATTATCCACCCCCGTTTCCATTACCCCACCTGCTTCCATTATCCATCCCCCGTTTCCATTACCCCCCCTGCTTCCATTATCCACCCCCATTTCTATTACGCCCCTGGTTCCATTATCCACACCCATTTCCATTACCCCCCTGCTTCCATTATCCACCCCCGTTTCCATTCCCCCCCTGCTTCCATTATCCACCCCCGTTTCCATTACCCCCCTGCTTCCATTATCCACCCCCGTTTCCATTATCCCCCTGCTTCCATTATCCATCCCCCCTGCTCCTTCTTCCATTATCCCCCACTGCTGCCATTAACCCCCCACTCCTTCTTCCATTATGCCCTCCTGCTTTCATTATCCACCCCCTGTCTCCATTAACCCCTTCCTGCTCCTTCTTCCATCATCCATCCCCCTGCTCTGCTTCCGTTATCCATCCCCCATGCTTCCAATAACCCCCCCCCGTCCCTCTGCTTACACTGTCTCCTCTGCTTCCATTAACCCCCCCCCCCCGCTCCTTCTTATATTCACCCCTCCTGCCCTTGCTTCCATTAACACCCGCACTTCTATTAATTACCCCTTCTATTCAACCCCCCTCCTGTTTGCATTAAAAATCCCCGCTCTCCACCCTCACCTGTGCTGCGTTCTGTCTGCAGGAAGCGTCCCTCATGTTATTGCTGGGCGCAGGATCCTCACTGGCGGAAGCGTTCAGCACATGACGCTGACGCTTCCGCCAGAAGGGAAATTCAATTGGTCTAAAGTTCCTGCAGCACATAATAGCGCAGCGGGCACTTAAGAACAGTGAGCAGCGGCGGTGCAGCACCGCTGCTCATATGTGTTTTGTGAGGGGCCCCTGCACCGACTGCACAGGGCAGCTTTGATTTATCTGCGGTCCCGGGGGGAGGTGTAAGGTTGCACTAGGAGCAAGTGAAGTAGCAGTGAAGCCTGTTCATGATGCCCAGGAGAGTAACTGTTCTGCTGCAGTGGGCGCCCTATCCACAAGATAGGGGATAAGTGTTTGATCGCGGGGGGGTCCGACTGCTGGGACCCCTGTGATCTCCTGTACGGGGCCGCGACTCTCCCGTGCAGGTGGCGTGCCGGCCGCAGCATGACGTTGCAGCCGGCACGCCTCCTCCATTCATCTCTTTGGGAAAGGTGGGGAGGCAGCGTTCGTGCCTCCCCGTCTCCCCCATAGAACTGTATGGGGACAGGGAGAAGACAGGGCGCCACCGTCGACCTCTAGGTCGACGCTACGCACCTTAGCACTCACCAGGAGCGCTAATGGCGGTGCCCCGTTAGGGAGATCGCGGGGGGTCCCAGCTGTCGGATCCCCCGCAATCAAACACTTATCTCCTATCCTGTGGATAGGGGATAAGTGTCATACCGCTGCAGTTGTCCTTTAATAACGGAGTTGCACTTTAAATGTAAACACAAATGCAGTGTGAATCCAGTCATAGGGACTTTGCTGCAGATTTTCTGTTGCACATCTTATACTGTGGATTTTGTCATTGACTTACCAGCAGAAATTCTGCAGCAAAATTTGCAAATGTGAACATAACCGCATGATGCATGCACACACACTGGATCAGCTGCAGATTTGAAGTTGCAAATTTTTCAAGACAATGGGGGAGATTTGTCAAAACCTGTCCACAGGGGCGGACTGACCGGTTGGTCCGTTCGGATGTGGTCCGAGGGTCCGGCCAGGTAAATGGCCCGATGCTGCTGGGGATCCAGGACACTTGTCCCGGATCCCCAGACAGAAAAGTGCTGCCTTTCAGGTCCGGCAGCTACATTTCACCTATGAGCTGCAGGCTGCTGCACTCCAGTTCAAGCCCCCGAACCCAAGTTCTATCAGCTTCTATCTGGGGCCTATTTAAAACAGCAATGCTTTCTGGGACAGAAGTGCCATGTGCACGTCTGCTCCCTCCCCCAATGTGTTCCTGCCTCAGCTCCAGTGCTCTGCACGTCTTCTGAGGATTCTTAGAGGAAAAGTTCAGCCATAACCCATGGACATTCCTGGACCTGGAGTCGCCTGTGCAGAGGAGAAAGTGAAGACAAGAGACACTGACCTGGTGAGACCCTGTGCCATGTGTGATATGTCTGCAAAACTGTGTATTTCATCTTTTAGTGTGGGCAACTGTCTGCTGTGCTCTGTATCTAATCCTGTCATTTGTGATACTGTCTGCTGAGCCTTGTATCTAATCCTGTTATGGATGATCTGTCTGCTGAGCTGCTGTATCTACTCTTTCCATGGGGGATACTGTCTGCTGAGCCTGTGTATCTAAATTTGTTATGTGTGATACTGTCTGCTGAGCCTATGTATCTAAATCTGTCATGTGCGATACTGTCTGCTGAGCCTGTGTATCTAAATCTGCCATGTGTGATACTGTCTGCTGAGCCTGTGTATCTAAATCTGCCATGTGTGATACTGTCTGCTGAGCCTGTGTATCTAAATCTGCCATGTGTGATACTGTCTGCTGAGCTTGTGTATCTAAATCTGCCATGTGTGATACTGTCTGCTGAGCTTGTGTATCTAAATCTGCCATATGTGATACTGTCTGGTGAGCCTGTGTATCTAAATCTGTCATGTGCGATACTGTCTGGTGAGCCTATGTATCTATATCTGTCATGTGCGATACTGTCTGCTGAGCCTGTGTATCTAAATTTGCCATGTGTGATACTGTCTGCTGAGCTTGTGTATCTAAATCTGTCATGTGTGATACTGTCTGCTGAGCTTGTGTATCTAAATCAGTCATGTGTGATACTGTCTGTTGAGCCTATATATCTAAATCTGTCATGTGCGATACCGTCTGGTGAGCCTATGTATCTAAATCTGTCATGTGCGATACTGTCTGGTGAGCCTATGTATCTATATCTGTCATGTGCGATACTGTCTGCTGAGCATGTGTATCTAAATCTTTCATGTGTGTCATACTATTGCTGAGCTCGGGGCTGGACTGGCGATTAAGTGATACAGGCCATGTGAGATAGGAGCCGAGGAAGAGGGAGCAGAGGAGTCAGGAGGGTTTAGGGGTATGATGGGGTAAGAGGGGTCTGGAGGAGGAGGGGTAAAAGGGGTCTGGAGGAGGAGGGGAATGAGGGGTCTGGAGGAGGACACAGTGGTATCGGGACAGAGGGATCTGGAGGAGGACACAGTGGTCTGGGGGGGGATAGAGAGATCTGAAGGAGGATTTAGGGGTCTGGGGGAAAAAGGGGTATGGAGGAAGATTTAGGGGTGCAGGGGACAGATGGGTCTGTAAGGGATATATTTTGGGGGGCACAGTATCTGGCAGGGTTATAATGATTATTGTCTTCTTACGGAGGATGAGGATCGAGGACAAAGTGACTAACCTATGATGTGCTTGTGTCAGACTTTGCAGAGAAGATGTAGCTGGAAGAAGTCATGGCGTCTGGACCAGATAAAGAAGAAAAGAAAAGACAACAGTGAAGACGTCACTCAGGTCACTGATATCATTGTATAGTCTGTCTGACTGTCCCATCAGCTGGAGTCTATTGTAAGTTCTGCAGGGATGATGGGTGATAATGTACTCCAACCTGTGGCTCTGTAGCTATTACAAAACTACAACTCCCATCATGCCTAGGGCTGTGCAGCATAGTCCAAAATGATGTGAGTTGGGAGGTCAGGCAGGCACACTGGGTTGGCACAATCCTTTGTAGTGGACACTCTTATGTTTTAAGGATCTCTTGTATAGTACAGCTATATACTGAGCACACAGTCTATGTACTACTATACTATGTCATGGCACACAGTGTGTGGCACTAGTATACCCTAGCGGCACATTGTGTGACATTATTATATCCACAACTAGGCACTTCCCTAGTTTGGTGGTGCACGTAGATGGATCAGGCCCAGAACATAGTAGAGAAGTAATCTCAGCACTCACCATATGTTCAAGGATATGAAATAAACTACATTGAATATATGGTAAGTGCTGGAATTACTTCTCTACTATTATTATATCCATGCAGCACATTGCGGGGCACTGTTAAAGCCTGGTGGCACAGTGTGCAGCACTGGTATATCTAGGAGGCACAGTGGGCCTCATTTACTAAGAGTGGAGTGTCGGTTTGTGTTTCTACCTTTTTTTAAACTTGGTATTTACTAATCTGTCGCACTTTTCCCCATATTTTTTGTCGCAGGAAAAAATTCTGTCACACGGTAATTCTGTCGCATGGTTCTGTTGCATGGTAATTTCTATCGCAGGATTGTCTGTCGCGCGGTAAATTGTGTCGCAGGCAGGTTTATTTCTGTCACATGGTTTCTTCTACTTCTAATCATAAAAAGTGGCAAAACATGGTAGGACTACGCGTTTGAGGGGCTCCCTCCTTCCTCAGGTCAAAGTTACAGTGTGTGGATACAGTACTTTATATATACATATTTCCATGAATACATTAACCCATTAACTCCTTCAGGACGAAGGGCATACCTGTACGCCCCTCGCCCGGTCCCGGTGTTTAAAACGGGGTCACACCGGGTCGGTCCCGGCTGCTAATGATAGCCGGGACCCTGGGCTAATAGCTATTCACCCTTTAGACGCGGCAATCAAAGTTGATCGCTGTGTCTAAAAATGAAAGTAAACACTTCCCGGCAGCTCAGTCGGGCTGATCGGGACTATCGTGATAAAATCGCGATGTCCCGATCAGCTAGGATGCGAGTGCAGACCCTCTTACCTTTCTCCGTCATGTCCGATCGGCATTTGATTGCTCCAAGCCTGAGCTACAGGCTTGAGCAATCGAGCACCTATCTCGCTGATCCATGCAAAGCTATGGCTTTTCAGTGATCAGGGTAAGAGATCTGTGCGTGGAAAAATAAAAAAGTTATAGGGGTTATAGGGAAAAATAAAAAAGTTATAGGGTTAGATGAGAATTTTTCACTTATAAATTTTCCTGCATGTAGTTAATTTTTTCTGAAGTACGGCAATAAAAAAATGCACTGCGTAGAAATGGAAGCCTCCAAAAGTTACAAAATGAAATTTTTTCTTACATTTTGATGCACAATGAATTTTTTTTCTGTTTCGACGTGGATTTTTTAGTAAAATGAATAATGTCACTGCAAAGTAGAATTGGTGGCGCAAAAAATAAACCATAATATGGAATTTTATGTGTAAAATTGAAACCGTTATGATTTTTTGAAGGTGATGAGGAAGAAATGAAAATGCAAAAACGGAAAAACCCTGCGTCCTTAAGAGGTTAAACATTTGAAGTTTGCCGGGTCTGAATGCTATTGGAGGCTGAGTATGACGTCAATGTGCAAAACATTTACATCCGAATGAATCCGAATTTGTAACAAAAAGAATTGTACATGCTTACGAAATTGTGAAAAACAAATTTTATTTTTGTTAAAACAAACTTCTTTTTCATTTAGAGGCAAGGGACCATTATCGGGAGCGGGTGCACGGAAAAGAAGAGACCCGCGGAGATCAGAACATTGAAAGACAAGTATGATAATGTATAATTTTATGTGATTTATTAATACACTAGCTGAGTACCCGGTGTTGCCCGGTTTTTCCTTCCTAATCCTTGTTGGGGAGGAAAATAAACAAAGGAGGAAGCTTTTGACTACATATCCTGTCCTCATATATTGTTGTCATATCCCAACCCCATATCCCGTCCTCATATCCTGTCCTCATATTCCAACCTCTTATCCCATCCTCATATCCCGACCTCCTATTTCAACCTCCTACCCTGACCTCCTATGCCGTCCTCCTTTCCCGTCCTCCTATCCCGACCTCCTATCCCGTCCTCCTATCCCAACCTCCTATCCCAACCTCCTATCCCGTCCTCCTTTTCTGTCCTTCTATCCCAACCTCCTATCTTGACCTCCTATTTAGACCTCCTATCCCAACCTCCCATCCCGTCCTCATATCCCAACCTGTAATATGTGTACCAGGTATTGAAATATCTCCAGCCGTACGGAAGTTATGTGGGAACATACATTTCCCATTGATTTGCATGGGACTTTAAACAAAAACCCCGACCCTCACAAATGGGGGTAGTTAAGGGTTAAATTAACTATCCTATATTTTAAATGGACATATAAGTAACATGTTACCAAGTATTATCAAAATATCTCCAGCCGTTTGGAAGTTATGCTGTAACATGTATTTCCCATTGACTTGTATGGGACTTTAAACATAAACCCCGACCCTGGCAAATGGGGGTGAGTAAGGGTTAAATTACCTATCCTATGTTTGTTGTTGACATATAAGTAACATGTGTGCCAAGTTTCATGTTAATATCTTTAGCCGTTTGGACGTGATGCTGGAACATACATACACACGTTGAGTTTTATATATATATAGATGATGTAATGTTGAATGAATGAATGCTGCATGAATGATTGATGTGCTTAATCGATATGTTTGATTAACGGGTGATTTCTGTATAACATGTCATGCTGATTATTTTTATTGTATTTTTCACGTAGATATTTATAGTAAAATATGTGATTTTAAAATATACTTATTGTTAATACACAATCCATAAAGAATAATGAGTCGGCAACTCACCGGTCTTCTTAATCTCTTTTCTTTTTATTAAAACTCACATAAGGACATTACAGGAGAGGGACAGTGTGGGGTACAGCAGGGAACGGTAGCCGTTTCGCGCAGATTAGTGCTTCATCTGGCCTATTAGTGCTTCATCTGGCCATATGAAGCACTAATCTGTGCGAAACGGCTACCGTTGCCTGCTGTACCCCCCACTGTCCCTCTCCTGTAACGTCCTTATGTGAGTATTAAAAAAAACAAAAGACATTAAGAAGACCGGTGAGTTGCCGACTCATTATTCTTTATGGATTGTGCATTTGGAACTTTACTACTGTGAGCCAGCGCACCACCGATCCATCTTTTACAAGCCTGTAGTCTTCACAAGCTCAGTATATCCTTAGTGGTCTCTTAATAGATCCCGCAGTAGCCGAACCATATCCTTGCCTTTTTTGTGTTACTTATTGTTAATACAATCATTTTTATGCAATGTGTAGTTTTTTGAACATGTTAAAAATGTTAGATACGGGTTTTACCCAACTGTGTTTCTTTCTGTTAGGCTAAGTTTCTACTTGATTTTTTGTCCTGCGTTTTTTTTGGGTTGAAACGCAGTGCAATGTCCTGCGTCTGGCGTTTTTTCATTTGTCTGGAAATTACATTTTTTGCACCTTTTTGGTGTTTTTTTTTTTTGGTACCCACAATTTGTTGGGTACCCCCCAAAAAAAAAAAAAAAAGGATGCAGTAGTGATGGGAAAAAAAATGTATTTAACAAAATATACATTTTTTATAACTAAATTTTTATTTTTTACATTTTTAGGTTGTACTACTACTCCCAGCATGGAACAGACTGTTCCATGATGGGAGTAGTAGTACCTGTAGTAATAGACATATCGCCCCGGGTCTCAGTCCTGACACCCGATGCGAAAAAATGAAAATGCAAAAACGGAAAAACTCTGCGTCTTTAAGGGGCTAAACATTTGAAGTTTGCCGGGTCTGAATGCTATTGGAGGCATATAAGTAAGGGTTAAATCACCTATCCTATGTTTGTTGTTGACATATAAGTAACATGTGGGCAAAGTTTCATGTTAATATCTTTAGCCGTTTGGAAGTTTTTGTGGAATATACACACATACACACACACACGTTGAGTTATATATATATATATATATATATATATATATATATATATATATATATATATATATATATAGACTAGCTGAGTACCCGGCGTTGCCCGGTTTTTCCTTCCTAATCCTTGTTGGAGAGGAAAAAAAACAAAGGAGGAAGCTTTTGACTTCATATCCCATCCTCATATATTGTTGTCATCATCTCCCGACCTCCTATCCTGTCCTCCTATCCTGTCCTCCTATCCCGTCCTCCTTTACCATCCTCCTATCCCGTCCTCCTACCCTGTCCTCCTTTCCCGTCCTCATATCTCAACCTCCTTTTCCTTCCTCCTATCTCGACCTCCTTTCCTGTCCTCCTATCCTGTCCTCCTATCCCGACCTCCTATCCCGACCTCCTATCCCGACCTCCTATCCCCACCTCCTATCCCGACCTCCTATCCCGTCCTCCTATCGCATCTTCCTATCCCGACCTCCTATCCCGTTCTCCTATCGCATCTTCCTATCCCGACCTCCTATACCGGTCCTCCTATCGCGTCCTCCTATCCCGTCCTCCTATCCCGACCTCCTATCCCGACCTCCTATCCCGACCTCCTATCCCGACCCGTAATATCTGTACCAGTTATTGAAATATCTCCAGCTGTACGGAAGTTATGTGGGAACATACATTTCCCATTGATTTGCATGGGACTTTAAACAAAACCCTGACCCTCACAAAGGGTTAAATTAACTGTCCTATATTTTAAGTGGACATATAAGTAACATGTGACCAAGTATTATCGAAATATCTTTCGCCATTTGGAAGTTATGCAGTAACCTATATTTCCCATTGACTTGTATGGGGCTTTAACCCCTTAAGGACCGGGGGTTTTCCCGTTTTTGCATTTTCGTTTTTTGCTCCTTGCCTTTAAAAAATCATAACTCTTTCAATTTTGCACCTAAAAATCCATATGATGGCTTATTTTTTGCGCCACCAATTCTTATTTGTAATGACGTCAGTCATTTTGCCCAAAAATCTACGGTGAAACGGAAAAAAAAAATAATTGTGCGACAAAATTGAAAACAAAACGCAGTTTTGTAACTTTTGGGGGCTTCCGTTTCTACGTAGTACATTTTTCGGTAAAAATGACACCTTATCTTTATTCTGTAGGTCCATACGATTAAAATGATACCCTACTTATATAGATTTAATTTTTTCGGACTTCTGGAAAAAATCATTACTACATGCAGGAAAATTAATACGTTTAAAATTGTCATCTTCTGACCCCTATAACTTTTTTATTTTTCCGTGTATGGGGTGGTATGAGGGCTAATTTTTTGCGCCGTGATCTGAAGTTTTTAACGGTACAATTTTTGCATTGATAGGACTTATTGATCGCTTTTTATTCATTTTTAAATGATATAAAAAGTGACCAAAAATGCACTATTTTGGACTTTGGAATTTTTTTGCGCGCACGCCATTGACCGAGCGGTTTAATTAATGATATATTTTTATAATTCGGACATTTCCGCACGCGGTGATACCATATATGTTCATTTTTCTTTTTATTTACACTGTGTTTTTTTTTTATTAGAAAAGGGGGGTGATTCAACTTTTAATAGGGGAGGAGTTAAATGATCTTTATTCACTTTTTTTTTCCACTTTTTTTTTGCAGTGTTATAGGTCCCATAGGGACCTATAACACTGCACACACTGATCTTCTATGCTGATCACTGGTTTCTCATAAGAAACCAGTGATCAACGATTCTGCCGCATGACTGCTCAGGCCTGGATCTCAGGCACTGAGCAGTCATTCGGCGATCGGACAGCGAGGAGGCAGGTAGGGGCCCTCCCGCTGTCCTGTCAGCTGTTCGGGATGCCGCGATTAGCCGCGGCTATCCCGAACAGCCCGACTGAGCTAGCCGGCCACTTTCGGTTTCACTTTTAGCCGCGCGGCTCAGCTCTGAGCGCGCGGCTAAAGGGTTAATAGCGCGCGGTGCCGCGATCGGCACTGCGCGCTATTAGAGGCGGGTCCCGGCTTCACTATGACGCCGAGCCCGCCGTGATATGACGCGGGGTTACTGTGTAACCCCGCGTTATATCAGGAGAGCAGGTCCAAGGGCGTACCTGTACGCCCTTGGTCCTTAAGGGGTTAAACATAAACCCCGCCCCTGGCAAATGGGGGTGAGTAAGGGATAAATCACCTATCCTATGTTTGTTGTTGACAGAAGTAACATGTGTGCCAAGTTTCTTGTTAATATCTTTAGCCGTTTGGACGTGATGCTGGAACATACACTCATACATACATACATACACACACACACGTTGAGTTTCATATATATACTAGCTGAGTACCCGGCGTTGCCTGGTTTTTCCTTCCTAATCCTTGTTGGGAAGGAAAATAAACAAAGGATGAAGCTTTTGACTTCATATCCCGTCCTCATATATTGTTGTCATATCCCGTCCTCCTATCCCGTCCTCCTATCCCGTCCTCCTTTCCCGTCCTCCTTTCCCGTCCATCTTTCCCGTCCATCTTTCCCGTCCATCTTTCCCGTCCTCCTATCCCGTCCTCCTATCCCTGTCCTCCTTTCCTGTCCTCCTTTCCCGTCCTCCTATCTCAACCACCTTTCCCATCCTCCTATCTCGACCTCCTTTCCCGTCCTCCTTTCCTGTCCTCATATCTCGACCTCCTTTTCGGTCCTCCTATCCCGTCCTCCTATCCCGGTCCTCCTATCCCGGTCCTCCTATCCCGTCCTCCTATCCCGTCCTCCTATCCCGACCTCCTATCCCGACCTCCTATCCCGACCGGTAATATGTGTACCAGTTATTGAAATATCTCCAGTCGTACGGAAGTTATGTGGGAACATACATTTCCCATTGATTTGCATGGGACTTTAAACAAAAACCCGGACCCTCACAAATGGTAAGGGTTAAATTAACTATCCTATATTTTAAGTGGATATATAAGTAACATGTGACCAAGTATTATCGAAATATCTCAAGCCGTTTGGAAGTTATGCAGTAACATTTATTTCCCATTGACTAAACATAAACCCCACCCCTGGCAAATGGGGGTGAGTAAGGGTTAAATCACCTATCCTATGTTTGTTGTTGACATATAAGTAACATGTGTGCCAAGTATCATGTTAATATCTTTAGCCGTTTGGACGTGATGCTGGAATATATACACATAGATACACACACACATTGAGTTTTATATATATATGTATATATATATATATATATATATATATATATATACATATATATATATATATATATATATATATATATACACATTCTAAGGGTAGGTTCCCACACGGCGTACTTGCTGCGTATTTGCTGCTGCGTATTTTATTTTCCCTTTTGAAGTCAATTGGTAGGAAAATACGCAGCACCAAATACGCAGCACCAAATACGCAGCAAATACGCAGCAAAATACGCCATGTGGGAATGCACCCTAAAACATTTTTTATTTTGTGTGTAAGGGTGAGACATGAGGAGGGATTTGGGTGGAATGGGGGGGCATGACCAGGGCATAGTCTTGCAATAGGCCCTGAGTGTTGTCAGTTCGCTCTTACCTGTCCAGAGAAAAAGTTGCTGGGTTGCCCATAGCAACCAATCATATTGCTTTTTTCATTTTTAAAGAGGCCTGGGAAAAATGAAAGAACCGATCTGATTGGTTGCTATGGGCAACTCAGCAACTTTTTTGTTGCTGGACAGGTTTTGAGAAATGTCCCCCAATAAGTTAATTAGTATGGTAATCATGTTACATAAGAATTGCCTTGTAAAATCCACAACTGCATATTTCACAACTTCAAATCCACAGCCAATTCAGTGTGTGCAAATGCACCATGTAGTTCACTTGTGCATAATTTGCTGCAGAATTTCCGCTGGTAGGTCAATGACGAAATCAACAATATAAAATAGGCAGCAAAAAAAATCTGCAGCAAAATCCCTATGGCTGGATTCACACTGCATCTGTGTTTACTTTTAAAGCACAACTCCATTGTTTATGATAAATGACTATTGTGCGGAACCAATTCGACTTCTAACTACCTCAACAGGGCTCCTTTCTGCCCACTCCTGGAACTTTCCACAGCTCATAACTGAGCAAAGTCCATATGCAGCTTATGCAGCACAAGGGATGCTAAGGGATGCAATTCTGGAGTATCGTAATATATCTTAAAAATTAAATGTATGATCCGATATCAGCATGGCTGTATGAGGGATCGGTCCTGTCAAACTAACCTGATTAGCTTTTATGAGGAGGTGAGCTCCAGACTGGACCAGGGGCAATCGCTAGATGTCGTATATCTGGATTTTTCCAAAGCATTTTATACGGTGCCACATAAAAGATTGGTGCATAAAATGAGAAGGATGGGGCTGGGGGACAATGTGTGCAAGTGGGCAAGTAACTGGCTCAATGATAGGAAACAGATTTAATGGTACTTATTCTGATTGGGTGACTGTTACTAGTGGGGTACCACAGGGCAGGGGTCCATCTTGGGTCCTGTTCTATTTAATATATTTATTAATGACCTTGTAGAGGGGTTGAACAGTAAAGTAGCAATCTTTGCAGATGATACTAAACTCTGTAAAGCGGTAAACACTACAGAGGACAGTGCACTGTTACAAATGGATCTGGATAGGTTGCAGGTTTGGGCTGGGAAGTGGCAGATGAGGTTCAACACTGATAAATGTAAGGTAATGCACATGGGGAGGAAAAATCTGGGCTGGGATTATGTATTAAATGAGAGAACACGTGGGACGACTGACATGGAAAATAATTTAGGAGTCTTAGTTAATAGTAAATTTAGCTGTAGTGACCAGTGTCAAGGCAAATAAAATCAAGGGGTGCATCAATAGGGGCATAGATGCCCACCGCAAGGAAATAATTCTACCGCTGTACAAATCACTAGTCAGACCACACATGGAATACTGTGTACAGTACTGGGCACCAGTGTACAAGAAAGATATAGTGGAGCTGGAGAGGGTTCAAAGACGGGCAACCAGGGTAATACGGGAATGGGAAGACTACAGTACCCAGAAAGATTATCAGAATTGGGGTTATTTAGTTTAGAAAAAAGAAAGCTTAGGGGAGACCTAATAACTATGTATAAATATATCAAGGGTCAGTACAGAGATTTCTCCCATGATCTATTTATACCCAGGACTGTATCTATAACAAGGGGGCATCCTCTACGGTTAGAGGAAAGAAGGTTTCTACACCAGCACAGATGGGGGTTCGTTACTGTAAAAGCAGTGAGACTGTGGAATTCTCTGCCTGTAGAGGTGGTCATGGTGAACTCTGTAAAAGAGTTCAAAAGGGGTCTGGATGCATTTTTGGAGAATAAAAACATCGTTGGTTAAGGATACTAGATTTATAGGGACAGAACATTGATCCAGGGATTTATCCTGACTGCCATATTTGGAGTCGGGAAGAAATTTTTACCTCTAGTATGAGTTTTTTTTTTTTGCCTTCCTCTGGATCAACTCAGTAAGGACTCATTAGGGTTATGGCTTGAACTTGATGGACTATGGTCTTTTTTCAACCTTATGAACTATGTTACTAGACCCAGTGTGATACGAGGTGTGGCCAGCACAGGGAGCAGGAAAATACGAGCCTGATTGAGATATTTAGAAGCCGAATTGTCCATTGTGCATGATAGTCATTTGTCATATACAAGTGGAGTTGCGCTTTAAAAGGCATGACTATCATGCATTTGTCTGCATCTCTTTCATTTTAAATTTGCAACTAAAAACAGTACTCCTGTGTTTTTTTTTTTACTATCCCATTGTGCCTGGGCTGCAAAAAGTAAAAAGGAGATTTTTTAACACTTACCATAAAATCTCTTTCTCGAAGGATCACAGACCTTGGGTGTATGCTTCTGGAGGACACAGACCTTGGGTGTATGCTTCTGCTGTCTCTAGGAGGTGTGACACTATGGCAACAAAAAACAGTTGGTTCCTCCCAGCAGGATATACCCGCCTTCAGGCTCTGAGCTAATCAGTTTAAGTTCCAGAGCAATAGGAGGAGACTAAAAGGTCAAGAAAAACCCAAAACTGTCCGAGAACCAGAAGAAAAAACATAACTGAACACACCCTCGGACAGAGAACCAAGGAAAATCCCAAAAGGGTGGGAGCTGTGTCCCCCAATGGATCCTTCGAGAAAGAGATTTTACGGTAAGTGTTAAAAAATCTCCTTTTCTCTATCGGCTCCATTGGGGACACAGACCATGGGATGTACCAAAGCCGTCCCTTGGGTGGGCAGATAAGCAGTCAGGCAGACGGCCGTTCCACTGCCGCCTGCAACACTTTACGGCCCAGACTAGCATCAGCTGATGCGAAGGTATGAACTTGGTAGAACCTCGAGAAAGTGTGCAACGATGACCAGGTAGCCGCTTTGCAAATCTGCGAGGCCGAGGCTCTATTCTGGAGAGCCCAGGATGCCCCAACAGAACGGGTAGAATGAGCCACAACCCTGAAAGGAGGAATCTTCCCCTTACAGCGATAGGCCTCCGAAATGGCAGACCGAATCCACCGAGAAATGGTGGCCTTGGAAGCAGGTTGTCCCTTGCGACGACCTTCCGTAAGGACGAAAAAGGAATCACACTGACGAAACGAAGAAGTGATGGAGAGATAAGACCGAACAGCCCAAACTACATCCAGCTTGTGTAGTAAGCGCTCCTTAGGATGAGAAGGAGCAGGACAAAAAGACGGGAGACAATGTCCTCATTGAGATGAAAGGCCGAAACCACCTTAGGCAAAAAGGAGGGATCTGGCCGGAAAACAACCTTGTCTTGGTGGATCACCAGAAACGGAGAACGGCAGGAGAGAGCTGCCAATTCAGACACCCTCCGGATGGAGGTGATAGCAACAAGAAATGCCACTTTCCAAGAAAGGAGGCGGAGAGACACCTCTCTAAGGGGCTCAAAGGGTGAACCCTGGAGGGCACTCAAAACCAAATTCAAGTCCCAAGGGGGAGAGGGTGACCGATAAGGAGGAACAGCATGCGTCACTCCTTGAAGGAAAGTCCGGACATGAGAATTAGAAGCCAGGGGCCGCTGGAAAAGAACAGTAAGGGCCGAAACCTGACCTTTAAGGGAACTGAGAGACAACCCTAGTTCCAACTCTGACTGCAAAAAGGAGAGAAGACGGGGAACCGAGAAGGTTACCGGGGAGAAGTCTTGAGCTTCACACCAACGAAAATAAGACCACCAAGTACAGTGGTAAATTCTTGCAGAGGAGGGCTTACGAGCCTTGAGCATGGTGTGAATGACTTGAGAAGATGCAGCGACTGTAAATGGGGTGGCAAAGAGGACCCTGAGAGAGCAGGTCCGGACGGAGCTGAAGGCGCAGTGGAGTGTCGTCCACGAGCCTGACTACGTCGGCGTACCACGACCTTCGGGGCCAATCTGGAGCTATCAGAATGGCGGGGACGTCCTCTGCCTTGAGCTTCCTCAGCACCCTGGGAAGGAGCGGAAGACGAGGGAACAGATAGGGTAGGGCAAACCCCGCCCAAGGAATCACTAGGGCGTCCACGGCCAGAGCCTGAGGGTCCCGGGACTTGGACACAAAAGGAAGGATCTTCCGAAGAGGTCCACGTCCGTTATGCCCCAGAGGTCGCAGAGTTGTGCGAAGACCTATGGATGTAGAGACCACTCGCCGAGTCGGGCGAGGACCGACTGAGGAAGTCCGCTTCCCAATTGAGCACCCCCGGAATGTGAATCGCCGAAATGGCCGGAACCTTGCTCTCCGCCCAGGTGAGAATCTTGGTCACCTCGGCCATGGCTGCCAAGCTGCGAGTGCCGCCCTGTCGATTCATGTACGCCACGGCCGTGACGTTGTCCAACTGAACGTGGACAGGACGGGACTGAAGACGGGACTCCCAATGAAGAAGACAAAGAAGAATCGCCCGTAATTCTAATATGTTTATCGGAAGAAGGGTCTCCTGGGGAGACCAGAGTCCCTGAACCTTCCAATCCCTGAACACGCCGCCCCAGCCCAACAGGCTGGCATCCGTTGTAACAACCTGCCAGTGAAGGGGAAGAAACAACCGCCCTTGGAGAAGAAGGGGGAGGGGAGCCACCAGAGCAGAGACTGACTGACGCTGCTTGGGAGAACAACCTGACGATCGAGGGACAGAGGAGACCTGTTCCATCAGGAAAGAATCGCCAGTTGAAGGGGGCGGTAATGAAACAGGGCAAAGGGTACGGCCTCCATAGTTGCCACCATCCGACCCAGGACTTCCATACAAGTGCGGATGGAGACTGATACCCGGGACCGAAGGGAGCGGACCTCCGACCAGAGCGCCAGACGTTTGTCCGGCGGAAGACAAATCCGGGCAGAGGCTGTGTCCAATTGAAGTCCCAGGAAGGTTAGAGACTGGGTAGGGCGGAGGACTGACTTGTCCCGGTTGACCATCCACCCGAAGCGAGTCAGAGTGTGGAGAGTGACGTCCAGATTCTCCAGAGTCTGGGCTCTGGTTGGAGCCTTGATGAGAAGGTCGTCCAGATTGGGTATCACCGAGATTCCCCTCGACTGTAACAGGCCCATCACTGGCGCAAGGATCTTTGTAAAGACCCAAGGAGCCGTGGCTAGACCAAAGGGGAGAGCTACAAATTGAAAGTGCCCCTCCGGAACCGCAAAGTGGAGGTACCGATGATGGCCTGGGAACATTGGCACATGGAGGTAGGCATCCTTGATGTCCACTGATGAAAGGAACTCCCCTTGTTCCAGGGACACCACCACCGAACGGAGAGATTTCATTCGGAAGTGGCGGATGAGAAGGTGATGGTTGAGACGCTTGAGGTCCAAAATTGGACGCACAGAACCGTCCTTCTTGGGAACCACAAAAAGATTTGAATAGAAACCCCGAAACCGTTCCCCTGGAGGAACGGGAACAATAACCCCCTGAAGAAGCAGAGACTGGAGAGCCGCTCGAAATTGCTTCGCCAGAGGAGGAGACCGGGGGGCCCGGAAGCGAAAAAAGGGATCCCTTGGAAGGGAGGCGAATTCGATCCGGTAACCGTTGGACACCACATCCCTGACCCAAGAGTCCTGAATGTGAGAGGTCCAAATGTCTCGAAAAAACAAGAGACGACCTCCCACCCGAGAAGAAACCACGGGTGGGGGCCTCACTTCATGCAGAAGTGGGCTTGCGGTTGCCTGATTTGGGCGCAAAGCGGCCGGACTGGTTGGAGTCCGACTTCTAAGACGGGCGTGGCCGGAACGAGGGAGCCTTCCTGTCCCGCGAGAGCGCCTGCCCGGACCCTTTGCTGGAGCCAGAGGTCCGAAAGGACCGAAAGGAAAAGGGCTTCCTTTGGGAAGTAGAACGAGCCTTATTTTGAGGTAACAAGGAACTCTTACCTCCCATTGCCTCAGAGATAATTTCATCAAGGCGTTTGCCAAAAAGACGGCCGCCCATAAAGGGAAGCTCAGTGAGAGACCTTTTGGAAGCGGCATCCGCATTCCAAGCTTTGAGCCACATAAAGCGGCGGAGAGCCGCTAGGTGACCCACAGGAAAAGCAGAACAACGGGCTGCCTGCATGGAAGCTGTGCACGGGAAGTCCCAAGCTTTAGAGCATTGGAGAGCCAGAGCAGATAGATCCTCCGGGGGGATACCGCTAAGATATCCTGATGGAGCTTTTGGCACCACTCCGCCAGGCCCTTGGACACCCATGTCGAGGCGAAGATGGGAAGAAGAGAAGAGCCAGCTGCTTCAGTGGCAAACTTCGCTAAGGATTCTACCTTCTTATCCGTGGAATCCTTGAAGGCAGCGGCATCTGCCAGAGGCAGTGTAGTCGCCTTAGAGATGCGGGAAATTGGTGGATCCACTGAGGGAGGGGAAACCACCTTAGCGACAAGGTCCTTGTCAAATGGATAACGTTCTTGAATTGTCTTGATTCTCGGAAACCTCTTGTCTGGATGTTTCCATGCGGTTTCCAGAATGTCGTCAAAGTCAGCGTGAGAGCTGAACCTTTGAAGTGCCGGCTTAGCACGATGAAAGGATACTCCTGGATTGACATCCGAAGATCCTGGTTCCTCTAAGTGAAAGGTATCTCTTAGGGCTGTCACCAAGGAGTTCACCGTTGCAATTGAGTCCGGGCGGTCCTCTGAGTCAGATGCCGGCTCGGAAGCCTCGTCCACCAGTTCACCAGGGGAATGAGAATGAGAAGAGGCAGTCCTGGAGGGGGGCGACCCTGACCGAGTACGCGGCTCTGGCGTGGCAGAGCGACGACTCCGAGAACGTCCTCTAGAGGAACGACGTTTGTGCCCAGATGACCGGGAAGGGGGGCAGGACCCACGAGGGGAATGCTCACGTCTATCTGAAGACTCAATGGAAAAGTCAGACGAGGCACCCCTAGGACGCTTGTGAGCGTGTGAAGTGTGTGGAGATGAGGAACGGGCCCTTCCAGAGGTCCTGCGCAGGGAAGACCCCTTCAAGGCAGACAACACTTCCCGGGAGGCCTCAGCCACCGAACAGGAGACTTTGGTCAAGTCAGCCATATACTGGGACAGGGAAGAAACCCAGGCTGGTGGAGCGGCTGAACCCACCGGGACCGAAGGGACATCAGGGGGTACCAGGGGGTCTGGGGGAGCAGTGGAGCAGGCAGGGCAAGTGGGCTCAGCAGAGCCAGACATCTTGGTATTACAGTGCTTACAGAGATAATAAGTCACGGAAGTTCCAGGTTTCTGTTTAGAGGATGGAACGGCTCTGGATACAGACATAATGTAGAAAGAAATAAGGAGATAGGAACTTTCTCATCCTAGTCTGTGTCTCCTGTCAGCTGCAGTGAGGAGAACTCACTCTGAGCAGCTAGAAAGAGAGTGAACAGGCCAGCCAATAGGAAGAGAGGGGCGTGCCTGAAGCAAGGCACTCACTAACTGACCCCTTCTAACTGAAAATCGCGCGCCCACGGAACTCATTGGAGGCTGCTTCGTGCCTCTGAGAGCTCCTAGCCCTGTGGGCGGAGCTATAGACGGCCTTAAAGAACTGTCATGGCGCCCGCTCCTTGTCCTGAGCGCACCTGACGGCTGTTTATGCGCCCGGGGGAAGAGAGCGGGCGGACAAAGCGCCGGCAGAGATTGCCGGTAGAAAAGAAAGTAAGCGGGCGCTGAAGCGCCCGGCTCACGGCAGCGCCGCGGCTATCAGCCGCATATAAGACGCTGCTGACAAAACTAAAGTAAACCGGCGCTGAGAGCGTCCGGCCCGATACAGCGCCGCGGCTGACAGACGCATATAAGGCGCTGACATGGTACCACAAGCACACACGCACACACATATAAGTGAAGTGCACCAAACACACACACACACATAAGTGTAGTGCCCCATAAAAAATGCCCCCTCAGGTGCCACTGCTCCCCCAGAAGAAAGTACAGCCCTTGCATAGGCTAGCCCATAAAGTGTAGGTGGGCCAAAACAGGGGGTCTCCGGAGGTTGCAAGTTCGTGCCTATGGAGAAAAAAGGGGGTAAAGTACTTACCTCAGTCAGAAGAATGGAGTCTTCTGTGAAGTCTTACCTAATGGAGTCTTCTGTGAAGTCTTCAGTCAGCTTTAGTTACCTGCATCATGCCTGGCTGCTATGCGCGAGCGAGGCGAGCAGGTAAATAGGGGGACCCGGACCCATGAGGTACCATCCAAGCTCTGACCGTTGGCGAGGGGGCGGTTAACAGCGCATATACGCAATGTCTGTGCCCCCTCACTCGCAATGGAGAAATGGGGAACCGCAGTCCCTGAGTCCTCACCTGAAAACAGAAAAGAAAAGGAATAAAAAACTAACATGTCCCTAACTAGGAAAACAAAAAAACAGAAGACCTGGTCTGGAGCAGTCCAGACCATGTCCACCACCTTCAGACACTAAGCTTAAACTGATTAGCTCAGAGCCTGCAGGCGGGTATATCCTGCTGGGAGGAGCCAACTGTTTTTGTTGCCATAGTGTCACACCTCCTAGAGACTGCAGCAGCATACACCCACGGTCTGTGTCCCCCAATGGAGCCGATAGAGAAAAGACAAACTGTAACTAACCTTCCGCCGCTCCCCCAATGCACCGATATAGATCTTCTGTCCTCCAGTCCTTGTCTTCTTCCTGTGCATGCATCGTCACATTAGCTTATCGCTAGCCGTGGTGGGACATCCCTGGGGCTGGTGACACGCTGATTGCAGTGTGACGATCTGTGCACAGGAAGCAGGAAGAAGACCAGGACCGGAGGACAGAAGATCTATATCAGTGCAACGGGGGAGCTGCGGAAGGTGAGTTACAGGTTTTTTTTTTCGCACTGCAGGAAGGTGCTGTGGAGATGGAGTAGAAAGCTTTGTCTCCTATTGTAGAATTATCTAAAGTGGAGTACAGGGAGAATGGCGCCCAGTTAGGAGAATTAACACTGATTGCAGATGCAGTAGTAACGGGCATTAACATGGGTAAATATAAGGGTGGCAAGACAGTAAGAGAAGCATATACTAGAGTATTACAGGTAATAATGGAGTAGATGTTAGGGTGGTATTAAAGGGGTATTCCGCTGCTCAGCGTTTGGAACAAACTGTTCCAAATGCTGGAGCCGATGCCGGGAGCTCATGACATCATAGCCCCGCCCCCTCATGCCATCATGTCCCGCCCCCTCAATGCAAGTCTATGGGAGGGGAGTGACAGCCGTCATGCCGCCCTTCCCATAGACTTGCATTGAGGGGGTGTGACATCATGAGGGGGCGGGACTATGACATCACGAGCTCCTGGCACCAGCTCCAGTGTTCAGAACAGTTTGTTCCAAATGCTGAGCAGCGGAGTACCCTTTTAAGAGGAGCAGATACAAGAGTAACATAAGCAATAATAAGTGGCAGACAAGTCCCCCCAAAAAGTCATGTTTTCATGACTGGTGATAAAATAGGTGATATAATTATGGTCAATGAATCAGGCATCACCACAATTATATCACCCGTGAAAGACCTAAGGAAATTCTGAAAACATGACCTGTTGGGGGTACTTGAGGACCAGGCTTAGGTAACAATGGTCTTGGGAGTCGCATATGAATCGGGCGTGCCCTATTTTCGCATTGAGTCCCTGCCTCAAATTTTTTCTGTGCATGTCCCTGACACACTGTCCCCGAAAAATAAAACTGAGCCACTGCCACCTAGTATCCAAAGGAGCAGCTAACCCTTGCACAGGTAAAGGGTATTACACAACATGTAGTGCCTCCATGTACTCAAGGCGCTACCAGACAGTGAGTCAGTGGATGCATTTCAGTAATACAAGGGATTTAGCAGTGAAGTGTTCCATTCTAATTGGTCAGTTCTTCCAGCCATTGACATGTTTCGCAGGTCTGGACAGTCCGTAACATTACGAAATCCAGAAAAGACCATTGTATGAAAATATTGTAACCTGAGGCCATTGTAAATTAAGGCATAGGAGAGTTAATACTGGGCACCAAACAAGATTGGGGACAAATAAATTAACCCCGGAAGAAGGGTTTTTCCGTTTTTGCATTTTAATTTTTTGCTCATCACCTTCTAAAAATCATAACGCTTTCAATTTTGCACATAAAATTCCATATGATGGCTTATTTTTTGCGACACCAATTCTACTTTAAAGTGACATTAGTCATTTCACCCAAAAATCCACGGCAAAACGTAAAAAAAATTAATTGTGCGACAAAATTGAAGAAAAAAATGTCATTTTGTAATTTTTGGGGGCTTCCGTTTCTACGCAGTTCATTTTTCGGTAAAAATAACACCTTATCTTTATTCTGTAGGTCCATACGATTAAAATGATACCCTACTTATATAGGTTGGATATTGTCGTACTTTGGAAAAAAATCATGTGTTAAAATGTGTTAAAATTTAATGTTAAAAATTCTCATCTTCTAACCTCTATAACTTTTTATTTTTTATGTATATGGGGCCAGTATGAGGGCTCATTTTTTGCACCCTGTTCTGAAGTTTTTATCGGTATCATTTTTGTATTGATTGGACTTTTTGATCACATTTTATTTATTTTTTCATGATATAAAAAGTGACCAAAAATACACTATTTTGGACTTTGGAATTTTTTTGCGCGCACGCCATTGACCGTGCTATTTAATTAACAATATATTTTTATGGTTTGGACATTTCCGCACCAGCCCCAGAAGTAGAGGAAGGCATGCAGTACCTAAATGAGGATGGGACCACTGGAGCAACTGGCTTTTGAGGATAATTTTTGAATTGACCCTTCACACGAATCAGGTTACCTTATAGGGGTATTCTGGGATTTTTGGTTTCTTTGAATGTGAGACAGGGGCAGCTTGCTGTGCAGCCTGAGACAATACATCATAAGTCAGGTGCTGAAAGAGGCCTTGGCTGCTTCATCTGTTGTGAAACCAGCCCCCAGATTACTGGCACACATATACATGCATTCATCTTCACACAGAGCCACAGCTTTTGTATCAGGTGATGTTGGGCATGTGATCAAAGGGAGCAAGGCTGTGCTACAATGGGTGGGGTGACCGATGTGTGGGGAAAAAATTAGCCACCTCCCACATTGAAACAAAATATCCTGGGGATTGTTGTGTGAGAAAGGTCACAGAAACAGGAAGAAGCAAATTCCCAAAAACAAGCCAGCAGCGTCATGGGGGACAACAGAGCTCAGTCATTCACCACCAACACAAGCACAGATACTTGGTAAGCATGTCCATTATTGTATGACACTTAATTATTAAAGTCACCTTATGTTGGATAACCCCTTCAATTAAGTTAGCCATCACTCACTGTTGCTGTCCCCTCAATAATAATAATACACAGTCATTAATAGCTAAACCTTGGCAAAGAAAGTGAGTACATGCCTAAGTGTAAATGTCCAAATTGGGCCCAAAGTGTCAATATTTTGTGTGGACACCATTACTTTCTAGTACTGCCTCAAGCCTCTTGGTCATGGTTTTACAGATTGCCACTGGAGTCCTTTTCCATTCTTCTATGATGACATCATGGAGCTGGTGGATGTTAAAGACCTTTCACTCTCCCACCTTCCGAATGAAGATGCCCCATAGATGGTCAATAGAGTTTTGGTCTGGATACATGCTTGGTCATTCTATCACATTTACCCTCAGCTTCTTTATCAAGGCAAATGTCGTCTTGGAGGTATGATTGGGAGTTGTTATCATGTTGGAATACTGACCTGTGGCTCAGTCTCTGAAGGGAGGGGATTATGCTCAGTATTTCACAGAACATGTGGGCATCTATGGTTCCCTCAATGAACTTCAGCTCCTTAGTGCCAGCAGCACTCATGAAGGCCTAGACCATGATACTTCCACCACCATGCTTGACTGTAGGCAAGACACACTTGTCCTTGTATTCCTCATCTGGTTGCCACCACACACGCTTGGCACTATCTGAACCAAATAACTTTATCTTGGTCTCATCGGACCACATGACATTGTTCCAGTAATCCATGTCTTTTAGTCTGATTGTCTTTAGCAAACTGTTTGCAGGCTTTCTTGTGCTTCATCTTCAGATCTGTGATCTTTTCACCTTACATTTTATTTTTCTGGCGTTATATTGACTATTTATTTTTTCTTTGGACAGGTACAGAAAATCAAGCAATAGATTTTGTTAATTACCTAAATTCTAACTCCTGGGGTATACAATTTACTTTAAATGTTTCCACTACTAACATTAACTTTTTAGATCTGGACATTATTAATAATAAAGGACAAATACACACCAGAACTCACTTTAAACTCGATGTAAACTGTTTTTTGGAGTACACCAGTGCACATTATCCAAGCTGGCTTACAGGGGTCCCCAATGGACAATATTTTAGAATTCGTAAAAATTGTACCACCAATCATGATTTTTCTACACAAGCACAGGTTTTAAAAAATCGTTTTCTATCTCAGGGTTACATAGTTTCAGATCATAGTTACATAGTTAGTATGGTTGAAAAAAGACATACGTCCATCAAGTCCAACCAGGGAATTGAAGGGAAGGGTGTAAGGGGATAAGGGAAAGGAATGTAGTTTTATAATTCTGCATAAGCATTAATGTTATTTTGTTCCAGGAATGTATCTAACCCTGTTTTAAAGCTGTTAATTGTTCCTGCTGTGACCAGTTACTGAGGTAGACCGTTCCATAAATTCACAGTCCTCACGGTAAAGAAGGCGTGTCGCCCCTTTAGACTAAACCTTTTCTTCTCCAGACGGAGGGAGTGCCCCCTCGTCCTTTGGGGGGGTTTAACCTGGAACAGTTTTTCTCCATATTTTTTGTATGGGCCATTTATATAATTATATACGTTTATCATATCCCCCCTTAAACGTCTCTTCTCAAGACTAAACAATTGTAACTCCTTTAATCGCTCCTCATAGCTAAGATGTTCCATGCCCCATATTAGTTTAGTCGCGCGTCTCTGCACCCTTTCCAACTCCGCAGTGTCCCTTTTATGAACAGACGACCAAAACTGAACAGCATATTCCAGGTGAGGCCGTACCAATGCTTTATAAAGGGGGAGTATTATGTCCCTGTCCCTTGAGTCCATGCCTCTTTTGATACATGACAATATCCTGCCGGCTTTGGAAGCAGCAGCCTGACATTGCATGCTATTCTGTAGTCTGTGATCCACAAGTACACCCAGATCCTTCTCTACCAGTGACTTTGCCAGTTTAATTCCCCCTAAGACATACGACGCATGCAGGTTATTAGTAGCCAGATGCATAACTTTACATTTATCCACATTGAACCTCATTTGCCAAGTGGATGCCCAGACACTTAGTCTATCCAAGTCATCTTGTAACTTATGCACATCCTCTATAGACTGTACTGTGCTACAAAGCTTGGTGTCATCTGCAAAGATATCCTAGTTCATTACTCACAAAGGCATACCATAGAGTGAAAGATAAAAGACAGATCAATCTTGTGACCACTAATGAACAAAAAGACACTATACATAAGAAAGCTAATAACAAATTTAAATATAATTTTATCACTAACTACAATAGAGCTGCGTCTGTAATACATAACATTTTGATACGCAATTGGCATATCATTCGTAGTGATCCGATACTCAAGGACATAGTCCCCACCAAACCGGGCATCACATACAGAAGATCGAAAAATCTTCAAAACGTACTTTCCCCCAATAGATTAAAAAATATTTCATCTACAAATATGTCTTCTTTCCCCCTCACTATCCGTGGTTGTTCACCATGCAAAAAAAAAAACGGTGTTTATGTTGTAGTATGATGGATTCATTCACTGATTCTTTTTTTCATTTTATACGAAAAAATATTTTAATATTAACCAATGTTTGAATTGTAATACTCAATATGCAATATATTTACTTTCATGTAGCTGTAATTTACAATATGTTGGACGCACGATTCAAACAGTGCGTTGTCGCATGTCCAAACACCGATCTAATATTAAGAACAAATTCACACTTCATAGTGTGTCTCGTCATTTCACTCTTGTTCATAAAAACGACATATCATCCTTTTGTCTAATTATTTCGAATCTATCCCCCCCCCCCCCACACTGAACCTAACTGTTTCCAATATTTAATTAACCGAGAATCATTTTGGATTTTTACTCTGTCCACATTTATACCGCATGGTCTGAATGAAACCATAGAGAACGCTCCTTGACTGCATGATCGTCCTTTTTTATTTTTTTCTTCATTGGTATCTATATTGCATATTTATTGTCATATAAAAGTGTCTTTTCTATTTTTATATTTTTGATAGTTTTTTGTATCATTATTTATATTGTATTTTTGTATATTTCATTATATGTTCCTATCATATGTATTTGTACGGTGTAATTTGCCGGGTGATGATTGGACCATCGGAGCTTTTGTACTCTGATGTGCCCTCCCACTACCTGTATTAATTCACCACCCATATGTCTGTTGTTATTCCTGATGAAGCTGCTGTAGCAGGGAAACGCGTTGCATGTTGGGAGAATAAACCACTTCCATTTTTAATTCACCTGTTGATGTCCTGTGTCCTGCGCCTTCTGAAGCCTGCACCCACACTGAAGCCTTCTCCATTATATCATCTTTAGAAGAGACTTCCTTCTGGGACGACAATCATGCAGACCAACTTAATGCAGTGTATGCCCTGCAGGCTGACCCCCCCCCCCCCCCGCCCCCATCCCTTTAACCTCCGCAGAAATGCTGGCAGCACTCATATGTCTGTTTCCCAAAGACAACCTCTGGATATGACATTGAGAATGTGCACTCAACTTCTTTGGTTGACCATGACGATGCCTGTTCTGAGTCGAGTCATATGAGTCATATTAACAAGTCACATGAAATCAAGGAAAGGAAAATGGCTAATTGGGCCTTATTTGGACATTTTCACATAGAGGTGTACTCATTTTAGTTGCCAAGGCTTAGACATTAGCCTCTTAAGAACACATTTTGGTATTTCGCTTTTCCCTCCTTTCCTTAAGGACCCGGGTTTTTTCTGTTTTTGCATTTTCGTTTTTTCTTCCTTATGTCTAAAAAATCATAACTCTTTCAATTTTGCACCTAAAAATCCATATGATGGCTTATTTTTTGCGCCACCAATTCTACTTTGCAGTGAAATGAGTCATTTTACCCAAAAATCTACAGCAAAATGGAAAAAAAATCATTGTGCAACAAAGTTGAAGAAAAAACGCCATTTTGTAACTTTTTGGGGTTTCCATTTCTACAAAGTACTTTTTTCGGTAAAAATGATACCTTATCTTTATTCTGTAGGTCCATACAATAAAAATTATACCCTACTTATATAGGTTTGATTTTGTTGTACTTCTGGAAAAAATCATAACTACATGCAGGGAAATGTATACGTTTAAAATTGTCATCTTCTGACCCCTATAACCTTTTTATTTTACTGCCGTGCCGTGATCTGAAGTTTTTAGTGGTACCATTTTTGCATTGATCGGACTTTATGATTGCTTTTTGTTCATTTTTTCATGATATAAAAAGTGACCAAAAATACATTTGGAAATTTTTTTGCGCGTACGCCATTGACCGTGCGGTTTAATTAATGATATATTTTTATAGTTCAGACATTTACGTTATGCGGTTATACCACATGTTTATATTTTTATTTACATGTTTTTTTTTTATGGGAAAAGGGGGGTGATTTGGACTTTTATTAGGGAAAGGGTTAAATCACATTAAACTTTTTTTTTTGCAGTGTTATAGCTCCCATAGGGGGCTATAACACTGCACACATTGATCTTTTATACTGATCAATGCAAAGCCATAACATTGCATTGATCAGTGTTATCAGCGGTCGATTGCTCAAGCCTGCATCTCGGGCTTGGAGCAATCAATCGCCAAACGGATGCACCAGAGAAAGGTAAGAGGACCTCCGCTCGTGTCGTATCTGATCGGGACACCACATTTTCACTGCTGTGGTCCCGATCAGCCCCACTGAGCAGCTGGGAAGCTTTTCTTTTCGTTTTAGATGCGGTGTTAAACTTTGAACACCGCGTCTAAAGGGTTAATAGCATGTGGCACCGCGATCGCTGCCGGGCACTATTAGCCCCGGATCCCAGCTTCAGTTAAGGGGTCGTTAAAGGGGTATTCCGCCCCTAGACATCTTATCCCCTATCCAAAGGATAGGGGATAAGATGTCAGATCGCCGTGGTCCCGCTGCTGGGGACCCCCGGGAGTTTGCTCTGTGCGTAATGATGGGCGATACAGGGGACGGAGCAGCGTGACGTCATGGCGCCGCCCCTCGTGACATCACGGCCCGTCCCCTTAATGCAAGTCTATGGGAGGGGGCGTGACGACCGCCACGCCCCCTCCCATAGACTTGTATTGAAAGGGGCGGGCCGTGACATCATGCGGGGCAGAGCCGTGACGTAACGCTGCGGCACCGCGCTATCATTACAGCACAGAGCGAGTTCGCTCTGTGCGTAATGACGGGCGATACGGGGGACGGAGCAGCGTGACGTCATGGCGCTGCCCCTCGTGACATCACGGCCCGTCCCCTTAATGCAAGTCTATGGGAGGGGGAGTGACGACCGCCACGCCCCCTCCCATAGACTTGTATTGAAAGGGGCGGGCCGTGACATCATGAGGGGCGGAGCCGTGACGTAATGATGCTCCGGCCCCTGTACCGCCCATCATTACGTGCAGAGCAAACTCGCTCTGTGCTGTAATGATAGCACGGTGCCGCAGTGGGGATCCTGGGGGTCCCCAGCAGCGGGACCGCGGCGATCTGACATCTTATCCCCTATCCTTTGGATAGGGGATAAGATATCTAGGGGCGGAATACCCCTTTAAGGGGTTAATGACCTTGTAGAGGGATTGTGTAGTAGAGTATCAATCTTTGCAGATGATACTAAGCTCTGCAAAGCACAGTGTACTGTTAAAAATTGATCTTGAAATGTTGGAGGTTTAGGCTGAGAAGTGGCAGATGAGGTTCAACACTGATAAATGTAAGGTTATGTACATAGGGAGGAAAAATCCAGGCTGGGAACATGTTTTCAATAGGAAAACACTGGGGAAGGCTGACATGGAAAAAGACTTAGAAGTTTTAGTTATTAGTAAATTTGACTGTAGTGACCAGTGTCAGGCAGTTGCTGTCAAGGCAAATAAAATCATGGGGGGCATCAAAATGGGCATAGATGCACAAGGAAGTAATTCTCTAACTGTACAAATCACTAGTCAGACCACACATGGAATACGGTGTACAGTACTGGGCACCAGTGTACAAGAAAGATTAAGTGGAGCTGGAGAGGGTTCAAAGACGGGCAACCAGAGTAATATAGGGAATGGGAGGACTACAGTACCCAGAAAGATTGTCAGAATTAGGAGTATTCAGTTTAGAAAAAAGAAGGCTTAGGGGAGACCTAATATCTATGTATAAATATATCAGGGGACCGTACAGAGATCTCTCCCATGGTCTGTTTATACCTAGGACTGTATCTATAACATGGGGGCACCCTCTATGTCTAGAGGAAGGAAGTTTTCTACATAAGCATAGCCTGTAAGAGCAGTGAAACTATGGAACTTTCTCATGGTGAACTCAATGAAAGAATCCAAAAGGGACATGGATTCATTTCTGAAGAGTAATAACATTACAGGTTATAAATACTAGATTTATAGGGATATAATGTTTATCCAGGGACCTATTCTGGTTCAATATTTTTTTATTAATGGGATTTTTTTGTTTACATAAGAACAAACAGTCCCCAGCCGGGTCATACAAAATAACAAAAACATTGGTGGAACAATTGGTGGATAAAGGAGAATAGACTAACACATTGCTCTGAGAGAGGTAGCGTTTTACCGGTTACCAAACTTGAACGAGGGACTGTTCATATTCCACCACACAATAGCTGAATAATATATCACCAACATAGCTTAAGAAAGAATAAAGAGCCCAATGGTGAGTGAGGGGGGGGGGGGGGGGATAAGAGAAAGGGTAGGGAAAGAAAACAAGTTCTATAACCCAACAGTGTAAGACAGCAGACGCAATAAGTTAGCCATCATTTATAGCCTATTTAGACACAGACTAGAGGTGCCAGCAGGCACTAAATTAAGAAACTAATCCAGACCCATAGGCGATAACACGTTCGTAGGCATATGTTGTAATAACTTTCTGAATAACAGTATCTAGAGAGGGGACAGTAGGTGTTTTCCAGAAGCTGGTTAGAAAGGTCTTAGCTTTTATCAGAAAAATACAAGCTAAATCTCTAGCAGCACTAGGAATACTATCCATATCTATAAATAACGGGACTAGCTGGGGAGACCAAATAAAGCAAATTTGAATAACCTCTTCCAGCAACTGTTTACAAGAGAGACAGAAATGGGAGTTAAGGGTACAGTCCCATAAAATGTGAATCAGGGTGCCCTTTTGACCACACTGACGCCAACAAGTCATTGAAGTACCAGGATATATATGGGATAAGCGGTCAGGAGTGTAATACCAGCGCAAAGCAGATTTAATAGCTGATTCAATGTGAGACACATTGAAAATCCCTACGGGAGTGAAGGAAGGCCTTCTTCCATTGCGCTTCCGATAGGATTATGCCCAACTCATTGTCCCAGGTGCAGAGTGGGTGTAATTTGCGGAAGTGATGAGAGTGGGAAGTGGCAGAATACAAAGGGTTAAAGGGGTACTCCACTGGAAAACATTTTTTTTTTTTTTTTTTTAGAAATTGGTGCCAGAAAGTTAAACAGATTTGTAAATTTATTCTATTAAAAAATCACAATCCTCCCAGTACTTATCAGCTTCTGTATACTACATAGGAAGTTCTTTTCTTTTTTCAAATTTCCTTTCTGCCTGACCACAAGTGCTCTCTGCTGACAAATCTGTCCATGTCAGGAACTGTCCAGAGCAAGAGAGGTTTGCTAAGGGGATCTGCTCCTAGTCTGGACAGTTCCTAAAATGGACAGTGGTGTTAGCAGAGAGCATTGTGGACAGGCAGAAAGGAAATTCAAAAAGAAAAGAACTTCCTCTGTAGTATACAGCAGCTGATAAGTACTGGAAGGATTAAGATTTTTAAATAGAAATAATTTACAAATCTGTTTTAACTTTCTGGCACCAGTATATTTAAAAGAAAATGTTTTCCAGTGGAGTACCCTTTTTAAGGCCTTTCAGATTACTTGCTTGTAATAGAAGGTGTTACGCCGAGCGCTCCAGGTCCCCGCACCTCCCCGGAGCGCTCACAGCGTTCTCCTATTCGCAGCGCCCCGGTCAGACCTGCCGACCGGGTGCGCTGCGATAATGTTCCCAGCCGGGATGCGATTCGCGATGCGGGACGCGCCCGCTCGCGATGCGCATCCCGACTCGCTTTCCAGACCCGTTCCCCATCTGTGCTGTCCCGGCGCACGCGGCCCCGCTCCTTAGGGCACGCGCGCGCCGGGTCTTTGCGATTTAAAGGGCCGGTGCGCCACTGATTGGCGCATAAGGTTTTAATCAGTACCTTCACCTGCGCACTTCCCTACTTATACCTCACTTCCCCTGCACTCCCTTGCCGAATTTTGTTGCCATTGTGCCAGTGAAAGCGTTTCCTTGTGTGTTCCTAGCCTGTGTTCCAGACCTCCTGCCGTTGCCCCTGACTACGATCTTTGCTGCCTGCCCTGACCTTCTGCTACGTCCGACCTTGCTCTTGTCTACTCCCTTGTACCGCGCTTATCTCAGCAGTCAGAGAGGTTGAGCCGTTGCCGGTGGATACGACCTGGTTGCTACCGCCGCTGCAAGACCATCCCGCTTTGCGGCGGGCTCTTGTGAATACCAGTAGCAACTTAGAACCGGTCCACCGACACGGTCCATGCCAATCCCTCTCTGGCACAGAGGATCCACCTCCAGCCAGCCGAATCGTGACAGTAGATCCGGCCATGGACCCCACTGAGGTCCCGCTGCCAGTTGTCACTGACCTCACCACTGTGGTCGCTGTTACGCCTAGCGCTCCGGGTCCCCGCTCCTCCCCGGAGCGCTCACGGCGTCCTTCTCCCTGCAGCTCCCCGGTCAGCGCTGACCGGGAGCGCTGCTCTGCCATGGCCGTTGGGGATGCGATTCGCACAGCGGGACGCGCCCGCTTGCGGGTCGCATCCAAGGTCACTTACCCGTTCCCGTCTCCTGCGGTCATGTGCTGGCGCGCGCGGCTCCGCTCTCTAGGGCGCGCGCGCGCCAGCTCCCTGAGACTTAAAGGGCCAGTGCACCAATGATTGGTGCCTGGCCCAATTAGCTTAATTGGTTCCCACCTGTTCCCTGCTTATATCTAGTCTCCTCCCTTGCACTCCCTTGCCGGATCTTGTTGCCTTAGTGCCAGTGAAAGCGTTCTTTGTGTGTTTATACCCTGTGTACCAGTACTACTGCTATCTCCCCTGACTACGAACCTTGCTGCCTGCCCCGACCTTCTGCTACGTCCGACCTTGCTTCTGCCTACTCCCTTGTACCGCGCCTATCTTCAGCAGCCAGAGAGGTGAGCCGTTGCTAGTGGATACGACCTGGTCACTACCGCCGCAGCAAGACCATCCCGCTTTGCGGCGGGCTCTGGTGAAAACCAGTAGTGGCTTAGAACCGGTCCACTAGCACGGTCCACGCCAATCCCTCTCTGGCACAGAGGGTCCACTACCTGCCAGCCGGCATCGTGACAGTAGATCCGGCCATGGATCCCGCTGAGGTTCCCCAGCATTCCATCTCTGATCTCACCACGGTGGTCGCCCAGCTATCCCGACAGGTCGCCCATCTAACCCACCGACTGTCGGAAATGTCCACCATTGTGCACCAACTTCAGTCGCAACTGCAGCAGCAATCATCTCCTCCGCCACCTCCTGCACCCCTTCCGCAGCGAGTGGCCGCTCCTAGCCTCCGCCTGTCCTTGCCGGACAAATTTAATGGGGACTCTAAGTTTTGCCATGGCTTTCTTTCGCAATGTTCCTTGCACTTGGAGATGATGTCGGATCAGTTTCCTACTGAAAGGTCTAGGGTGGCTTTCGTGGTCAGCCTTCTGTCTGGAAAGGCCCTGTCATGGGCCACACCGCTCTGGGACCGCGATGACCCCGTCACTGCCTCTGTACACTCCTTCTTCTCGGAAATTCGAAGCGTCTTTGAGGAACCTGCCCGAGCCTCTTCTGCTGAGACTGCCCTGCTGAACCTGGTCCAGGGTAATTCCTCCGTTGGCGAGTACGCCATACAATTCCATACTCTTGCTTCTGAACTATCCTGGAATAATGAGGCTCTCTGCGCGACCTTTAAAAAAGGCCTATCCAGCAACATTAAGGATGTTCTGGCCGCACGAGAGACTCCTGCTAACCTGCATGAACTCATTCATCTAGCCACTCGCATTGACATGCGTTTTTCTGAGAGGCATCAAGAGCTCCGCCAGGAAAAGGACTTAGATCTCTGGACACCTCTCCCACAGTCTCCACTGCAATCTGCGCCTAGGCCTCCCGCCGAGGAGGCCATGCAAGTGGATCGGTCTCGCCTGACCCTGGAAGAGAGGAATCGCCGTAAGGAAGAGAATCTTTGTTTGTACTGTGCCAGTACTGAACATTTTCTGGTGGATTGCCCAATCCGTCCTCCACGTCTGGGAAACGCACGCTCGCACTCAGCTCTCGTGGGTGTGGCGTCTCTTGATGCCAAGTCGGCTTCTCCACGTCTCACGGTACCTGTTCGGATTTCCACTTCAGCCAGCTCTCCCCTCTCAGCCGTGGCCTGCCTGGACTCTGGAGCTTCTGGGAATTTTATTCGGGACTCCTTTGTGAATAAATTCCGGATTCCGGTGACCCGTCTTGTCAAGCCACTCCACATTTCCGCGGTCAACGGAGCCAGGGTGGACTGTACCATACGTTTCCGCACGGAGCCCCTTCTTATGAGCATCGGATCTCACCACGAGAGGATTGAACTTTTGGTCCTCCCCAATTGCACCTCGGAAATTCTCCTTGGACTTCCCTGGCTTCAACTTCATTCCCCAACCCTGGATTGGTCCACTGGGGAGATCAAGAGTTGGGGGTCCTCTTGTTCCAAGAACTGTCTAAAACCGGTTCCCAGTAACCCTTGCCGTATCTCTGTGGTTCCTCCTGTATCTGGTCCCCCTAAGGTCATTAAGGACTCTGCCTGCCACAGGAAATGCCCCTCCCCCCCTCCCAGTTCCATCAGGCAAGCTTCTGTGTCCCCTCATGGCCCTCGTCCTGGTGTCACACTGCCCCGTGCCAGGTCCCGCCCTCTGCCCTCTCTCCCCATTCCTACTCCTGCGGTTCTGCCTGCCGTTGAGGAATCCCTCCATCCTTTCCCGGTGTCCTCATCCCAGGGGAGGCAGTTACCCGATAAAGAGAAGGGGAGACCTAAGGGGGGGGGGGGTACTGTTACGCCTAGCGCTCCGGGTCCCCGCTCCTCCCCGGAGCGCTCACGGCGTCCTTCTCCCTGCAGCTCCCCGGTCAGCGCTGACCGGGAGCGCTGCTCTGCCATGGCCGTTGGGGATGCGATTCGCACAGCGGGACGCGCCCGCTTGCGGGTCGCATCCCAGGTCACTTACCCGTTCCCGTCTCCTGCGGTCATGTGCTGGCGCGCGCGGCTCCGCTCTCTAGGGCGCGCGCGCGCCAGCTCCCTGAGACTTAAAGGGCCAGTGCACCAATGATTGGTGCCTGGCCCAATTAGCTTAATTGGTTCCCACCTGTTCCCTGCTTATATCTAGTCTCCTCCCTTGCACTCCCTTGCCGGATCTTGTTGCCTTAGTGCCAGTGAAAGCGTTCTTTGTGTGTTTATACCCTGTGTACCAGTACTACTGCTATCTCCCCTGACTACGAACCTTGCTGCCTGCCCCGACCTTCTGCTACGTCCGACCTTGCTTCTGCCTACTCCCTTGTACCGCGCCTATCTTCAGCAGCCAGAGAGGTGAGCCGTTGCTAGTGGATACGACCTGGTCACTACCGCCGCAGCAAGACCATCCCGCTTTGCGGCGGGCTCTGGTGAAAACCAGTAGTGGCTTAGAACCGGTCCACTAGCACGGTCCACGCCAATCCCTCTCTGGCACAGAGGGTCCACTACCTGCCAGCCGGCATCGTGACAGTCGCCCAGCAGTCGCAACAGATAGCGCAACAAGGCCACCAGCTGTCTCAACTGACCGTGATGCTACAGCAGCTACTACCACAGCTTCAACAATCATCTCCTCCGCCAGCTCCTGCACCTCCTCCTCAGCGAGTGGCCGCATCCAGCCTCCGTTTATCTTTGCCGGACAAATTTGATGGGGACTTTAAATTTTGCCGTGGTTTTCTTTCACAATGTTCCCTGCATTTGGAGATGATGTCGGACCAGTTTCCAACTGAAAGGTCAAAGGTGGCTTTCGTAGTCAGCCTTCTGACTGGGAAAGCCCTGTCATGGGCCACACCGCTCTGGGACCGCAATGATCCTGTCACTGCCTCTGTACACTCTTTCTTCACAGAGATTCGAAGTGTCTTCGAGAAACCTGCCCGAGCCTCTTCTGCCGAGACTGCCCTGCTGAGGTTGGTCCAGGGTAATTCTTCTGTTGGCGAGTACGCCATCCAATTCCGTACTCTCGCCACCGAATTGTCCTGGAATAACGAGGCCCTCTGCGCGACCTTTAAAAAAGGCCTATCCAGTAACATCAAAGATGTGCTGGCCGCACGAGAAATCCCTGCTAACCTGCATGAATTATTCATCTTGCCACCCGCATTGACATGCGTTTTTCCGAAAGGCGTCAGGAGCTCCGCCAGGATATGGACTTTGTTCGCACGAGGCGGTTTCTCTCCCCAGCTCCTCTCTCCTCTGGTCCACTGCAATCCGTTCCTGTGCCTTCCGCCGTGGAGGCTATGCAAGTTGACCGGTCTCGCTTGACATCTCAAGAGAGGACACAACGCCGCATGGAGAACCTTTGCCTGTACTGTGCCAGTACCGAACATTTCTCCACGTCAGGAAAGACGCACACTGACTCCGCACATAGGTGAGACAGCTCTTGATGTGAACTCTGCTTCTCCACGTCTTACTGTGCCTGTGCGGATTTCTTCTTCTACCTTCTCCTTCTCAGCTATGGCCTTCTTGGATTCCGGATCTGCAGGAAATTTTATTTTGGCCTCTTTCATCAACAGGTTCAACATCCCGGTGACCAGTCTCGCCAGACCCCTCTACATCGCCTCTGTTAATAATGAAAGATTGGACTGTACTGTGCGTTACCGCACGGAACCCCTCTTAATGTGCATCGGACCCCATCACGAAAAAATTTAATTTCTGGTCCTCTCTAACTGCACTTCGGAAATTCTTCTTGGACTACCGTGGCTTCAACGCCATTCCCCAACCCTCGATTGGACCACTAGGGAAATCAAGAACTGGGGTACTTCTTGCCACAAGGACTGTCTTAAGCCTGCTCCCTGTACTGTCAGTCAAGACCCTGTGGTTCCTCCAATATCTGGTCTCCCCAAGGCCTATCTGGATTATGCTGATGTTTTTTGCAAAAAATAAGCAGAGACTTTGCCTCCTCACAGGCCTTATGACTGTCCTATTGACCTCCTCCCTGGTACTACTCCACCCCGGGGCAGAATCTATCCTCTGTCTGCTCCGGAAACACAAGCCATGTCGGAGTACATCCAAGAGAATTTAAAAAAGGGGTTTATCCGCAAGTCTTCCTCCCCTGCCGGAGCTGGATTTTTTTTCGTTTCCAAAAAAGACGGCTCCTTACTCCCTTGCATTGATTACCGCGGACTTAATAAAATCACTGTAAAAAAACGCTATCCCCTACCTCTTATCTCGGAACTCTTTGATCGCCTACGAGGCGCCCACATCTTTACCAAGCTGGACTTAAGAGGTGCATATAATCTCATCCGCATCAGGTAGGGGGATGAGTGGAAGACCGCATTTAACACCAGAGATGGACACTTTGAATATCTGGTTATGCCCTTTGGGCTTTGCAACGCCCCTGCCGTCTTCCAAGACTTTGTAAATTAAATTTTTCGTGATCTTCTATATACCTGTGTTGTGGTTTACCTAGACGATATTTAGATTTTTTCTGCTAAGCTAGAAGAACACCGCCAGCATGTCCGCATGGTTCTTCAGAGACTTCGGGACATTCAATTATATGCCAAAATGGAAAAATGTCTCTTTGAATGTCAATCTCTTCCCTTCCTAGGATACTTAGTCTCTGGCCAGGGACTACAAATGGACCCAGATAAACTATCAGCCGTATTGGATTGGCCACGCCCCTCCGGACTCCGTGCTATCCAACGTTTTTTGGGGTTTGACAATTATTACAGACAATTTATTCTGCACTTTTCCACTATTGTGGCTCCTATCGTGGCCCTAACCAAGAAAAACGCCAACCCTAAGTCCTGGCCTCCTCAAGCGGAAGACGCATTCAATCATATCAAGACTGCCTTTTCTTCTGCTCCCGTAATCTCCAGACCTGATCCATCTAAGCCCTTCTCGCTGGAGGTAGACGCCTCCTTGGTGGGAGCTGGAGCAGTACTCCTACAAAAAATTCTTCCGGACATGCTGTTACTTGTGGTTTCTTTTCTAGGACCTTCTCTCCGGCGGAGAAAAACTACTCCATCGGTGATCGAGAACTACTGGCCATAAAATTGTTGCTTGAGGAATGGAGGCACCTGCTGGAGGGATCCAAATATCCAGTTATTATATACACTGATCACAAGAATCTCTCTTATCTTCAGTCAGCCCAACGGCTGAACCCTCGCCAGGCTAGGTGGTCGTTGTTCTTTGCCCGTTTTAACTTTGAAATAAATTTTCGCCCTGCTGACAAGAACATTAGGGCTGATGCCCTCTCTCGTTCATCGGATTCCTCAGAAGTGGAAGCTTCCCCGCAACACATTATTCCTCCGGACTGTCTGATCTCCACTTCTCCAGCTTCCATCAGACAAACTCCTCCAGGGGAGACCTTCGTCTCTCCACGCCAGCGCCTCAGGATTCTCAAGTGGGGACACTCCTCACACCTCGCAGGCCATGCTGGCATCAAAAAATCCATCCAGCTCATCTCTCGATTTTATTGGTGGCCTACCCTGGAAGCTGATGTTGTTGATTTCGTGCTGGCTTGTATAGTCTGTGCCCGGGACAAGACCCCTCGCCAGAAGCCTGCTGGTCTCCTCCATCCTCTGCCTGTTCCTGAACGACCATGGTCTCAGATTGGTATGGACTTTATTACTGACTTACCTTTATCCCATGGCAACACAGTTATTTGGGTGGTCGTTGATCGATTCTCCAAGATAGCACATTTTATCCCTCTTCCAGGTCTTCCTTCTGCGCCTCAGTTGGCGAAACAATTTTTTATACACATTTTTTGCCTTCACGGGCTGCCTACGCATATCGTCTCGGATAGAGGCGTTCAATTTGTGTCTAAATTCTGGAGGGCCCTCTGTAATCAACTCAAAATCAAATTAAACTTCTCGTCTTCTTATCATCCCCAATCCAATGGGCAAGTAGAAAGAATTAATCAGGTTCTGGGTGACTATTTGCAACATTTTGTTTCCTCCCGCCAGGATGACTGGGCAGATCTTCTACCATGGGCCGAATTCTCGTACAATTTCAGAGTCTCTGAATCTTACGCTAAATCCCCATTCTTTGTGGTGTACGGCCGTCACCGTTTTTTCGGTGAAAGAAATTCTGGCATCCAAGACGGTCAGAGGTAAAAAAATTTTTTGGGTTGATTGGGAGAATTGCGGCCCAGAGTAGAGGTCATGGGAACCTGAGGACAACATCCTGGACAAGAATCTTATCCTCAAATTCTCAGGTTCCAAAAAGAGGGGGAGACCCAAGGGGGGGGGGGGAGTTACGCTGAGCACTCCGGGTCCCCGCTCCTCCCCGGAGCGCTCACAGCGTTCTCCTATTCGCACTGCCCCGGTCAGACCTGCCGACCGGGTGCGCTGCGATAATGTTCCCAGCCGGGATGCGATTCGCGATGCGGGACGCGCCCGCTCGCGATGCGCATCCCGACTCTCTTACCAGACCCGTTCCCCGTCTGTGCTGTCTCGGCGCGCGCGGCCCCGCTCCTTAGGGCGCGCGCGCGCCGGGTCTTTGCGATTTAAAGGGCCGGTGCGCCACTGATTGGCGCATGAGGTTTTAATCAGTACCTTCACCTGTGCACTTCCCTACTTATACCTCACTTCCCCTGCACTCCCTTGCCGGATTTTGTTGCCATTGTGCCAGTGAAAGCGTTTCCTTGTGTGTTCCTAGCCTGTGTTCCAGACCTCCTGCCGTTGCCCCTGACTACGATCCTTGCTGCCTGCCCTGACCTTCTGCTACGTCCGACCTTGCTCTTGTCTACTCCCTTGTACCGCGCTTATCTCAGCAGTCAGAGAGGTTGAGCCGTTGCCGGTGGATACGACCTGGTTGCTACCGCCGCTGCAAGACCATCCCGCTTTGCGGCGGGCTCTGGTGAATAACAGTAGCAACTTAGAACCGGTCCACCGACACGGTCCACGCCAATCCCTCTCTGGCACAGAGGATCCACCTCCAGCCAGCCGAATCGTGACAGAAGGGATGGTTTGTGAATAGGAAAAGGGGAAAGAGTAGTATTTAGATGGAAGTGTCTCATTTGCAGGTATTTATAGAAGTCAGAGTTGGGAATAGCGAAGGGAGAATGCAGGGAAGAGAAAGCTAGAATAACAGCAGAGGAGTTTAGCTGAGAAACATGTGTAAGCCCCTGAGCTATCCAAGTGCGAATATCTAGGTGTGGGATCACCGCTTTTATCAGAGGAATTCGAGACCTATCAGGACAACCTGGGGATTGTACTAAAGAAAGATATGTCTTCAAGGCAGTGTATGATGCCAGTTCTATAGGATTTGATGTAGGGAAGGCAGATCAGGACCAAAAAGGTAAAAAAAAGGTAAAGAAAGAATATCAGTAATATGAAAAGGAGAGATATAAGAATTCTCTATTTGTACCCAAGGAAGAGAGAGGTCACCCTTTCGCCAGTTACTTAACATCCCCACCAAGGTGGCAATACAATAACACCATAGTTATCCCAAGTTACGAGATTTGGTCAGAATAGGGGAAGCCAATCTGGGTTTATTGCCTGCCCACACAAAGTTAGAGAGAAAAAAAGGATTTGGGAACAAGGATATGAAGAGTGCGAAAAAGATATAGGAAACGAGGAAGAAGAAGCATTTTAAAGGTGGCAACTATACCCACCCAGGAGATATCAAGCCAGGTCAGCCTTTCCGCTTCCTTGCGTATGTCACAGTTATCAGAGTACAAGAGTTTGTGAGGAAAAGATAAGTTGATACCCAGATACTTAAGACTAGTGCGTTGTCAATCAAAAGGATAGGAATTGCGGAGGTCAGTAATGATAGACGGGTCTAAATTTAAGGGGAGTGATTGCGTCTTGGTAGCATTGAGAAGATAATAAGAGAGGGAACTGAAGGAAAAAATTGTCTCCATGGCAACAGGCACAGAGGAGGAGGGACTAGCAAATGTCAAAATAATATCATCCACGTATGAAGATATGAGGTGTTCTTCCCCAGCAATCGAGATGCCTTGTGGAGACGCACTCAATGCCTGAGCCAGGGGTTCCAAACATAAAATGAAAATGAGAGGGCATCAAGAGCACCCCTGCCTGATGCCATTACTAATTGAAAACTCTTCTGAGAGTGTGCCGTTGGCAAAAACCCTGGCAGAAGGTGTTGAGTAAAGAAAGATTATGGCATTAAAGATGGCGCCTGCAAAACCAAAGTGTCAGAGTACCAAGAAAGCATATGACCAGCGAAGCCAGTCGAACGCCTTCTCGGCATCGAGAGCAAGGGCCAAGGCAGGGGTGTTGTGGACCTCTATATGATGAAAAATATGCAGGAGGCACCTAGTATAACAGATGCTTGACAACCTTATGCGAAACCTGGCCTGGTCCGAATGAGGAAGGGAATGACCTTTGCAATTCTAGTAGCAATAGGCTTGGCAAATAATTTTAGGTCCTGATTCAAGAGAGAGATCGGTCTATAGTTCTGAGGGGCAATTAAAGACTGGGCTTGGGTAAAGTAACAATTAAAACCTGGAGATTTTCCTTAGAGAAGGCTCCTGTAGAAATAGCTGAGTTGTAAAAAGCCTGTAAATGGGGCATAAGAACATCAATATAAGTCTTATAATAAAGGTTAATAAATCCATCTGGCCAGCAGCCTTCTGAGAGGGAATAGATTTAATAACCTTTGTTATTTGAGCAGGGGTAATTATCGCATTAAGGGACTCGAGGTTGAAGTTTTGGAAGATTCAAAGCTGAAAGGAAGGACAGGATAGACAAAGAAAGGATGTTGGGTGTCGGGGGTAGAGCAGTGTAAATTATAAAGAGAAGCATAGAAGGCTTGGGAGCTGACCAGGTCATAGTCTCAATGTTGGAATCCGCTAAGGCATCAAGACAAGGTTGCTCAGCCAAAAACATGTGCAGCCTCGAATACGTATTATGGTAATGGAGGGGTAGGTATAATGTCGCTCATTAGAATGCATTATACGCGACACATCATAGAGGTCAGCAGACCATACTAAGGGAGCTAAAGAAGAGGGTGGAGTGTGGTGCGTTGTGATGGAGTCTAAAGCAGCATCTATAACTAAATTGAAATCTCTGCACACTAGCAAGGAACCCATTTTGTGACGGGAAGCTAATTTAAAAACCCGTTGCAGAAAGTGCATTTGTCCCTGCTTATGTGCATAAAGAGAGAGGAGAGTATAGGAGGCATTATTACTAGAGCTTATCAAAAGAACAAATCTACCATGTGGGTCGGTTATAGTTTTAGATACAGAGATTTCTAACTGCTATTAGTACACCCCTAGGTTTGTAAGAAAAATGGGAGTGAAATATCTGAGGATAGGCACTGTGTTTAAGCCTGAAAGTATCAGCACTAAGCAGATGTGTCTCTTGGGCACATATTATATCTCCTCCAAGGGCTAGAGCCTCTCTCCCAAAAAAGTCCCTCTTATGTGGTCTATTAAGGCCATTTATGTTTAGACTGATTTGCTTAATAACCATAAAGATACAAACATCAAACATAGTGTAAAATAGCGTATCAGAGGTAGGAATGACCACATGCGCCTCCCAGCCAGCACGCATGGGTCAATACATTGTGGGCAATGTATATAGAACACAAAAGTAGTATGCCACCAAAAACATGAAACAAATTTAAACAAATATCAGTAAATAGGCAAAGAGCTGTCAGAGATAACTGAAAAAAAAAAAACAGGAAAAACCAAGGCAAAAGCCAATAGACACCATTGGGGCGAGTATCCATGTCGAAGCCCAACAGCAGGTAGAGCACATCAGCTCAAGTATAGGTAAAAAAGCAGGTGGAAGCACTAGAGTCACCTCACAGTAGACCAGTCGTCCTGGAGCTTGCTTGCCAAGGGAGGATGCGAGTCATCCGGCACATCCAGTGGGTAGTAGGTCTTGACCTTCTGGTAGTGACCGAATGACAGACACTTGGTTGTCTCTGTGGACGAGAAGAAGAAACTGGGAAGTCCCAGGGACACTGAATTTTGGCAGTGTGGAGGGCACTGGTAATAGGTTGCAGATTTCTGCGCAATTGCAGCGTAGCAGCAGAAAGGTCCGCATACAAAGACAATTGGTGGTAGGTAGCAGGGAGACCACTGTTTAAACCAGAAAGCTCCATGAGGCGCTCCTTGGTGGAGAAAAAGTGGATTCTCGCCAGGACATCTCGGGGCACCGAATCGTCCAGGTGTTTGGGTCTAGGGACCCAGTGTGCACAGTCCACTTAAAGTTCCTGTGGGGAGCAGGATGATAAAATGGTTTCCAAGCACTTACGGACACATGGCAGTACGATTCAGAGATACCCCTAATTTTTACATTGTTACGGCGACTGCGGTCCTCGAGATCTGCAACTTTAGCTTTCAGAGCCGCAATGTCATCCTCTGCTGTATTCTGCAGATCAATTAAAGGATTGTGGGAAGCAGCAAATTCCCCAAATTTATTTTTATAGTGATTGTGAGGGGTCTGCCAGACACAGACAAGGACCCCAAGAAGCTGTTGTCCTCCAGCAGGAGGGTAGCATCGGAGCCCTAGTCAGGCACACCTGAGCCTGCATCAGGAGTGAAGCATCGCGGCCTCTGCTTCAACGGGCTGTGTGAGGGCGATGGAAGCAGGCCAAAGGAGGGAATGCCGCCTGACGGGGAAAGAGATTCATGGTTCTGCAGGTGCACCGAAGAGGAAGAAGCCAGAGATTACATCCGTATTACAGGGGAAGCTGGTTTCACGGGCTGAGAGGGCGTGCGTGGGCTCTGAATCACAGGTCCTGTCAGCGCCATCTTGGAAGGAGACCGGCGCTCTAGAAAAATAGAATTTAGCCACCGGTCCTCGCTTCACTAACTTCTTCTTTTGGACTGGCATGTTGTACAGGTGATTCCACGTCCGTGGAGGTAAAAAAGGTGATAGTGCTTGCGGTATTGTCACTATAAGGAGCTGATTTCAGCGGAGCTCAGTCAGGCAGCCAGGCCATACTCTCCCAGGGATCTATTCTGATTGCCATTTTTGGAGTCAGGAGGAAATTTTTTCCCCTAATATGGGGCAATTGGCATCAGCTTCATGAGGGTTTTTTGCCTTCCTCAACCCAGTAGGAACACATTATGGATATATTTCCCCCAAAGGACGAGGGGGCACTCCCTCCGTCTGGAGAAGAAAAAGTTTAGTCTCAAGGGGCGACACGCCTTCTTTACCATGAGAACTGTGAACTTATGGAACAGTCTACCTCAGGAACTGGTCACAGCAGGAACAATTAACAGCTTTAAAACAGGATTAGATACATTCCTGGAACAAAATAAGATTAATGCTTATGAAGAAATATAAAATCTCATCCCTTCCCCAATATCGCGCCACACCCCTACCCCTTAATTCCCTGGTTGAACTTGATGGACATATGTCTTTTTTCGACCGTACTAACTATGTAACTATGTAACTATAGGTTGAACTATGGGGGAGATTGATCAAAACTTGTGCAGAGGAAAAGTCGACCAGTTGCCCATAGTAATCAAGTAAGATTGCTTCTTTCATTTTTTTTTTTTGAAAGGCCTTTGAAAAATAAATGAAGCAATCTGTTTGGTTGCTATGGGCAACTGGTCAACTTTTCCTCAGCACAGGTCTCGATGAATCTCTCCCTATGTTACTATATAGATTCTGCGTGGCTTACAGCAAGTTGAACAACTTCACACACAAGGAATCTTATCCCCTGGCACTTAAACGGGTACTCCAGTGAAAACCTTTTTTCTTTTAAATCAACTGTTGGCAGAAAGTTAAACATGTTTGTAAATTACTTCTATTAAAAAATCTTAATCCTTCCAGTACTTATTAGCTGCTGAATGCTACAGAGGAAATTCCTTTCTTTTTGGAACACTGATGACATCACGAGCACAGTGCTCTCTGCTGACATCTCTGTCCATTTTAGCAATCATAGCAGATGTATGCTAAGGGCAGCATGGTGGCTCAGTGGTTAGCACTGCTGCCTTGCAGTGCTGGGGACTTGGGTTCAAATCCCACTAAGGACAACAATAAATAAAGCATTGTTATTTTTATAATAACGTCAGCAGAGAGAACTGTGCTCGTGATGTCATCAGAGAGCATTCCAAAAAGAAAATAATTTCCTCTGTAGTATTCAGCAGCTAATAAGTACAGGAAGGATTAAGATTTTTTTATAGAAGCAATTTAAAATATGTTTAACTTTCTGCCACCAGTTGATTTAAAAGAAAAAAGGTTTTCACCAGAGTACCCCTTTAACAAAGAGATATTGATAACCATAGGCTTAGCCTCCTTTTCCTCCACTTTTTGTCCATTGGCGAGTACCTATGGTGCCTGAAGACTGGGAAAAGAACGCCTTTACTACTTCATGGGTCCTTCGAGTTCTACAGCCATTTAGGTTTTTCAACATTTCAGCTAGATATCAACTAATAGAAAGATGTCTATTAGTCGTTTCAGAGTGTTTTGCCGTACCTTCATGATGTCATAGTCTCCTCCAGGACATGTGAAGTACACCTTCCACACCTGTTGGGTCAACACTAAAGATGAGCGAATCGAAGCTGACGAATCCGAATTTGTTACAAATTTTTATTCGATTTGCAAAGAATGCGAATATCGCGACAATATCACCAGTCACCCCTCTGATGTCACAGCTATATATAATCGGCAGCCATAATTCCAGCTCCTCACTTAATTACAATACACTGCAGAAGGATCGTAGGACGCAGAGCCTGTGTATGTGTTACAGCAGAGAAAAGCGCATTCCAGCAGTGTTTAACATCCTCCTAGGTACATCAGCGTTCTCGTGGACGGAGAGCATTGTTTCTTTCACTGAAAAGGATTTTTACTTAAAGGGGTTACACAGGAAAAAAACTTTGTTTTATATATATCAACTGGGTCCAGAAAGTTAAACAGCTTTGTAAATTACTTCTATTAAAAAAACTTAATCCTTTCAGTAAGTTGAGTTGTTCTTTTCTGTCTAAGTGCTCTCTGATGACACGTGTCTTGGGAGCTGTCCAGAGTAGAAGCAAATTTCCATAGCAAACCTATTCTGCTCTGTGCAATTCCTGAGACAAGCAGAGATGTCAGCAGAGAACACTGTTTCCAGACAGATAAGAACAACTCAACTTCTATAGCTGATAAGTATTGAAAGGATTAAGATTTTTTTAATAGAAGTAATTTACCAATCTGTTTAACTTTCTGGAGCCAGTTCATCTTAAAAAAAAAAAAAATATATATATATATATATATTTTCCTTCAATACTCCTTTAACCTCCCAGACACTTTCTTCAGCATAGTATTACAGAGAGGGGCAGATAGCTGTGTGTTGCCTCATACTTTTCAACAAGCTGCCTTAACTTCATAAACCTTAGCAGAGGAGGCAGAAATAATTTTTCTGCGCAATTCTGTGTCTTTGTTCCACAAAAAATCATTTGCTGGTTATACTAGTCTGTAGACGGTATAATACACAGCAGTTCATTCCTAATGGTCTTTGACAGAGTGCACTTTTGTGTTTAGTACAGAGCTTTTTTTTTTGGCTGCAGCACTGTTGTGTACTGCTGGTGTTTTACAAAAATACATATTTCTCTGCCCTCATAAGTGCATACCGTATTCGTACATCTAAGTAGTGTACTGTTTTGTACCTGTTTTTCTGTCAAGAGCATGCATACTGTGAAAGGACAGACAAAAGTAATCACCGGCTGGTGTTTTACAAAAATACAGAGTTTTTAGGCCTACTTTGGCGCATTTTTCTGCCCTCATCAGTGCATACCACATACCTACATCTAAGTAATGTACTATTTTAACCACTTAAGCACCAAGAGCGTACAGGTACGCCTTTGCTCTCTGGTACTTAAGGACCAAGAGCATACCTGTACACCATGGGAATTACGGTCCCCGCCGCACACCGCACATGTCGGCGATTTGTGCCGATTCCGTGTCATGCGAGTCTATGTGACCCGGAAAATAAGGGGTATCGGGGTTGTCCAAGACCCCCACGATCCCCTGCAGAACAGGGAAACTAATGGAGGACCGGCGATGAAGATCCTCTTACCCATCTGGTGGTAGCGGGCAGCAATTGGTGATCGGCGGGTGGCGATGTCATGCGTCTGGCTACCTGGATCTCGGTGAATTGCCTAGCAACATCTGGAGGGCTAAAGTCTGAGACCACTATACAGTGGTCTCTAAACTGTAGCCCTCCAGATGTTGCAAAACTACAACTCCCAGCATGCCCAGACAGCTGTTTGGGCATGCTGGGATTTGTAGTTTTGCAACAGCTGGAGGGTCACAGTTTGGAGATTACTGTGCAGTGGTCTCTAAACTGTAGCCCTCCAGATGTTGCAAAACTGCAAATCCCAGCATGCCCAAACAGCAAACAGCTGTCTCGGCATGCTGGGAGTTGTAGCTACGTACCTCCAGCTGTTGCATAACTACATCTCCCAGCATGCCCTTCGGCGATCAGTACATGCTGGGAGTTGTAGTTTTGCAACAGCTGGAGGCACACTGGTTGGAAAATACTGAGTTAGGTAACTGAACCTAACTGAAGGTTTTCCAAGCAGTGTGCCGCCAGCTGTTACAACTGTACAACTCCCAGCATGCATGGTCTGTCAGTACATGCTGGGAGTTGTAGTTTTAAAACAGCTGGAGGTTTGCCCCCCCATGTGAATGTACAGGGTACATTCACACGGGTGAGTTTACAGTAAGTTTCCTGCTTCAAGTATGAGCTGCGGCAATTTTTTTTACCACAGCGCAAACTCTTAGCGGGAAACTCACTGTAAAGCTCCGCCAGTGCAAATGTACCCTAAAAACATTACACTACACTATACTTACACATAATAAAGGGTAAAACACTACATATACACCCCCTTACACTGCCCCCCCCCCCCCCAATAAAAATGAAAAACGTATTGTATGGCAGTGGTTCCAAAACAGATAAACAACAACTCCCAGCATTTCCTACTGACTGTCCAGGCATGATGGGAGTTTAGCAACAATTGGAGGCACCCTGTTTGGGAATCACTGGCGTAGAATACCCCTATGTCCACCCCTATGCAATTCCTAATTTAGTCCTCAAATGCACATGGCGCTCTCTCACTTCAGAGCTTACGTATATTAAGGAAACAGTTTAGGGTCACACATGGGGTATTTCCGTACTCGGGAGAAATTGCACTACAAATTTTGGGTGGCTTTTTCTCCTTTTACCCCTTATGAAAAGGAAAAGTTGGGGTCTACACCAGCCTGTTAATGTAAAAAAATAAACATTTTGCTGGTGTTGCCCCCACTTTTTATTTTCACAAGAGTCAAAAGGAAAAAAGATCCCCAAAATTTGTAACACAATTTCTCCTGAGTACGGAAATACCCCATATGTGGGCGTAAAATGCTCTGCGGGCGCACAACAAAGCTCAGAAGTGAGAGCGCACTATGTACATAATGTTTTTTTCACTAAAATGCTGGTGTTACCCAAAATGTTTCATTTTCACCAGGGAAAATAGGAAACAAGCCCCCCAAAATGTGTAACTTTATTACTTCTGAGTAAGAACACACCCCATATGTGGATGTAAAGTTCTCTGCGGGCGAACTACAATGCTCAAAAGAGATGGAGCGCCATTGGGATTTTGAAGAGAAAATTTGTCTGGAATTGATGGCCACGTGTGTTTACAAAGCCCCCCATAGTGCCAGAACAGTGTACCCCCCCACATGTGACCCCATTTTGGAAACTAAACCCCTCATGTAATGTAACAAAGAGTGCAGTGACCATTTACGCCCCACAGGTGTCTGACAGATTTTTGGAATAGTGGCCTGTGAAAATGAAAAATGTAATTTATCATTTGCTCAGCCCACTTTTCCAAAGATCTGTCAAACGCCAGTGTAAATGCTCACTACACCCCTTATTAAATTATGTGAAGGGTGAAGTTTCCAAAATGGGGTCACATGTGGGGGGGATCCACTGTTCTGGCACCACGGGGGGGGCTTTGGAAACGCACATGGCCCTTGACTTCCATTCCAAACAAATTCCCTTTCCAAAAGCTCAATGGCGCTCCTTCTCTTCTGAGCATTGTAGTGCGCCCACAGAGCACTTGACGTCCACACTGGGTATTTCCATACTCAAAAGAAATGGGGTTACAAATTTTGGGGGTAATTTTCTCCTATTACCCCTTATAAAAACTTAAAATTTGGGGAAAAAACAGCATTTCAGTGAAAAAAAATTACTTTTTAATTTACACATCCAACTTTAACAAAAAGTTGTGAAATACCTGTGAGGTGTTAAGGCTCACTGTACCCCTTGTTACCTTCCTTGAGGGGTGTAGTTTCACAAATAGCATGCCATGTAAATTTTTTCGCAGTTCTGGCACCATAGGGGCTTCCTAAATGCGACATGCCCCCCAAAAATGATTTCAGCAAAATTTGCTTTCCAAAAGCCAAATGTGACTCTTTCTCTTCTGAACATTGTAGTTCACCCGCAGAGCATTTTATGTCCTAACTTGGGGTATTTCCATACTCAGAAGAGATGGGGTTACAAATTTTGATGGGGAATTTTCTCCCATTACCCTTTGTAAAAATTGTAAATTTGGGGGAAAAAATGCACTTTAGTGAAATTTTTTTTTCATTTTCACATCTGACAAACATGAAAAGTCGTCAAACACCTGTGGGGTGTTAAAGCTCACTGTTACATGCCCTGAGGGGTGTAGTTTCCAAAATGGTATGCCATGTGTGGGATTTTCTGCTGTTCTGGCACCATAGGGGCTTCCTAAATGTGACATGCCCCCCAAGAACCATTTCAGAAAAACTCACTCTCCAAAATCCCATTGTCGCTTCTTCCCTTCTGAGCCCACTACTTCGCCCGCCGAACACTTGACATAGACATATGAGGTATTTCCTTACTTGAGAGAATATGAGTTACAAATTTTGAGAGGATTTTTCTCCTTTTACCCCTTGTAAAATTTTTAAAACTGGGTCTACATGAACATGCGAGTGTAAAAAAATGAAGATTTGGAATTTTCTCCTTCATTTTGCTGCTATTCCTGCAAAACACAACACCTGAAGGGTTAATACACCTACTGAGTGTCATTTTGAATACTTTGAGGAGTGCAGTTTTTATAATGGGGTCATTTGTGGGGTATTTCTAATATGAAGGCCCTTCAAATACACTTCAAAACTGAACTGTTCCCTGAAAAATTCCGATTTTTAAAATTTTGTTAAAAATTGTAAAATTGCTGCTGGACTTTGAAGCCCTCTGATGTCTTCTAAAAGTAAAAAGATGTCAACTTTATGATGCAATCGTAAAGTAGACATGTTGTATATGTGAATCAATATATAGTTTATTTGGAATGTCTATTTTCCTTACAAGCAGAGAGATTCAAAGTAAAAAAAAAAAATAATTTACATTTTCAATAACTTAATAACTCCTCACCTCTCTTGCTTTCTGTTTGGGAGCCTTGGGAGGGGTTTTCAGATAGACAACTCCCTTAGCCCCCCCCCCTTTGCCCCTCTTCTGATACCGCCCTTCTTTCTACCCCAGCCTCTCCTACCTTCTCCCTTCCCGCCCCCATCCTCCCCCATGATCTCCTGCTCTTCCTTTTTACTCCCCTCCCGTCTTCCTTTTTCGTTTTTCTTGTTATGTTTTGTTCTTGTCTGTCCTCTCCATGTCATGTGTTGGTCTTATTTGGTCCATAATTCCTGTTCTTGGCCCTTTGTTGGTGCTTCGGTTGTAATGTCAGGGATAACTCTCTGTTGCATACTGTGTGTATGGTACTTATAGAGCTATTGCTCGGGCACTTTACCTTGTTCTTAGTAATTTCTTGTAACTGTTGGTATTTTACACTGACTTTTTGTTTACCATCTGCATGTACTGTTGATGGTATAATTTTTGTATGTGAAAACTATAATAAAAATTTACAGTTTAAAAAGAAAACTGGAAATGGGAACCATGGTGATTGACAATGGGAAGAACTTCTTGCATGCGCTGCGACTGGGAAGGCTATTCCCCCCATTTGCAAGATATCCTAACAATGGGAAGGAAACTTTGCATGCACTTCAGCCACTCGTACACTGCAAAACGCACCCTTCTTGAGCTGCAGCATCAGAACGGTATCACCCAACATAGTCTGATTTGTGACGTTGCCACACGTTGGAATTCCACCCTCTATATGTTGGACCGACTGTACGAACAGAGAAAAGCTATTAACGATTTCTTGGTGATCCAAGCAGATAGGGGTAATCTTGTGTGTAACTTCAATGTGAACCAGTGGCAGCTCATACGTGACACCTGCCGTTTGCTCAGGCCCTTTGAGGAAGCATCATTATTAGTAAGTCACCAGGATTATGGGATGAATGACATCATTCCACTGCTTCAATTCTAACAACATATGTTGGAAACGATGGCTGGTCGGGGCACTGGAGATGTGGAGCCTACATCTCATGGCCACATGAGCCCTCTGGGGGCTGAACTGGAGGGGGAGGGGCACAGTGGAGCACAGTTTAGGTTTCACCAAATGGGCAGTTTTTCTAGTAATCTGACAGGAGAGGAGGAGCAGGAGCAGCCAGAGGAGCTAGGGGGTTACGAGGAAGGCGAGACAGAGGACCCAGACCCACCGTGGCAGTATGCAGTGGAGATGGAGGCAGGGTGTCATTCCGAGTCACTTGCACAAATGGCACGATGCATGCTCACTTGCTTTCATAGTGACAGCCGAATTGTCATCATTCGGCAGCGGGATGACTTCTGGATCTCCACCTTATTGGACTCTCGCTACCGCCACAAAATAGGGGCCTTTTTTGCACCCACTGAGAAGGAGGACAAACTAACCTACTACAGAGGCATCCTATGTAGTCAGTTGGCTGATGCCTATCGGCACCATCGTCCATCCTCTCGCAGGTCTGAATCAGGGGGCCCCCTGCGCTCACCTTCCACTGCTATGGCTGCTGGGGAGGGATGGGGTGGCAGGAGCAGGACCTGAACCAGCAGTTGGTGGCATACCTTGACATGCCCATGCCAACACACCTTGAAGATCCACTGGACTTCTGGGCAGCCAAACTTGATTTGTGGCCGCAACTAGCAGAGTTTGCCCTGGAAAAGCTGTCCTGCCCGGCCAGTAGCGTGCCATTAGAGCGGGTGTTTGGTGGGGGGGCCATAATCACCCCAAGGAGAACTCGTCTGTCCAGCAAAAAAGACTGACCTTTGTGAAGATGAATCAGGCATGGATCAGCCAATATTTCCACCCACCAAAGCCTGATGCATCAGAGTAGATTGACCATGGTGCCACACCAACACTTCACAAATATGAATGGTGCCAAACAGATTTAAAGCGCTGCTTCATGGTTACAATCATTCCTCCGCATCAGACCTTTTTACACCCACCTTCATCACCGGATACTGGTATTGCCACCCACCACACCACTCTTTCACTGGGTTACTTTCAGGACTCCTGATGCTGCTGCTGCCACCTCCAGGCTTTCTCATTCAGCCAATATAAGGTATCTTCTTGTGCATCAGCCACCTCCAGGCTGTGCCATTCAGACAGTATATGGTCTCCTCATACTTCAGCCAACTCCAGGCTGTGCCATTCAGCCACTATATGGTCTCCTTATGCTTCAGCCACCTCTAGGCTGTTCCATTCAGCTACTGTATGGTCTCCCCACACTTCAGCCAACTCCAGGCTGTGCCATTCAGCCACTATATGGTCTCCTCATGCTTCAGCCAAATCCAGGCTGTGCCATTCAGCCACTATATGGTCTCCTCATGCTTCAGCCGCCTCCAGGCTGTGCCATTCAGCCACTATATGGTCTCTTCATACTTCAGCCACCTCCAGGCTTTGCCATTCAGCCACTAAATGGTCTCCTCATGCTTCAGCCAAATCCAGGCTGTAACATTTAGACAATATATGGTCTCCCCATACTGCCACAAACTCCAGGCAGTCATTCAGCCACTATATGGTCTCCTCATACTGATGCCACCTCTAGGCTGTCTCATTCAGCCAATATATGGTCTCCTCATGCTTCAGCCAACTCCAGGCTGTGTCATTCAGCCACTATATGGTCTCCTCCTACTGATGCCAACTCCAGGCTCTGTCATTGTGCTGCCATGTGACATGTAACTCCTTGTTAGTTTTGGTCTTTTGTACCCACACGCCGGGGCCCGGGACACTAAAACTTGGGAGTTAAAAGTTCAATTTCAAAATCTTCAATTTCAAAATCTTCAATTTCTATTTAAAATTCTTGAATCTCAATGGTCTCCTCATGCTTCAGCCAACTCCAGGCTGTGCCATTCAGCCACTATATGGTCTCCTCATGCTGCCTCACCTCCACGCTGTGTCATTCAGCCACTATATGGTCTCCTCATACTGATGCCACCTCAAGGCTCTGTCATTGTGCAGCTCTGCGGCAGTGAATCTAAAAGCGATGCCTGTAATCTGCATGTCATTCTGAATAATAGTATTATTTCACTACCTCAGCACACTCCATATGCATGTTAGAACAAACCAAAGTGTTCTACACCCCTATTGAGGCTCTCTGTAGTCCAGAAATAGCCTTTTTTAATATAGATTCACCACAACTAAATTCGTATCGAAACAAATTTTTTTGAAAAATTTGGTGAATCAGCCGAATCCAATTTTTAAAAGTTCGCTGCAATGGTGGGAGGCAGACTACATCACTGGAGATTTGTGTTAATCCCTTGTCTGGGTGCTGTTTGACGTCACTTATGGGTCCGGCACGGCTCGAGTAACTTGTGCCATTGGTGTGCCATCCCTAGTAGCACTGCATTGTGATGCTGACATCCTCCAATTCCGCCAAGAAGTTACATAGAAATTGACTTCCGCTTCCTACACAAACCCTAGTCACAACAAACCAGTTGCTGGATAATGGGAATATAGCTGTACAATAAAAAGGGGTGCAGGAAGGCTGTTTAGCCTCACCCTTCTTATGTCCCCTATGAAATAAAATATGTGGCTGGATGGTTTCTTTAAGTCTTGTTTTTGTTCCCGAAGAGAGAGAGACTCTTCTGTAATGCCATAACAGGGCATTTGGAATTGTGTTTTCTAACAGACAAGACATCCCTGCAGTGACAACAAAATGTAAAAACACCCAGTATGAAATTGCATATGTTAAGATTGATTTTAAGCTCAATTTTGTTCTAAAGGTGTACTTGACAAAAACAAAAAAAATCTAATGTAAATTAGTGCAAATAATGTGCATTTGGTAAATTATTTGTTATATAGTATATGAGCCATCACTGGCAAAATAAAATGAAAAGCACGAGGCCGGAAATCAATATTCAACCTATTATACATTTAAAACTATAAGATTTTTTTGTGATACCACTGCACACCAGACTATGGTTTTTTTCTGTCTTTTTTTGCTTCTCTAATATATTTCTCTTTACAATATGAATGATCAGTTTCTTTCCAAGTGGATGTGGTTTCTATGGAAACAAGGAGAAAGAGGATCAGGGAGGGAGAACATACAAATGGAAGGTGGGGGGAGTAAATGCAGGAGGTTGGGGTGAAAGAGGAAAGGAGAAGCTGTAAAACAGAGGGACTGAGAAAAAAGAACAAATACAAAATTTGACAGAAAAAAGAAGATACGTCTGTGCAAAGCTTTGACACCTCTGTGCTGCTCGTCTTCAACATTTATTGCGCGTGTTCTAAATATATCTCTACGATGCTTAGATTGGTGGGCGCTGCTATAGATAGATGTTTACATGAGCAGAAATACAGTGCAGAGAAACAATCCTGCAGTCATTCTGTATCTTGTACAGGATATGTCTGTTATGTATATTGACAGTAAAAATTTTACAATAGGCAGACTATACATGTCATTTTAAGATAAAGTTTTAGACTTTCGGCCATATCAAACCTTTTATGTCAACTACCACAGACACTTTTGGGCATTGACCCTGAGTGGTCCCAGTGACCCCTCTGCCTTAAAGGAGTACTCCGGAGCTAAACTTTTATGGGGGAATTGGAGCATGAGGCAAAGTTATATAACATAATATAACTAATATACTCACGTTTTCCATATGGTCTTCTTCCCGTTCTTCTCCTCGCTTTTCTCTCTGGCCGGAAGCTGGGTCTTTTGATGACCTTCGACCTGTATTTCTTCTTGATCCACCGCCATCTTCGCCCGGTGACTCATCACTCCCATGAGTCACTGCGGGCTGTGCCGGCCTCCCCGCCCGGAGTCGGCTACTCCCCCAAAGTTAATTTATTCTGCGCATACGCAGTACTACACAAATAGCGTAGGGCTAACGCTAGGCTCCTATCGCTGCCTACGTTAGCCCTACGCTATTTGCATAGTGCTGCGGCATTCTTGTGACACCGCTAGTGCAGTGTTTCCCAACCAGGGTGCCTCCAGCTGTTGTGAAACTACAACTCCCAGCATGCCCGGACAGCTGTCCGGGCATGCTGGGAGTTGTAGTTTTGAAACAGCTGGAGGCACCCTGGTTGGGAAACACTGCGCTAGTGGGCACATGGATCAGTGGGCTAGTGGGCACATGGATGGGTGCATCAGTGGGCTAGTGGGCACATGGAGAGGGCTGATGAGCTGGGAGGGGGAGGATGGGTGGAGATAACCACAAGGGAAGGAGCTGTGGGCATCACTTTTTATTATAATTTATTATCATTTCCTGGGGGGGGGGGGGGGAGAGGAGGGGGAGAGAGCAGCAGCTAACAGGAAGCTGGCACAGGGAGTCATGGGAAATGTAGTCTTTATGACATGGCTGCTTACTGCTACAGGTGGCAATTACAAGAGAATGGCTGGGCCAAATTTGACAAATGAGGTATCGTTGCAAAGGTCTTTGAAAGAGCAGGTAAGCAGATGAGGTAAACTATTTTTTAAAGTACCAGGAGTACTCTTTTAATACAATAAAAGCTGCCTACAGCTTCTTCTGACTTTGCTTTGTGGATTTTTATTAAATTAGCAATGAACCATTTAGCATGAAAACTTTTATCAAGCAACACCAAGGAAAACAAATATAATAATTCACAAGATAGGGTCACACGACCCTAGATAGGGCTACATCACACTAGCAATTGAGGGGAAATGTGTCCTTTTGAGGAGAGTACCAAACTAAGTATATAATGCATAGTGACACATGTTCACCATCTTCTGCTGTACAATAGTAACATCAGTTTTTCACCAGCCCACCACCTTCCTGCCACTACCAGTCCGCTATCTCTTGCTGTATGCTAGTGACATGTGTCCTCCATCTCATGCTGTACACTTGTGACATCTGTTCGCCATCTCATGCTGTACAATAGTAACATCAGTTAGCCACCAGCCCATCACCTTCCTGCCACTACCACTCAGCCTAGTGACATGTGTCTACCAGTCAGCCATCTAGTGACATGTGTCCGTCATCTCATGCTGTACGCTATTGACATCTGTCCACCATCTTATGCTGTTAGCTATTGACATGTGTCCACATCTCATGCTATACGCTAGTGACATCAGTCCGCCATCTCATGCTGTACGCTAGTGACAACTGTTCCCCATCTCATGCTGTACAATAGTAACATCAATTAGCCACCAGCTCACCACCTTCTCTACACTACCAGTCCGTCATCTTATGATTCATGCTAGTGAAATCTGTCTTCCATCTCATGCTCTACGCTAGTGACATCTGTCCACAATCTCATGCTGTACACTAGTGATATGTGTCTGCCATCTCATGCTGTACGCTAGTGACATCTGTTCGCTATCTAATGCTGTACAATAGTAACATCAGTTAGCTATCAGCCCACTGCCTTCGTGCCACTACCAGTCCGAAATCCCATGCTGTACACTATAAACATCTGTCTTCCATCTCATGCTGTACATTATTAATATCAGTCAGCCACCACCTGCTGTACATGGGCTACTACTAGTAACACCAATCCACCATCACCCTACTTCCAACCAGGCATACACATACACAACCCATCATCACTATTTTAGAACACAAATTCTGTTACTACTCCCAAAAAAGGCATAATTTTTAGAACGCTTGCAAAAATTCATGCCGTCTTCTTCACTTGCTAGACTAAGAACCTGCTACTACTCCCAAAAAAGGGATAACTTTTGTCACACTATGGAAAATCCATGCCGTCTTCTTCACTTGCAAGATTAAGAACCTGTTACTACTCCCAAAAAGGGATAATTTTTGAAACGCTTGGAATAATCCATGCTGGCTTCTTCACTTGCAAGATTAAGAACCTGTTACTACTCCCAAAAAAAGGGATCATTTTTGGCATGCTGGGATAAAGCCACGGCATCTTTCCATGCCTCCGTATGCATATTAACACTGGCAGGTATCTACCGACAACCAGGGATACTTTATGCTGTTTTTTTTATGAGTGAATAAGCCTAAAAATGGGCAAGCTGAAATGGTTACCATGGGTTACTACATGCCGCCATAACTGAGCCTTAAAAACACAAATTAAAACGACTTGAATACACTCCTAACAATGTTAGACAGGGGTTTAGAACTGTTAGGCAGTGTTTTAAATAGGTAGTGTTTAGGGGCTTATTTAATTGCCGGTTTGAGTCCAACCGAGCCGAACCGAACTTGAACCGAACATACAATTTTTTCTGTTGCAACCGTACTGAAGTGTATTACTGTTAAAAAAAGTGAAAATATATGCACTCCGCAGTTCTACATTTTTTCTGGTTAACCCCTTAAGGACGCAGGGTTTTTGCATTTTCATTTTTTCCTCATCACCTTCTAAAAATCATAACGCTTTAAATTTTGCACATAAAATTCCATATGTGGCTTATTTTTTGCGGCACCAATCCTACTTTGCAGTGACATTAGTCATTTTACCCAAAAATCCACGTCGAAACGGAAAAAAAATTAATTGTGCGACAAAATTGAAGAAAAAAATTCATTTTGTAACTTTTGGGGGCTTCCGTTTCTATGCAGTGCATTTTTTGGTAAAAATAACACCTTATCATTATTCTGTAGGTCCATACTGTTAAAGTGATACCCTACTTATATAGGTTGGACCTTGTCGTACTTCGGGAAAAATCATAACTACATGCAGGAAAATTTATATGTTAAAAATTCTCATCTTCTAACCCCTATAACTTTATTTTTCCGCGTACGGGTCGATATGAGGACTCATTTTTTGTGCCATGTTCTGAAGTTTTTATCGGTACCATTTTTGTATTGATCGGACTTTTTGATCGCTTTTTATTAATTTTTTCATGTTATTAAAAGTGACCAAAAATATGCTATTTTTGAATTTGGAATTTTCTTGTGCATACGCCATTGACCGTGCAAGTTAATTAACGATATATTTTTATAGTTCGGACATTTCCGTATGCAGCGATACCACATATGTTTATTTTTATTTACACAGGTTTTTTATGGGAAAAGGGGGGTGATTCAAAATTTTATTAGGGAGGGGGTTAAATCACCTTTGTTAACTTTTTTTTTCACTTTTTTTTTTTGCAGTGCTATAGCTCCCATAGGGAACTATAGCACTGCACACACTGATCTCTTCTGCTGATCCTTGTAAAGCCATTGCTTTGCATGGATCAGCGAGATAGGGGCTTGATTGCTCAAGCCTGTAGCTCAGGCTATGCACGGCGCGGCGCACTGACGTCATGCGCCGTGCAGCGCATAGCAACAACGTCGGGGACGCACGCCGGAGGCCTGCAGCAGCGCGGACCCGACCCCGGCAAAAGATAATTATGCCACCGGGGATGGGGGGAGGCAACGGGGCAGCGGCGCCGGCAATGGGTGCCGCTGCCCCTTCTCTCCCTGGCTGTCGGCGCCGCTTCTCTCCCCCTGGCTATCGGCGCCGGCAATGGGGCGCCGGCACCGATAGTCAGGGGGACAGAACGGGCAGCGGCGCCGATAGCCAGGGGGTGAGAAGGGCCGGCAGCAGGGCTCTAGACCCCAGGAAAGGCAGGGGGAGAGAAGCGGGCAGCGACGGCCTCTCTCCCCCTGCCTTTCCTGGGGGTGTATCGGCGTATAACACGCACATAGACTTTAGGCTAAAAATTTTAGCCTAAAAAGTGCGTGTTATACGCCGATAAATACGGTATGTCTTGCTATTCATTTGTTTTTATCTGTAGGCAAATTTGTTTTTATCTGTAGGCAAATTTATTTGCAGTGAATCTATATTAAAGATGGCTATTTCTAGCCTACAGAGAGCCTCAATAGGGGTGTAGAACACTTTGCTGTGCTCTAACACGCATATGGAGTATGCTGGTGTAGTGAAATAATACTGTTATTCAGTATGACATGCAGATTACAGGCATCGCTTTTAGAATCACTGCCACAGAGCAGCACAATGACAGAGCATGGAGGTGGCATCAGTATGAGGAGACCATATAGTGGCTGAATGATACAGTGTGGAGGTGTTGGCAGCATGAGGAGACCATTTAGTGGCTGAATGACACAGCTTGGATGAGGGTTAAGCGTGAGTTGACCATACAGTGGCTAAATGACACAGCCTAGAGTTGGCTGAAGCATGAGGAGACCATATAGTGTCTGAATAGCACAGCCTGAAATTGGCAGCAGCATGAGGAGACACTAGGGCTTCACAATCCCTAAGATTAGAAGACACATTTTTAAATTGAAGATTTAGAGTAGCTAGTGCTACCATAAAAGTTTTTTAGGCCCAGACCCAGCAGCATCAGTAAACCATATATTGGCTGAATGACACAGCCTGAAGCAGGAGGAGACCATATAGTGTCTGAATGGCACAGCCAGGAGTGGGCAGCAGCATGAGTAGACCCTAGGGCTTCACAATCCCTAAGATTAAAAGATGAATTCAGAAATTTAAACTGAAGATTTTGGGTAGCTAGTGCTACCATAACGACATTTTTATTCCCAGACCCAGGCCCAGCAGCATCATTAAACCATATATTGCCTGAATGACACAGCCTGGAGTTGGCTGAGGCATGAGGAGACCATATAGTGTCTGAATGGCACAGCCAGGAGTTGGCAGCAGCATGAGCAGACACTAGGGCTTCACAATCCCTAAGATTAGAAGATGAATTCTGAAATTTAAACTGAAGATTTGGAGTAGCTAGTGCTACAATAACAACATTTTTATTCCCAGACCCAAACCCTATATTGCCTGAATGACAAAGCCTGGAGTTGGCTGAAATATGAGGAGAACATACAATGTCTGTATGGCACAGCCAGGAGGTGGCTGAAGCATGAGGATACCATATAGTGGCTGAATGGCACAGCCTTGAGATACTCAGATGGATCCCTCCAAGGAACAGCCCAGGATAAAGGCAGCGCACAAGACTTCAAAGGTAAAATGGTTTATTTACCCGGCATGCAACGCGTTTCGCTGGATAACCAGTTTCATCAGGCATGTTGAGGGTAGAGACACATGCGGTATTTATACACAACAGTTAACCCGCACATTGCTGGAATAAAAGCAATAGGCAGGAACACATAAAACACACACATAAAAACTAGTAAATTAAAAAAATATCACATACCTAACTAAAAAAAATTAGATATGAATAAAGTATAAAATGTATAAAAAAACATATAATAAATCAATATATTTGTAATGTATTTGTAATATGATAATAGAAGGCAAGTCAAGCTACACAGCATTCTCGATCATCTCATTTAAACCACCAGGGAAAAGGGAACCAAGTGAAAAAATCCAGTATGATTCTCTATTAATTAACCTTTGGAAACGATTTTTTATAATGGGTGGTATAACTTCAATAATTTTTAATTTTAGACAATCAAAATTCCCTGCATGGATTTGACATATATGTCGTGAGACACTGTGTAGCATGAATTGCCTTCCCACATTGGACCGATGTTTATTCATGCGGGACCGCACCGTCTGAACGGTGCGGCCCACATACTGCAGACCGCAAATACAAGATAAAAGGTAAACCGCATACCTGCTTTCGCAATCATGCGTTCCCTTAATCCAAAAGGTTTTTTTTTCGAAATATTACAAACAAAATTGTCAACGGAGTGAAGTTGCACTGCACTGTCCGTTACCGCACAGAGCCCCTGCTTATGAACATTGGACTGCATCACGAGAAAATTGAATTTTTGGTCCTGCCCAACTGCACCTCTGAAGTCCTCCTCGGTCTGCCATGGCTCCAGCATCATTCTCCCACCCTTGACTGGACCACCGGGGAGATCAAGAATTGGGGTCCTGCTTGCCGCAAGGAGTGCCTCACGTCTGATCCCAGCCCCGTCTGTCGGGCCTCTGTGTTTCCTCCTGTGCCTGGTCTCCCCAAGGCCTATCAGGACTGTGTCGTGCCTCCTCATAGCCCCCGTCCAGGTGACACTCTGCCCTGTGACATGCTTCTCCCTCTGCCCCCCCTCCCCATTCCTTCTGAACTGCCTGCCGCTGGTGTAGCTACCCAGGACTTCTTTTTCCAGAAGGAGACTCAAGAGGCGCCCCCTATTTTCTCGTCTCTTTTGAAGGGACAAGGAGACAAAAAGAGGGGGAGACCTAAGGGGGGGGTACTGTTACGCCGAGCGCTCCGGGTCCCTGCTCCTCCCCAGAGCGCTCGCGGCGTTCTCCTCTATGCAGCTCCCCGGTCGGACCCGCTGACCGGGAGCGCTGCACTGACATTCATGATGGGGATGCGATTCGCATAGCGGGACGCGCAAGCTCGCGAATCGCATCCCAAGCCACTTACCCGTCCCGGTCCCCGGCTATCATGTTCTGGCGCGCGCGGCTCTGCTCTCTAGGGCGCGCGCGCCAGCTCTCTAAGCTTTAAAGGGCCAGTGCACCAGTGATTGGTGCCTGGCCCAATCAGTCTGATTAGCTTCCACCTGCCTCCTGTCCATATAACCTCACTTCCCCTGCATTTCCTTGCCGGATCTTGTTGCCTTAGTGCCTAGAGAAAGCTACTACTGTGTTTACCTTTACTGTGTTCCTGACCTCCTGCTATTACTATAGACTACGAACCTTGCCGCCTGCCCCGGCCTTCTGTTACGTCTGACCTTGCTTCTGCCTAGTCCTTCTGTCCCACGCCTTCTCAGCAGTCAGCGAGGTTGAGCCGTTGCCGGTGGGTACGACCTGGTTGCTGCCGCCGCCTCAAGACCATCCCGCTTTGCGGCGGGCTCTGGTGAAAACCAGTAGCACCCCTAGAACCGGTCCACCGACACGGTCCACGCCAATCCCTCGCTGACACAGAGGATCCACATCCAGCTAGCCGAATCATAACAGTAATGAAGTGAGGAGCCTGAATTATGGCTGCCGATTATATAGGGCTGTGACATCACAGGGGTGACAGGCTGCTGATAGGCTGCATCCTGCATGTGATTGAGGGTCATCCCACCTACTTCCCTTCGCCCCTTTCCTTCCCACCTTCCCAGTGTTCCCTGGGGTACTGACATGTGGATCTGCCATTTTAGATGCCCTGAAGCCTGCACCGCAGTAAATGGAGTTTAATGAAGCGATTTGCACAATAGAATCGCGGCGATATTCGCATTCGTTGGGAATCGAATGTTTCCTGAAATTTGTAACAAATTTGGGTACGTCAGCTCTAACCTACACCACCAAGTATTGATGCGATGCAAAGACCTCTAAAAGGGAACAACGTATGGTCTATTCCCTTGTAAGGCCCTACTCTTGCACTATTAATTCCCTTCTTGGCAAGTGTTACTCGCCCTAAAAAGGGCGGCCCCACACAGGAACCTCTCCATATTTCCACCTAAAAACACTGCCATTTCCCAGGGTTTTTAGGTGGAAATAGGGAGAGGTTCCTGAGTTGGGACGTCCTTTTTAGGGCGTGTAACACTTGCCAAAAAGGGAATTAATAGGACGAGAGTAGGGCCTAACAGGGAAGTTTTTACCCCCACCTGCTACAATGGACAATATGTTGTTCCCTTCCACCTTTTGGAGGGAAGTATTAAAAGTTACGTTTTACGTGATTCATATCCTCAATACTTACTTGTACACACCAACACAAAAGAGACCATTTTCTTCTGCCTACCTGCCTCAGCTACTACAGTGAACCCCTGACCTACGATGGCCCCGACATATGACAAAATCGACATACGATGGCCTCTCAGAGGCCATCGCATGTCGATATCAGCATCGACATACGATGCTTTTTTATGTCAGGGCCATTGCATTAAGTGCTATCTGGCAGCGCAAAATGCTTAAGCTGCTGCCGGATAGCAGCTTAATGTTCCCCGTGTGGTGCGGTAAGTATTACTTACCCCTCCACGATGCTCCGGGGTGCCCTCCGGGTCCAGTGCTGGTCTTCCGGTGTTTTCTCAGCCCTCTCCGATGACGTCAATACGCTGCTGCTCACGTCATCCAATAGGAATGGCGTACGCAGCGGCGTAATGACGTCGCTATGCAGGCCCAGTAAGGCCTTGCGGAAGACAGCAGAGGGCCGGAGAAGACAGCAGAGGAATGGAGAAGACCAGGAGAGCCCAGCGGAGGCCCGGGGTCACCATCGGGAGTGGCGGGGACACCATCGCGAGCGGCGGGGACAGGTGAGTACAGCTTCCTATACTTTACATTGCACAAATCCCTCAACAAATGATGGATTAGACAAACGATGGCTCGTTTGGAACGAATTACCATCGTATGTTGAGGGACCACTGTATTCTGATCCTGCCACCTGCCTGATGCCACACATCTGATGCCAAGTTCTCCTTCTTTCACCCACCTTTGTCACTGGGTACTGGTATTAACACTTAACACCCACCCCACTCTACCACAGTGTACCAAAGTGCACGTCAGCGCCGACGTGTAGAGCTTTAACTACGTCCTTTACGGCCCACTGAATGAATGTGGTTCCTACACAGCCACAACAGCAACTTGGACAGGTCATGCCACTTCCACCTCCATGCTCTCAGGCCATTGGTCCTGCGACAGTGTGCACCTCCACCTCCTCATCCTCCACCATGTCCCCAGCCTCTACTGCACGGTTAGGTCTCAGTGCCCCTCCAGCATACCATGTGTTCAGGGCACAGTGGTGTCACGCTGTTATTTACATGGTTTGCCTTGGTGAACGGAGTCACACAGGGGAGGAACCGCTAAAAGTCAAAAAAGCCTAAATCTCACAGCCACATGAGCCCTGTGGGGGCTGAACTGGAGGAGGATGGGGAGGGGGACAGTGGAGCACAGCCAAGGTTTTGCGAAATGGGTGGTTTTTATAGTCATCTGACAGGAAAGGAGGAGCAGGCTGTGGAGCTACAGTGTGATGAGGAAGACGAGACCAAGGACCCAGACACACGGTAGCCATGTGGTCTCCTCATGCCGCTGGCACATTAAATGAAACTTTTTAGGTTCATCTATTTGAAATCTTCAATTTAAATTTAAAAAAATATCTTGAAACTTTTCAATTGTGAGGCCCTATGGTCTCGTCAGGCTGTTGCCACCTCCAGGCTGAGTCATTCTGCCACTATATGGTCTTCTCTTGCTGCTACCAATTCCAGGCTGTGTCATTCTGCCACATTATGGTCTTCTCATGCTGCTGCCACCTCCAGGCTGTGTCATTGTGCCACCATATGGCCTCATGCTATTGGCACATTAAATTAAACTTTTAAAATTTTAATCTATGTAAAATCTTCAATTTAAATTTTACAACATATCTTTAATCTTTTCAATTGTGAGGCCCTATGGTCTCCTCAGGCTGCTGCCACCTCTAGTCTCTGTCATTGTGCCACCATGTGACTCCTTGTTATATTGGGTTTGTGGTACAGTATCGGTTCAAAGTAAACGCTTCAGGAACCCGGGACATTAATCTTGTGAATTTATTTAAAATCTTCAATTTAAATTAAAAAAAATCTTTGTAATCTTTTCAAGACTGTGTCTCTATGGTCATCGTCATACTGTATATTACCTGTGGAATTACCATAAGAATCCAATGAAACAGGTTGGAGCAATTACAATAAACCATAGCAGATTAATTGAAACATTTGCAGTTTCGGGTGTTCGGGGGTGCGGGGGAGGGAGCTTAGAGGCCGGGGCTTGAACAGGTGGTAGTTCACCTCACGGCGGACTGCCAGCTCGATGCTCACCAGAATAGGTCCTCAAAAAGGAATTAAAAATGTTTTAATACATTTTAAATTAAAATAAATAAAAATGACAAAAAAATCTCTTTAATCTCATCAATTGTGACGCCATATGGTCTGCCGACCCTGCTGCCACATCAAGACGCTCTGCGGCAGTGATTCTAATAGCGATGCCTGTAATCTGCATGTCATAGTGAATAACAGTATTATTTCACTAAGACAGCACACTCCCTATGCGTGTTACGACAAGACAAAGTGTTCTACATTCCTATTGAGGCTCTCTGTAGCCCATAAATATCTGTTTTTAATAGCGATGCGTTGCAAATAAATTCGGACCGAATCAAATTTTTGGGGAAAATTTTGCGAATTGGCCGAATCAAATTTTTCAAAAATTCACTCATCTCTTGCACCATGCACTTGATGCCCCATCCATCAGAAGATTGCAAAGTGGCTGACTTTCCCAATGCTGGATCTCTCTGTCAGTGAATGGCTCCCAAAGGAGTGAACTTTTGCTGATCTCTGTGACTTTATGAGCACTTTAAGAGCAGTAAAGGGTGATGTACTGATTGAATAATATGTTTGAATATAACGTGAACATAAAAGAGATTTTCTTAGGTTCATAAACCACTTTGTTTGCTGAATGTTTAAAGTCGAGTCTTATAGGCCATGCAGTGATCCACTGGGCGATAAATATGGAGGAGAGCTATTGTGTACACCAGCAATTGAAATGTTATGCAGGAATATATACATATTTAGGATACAATTTACTGAAAAAGATAATGACAACATTTTACTGAAAAAGATGATGACAAAATGAAGGCTTTTGAGACTGTCTGTGGTCTCTTCACAATCACATTATATATACACAAAAGGACATAGAAATAGAGTGGTAAATTGGACAAGCGATGGAAAGCAAAAACATCAATATGTAAGAGGAAATTAAACAGCAGTGTCTGTAAATTGTTGAAGCACTACATAAATAAGGAATGCTCAGTTCAAATCCACCACATTTTGAGTATAAACCTTAGCAAATATGTTGAGATTTATCAAAACTGTCAGAGACATGCCCCATTTGTCAGGACAACACCCCCTTCCCCTTATGGCCACACACCCTTTCCAGGTTTTTCTTGTAAAATGGTGTTTTTTTTTTGTTTGTTTGTTTTTGGGGGGGGGGGGGGGGGGCGCAAATTCCATGCGACACAGTTTGGATACAATACCCGAGAAAAAGGTAAGTAACCCCCATTGTCTCTCTGGGATTTGAAATTTACTTTAATTATTATTTCACGTCTGTGAGGTTGTGTTATTTCATTAAAGTAACTTTATGAATATGCCCACCCAATCAAACTAAATAACATACTGGTTATTTATGACCAAATATTATGGAGCAAAATTCTCGCTGTTACATTTTTTATTCCCCTACCTTGCCTCTGTTTTCATAGAAAAAAACACATAAATCAAAACTTTAAGTCTGAGACACATCTGTAAAACAGAAGTAGGAGAAGTAGGTGAAAGTGATTTCTGAAAGAAAAAGGGAAACATGCGAAGATATACAAAAACAAAGAAAGACAGGCCTTATTACCCATAGTAACCAATCACTGACCAATTTTCATTCTTTATAGTGTTCCTGACACCGGGTGGGAAGCATCCACGTCACTGCAGCAACGACGTTGGATGCTTTCCGGCATGTGAGCCGACAGCTTACAGGTAACGTTGAGAAGCATGGGGTTTGAATAGCGGGGTTGGGGGAAGGGAAAGTGAATGGAGGCAATAGCGGGGGTGGGGGGGGAAGTGAGTGGAGGCAATAGTGGGGGTGGGGTAAAGTGAATAGAGGCAAAATCGGGGGTATGGAAGAGTGAATGGAGGCAATAGCGGGGGTGGGAGGAGGAAAGTGAGTGGAGGCAATAGTGGGGGTGGGGGAAGGAGAGTGAATGGAGTCAATAGCAGGGGTGCGGGGGAGAATAGTGAAAAGTGGCAATAGCTGGGGGAAGAGATTTGTGACTGGAGGCAATGGGGGGGATTCATAAATGGATGCAACGGGGGGATTTGTTAATGGAGGCAATGAGGAGAGGGGATTTGGAAATAGAGGCAATAGCGGCAGGGGGATTTGTGAATGGAAGCAATAAAAGGGGTGTAATGGAGGCAATAGATGGTAGGGTGGAGTAAATGGAGGCAATAGCTCTGGAAGGCTAAAGGCAATAGCTCTGGGTGGTCATGTGGCTGGCTGGGAAGCAGGAGACAGTCTATGTGGGCTGGGTAGCAGGAGGCAATGTGGATGGGCTTGGTGTCAGGAGGCAATGTGGGTGAGCTGGAAGGCTGGAGGCAATGTGGGTGACTGGTCTGTTGGCTGGAGGCAAAAGGGGTGATTGGATGGTTGAGGAAGAAGGTTGGAGACATCTGAAGGGGCTGTATGTGTGTGGGAGGCTGGAGGCATTTTGTGTGTGTGTGTGAGAGAGAGGCTGGAGGCATTTGGGAGAGGCTTTAGGCATCACGTGTGTGGGGGAGAGGCTTGAGGCATTGTGTGTGTGAGAGAGGCTGGAAGGATTTAGGGGAGGCTGGAGGTATTGTGTGTGAGAGAGGCTTGAGGCATTGTGTGTAGGAGAGGCTGAAGGCATTTGGGGGAGGCTGAAGGAATTGTGTGTGTGTGTTAGTGTGTGTGTGGATGAGGCTGGATGCAGTGTGTGTGTGTGTGTGTGTGTGGGAGGCTGGTGGCATTGTTTGGAAAATTGATGTTGGAAAAGTGCAGAGCCTAAAATATTTGTTTTGTAGGTTCGGCGGTGAAGAGTTTTTGCTGGAAGAAATTGTCATCATGGTCTTGGGCAGATGGGGAAGAAAAAGGAAAAGTGAATGATTCCGATCAGAGATGATGTCATCTGTGAGTCCTGCATATAGCAGCACTATAAATCTACATAGCTATCAGGTATATAGGTATTATTCCTTTTAGACATTTTTTGTCATGTGTCGAACATTTTCAGTAGGGGTGCCCCACAAAAAAAAATTATCCTAGGGGTGCCCCAAGCCGAAAAAGGTTAGGAACCACTGGACTAAGGAATAATAAAAACTTCAAGAAGAATGCAAACGTATTTAAGTCCAAGTTTGGCACTGTGTGCTTAAAGGGGTTGTTACGCCTAGCGCTCCGGGTCCCCGCTCCTCCCCGGAGCGCTCACGGCGTCTCTTTCCCTGCAGCTCCCCGGTCAGTCCCGCTGACCGGGAGCGCTGCTCTCTCATGGCCGTTGGGGATGCGATTCGCACAGCGGGACGCGCCCGCTCGCGAATCGCATCCCAGGTCACTTACCCGTTCCCGTCTCCTGCGGTCATGTGCTGGCGCGCGCGGCTCCGCTCTCTAGGGCGCGCGCGCGCCAGCTCCCTGAGACTTAAAGGGCCAGTGCACCAATGATTGGTGCCTGGCCCAATTAGCTTAATTGGTTCCCACCTGTTCCCTGCTTATATCTAGTCTCCTCCCTTGCACTCCCTTGCCGGATCTTGTTGCCTTGAGCCTAGTGAAAGCGTTTTTGTGTGTTATACCCTGTGTACCAGACCTTCTGTTATCTCCCCTGACTACGAACCTTGCCGCCTGCCCCCGACCTTCTGCTACGTCCGACTTTGCTTCTGCCTACTCCCTTGTACCTCGCCTATCTTCAGCAGCCAGAGAGGTGAGCCGTTGCTAGTGGATACGACCTGGTCACTACCGCCGCAGCAAGACCATCCCGCTTTGCGGCGGGCTCTGGTGAAAACCTGTAGTGTCTTAGAACCGGTCCACTAGCACGGTCCTCGCTATCCCTCTCTGGCACAGAGGATCCACCTCCTGCCAGCCGGCATCGTGACAGTAGATCCGGCCATGGATCCCGCTGAAGTTCCTCTGCCAGGGGTCGCTGACCTCCCTACGCTGGTCGCCCAGCAAGCTCGTCAGATCGCCCAGCAGTCGCAACAGATAGCGCAACAAGATCACCAGCTGTCGTACTTGACTACCATGACACAGCAACTCCAGTCACAACTACAGCAAGTACAGTCGCAGCTACAGCAGCAACAATCATCTCCTCCGCCAGCTCCAGCACCCCTTCCGCGGCGAGTGGCCGCTCCTAGCCTCCGCCTGTCCTTGCCGGACAAATTTAATGGGGACTCTAAGTTTTGCCGTGGCTTTCTTTCGCAATGTTCCTTGCACTTAGAGATGATGTCGGATCAGTTTCCTACTGAAAGGTCTAAGGTGGCTTTCGTAGTCAGCCTTCTGTCTGGAAAAGCCCTCTCATGGGCCACACCGCTCTGGGACCGCGATGACCCCGTCACTGCCTCTGTACACTCCTTCTTCTCGGAAATTCGAAGTGTCTTTGAGGAACCTGCCCGAGCCTCTTCTGCTGAGACTGCCCTGCTGAACCTGGTCCAGGGTAATTCCTCTGTTGGCGAGTACGCCATACAATTCCGTACTCTTGCTTCTGAACTTTCCTGGAATAATGAGGCTCTCTGCGCGACCTTTAAAAAAGGCCTATCCAGCAACATTAAAGATGTTCTGGCCGCACGAGAGACTCCTGCTAGCCTGCATGAACTCATTCATCTAGCCACTCGCATTGACATGCGTTTTTCTGAGAGGCATCAAGAGCTCCGCCAGGAAAAAGACTTAGATCTCTGGCCACCTCTCCCACAGTCTCCACTGCAATCTGCGCCTAGGCCTCCCGCCGAGGAGGCCATGCAAGTGGATCGGTCTCGCCTGACCCTGGAAGAGAGGAATCGCCGTAAGGAAGAGAATCTTTGTTTGTACTGTGCCAGTACTGAACATTTTCTGGTGGATTGCCCAATCCGTCCTCCACGTCTGGGAAACGCACGCTCGCACTCAGCTCTCGTGGGTGTGGCGTCTCTTGATGCCAAGTCGGCTTCTCCACGTCTCACGGTACCTGTTCGGATTTCCACTTCAGCCAGCTCTCCCCTCTCAGCCGTGGCCTGCCTGGACTCTGGAGCTTCTGGGAATTTTATTCGGGACTCCTTTGTGAATAAATTCCGTATTCCGGTGACCCGTCTTGTCAAGCCACTCCACATTTCCGCGGTCAACGGAGCCAGGTTGGACTGTACCATACGTTTCCGCACGGAGCCCCTTCTTATGAGCATCGGATCTCACCACGAGAGGATTGAACTTTTGGTCCTCCCCAATTGCACCTCGGAAATTCTCCTTGGACTTCCCTGGCTTCAACTTCATTCCCCAACCCTGGATTGGTCCACTGGGGAGATCAAGAGTTGGGGGTCCTCTTGTTCCAAGAACTGTCTAAAACCGGTTCCCAGTAACCCTTGCCGTAACTCTGTGGTTCCTCCTGTATCTGGTCCCCCTAAGGTCATTAAGGACTCTGCCTGCCACAGGAAATGCCCCTCCCCCCCTCCCAGTTCCATCAGGCAAGCTTCTGTGTCCCCTCATGGCCCTCGTCCTGGTGTCACACTGCCCCGTGCCAGGTCCCGCCCTCTGCCCTCTCTCCCCATTCCTACTCCTGCGGTTCTGCCTGCCGTTGAGGAATCCCTCCATCCTTTCCCGGTGTCCTCATCCCAGGGGAGGCAGTTACCCGATAAAGAGAAGGGGAGACCTAAGGGGGGGGGTACTGTTACGCCTAGCGCTCCGGGTCCCCGCTCCTCCCCGGAGCGCTCACGGCGTCTCTTTCCCTGCAGCTCCCCGGTCAGTCCCGCTGACCGGGAGCGCTGCTCTCTCATGGCCGTTGGGGATGCGATTCGCACAGCGGGACGCGCCCGCTCGCGAATCGCATCCCAGGTCACTTACCCGTTCCCGTCTCCTGCGGTCATGTGCTGGCGCGCGCGGCTCCGCTCTCTAGGGCGCGCGCGCGCCAGCTCCCTGAGACTTAAAGGGCCAGTGCACCAATGATTGGTGCCTGGCCCAATTAGCTTAATTGGTTCCCACCTGTTCCCTGCTTATATCTAGTCTCCTCCCTTGCACTCCCTTGCCGGATCTTGTTGCCTTGAGCCTAGTGAAAGCGTTTTTGTGTGTTATACCCTGTGTACCAGACCTTCTGTTATCTCCCCTGACTACGAACCTTGCCGCCTGCCCCCGACCTTCTGCTACGTCCGACTTTGCTTCTGCCTACTCCCTTGTACCTCGCCTATCTTCAGCAGCCAGAGAGGTGAGCCGTTGCTAGTGGATACGACCTGGTCACTACCGCCGCAGCAAGACCATCCCGCTTTGCGGCGGGCTCTGGTGAAAACCTGTAGTGTCTTAGAACCGGTCCACTAGCACGGTCCTCGCTATCCCTCTCTGGCACAGAGGATCCACCTCCTGCCAGCCGGCATCGTGACAGGGGTTCTCCACCATAAAGTGATTTTAGCACCTACCTGCCAGACAGTAATGGACATGCTTAAGAAGGATCTGTGCTTGTCTTTGGGTTAAATGGCTGTGTTGTGAGATTACCATAAAGCTGTGGATATCTTTTTGTGAACCTCAGTATTTAATGTTGAAGTTTTCTTTTTTTACTACAAATTCCAGAATTCTACTTTCCTACCTCCCACACATCAGCCACCACACCCTTTGAACAACAAACAAGCTAGATTCAATGAAAGAGGTCAGTGCTTTCTAATCAGGGTGCCTCCAGCTGTTGCTAATTCCCTGTGGCCACCCATTCAAGCAGAGAGGCTCCCTGTCATCACCTGACTAGTGATCACCTGACTAGTGATGTCAGGTCTCAGCCACACTGCATCCTGGGAAATAGCAGAGACAGGAGTAATTTTGTGTGCTGTTAAAAATGAACATCCAGAGCAAAGATCACACAAGAATATGAGACCAGCCATCAGAGACAGGTACAGACACTATATTATGAACTACACTAACTTTACAGCCCCTGTAGGATAATCAAATAAACTCTGTCCTATGATAGCACAGTAATTACTAGCCCAGAGTTATATGACTTTGTTTATATCGGTCACAGCATTGTGACACTTTAACTATTATACCTGTACAATGACATGTGTCTGTAAACTAGAACATCACTGTGCCTACTCTGTTTGTATTGTGGCATGACTTTGTTTATTATGCCTGCACTGCAAAATCATTGTTTAATCTTTTTTGGGTGTTTTATCATTGTCTGCATTTCTATGACATAGCTACTATGGCAGAACTTTTGAACATTTCCTGATTTGGCTTGTGCAAACCAGGCAATCTTCGCAATAGTAACAGAACGGATGAGGAACACATGGCGTTGGTGCCGAGAGGAAAGGAGGAAGTACTGTGACAGTGAAATGATGTAATGGTAGCCCAGTTTACCTTGCAACTATCAAATTATGACCCCAGGTTATACAATGATTTGCTTGTTTATATGTCAGTCAGCTCCCAGGGCAATAGGAGACAGCAAAAAGGGTAGGATTTTAGCCCCAGAAGCCAGAAAGTCTTCTCATATTCTAACCTATACAATCCCACAAATCCACAGCAGGCTAAGCGCAAACTCCAATCAGTACAATTCTTCAAATTCACAACTAGCTGAGCACAGGTTCTAAGCTATACAATTCCACAAATCCACAGCTAGTTGAACACAAAATCTAATCTATAAAATTCCACAGCAAATTGAGCACAACCTTGATTTAAAGGTTTCTACTTGGCTGTAACATAATATACTTAAAAATGTTTAAATTGAACTCTCATTAGCCATCTAAAGCGCATTTACATATATTTTCTGGGCTTAATCACACACAAAGTATATCTACCTGGTTGTAAGATAACAAAGTAAAAAAAATTCAGTAAATTGAACATGCATTAGCCATCTAAATGGCTACTTTGATAAACATAACTATCTTTAGAATAAAAGCACAACCCTAAAATATCTGCATGACATATTAGTAAGCAAAGGACATGTATGTGTGATGTAATCCACACAAATTTACAAACATCCTTCCTGTACATTGTGGTCACCAATCTACATTAAACTATACAGAAGCAAATCTATGCCCTTTATGAAGGAAGTATACACAACTTATGAGAAAAGTTGAAAAACATATGAACAACGGTAGAACTTAGTAAGTCTTAAAATGTCTAGATATAGGAAAAAACGAATTAGCCGATTATGTTGTACAATGTTTCACTAAGGCAAAAGGAGGCAATAAAATGTTTAGTTTGAAGATCCAGTACATTTCACATTTCTTAAAAAAGTGAAAGCAATTAAAGTTACAGGTGTGTTTTTCCATAGAATGTCTTGAAACACTATGGGGAGATTTATCCAAACCTGTCCAGAGGAAAAGTTGCCGTGTTGCCCATAACAACCAATAACATTGCTTCTTTCATTCTTATAAAAGGCCTCTGAATAATGAAAGAAGGGATCTGATTGGTTGCTATGTGCAAGCCATGGGTACCATTATGTTGGTGTTTATAAAGTGCACTTTTTAATTAACTTGACAACTCTTACAGGTTAATGACAAAATGTAAATAGTTTTTTTTTAAATAAGAGGGAATATAGAAAGTTCCCTTAGCACTTTATTGCTGAAAGACCTAGTCCTACCCATCACACTGGCACAACACGTACAATTATTTAAAGACATGTGTAGAAACTGGAATCACTATCAGGGATGGATTACATAATCAGTAGGCTGATACGAAGGGAGAAACTAATTGATCACTATACATAAGAGAATTCCATTGAACAACCAGACAATGAAAAAAATGAAAAAAAGCTATTTGGTTGCAATGAACAACTGCATCACTCTTCCTTTATATATGTTTTAAGGAATCTCCCCCAATTTCTTTGCTAAGCAAAAATAGAGCAGCAATGTTTACCAACTAAGAAAGGACCTCACTGATATAGATTGGGACTTTTCCCTCAGAATAAAGTAAACAAACTAACTGAAAATTTTTTAAGAGTATACTAAATAGATCTTGTGAACGACACATACCTTATGGGAATAAGCGCATTAAAAATAGGAGAAAACGAATGTGGCTTACTAATACTGTTAGGGTTGAAATAAATGATTTAAAGAAAGTATTTAGACTACTGAAGCAAGAAGGTAATGGGAAGCATTAAAAATTGCAGGGAGAAGCATACATTCTGTTAAAAAAAATAAAGTAATAAAAATTGCCACAGAAAGAATGATTGCCAAAGAACTTAAAAAATATCATTCATCTACATAAATTATAAGAAACGTAAAACTGAAAATATTGGCCCCTTAGAAATAATCTTAATTATCCAGCATATTTCATCTGTTTAACCCAAGAAGCAGTGCTGCACTGTCTTAAAAACATAAAAATACACAAATTGCCGGGCCAAGATGACATCCATCCCAGAGTTTTGAAGCAATTAAGTATCATGCTAGACAAACCGTTAATCATTATATTTAAAGATTCTATAATGAAGGGATGGTTCCACATGAAAACAAAAAATGCAACATTTAAACAAAGGAAAATTCAGTTCAGCGAGGTGTAGACATTAAACAAGGATTCTTTACTTGGACATACAATGAATGCATACAGGCAAAGTGGTATCCCAACAGTGTGAAGACACCAACGTGTTTCATCCCAACAGCCATGATTAAGACTGTCTGTCGCAGTTGAAGTGTGTTGAAGTGTTCACACTGTTGAGGTACCTCATATTAATTTAAAATCTATTATGGGTAAAATATCTGAGGGTTTTCAGATGGATGTTGTTATTTGTTATGTTGTTATAATTATAACATAGAATAAGAATGAATTTATAAGGGATTGTTCCTGTCAGACTATGAAGATGGAGGTTAGTTAGAGATTGGGGAGAAGCTGTTGATGTTGTGTATTTGGTCTTTTCAAAGGAATTTCATACTGTGCTACTTAAAAGGTTGGTACATAAAATGAGGATACCGACATGACATTGAACATGTCACCATTTTCTAACTACATATATTTGGTGCTATTGACCTGAAACTTCCACCAGCTGTTGATAACAACCAAAGTAATCCGTATATACAAAGAAACCAAAACAAATAGGTTCAGAAATTAACTTATGTGTAATAATGGGAAATTACACGAGAAAAAGTATTTAACACATAAATAAGAGAGGTGCAAAAAGGCATGGAAAGCCAATACAACAGCTGAAATTTTTTTAGTAATTAAAAAGAAATCCAGCTCCTTGTCAGTGCAAATTAATAGCAGCTGGTTCAGTTCCAACCGATGGTCTTGAAAAGGTTGCCAAGGTGTCACACAAGACACATCTCATGATGGGTAAAAGCAAAAAGCTGTCTCAAGACCTTTGCAACCTAATTGTAGAAAAGCATAACAATGGCATTAGTTACAGGCACATTTGTGAGCTTCTGATTGTTCCAGTAAGCACTGTTGGGGCCATAACACGGAAGTGGAAAGACAAACAATTCACCATAAATTTGCCTTGACCTTTTGCTCCTCGCTAGATTTCTGACAGAGCAGTGAAAAGAATGATTAGACAAGTTGTCCAAGAACCAAGGACCACCTGTGGAGAGCTTCAAAAAGACTTGGAATTAACAGGTACTGTTGTCTCAAAGAAAACACTTCACTGCCATGGTCTAAATACATGCTCACCACACAAGACTCCATTGCTGATTAAAAAGCATATGGAAGCTTGTTTAAAATTTGCTGCCCAACATTTACAAAAGTGAATACATTGAATACATTGTGGTCATATGAGAGCAAAATGTAACTGGAGGAGCAATGGCACTGCACATCACCCTAAAAACTTTTCAGCAAATGACTCTGGTAAACTTCACATAATTGAAGGAAGGATGAATGGGCAAATTTAATGAGACATTCTTGACAAAAATCTATTGCCGTCTACCAGGATGATGGAGATTAAAGAGAGTGGGCATTTCAGAAAGACAATGATCTTAAACACACAACCAACAAATCCCTTTAATGGTTTCAAAGAGAGAAAATAAAGAATCTAGAATTGCCCAGCCAATCACCTGACTTAAATCCCATTGAAAATCTATGGACATGAAGATCATAATTCAAAGAAAAGGCCCACAGAACCTTCAAGATTTGAAGAATTTTAGTGTGGAAGAATGGGCCAAAATCAAACCAGAGCAATGCATGCAACTAGTTTCTCTATACAGGAGGCGTCTTGAAGCGTTATGCGTTCTGTTTGTTCTTTTTGTAGGTATGGATTTCTTAGGTTGTTACTAACATCTGGTGAATATGTTATGTCAATAGTGCATTTGGAAATATATTCAATGAGAAAAATGTTGACATGTTTAATACTTATTTAACTCTCTGTACATAGGCTTAAAAGACAACTCGATCAGGAGTTTTCCCAACTTTTAAAGTTATAACTGTCTGATCATGAGAGGTCCGACTGCTGGTTTCACTGTGATCTTGAGAACACAGACTCAAGTCTCCTGTTAAAATGCAGGTAACACATGCGAAACTGCTCCATACATTGTCCAAGGAGATAGTCTAGTACAGCGTTAGCTGTCCCCACAGCTCCCGTAGAGAATGAATGGAGTGGTGGCATGCATGTATGATTCACCATTTCGTTCTAATGGGAGACTCTGGTCCCCATTCTCAAGATCACGAGGGGCTACAGCTGTTGGACCCCTTTGATAAGATAGTTATTCACTATGCTGTGAATAGGGGATACATTTGTAGAGGGAAAATCCCTTTAATGCAGAATGATTAAATGGGCACTGTCAGAATCAAAACCTTTTTATATGTTGTACATCTTGGCAAAACATTAAAGGAATAGCCCAGTGGTGACCCAGTGGTGAACAACTTATCCCTTATCCTAAGGATAGGGGATAAGTTTGAGATCGCGGGGGGTCCGACCGCTGGGGCCCCCCGCGATCTCCTGTACGGAGCCCCGACAGCCCGCACGAAGGGGGCGTGTCGACCTCCGCACGAAGCGGCGGCCGACACGCCCCCTCAATACAACTCTATGGCAGAGCCGAAGCGCTGCCTTCGGCAATCTCCGGCTCTACCATAGAGATGTATTGAGGGGGCGTGCCGGCCGCCGCTTCGTGCCGGGGTCGACACCCGCTATTTGGCCGGAGAGCCTGGCCCCCGTACAGAGAGATCGCAGAGGGCCCCAGCGGTCGGACCCCCCGCAATCTCAAACTTATCCCCTATCCTTAGGATAGGGGATACGTTTTTCACCACTGGACTACCCCTTTAACTCCTTAAGAACACATGACGTACCGGTACGTCATGTGTCCGCTCCCGATCTATAACGCGGGGCCACGGCGTGGCCCTGCATCATAGCGGGTCGGGCCCAGCCTCTAAGGCTGGGACCCGTGGCTAATAGCGTGCGGCATTTATCGCGGTGCCGCACGCTATTAACCCTTTAGAGGCAGCATTCAAAGTTGAACGCTGCATCTAAAGTGAAAGTGAAAGCATGCCGGTTAGCTCAGGGATCTGTTCGGGATAGCCGCGGTGAAATCGCGGCATCCCGAACAGCTTACAGGACAGCTGGAGGATCCCTACCTGCCTCCTCGCTGTCTGATCGCCGAATGACTGCTCAGTGCCTGAGATCCAGACATGAGCAGTCAAGCAGCAGAAACATCGATCACTGGTTTCCTATGAGAAACCAGTGATCAATGTAAAAGATCAGTGTGTGCAGTGTTATAGGTCCCTATGGGAGCTATAACACTGCAAAAAAAAGTGAATAAAGATCATTTAACCCCTTCCCTATTAAAAGTTTGAATCACCCCCCTTTTCCCATAAAAAACACAGTGTAAAGAAATGTCCGAATTATAAAAATATATTGTTAACCGCACGGTCAATGGCATACGTGCAAAAAAATTCCAAAGTCCAAAATAGTGCATTTTTGGTTACTTTTTATATCATGAAAAAAGTCCTATCAATGCAAAAATTGTACCGCTAAAAACTTCAAATCACGTCGCAAAAAATTAGCCCTCATTCCACCCCATACGCGGAAAAATAAAAAAGTTATAGGGGTCAGAAGATGACATTTTTAAACGTGTTAATTTTCCTGCATGTAGTTATGAGTTTTTCCAGAAGTACGACAATATCCAACCTATATAAGTAGGGTATCATTTTAATCGTATGGACCTACAGAATAAAGATAGATTTTTGGGCAAAATGACTGACGTGATTACAAAGTAGAATTGGTGGCAGGAAAAATAAGCCATCATATGGATTTTTAGGTGCAAAATTGAAAGAGTTATGATTTTTTAAAGGCAAGGAGGAAAAAACGAAAATGCAAAAACGGAAAAACCCTCGGTCCTTAAGGGGTTAACCTTTCTAATATACTTCATAAAAACATTTTTATCTTCTTTTTATAGAAATATATATATTTTTAAACAGACCACTAGATATACCATCCACCACCCATACCATCCAGAACATGATCCTGTCCGGCTGCAGCATCATCTTTGTCCCAGCTGAAGCGCAGGCTGGGACAAAGTCAAAGGAGTGACGGTGGGTTAGCACCCCTCTGTGACTAGATGAAGAGACTCAGCACTGCACAGCAGACTCAGGGAGCATGTGAATACGTGGTGAGTGAGGGCAGGCTCAGTACTTGCCTCAGACACACCCCTTCCTGAGCAGCGGATGTCAGAATGAGAATGAGTAAGCAGCAGAAGAGAGGGATTTGTGAGCCAAATACAGAAGATAGACACATAAAAAATGTAAAGCATCTGCATGACCTAGTGAGTAATATACATAAACGTTATTTTTTTTCAGTGATAGGAAACTTTTTAAGTATTTACTAGCTCTGATTTACTACAAACATTGTAATAGGGCCTGTGTTTAAAATGTGCCACTTTAGCAATCATCTGCCTGTCTTTATATGCTAGAATTTATTATTTGCTGTACAGTGGCGGACATTTTACAGTTAACAGTGGACAAAATACATCTCTCATAGAATCACTTGTATAATATAAATTCACCTTAGTCCATAGAGAACAGTGCCATCTGGGTGCAGTCGGATCATCCGGTTCTTGACTGTTACACCATGCAGAAAGGACTTTTTATCATTCAAAAAGTATGTATCTGGAAGCCAGAGCTGATCAGCCACTCGGTTATCCAAGGTGAGGTTGAGAGGAAGAGCAGTATAAGCCAATCGCTTATCACGCCAACTCTGTTGGAAATACATTGTGATGGTGTAGTCCTAAAGAGAAATAAATATATTAATGTATATTAGAAAAATTACAAAAGTGGGACAAACAATATGCACCATCATTGCATGGTGTGTATTATGCTTGTATCACTCTCCAATCCTTCCATTAAAATCATGGAGAGCACTAAAAAAGGCTTCTAAGGCTGCATTCACACCATGTTTTTGCAATACAGTTCCTGTATCAGGTTTTTGATGGAAAAACTGATTCCTCAAAACCGTACTAAACTGTATCAAAATGTGTGTACAAATTTTAACCTGTCCAGTTGCATCGTTTTTTTAAGAGAAAAATGTATACGTTTTAAACTTTTCACTCCATTATGAGTAAAGTTTGACTTGTTTGATTGAAATTCCAAGAAAAAACTGCAAAGTCAAGAAGAGTACAAACTGGATGGAACTGTACGCCCATATGGTTCTCTACGGCTCCCATTGACTCCCATGTTAAAAAAAAACATATACGTTTTCAATACGGTTTTTCACCCAGACCAAAAACCATGGTAGGCTACAGTTTTGGATACGGGAAAAAATTGACAAAACTGTACCAGATGCATCGTTTGGCATATGGTTTTCATTGGAGAGTCAATGCATACGGTTTTCAATACGGTTCCATATGGTTTTCAAATTGAAAAAGTACAAGGGAACTGTATTGCAAAAATGTGTTGTGAATGCACCCTTATAAACATCAAATACATTTTCAATATGCATGAAAATAAGCTTCAAAACTGGTTGTAAATTAAAAAAAATTTTGCACTGTGCAAATCCAGCCTCAGAATCTGTTCAGACAGGTTCATGCCTCAGCTGACTAGTAAATGTAACAACACATGCTCCTATATGATCATATGCTTTAACCCCTTAAAGGGGTATTCCAGGCCAAAACTTTTTTATATATCAACTGGCTCCGGAAAGTTAAACAGATTTGTAAATTAATTTTTTTAAAAAAATCTTAATCCTTCCAATAGTTATTAGCTTCTGAAGTTGAGTTGTTGTTTTCTGTCTAACTGCTCTCTGATGACTCACATTCCATCAGCTGTGCAGTTCCTATGGGGATATTCTCCCATCATGCACAGCTCCCAGGACGTGACATCATCATTGAGCAGTTAGACAGAAAACTTCAGAAGCTAATAACTATTGGAAGGATTAAGATTTTCTAATAGAAGTAATTTACAAATCTGTTTAACTTTCCAGAGCTAGTTGATATATTTAAAAAAAAAAGGTTTTGCCTGGACCCCGGGCCATTTTTCATTTTTGCACTTTCGTTTTTTCCTCCTCACCTTCTAAAAATCATAACGCTTTCAATTTTGCCCCTACATGCCCACACAGGGGCTTTTTTTTTTTTTTTTTGCGCCACCAATTGTACTTTATAATGACATCAATAATATCACCACAAAATTCACGGCAAAAACTGAAAGAAAAGATTTGTGGGCCAAAATTGGAAAAGAAAATGCCATTTTGTAACTTTTGGGGGCTTCCGATTCTATGCAGTGCACTTTTTGGTAAGAATGACACCATATGTTTATTCTGTAGGTTCATACAGTTTCAAGGATACCTAATTTATATAGGTTTTATTTTATTTTACTACTTAAAAGAAATTATAACTACATGCATCAAAAATTTGTATGTATAAAATAGTCATCTTCTGACCCCAATAACTAATTTTTTGCGCTCTGATCTGAAGTTTTTACCTGTACCATTTTTGTTTTGATGGGACTTTTTGGTCGCTTTTTATACATTTTTTTTGTGTATACAACTTTGACAGCAGCGATCTAAAGGGTTAATAGCCGCCCGCAGCCGATCACCGCATGTTGGCTATTAACGGCGGCCCTGGAGCTACAGGAAGCAGCAGGGGGCCAGCCGGTATGGTACGGGCTCAAGTCAGTATGTTCTTAGATGGCAAACGGTTGAGATATTTCTGTTTACATTTACCTTTATTTCAATAGGATTGTACACTTTGAGATCTGAAACTACAGTGTTCATCTTATTTGTTTATAATACTGGGGTTGGCTAGATTGAGGATGTAGCCATTTCTTATTTGCATATCCATTACAGGTAATTCCATAGAGTCACCAATAGGTTGGCCCCGTCAGTGCAGTGTTGCTATTGTTATCTTTTTTAATGCTTAAGGGTGCATTCCCACAGGGCGTATACGCAGCGTATTTGACGCTGCGCAAAATTTATGGCAGCAGCGGGAAATACGCTGCGTATCCCTTGGTCACTATACACACAGGGCTTTCCGGCGGCAGCCCTATGTGTGTAGTGAGTTTTGGAGGCGGAGCCATATGCCGGCGTGTCTGTGACGCGCGGCTCCGCCTCCAAAACTCACTACACACATAGGGCTGCCGCCGGAAAGCCCTGTGTGTATAGTGACCAAGGGATAAGCAGCGTATTTCCCGCTGCTGCCATAAATTTTGCGCAGCGTCAAATACGCTGCGTATATGCCCTGTGGGAACGCACCCTTAAAAGGGCTTATCCAGGAATAGATAAACAGAGCAAATGTCTTTCAAAAACAACTCCATGTCTGTCCCGTTGGGTGTTGTATTACCACTTGGCTCCATCCCAATCTGGAGACAGACAGGGAACATTTTTGAAAGAAGTTAGCTCTGTTTTTCTATTCCAGGATAACCCCTTTAACTTGTAGTGTCTATACATGCTGTTGCCATTTGAGCTTTGTTTATTAATTAGAGTGTGACTTGCTTTCTTTTTTTTTTCTTGTATATGTTATGAGAGTGCTTATGTGACATAAGTGAGCACTTGTGCATTATTCTCACCTGTAGTAAGGGCATGTTTCTGTGAACATGTATGTAGTGAGTATGTGAGGACCCTTATCTCTGTGAATTTATTATGATCTTTCACTATAGAGAAACTGACAGTAGTTTCATGTGCACTTAACCCAATATACTGGGTTATAGTGCAGGTTAAGAGCTTTATAATTAAGGGTTACCTACTCCCTTCCGTCTTCTGTCTTCTTTTATTCATATTGTGCTGCAACAAGCAATGGAAGAGCTCTTTGAGCATAGCGCAAGCGCTGCTGCCTTCACGTCAGAGTGGGACGAAGGTCAGCGTGCCGAAACGCGCGTTGGAGTGGCGGCACCCCGGTTCCTGCATTCTCTTAGTGATCACTATATCTGTTGTGGGTATCTTGCCAGCATTATTTGCACTACTATATATTCTATTTCTGTTGTATAGATTGTCTATACACTGCAATATATAGCACCTTATTCACCTGCAGTGTTGTACTTCTCATACTGTTTGTATATATACTACTTTTATTCATAATGGTGCTTATATCTATATTTATATGTACTGTTTGATTACGGACTTATGTGCAATACCCCCTTACCACCATCTCCCCTGCAGGATATCCGGTGGTGCCGTTTTTTGTGATGCATTGTCTTCCTCTTTGTGTGTATCTAATTTTAGTGCATACCAATAAAATTTTGTTTTTACCTTTTCATTAAAGTGACTCTTTTTGGAGCTCCTTTGCTTTCTTTTTTGCTGTGTTGTGGTGATGTACAGTATGTACTGTGTACAGTATGTGTGTTGTGTGTATATGATGCATGTACAGTATGTGTGTTGTGTGTATATGATGCATGTACAGTATGTATTGTGTACAGTATGTGTGTTGTGTGTATATGATGCATGCATGTACAGTATGTATTGTGTACAGTGTGTGTTGTGTGTATATGATGAATGCATGTACAGTATGTAATGTGTACAGTATGTGTGTTGTGTGTGTATATGATGCATGTACAGTATGTGTGTTGTGTATATGATGCATACATGTACAGTATGTATTGTGTACAGTATGTGTGTTGTGTGTATATGATGCATGTACAGTATGTGTGTTGTGCGTATATGATGCATGTACAGTATGTGTGTTGTGTGTATATGATGCATGCATGTACAGTATGTGTGTTGTGTGTATATGATGCATGTACAGTATGTATTGTGTACAGTATGTGTGTTGTGTGTATATGATGCATGTACAGTATGTAATGTGTGCAGTATGTGTGTTGTGTGTATATGATGCATGCATGTACAGTATGTATTGTGTACATTATGTGTGTTGTGTGTATATGACGCATGTACAGTATGTATTGTGTACAGTATGTGTGTTGTGTGTATATGATGCATGCATGTACAGTATGTAATGTGTACAGTATGTTGTGTGCATGAATATGTATGTATGACGTCACATAACAAGGATAATACACAGTGATGTAATAGTACAGGGACAGGACTCAGGAAACAGTATGTGGGGAACAGAGTCTAAATAAAAAGGACAAAGGAGTCTGGAGAAAGGGACAGGGGTGATGAGGATCTCTGGAAGAGGACTGAGGGGTTGGAGAAGGAGGCAAGAGAGGTCTAGAGGAGGATGGGTGATGACGTAGGGGTCTGGGGGTGACTGAGGGATCTGTAGGAGGACTGAGGAGTCTGGGGGTGACTGAGGGGTCAGTGGAGGATGGGAAAGAAGGGTATTGAGGAGGACTGGGGTGGCTGAGTGGTCTGGGGGGGAGGTGACTGAGGGATCTGCAGGAGAATTGGGGGGTCTGGGCGTGACTGAGGGGTTGGGGGAGGAAGTGACATAGGGGTCTGGAGGAGGACTAAGGCATTTGAGGTGACTGAAGGGTCTGGGGGTAATTGAGGGGTCAGGTAGGAGAAAACAGGGGTCTGGAGGAGGGGACACAGGTCTGGTGGAGAAAGGGGTCTGGAGGACAGTAGAGGGTGGGATTCAGCCAAACTAAGAAGAAACAGTGTGTGGTAGTATTTTCAGGGGCTTAGTGTTTGGGTGCACAGCGTCTAACAGGCTCATATTGATTTTTTTTTTCATATACAGGATAAGAATCTGCTGACAAAGTGAGGAACCAATTATGTCGGAGCATCACACTCTGCAGAGGAAGATTTAGCTGGAAGCCACAACCCCATCTGGACCGGATGAAGGAGAAAATGGTAGACAACAGAGAAGACGTCACCTGTGAGCCATTATATCATTGTGTATTCTTTCTGACTAGGACTAGGTGATCATGAGTGAAACTGTAGCCCAATATGTGGCTTTCCAACTGTTGCAAAACTACAACTTCTATGATGCCTAAGGCTCTCAAGACATTATAGGAGTAGATTTCCAGTAGGTGGAAAGTCACTGGAACTAAGGTAATTGATGGGGGTCCCAGCAGATGGACCCCCACCAAAAAATGGGCTGCATAGTCTGAAATGCCCATGCCTTTGTGAAGGCTTGTTATTTGTCATAATTGAAAACTAGTGTTGCTCGCGAATATTCGCAATTCGAATATTATTCGCGAATATCGCATATTCGCGAATTCGCGAATTTCGCGAATATAGCGCTATATATTCGTAATTACGAATATTCGTTTTTTTTTTTTTTTTTTTTTTTTTTTTTCACAGTACACATCACAGTGATCACCCCTCTCTGCTTCCAGCTTGTGTGGTGTAAAGAAGGATGTAATACTACTGTGTGAGACTGGCGCGCGAAAATTCGCATATGCGAAAATTAGCATATGCGAAAATTAGCTTATGCTACTTTTCGCATATGCGAATTTACATATTTGCTAATTTTCGCATGCGTGTATTTTCGCATACGCGAAAATAAAACGAGGATATAACGAATATGCGAATATTCGCGAATATATGACGAATATTCGTCCATATATTCGCGAATATTCGCGAATTCGAATATGGCCTATGCCGCTCAACACTATTGAAAACATGCACAGGGAGGTTGAGGTTTAGGGATGTGTCTGTGTCTGCATTGTTTTTTTTTTTCGGGGAAGGGGGCCCCATCATACTAAAGTGCTCCGTCCTCCAAGCAGCCTTAATCTGGCCCTGGGTACGCCGGTGGAAAACTTTTTTTTTTTAATCAACTGGTGCCAGAAAGTTAAACAGATTTGTAAATTACTATTATTAAACAATTTTAATCTTTCCAGTACTTATTAGCGTCTGTATAATGCAGAGGAAATTCTTTTCTTTTTGGATTTCTTTCTGTCACAAACACAGTGCTCTCTGCTGACACCTCTGTCAATTTTAGGAACTGTCCACAGCAGCATATGTTTGCTATGGGGATTTTCCTGAAATGGACAGAGGTGTCAGCAGAGAGCACTGTGTTTGTGACAGAAAATAAATCCCAAAAGATAAGAATTTCCTCTGAAGTATACAGATGCTAATAAGTACTGGAAGGATTAAAATTTAGTAATAGAAGTAATTTACAAATCTGTTTAACTTTCTCGCATCACTTGATTTAACCCCTTAACGATCACGGATGTAAATGTACGTCCTGGTTTGGCTTTACTTCATGCACCAGGATGTACATTTACTTCCTGTGTATGACCGCGAGCATCGGAGCAGTGCTCACGTCATACACGGCAGGTTTTGGCTGCAATCAGCAGCCGGGGACCTGCCGGGTAATGGCCGACATCCGCGATCCACCATTAACCCCTCAGATGCCATGATCTGTATAGATCACGGCATCTGCGGCAATGCGCATGATAAAATAGATGATCCGATCGCCTGCATGTGCTGCCACGGTGATCCGATTATCTGTAATGGCGGATGGAGGTCCCCTCACCTGCCTCCGTCCATCTCCTGGCATCTCCTGCTCTGGTCTGAGATCAAGCAGACCAGAGCAGGAGATAGCCGATAATACTGATCAGTGCTATGTCCTATGCATAGCACTGAACAGTATTATCAATCAAAAGATTGCTACAGATAAAAAGTGTAAAAAAAAAAAAGGAAAAAAAGTGAAAAATCCCCACCCCCAATAAAAATTGTCTGTTTTTCCCATTTTACCCCCAAAAAGCGTAATTTTTTTTCTATAAACATATTTGGTATCGCCACATGCGTAAATGCCCAAACTATCAAAATATGGTGTTAATGATCCCGTACGGTGAACGGCGTAAACGTTAAAAAATAAAAAAAGTCCCAAAATTCTGCTTTTTGTCACATTTTATAAAAAAGAAATTAATAAAAAATTATATAAAAGTTTAATATATGCAAATGTGGTATCTATAAAAAGAACAGATGACGACACAAAAAAATTAGCCTTCATACTGCCCTATATACGGAAAAATGAAGAAGTTATAAGGTGGTCAAAATAGGGAAATTTTAGATTACTGATTTTATACAAAAGTTTTAGATTTTTTTTAAGCGGTACAAAAATATAAAAGTATCTAGCCTTGGGTATCATTTTAATCATATTGACCCACAGAATAAAGAACACATGTCATTTTTACCATATATTGTACAGTGTGAAAACGAAACACTCCAAAATGTGCAAAATTGTGGTTTTCATTTAAATTTCCTCCCTAAAAAAAAAATTTTTTGTGTTCGCCGTAAATTTTATGGTAAAACGAGAAGTTTCATTACAAAGTACAATTGGTCACGCACAAAAGAAGCCCTTATTTGGGTCTATAGATGGAAATATAAAAGAGTTATGGATTTTAGAAGGCGAGGAGGAAAAAACGAAAATGCAAAAATAAAATTGGCCGGGTCCTTAAGGTTAAAATGGGCTTGGTAAAGAAAGAGGAAAACAAACCTCTAGGAATACATAGGAGGGTATGTGCAATTAAGTGCAGTATGAAAAAGTGCAAAAGTGCAAGAAATATTATATATGAAAATGAGAGCATGTAAAATTGTGCAATGTGCAAAAAATAGTGTGTATGGTGAGATTATAGAAATATGTAAAATATGATATGTAAGCACTAGTTTATTAGTAAATAAAATGGTTTTATAACATGTGAGTCCAAGTAGGGCCCTTGCTGTGGACTACAGACATATATACATGTAAAACAATTAGGTAAAAAAGAGAGCAGATATGGCTATAGTAAAATCATTAATACTGCCACCCGCAAATGAGTTCAGAGTGCCGTTTTCTGAAGTTCTTGTTAACAAAATAGTTCAGTTGTTCAATAGTTATTGGCAAGTTTGTAGCACATTGAAGTAGATACTGCAGCAAGTTGTATCAAGTTTGTAACTAAATAATAACAAGAGGCTGGCACCACTCACCACACCGCTTGAAGGCTTCTCCGGGATGATTGCTACCGAGGAAGGGGATACCCCAAAACGCGTCTAGCATACCTACCCATACAGCCCACCCTGAAGCACAGGCCTCTTGTTATTATCTTGTTATTATCTAGTTACAAACCTGATACAACTTGCTGCATTATCTACTTCAATGTGCTACAAGCTTGCCAATAACTATTGAACAACTGAACTATTTTGTTGTACACTGGAGTACCCCTTTAAAGCTCTTCACCTGCACTATATCCCTGTATATTGGATTCTCTTTAATAAAGTAATTTGAAGGCAAAAAACATAAGGGAGAGTTATCAAATACTGTAAAGAAGAAGAGTGGTGCAGTTGCCCATAGCAACCAATCAGATTGCTTCTTTCATTATTAAAGAGGCCCGTGAAAAATGGAAGAAGCCATCTGATTGGTTGCTATGGACAACTGCACTCCTCTTCTACTCAGGTTTTGATAAATCTCCCCCATAGTTTGTTTTAGGAAAAGTGTTAGGCAACTAAACTGGGCATATTGGGGGAGATTTATTATTATAATAATAACTTTATTTATATAGCGCACACAGATTACTCAGCACTGTACACTCAAATGTATGACTTTTGGTCTAATTTGTGTATTTTTTGCACACATTTTTTTTACTTTCAATATAAGTGATTTCTAAAAACTTGTCTATGTAGGTCACTTTAAATGCAGTGGTCATTAATTTATCATTTGCAATTTTTTTTAATTAGCAAAATTACTATGCAATGATTGAAAAAATATGAAAACATAGACCACCCTCATTGCTGCTCTGGAAACCTACTTTGCAAAGTCAGAAATGGTGTTGTGAAGTAATTTTGTTAGTTTTGGTAGACTTGCGCATTATTTACCACACATATGAAAAATGATGCACAGGTCTGCCAAAAAGCCTGCCACAAAAGTGACTTTAAAGGGGTACTCCAGCGCTTAGATATCTTATCCCCTATCCAAAGGATAGGGGATAAGACGCCTGATCGCAGGGTCCCGCCGCTGGGGACCCCCATGATCTTGCACGCAGCACCCCAGTTAAAATCAGTCCCCGGAGCATGTTTGCTCCGGGTCTGATTACCGGCGACTACAGGGCCGGCGGCGTGTGACATCATGCCTCCGCCCCCATGTGACATCACCCTCCGCCCCTCAATGCAAGCCTATGGGAGGGGGCATGATAAATCTCCTCCATAGACTTCAAAGTGGTTATCCAGGAAAAAACTTATATATATATATATCAACTAGCTCCAGAAAATTAAACAGATTTGTAAATTACTTCTATTTTCTGTCTAAGTGCTCTCTGATGACATGTGTCTCGGGAACTGTCCAAAGTAGAAGCAAGTCCCCATAGCAAACCTATTCTACTATGTGCAGTTCCGAAGACAAGCAGAGATGTCCGCAAAGAGCACTGTTGCCAGACAGAAAAGAACAACTCAATTCAGCAGCTGATTATTAGTGGAAGGATTAAGATTTTTTAATAGAAGTAATTTACAAATCTGTTTAACTTTCTGGAGCCAGTTTACATATAAAATTTTTTTTTTCCTGGAATACCCCTTTAAGGTGTATTTAAGTCAAGATACCGTGATGATGCTCATAAATATGTGATAATAAGGGAAAATAAATTTCCTTCTCCGTGTAGTAAAAACATTTTTACTAAGCAAACTTGACTTTCTCTTTCATCTATAGGCACCACATAGATCAATGACATTTACTAAAGCGCTAATCAAGTGGATAGGCCAGCAGGTATTTATACAAGTTAGTTAATCCTTATTTTTCGATAATTAATTGTGGAAGTAAAATATAGATCAAAGAAAAGACTGCTATCCGCTGCACAGTAGTATGATAGAAATTATGATCCGCTAAAAAAGATGATGCATTTTCCCACTACGTAATATAGTAGACATGTGCATGATGGAAAAATGTAGTTCTGTTCATTTAGTTTAGTTAAGCGCATTTATCTGTTGTTTTAGTTTCTTGACCTCATTTGGTTCAGATTATTTTTTTTTTCGATAAGCACACTTTTCAACCCGTCATTTTAGTTTATGTTTTTCATTCATTATTCTAAATTATTTGTCATTCTGGAGTGACATTTTTGTTACAGACAATTTGGCATGTGTATCTACATTCTTTTGGGAAAGTTACAATGGGGGATGTTTATAAAAACCTGTGTAGAGGAAAAGTGGAGTAGTTGGCCAAAGCAACCAGTGAAATTGCTTATTTAAAAAAAAAAAAGGCCTCTGAAAAATCAATCTGATTGCTATGAGCAACTGCTCCGCTTTTTATCTGCACAGGTTTTGATAAGTCTACCCCAACTTCTCTCTGTCACATGATCTACTCCACCTTTGCAGGCTCACTGCTCCACAGTCTCACTCGACAGAAATACAAAAGGGTTAAAGGGGTACTCCGGTGGAAAACTTTTTTTTTTTTTTTTATCAACTGGTGTCAGAAAGTTAAACAGATTTGTAAACTACTTCTATTAAAAATTCTTAATTCTTCCAGTACTTATCAGCTGCTGTATACTACAGAGGAAATTATTTTCTTTTTGGAGTTCTTTTCTGTCACAACCACAGTGCTCTCTGCTGACACTTCTGTCCATTTTAGGAAATGTCCAGAGCAGCATATGTTTGCTATGGGGATTTTCTCCTACTCTGGACAGTTCCTTACATGGACAGAGGTGTTAGAAGAGAGCACTGTGGTCGTGACACAAAAGTAATCCAAAAAGAAAAGAACTTCCTCTGTAGTATACAGCCGCTAATAACTACTGGAAGTATTAAGATTTTTTTAATAGCAGTAACTTGCAAATCTGTTTAACTTTCTGGCATCAGTTGATTAAAAAAAAAAAAATTCCACCGGAGTACCCCTTTACGCTGATTAGCCAAATAAGATAAATATGACAATAACGCTGCCCATCCGAAAAACTAACCAATTAAATCCAAATGCATTTGAATTTTGCTTGGCACAAATGTAACGAAAATATTCTAATAGTTATTAGATAGTTTTTGTTTTATCATTTTAGTCTTCTGCATCATTCAGTTTTTTGTCATTTCGCTCTCCTTATTCATAAAGTCTATTTGGATGATCTGTTTTGTCTAAATATATGATGTTGGGCTTTTTTGTACTTTCAGGTGGATCTGATGTACAAAAACTTAGTAATTAATCAAATTAGTTTGTTACAAAACAAATCGCACATGTCTAGTGTTCACAGAGGTAAATATTGCAAATAATGTGGTACAAAAGAGTGCAGCAATATACTGAGAATAATGTTAGAATTTTTTTAAAGGAATACTTTATCACTCTCTTGGAATTAAGTACTGTCTTGTTTATGTGACTAGTACCACAGTCATAGGACAAGGCATATCTAGCGATGCCCATGTGCAATATAAAATAAAACCTCCATTACTTGTCCAAAAAGGCAACCCCAAGATTTTAGAGTCTGCTATAAGGCTAGGTTCAGACTACGAAATTTCCCCCGGAATTTTCCCTTTGAAATTTCCGGCAGAAATTCCGCTTACTATAATGCATAGTGTAGTGAATGGTTTTCCGTTCACAAATTCACACTTCGGAATTTGTGAAGCGGAAAATCTGGATGAAAAATCCGCTAGAAAATTTCCGCCTGAAGAAAGGGGTTGCTCTTTCTTCAGGCGGAAATCCTAGCGGAACACATAGCAGTCTATAGGAGACTGCAGTGTCCACGCGGTCCTAGCGCCAACTAATTCAGTCGGCGCAGGTAGAACTCGAAATCTCCGGGCCAATAGCACAGAAGGAGGTGCAAAGCCAAGTTGTGCTTGTGGAGGTCAATGGTTTGTAACTGTTCCTGAAGACCTGAAATCTCAGCCGCCCTTGGGTAAAGATTTTCTCTTTCTCCTATGGAGATCAGCAATAGAATGCTGGAGGTGCAAATAAATGTGCTCTCTATGCTTCTTGCCATGGGCTGTCTGGCTAATAAAATGTCCTCGTAGAGTAGCTTTGAATGGACACCATAGGGTACTGTCAGCGGTATCTCCAGTGTCATTGTCAGCAAATAAATCTAGTATTTTAGTCCTAGTAGCCCTGGCATGCTGCAGATTTTGCAGCACCATAGAGTTAAGCCTCTACACAGAAAATGAATGGTGCAAGTACTGTTCCTGTTCACTAAGGCTAATAGGAGCATGGTCAGACCAGGCGTTATATAGGCCATTTGTAGATGTGAGAGTGAAAATACCAGAAACCCTAGGTCTTGGGGCAGAGGTGATCAAAGCCACAGTAGACCACATGGTCAGATAAAAATCCCCCCCTTCTATGTTATTTCCTTGCAAAACACCTTTCAACTTAGTCAGGAGATATTTAAGGAATCTACACTGTAAAGAACATTATTAATAAAACCTACCATAATTATATAACAACCTCAACAATCCATCTCCATATGCAGCAGGAAAAAAAGGCCAAAGGATCCCTAAAAGCAATAGCCACTCCCCCCTTTTTACAAGATGCCAGTGCATGGAAAATATCTGGATACCTCTTGTGGGATAGGTGAGACACATCAGTAGCAGTTAAGTGGGTTTCCTGGATGCAGAGGAGATTGTTAGATTGTTGCTGAGCTTCTTTCCAAAGCATTGAACGTTTAAAAGTGGAATTAAGCCCCCTTACATTCATCGATACAATTTTAAATACCATGGGCAAAACATGGAGGTGAATCATGGCCGATCTCACACTTGTAAACAGCAGATGCCGTAATACCCAGTTTCCTGCACCATCCCATGGGAGGCAGAGAAGCCAACAACTTGTAAGGTATTTTGGACTCTCTAGTAAAATGCAGAGAGCTGTAAAAAAGGAAACAATAAACAACACTTACAAGGTACCACAACTATTAAGGTACCAACAGAGAAGAACAGAATAAAAGTGTTCAAATACTGAAAGGCCATGTACTATGCCTTATGTTGGGGGGGGGATCACAAATGGCAATAGAAGTGGAAAATTTACACATAGTAGTTGGGCTGTATCCTGCGGAGAAGGCGTTGAGCAAAAAAAAAAAAAAAAACATAAAGTAATAAGTAAGCATGTGAAGCAAAAGGCAGACCGGAGAAACCAAAGCACCTAAATGTCTCACACCGTCTTTTTCTTCCCACGCATGACTGTGGTCCATTGTTCTTGGATTTTCTTAGGAGTTGGTCCCCAAGAAGAATGCGATGGACCCTGAGGAGAGGCCAGACACCATTCAGAGCAGAGGATGCCCACAACGTTGTGTGTAATGATCAATTTAATGGAATACCACAGCAATTTCGTTATCCTGCAGTACTTTATCCTGCAGCCCAAATTCTCTCCTGCGGGCAAGAGTTATGTCAGAGAGGTCTGTGAGTGGCTATATGCCCGTAAATCTCTCCGGTAGGTTAGGGAGATCTCTCATAGCAGATTTAAGCTGATCCCTAATATGAAAGAAGTGGATGAGAGCAATAATATCATGTTTTATTTGTACGCAGACTTTTAGGGGCTTAGGCAAGCAATGGACCCTGTCAAGGATCAAATCTGTACTGGATGCAGAGGACAGAACAGCAGCCATTAGAGATGAGCTAATTTTTGAGAAAATGTGGTTCGGGTCAAATTTATTCGTGGCAAATCACTATTAAAAACGGCTATTTCTGGCCTACAGAGAGCCTCAATAGGGGTGTAGAACACTTTGCTTTGTCCTAACACGCATAGGGAGTGTTCTGTGTTAGTGAAATAATACTGTTATTCAGTAGGAAATGCAGATTACATGCATCGCTATTAGAATCACTGCTGCAGAGTGTCTGGATGTGGCAGCTTTTTATGTAATTTTTATTTAATTAAATTTGAATTTCTTCTGGTGTTCCAGTGAGCATCGAGCTGGCCCGCTGCAAGGTGAGCTACCACCTGTTCCAGCCACTGCCTCTCAGCGCGCCCCCATACTCTCAGTGTCCACTTGAAAAGGGAGGGACTGCAGTACCAGCAACTTGGATAGGAGAACATTCAGCTTCTGTGCCATTGGATAAGTGGGCGCATAAAGCTAGAAGTGGCTACAGTGAAAAAACCTGTACTTGTATCTTAAAATCGAGCTGGCGGTCCTCCGCCAGGCTCGATACCACCTTTTCCAGCCCCTGCCTCAAAGCGCCCCCCCTGACTGTGAAAGTGCGAATGTTTCATTTAATCAGTTATGGTTCATTGTTATCTCTCCAAGCTGTTTCATTGGATTCTTGTGATAATTTCACAGGTAATATGACATCGACGACCATAGGGCCTCAGTCTTGAAAAGATTACAACAATTTTTTTAAATTTAAGATTTATATTAGATTCCCAAGTTTAATGTCCCAGTGTTTACTTTGAACTAATACTGTATGACCACAAAACCCAAGCTAACAAGGAGTCACATGACAGCACAATGACCGAGCCTAGAGTTGGCAGTAGCATGAGGAGACCATAATCTGGCAGAATGACACAGCCTGGAGTTGGCAGCAGCAAGAGTAAACCATACCGTGGCTGACTGACACAGCCTGGAGCTGGTGGCAGCATGAGGGGACAACGGGGCCTCACAAACCCAAAGATTAAAAGATGAATTAAAAAATTTTAATTTGAAGATTTATGGTAGCTAGTGCTACCATAACAATTTTTAGGTAATACCCCAGGCCCAGCAGCATCAGTAAACCCTATAGTGGCTGAATGGCACAGCCGGGAGTTGGTGGCAGCATGAGTAGAACATATAGTGGCTGAATGGCACAGCCTGAAATTGGTGGCAGATGAGGAGACCATATTGTGGCTGAATGGCACAGCCTGGAGTTGGAGGCAGCATGAGTAGAACATATAGTGGCTGAATGGCACAGCCTGGAGTTGGCGGCAGCATGAGTAGAACATATAGTGGCTGAATGTCACAGCCTGAAGTTGGTGGCAGATGAGGAGACCATATTGTGGCTGAATGGCACAGCCTGGAGTTGGAGGCAGCATGAGTAGACCATATTGTGGCTGAATGGCACAGCCTGGAGTTGGTGGCAGATGAGGAGACCATATAGTGGCTGAATGGCACAGCCTGGAGTTGGCAGCAGCATGCGTAGAACATATAGTGGCTGAATGGCCCAGCCTGGAGTTGGTGGCAGATGAGGAGACCATATAGTGGCTGAATGGCAAAGCCTTGAGTTGGTGGAAGCATGAGGGGACCATATGGTGGCAGAATGAGACAGCCTGGAGGCGGCAGCATCAGGAGTCCTGAAAGTGACACGGTGACAGAGTGGTGCGGTAGGTGGCAATACCAGTACGCGGTGGGTGAAAAAAGTTCTGATGCGGGGAAATGTTTGTAACTGAGGAGCAGTGCCTCAAATCTGTTTGGCATCTGTTTGGCACTGTACATACTCTGATGCATCAGGCGTTGGTGGGTGGAAATCCTGGTTGATCCATGCCTGATTCATCTTCACAGAGATCAATCTCTCCACATTTTTTGTTAACAGACGAGTTCTCCTTTGGGGGACTATGGCCCCTGCCGCACTAAACACCCGCTCTGAGGGCACACTACTGGCTGGACAGGATAGCTTTTCCAGGGCAAACTCTGCTAGTGGCAGCCACAAATCAAGTTTGGCTACCCAGAAGTCCAGCGGATCTTCAAGCTGTGTTGGCATGGGCATGTCAAGGTGTGCCACCATCTGCTGGTTCAGGTCCTTCTCCAGGTCTACCTGCTGCTAATGAGTTGCTTCGCTATGCGGGTGTATAAAGGTACTCATCAGAGACTGTAGACTGCTGCTGATGGAGCTGGTACTAGAAAAACCACCAATTTCGTGAAACCTAAACTGTGCTCCACTGTGCCCCTCCTCTTCCTCCTCCAGTTCAGCCCCCACAGGGCTCATGTGGCCGTGAGATGTAGGCACCACATCTCCATTGCCCTGACCATCGTTTCAAGGATTACTGGATGAACAACATCATTCCACTGCTTCATTTCTTACAACACGTGTAAGAAATGAAGCAGTGGAATAATGTTGTTCATCCCGGAATACTGGCAACTGACTAATAATGTGGATTCCTCAAAGAGCCTGAGCAAACGGCAGGTGTCACGTATGAGCTGCCACTGGTTGACATTGAAGATAAACAGGGGAGTCCCCCTATCCGCTTGGATCATCAAGAAATCAGTGATGGCTTTTCTCCGTTCGTATAGTCGGTCCAACATATGGAAGGTTCAGGTCCTTCTCCAGGTCTACCTGCTGCTGATGAGTTGCTTCACTATGCGGGTGTATAAAGGTACTCATCAGAGACTGTAGACTGCTGCTGATAGAGCTGGTACTAGAAAAACCACCAATTTCGTGAAACATAAACTGTACTCCACTGTGCCCCACCCCCTCCTCTTCCTCCTCCAGTTCATCCCCCACAGGGCTCATGTGGCCGTGAGATGTAGGCGCACACGTCTCCATTGCCCTGACGATCGTTTCCAGGATTACGGGATGAACAACATCATTCCACTGCTTCATTTCTTACAACACGTGTAAGAAATGAAGCAGTGGAATGATGTTGTTCATCCCGGAATACTGGCAACTGACTAATAATGTGGATTCCTCAAAGGGCCTGAGCAAACGGCAGGTGTCACGTATGAGCTGCCACTGGTTGACATTGAAGATAAACAGGGGAGTCCCCCTATCCGCTTGGATCATCAAGAAATCAGTGATGGCTTTTCTCCGTTCGTATAGTCGGTCCAACATATGGAAGGTGGAATTCCAATGTGTGGCAACGTTGCAAATCAGACTATATTGGAGGATACCGTTCTGATGATGCAGCTCAAGGAGGGTGTGCTTTGCAGTGTATGAGTGGCTGAAGTGCATGCAAAGTTTCCGTCCCATTGTTAGGATGTCTTGTAAATGGGGGAACACTTCAGGAACCGCTTGACAACCAGATAGAACAACTGTGCCATGCTAGGCCATGCTAGGTGCTACACAAGAATTAGCCACATTGGAACAATCAAATTATTTCTATACACCATGCAATACCTCCACCTCCCAACAGTTGCATGGGAATACCACCCTCACTACAGGCAACATCACTCTCCTCTCAGAGTCTTTTTTAGGTCTTCCCCCCACTCTGGGTCAGACCCCCGAACACCAGCTGTACCCTATAAAGACCATCCACATAGCGGCACCCATCTGACCGCCGAACACAAAAAGAAAAGAAAGAGAGGGAGAAGAGGAGGACGACAAAAAGAAAAACTCACCCGCTATTAGAAGAACCATCTACACCCACATGTCCTGGTAACTCAATACTTTCCACGGATATCATTAAAATATTCAACCTGTCGAAAAGACCTCTGGAGAGTTCAGAACTCGAAGTACTATCTAAAGGACTATCCTTCTGTCCGTCCAACAAATCGAGTGAAATCAACCTTTTTTTGGACTGAAACACTTTTATCCGCAAGCTTACCCTAAAAAGGCACTTCAACCTACCTCGACTACAGACCAGAGATACCGACCCGGCCCTCCAAAAAACCGACTGAGACCCCCCTGGAACCACCTCCAATCAACACAGGTCTGAAACCAAAATCCACCTTCTTTCCTACACCCCACAGGGGCAATTTCATAGAGACTTTTATGGCAGGGGTATCCAACGACTTCGAGGATCTCACCAAAGATTTGTCCCGATACCGATACTAGTATCGGTATCGGGGCCGATACTAGCCATTTACATGGTATCGGGGACTCGTTTAATGTCCCCGATACCATGTCCGATACCTGCTGCCGCTCTGCTGCCCCGTTCTCCGGTCCTCCCGTCTGCTTCATAGTGTTCCATGGAGGAGCATGTGACACACATGTCACTCCACCTCCTCCCCTGCGCCCAGCGAAACTCTACGGAGGAAGCGGAGTGACGTATATGTCACATGCTCCTCCATAGGACGACATGATGCAGACCGGGTGGACGGAAGAACGGGGCAGTGGAGCGGTACCATCCGACGGAGGACAGACGCAGGTGAGCTGTGCGCTGCTACCAATGTCTACAGGGGGGCTTGCTGTCTAAAGGGGGTCCCTGCTGCTCCTTCTGTCCCTATAAATCTAGTATCCATAACTTATAATGTTATTACTCTCCAAAAATGACTTTAGGCCCCTTTTGAACTTTTTTACAGAGTTCACCATGACCTCCTCCTCCGGAAGAGAGTTCCACAGTCTCACTGTTCTTACAATTCACAGGATGTACCTTTTAGTTTCTTCTCCTTCTAAATTAGAAGCAGAGACATCTTCCAACTTTAGTACCTAATGTGTTCACTAATGATTATTATAAGATTTTGGGAAGATATTATTCTCATATTTTGGAAAAAATCAACATGTTATTTCCCTGGGTCAGTTTCCTAATGAAAATTTACAGGTAATAATTATTCTGCTGTCTAAGCAGAAAAAAAAAACTGAAAAAACACAAAAATGTAGACAAATGTTATTATAAAATGGTGATTTGAAAATCTTTGCTGAACTGATAGCACTCCGACTATCGCGACTCCCAGGACTGATTGCCTCAGATCAGGCGGAGTATGTAGAAGAGCAGCAGGTAAGCAATCACTCAGAAAAAGTTTTAACTATTTTCTATTACATAAAAAAAGAAAAAAAGTGCCAACAGTGATGCCAAGAAGGCCTTTGATTTCCTTCGGTGGATGCCAAAATGGCCTTTGGTGTCCTTTAGTGGTCATTCACCTTCTTGGTGCTCCAAAGGATGGGATTTAAAGGAATTTTTTTTTTTTTTTTTTAACAATCACCTCAATGTATTCTTGGCCATCAATAAGGGTATGGGCTAATGGCTCCTTGTTGTGGAAATCATGATAAAGAATTAAAGAATGGAACGAGAGAGGTATATCCCCTGTCCTCTTTGGTTACCAATTTTGCAGATATCAGGGTTATTAATAGGAGAGGAATCACATGTCATATCATTATTTGCAGATGATGTTATACTATATTTAACAGATCTAGTTGTCTCAGTAGTTGGGGTAATGTCTCTTATTGATATGGAAAGTTTGCACACGTCCAGTTGAATAACCAGAAAATACAAGTTCTTACAATGTGTAAGTGCTGTGAGGAGTGCTACGGGGACAGTTTAACTTTGATTCGAAAGAGATACTGTATACAATAGCATCTCTCAGAAAACCCTCAAAAATCTTACCCATAAGGGACGGAAAACTTACAGGCCTATAGTTACCAGGATCCATTTTTGATCCCTTTTTGAATATTGATAACACATTTGCTAAGTGCCAGTCCAGTGGAACAATCCCTGTTAGTATAGAATCTTAAAATATAAGGAATAAGGGTTTGTCTTGCACAGTTCTTAATTCCTGCAAAATTCTTGGATTGATGCCATCTGGCCCTGGTGATTTGGGTAGTTTTTATTTTACTAAGGTGGCATCACACTGTTACGCCGAGCGCTCCGGGTCCCCGCTCCTCCCCGGAGCGCTCGCTACACTCCTCTCACTGCAGCGCTCCGGTCGGTTCCACGGACCCGGGGCGCTGCGATACCGCCTCTGGCCGGGATGCGATTCGCGATGCGGGTAGCGCCCGCTCGCGATGCGCACCCCGGCTCCCGTACCTGACTCGCTCTCCGTCAGTTCTGTCCCGGCGCGCGCGGCCCCGCTCCCTAGGGCGCGCGCGCGCCGGGTCTTTGCGATTTAAAGGGCCACTGCGCCGCTGATTGGCGCAGTGGTTCCAATTAGTGTTTACACCTGTGCACTTCCCTATATCACCTCACTTCCCCTTCACTCCCTCGCCGGATCTTGTTGCCTTAGTGCCAGTGAAAGCGTTTCCTTGTGTGTTCCTAGCCTGTGTTCCAGACCTCCTGCCGTTGCCCCTGACTACGATCCTTGCTGCCTGCCCCGACCTTCTGCTACGTCCGACCTTGCTTCTGTCTACTCCCTTGTACCGCGCCTATCTTCAGCAGCCAGAGAGGTTGAGCCGTTGCTAGGGGATACGACCTGGTCACTACCGCCGCAGCAAGACCATCCCGCTTTGCGGCGGGCTCTGGTGAAAACCAGTAGTGACTTAGAACCGATCCTCTAGCACGGTCCACGCCAATCCCTCTCTGGCACAGAGGATCCACTACCTGCCAGCCGGCATCGTGACAGTAGATCCGGCCATGGATCCCGCTGAAGTTCCTCTGCCAGTTGTCGCTGACCTCACCACGGTGGTCGCCCAGCAGTCACAACAGATAGCGCAACAAGGCCAACAGCTGTCTCAACTGACTGTTATGCTACAACAGTTACTACCACAGCTCCAGCAATCATCTCCTCCGCCAGCTCCTGTACCTCCTCCGCAGCGAGTGGCCGCTTCTGGACTACGACTATCCTTGCCGGATAAATTTGATGGGGACTCTAAGTTTTGCCGTGGCTTCCTTTCCCAATGTTCATTACACTTGGAGATGATGTCGGACCAGTTCCCCACTGAAAGGTCTAAGGTGGCTTTCGTAGTCAGCCTGCTGTCTGGAAAAGCCCTGGCTTGGGCCACGCCGCTCTGGGACCGCAATGACCCCGTCACTGCCTCTGTACACTCCTTCTTCTCGGAAATTCGAAGTGTCTTTGAGGAACCTGCCCGAGCCTCTTCTGCTGAGACTGCCCTGTTGAACCTGGTCCAGGGTAATTCTTCCGTTGGCGAGTATGCCGTACAATTCCGTACACTTGCTTCTGAATTATCCTGGAACAATGAGGCCCTCTGCGCGACCTTTAAAAAAGGCCTATCCAGCAACATTAAAGATGTTCTGGCCGCACGAGAAATGCCTGCTAATCTTCATGAACTTATTCACCTAGCCACTCGCATTGACATGCGTTTTTCCGAAAGGCGTCAGGAGCTCCGCCAAGATATGGACTCTGTTCGCACGAGGCGTTTCTTCTCCTCGGCTCCTCTCTCCTCTGGTTCCCTGCAATCTGTTCCTGTGCCTCCCGCCGTGGAGGCTATGCAGGTCGACCGGTCTCGCCTGACATCTCAAGAGAGGACACGACGCCGCATGGAGAACCTCTGCCTGTACTGTGCTAGTACCGAACACTTCCTGAGGGATTGTCCTATCCGCCCTCCCCGCCTGGAAAAACGTACGCTGACTCCGCACAAAGGTGAAACAATCCTTGATGTCTACTCTGCTTCTCCACGTCTTACTGTGCCTGTGCGGATGTCTTCCTCTGCCTTCTCCTTCTCTTCTGTGGCCTTATTGGACTCTGGATCTGCAGGAAATTTTATTTTGGCCTCTCTCGTCAACAGGTTCAACATCCCAGTGACCAGTCTCACCAGACCCCTTTACATCAATTGTATAAACAATGAAAGATTGGATTGTTCCATACGTTTCCGCACGGAGCCCCTTCTAATGAGCATCGGATCTCATCAAGAGAGGATTGAACTTTTGGTCCTCCCCAATTGCTCCTCGGAAATTCTCCTTGGACTTCCCTGGCTTCAACTTCATTCCCCAACCCTGGATTGGTCCACTGGGGAGATCAAGAGTTGGGGGCCCTCTTGTTCCAAGAACTGTCTAAAACCGGTTCCCAGTAACCCTTGCCGTGACTCTGTGCTTCCTCCAGTAACCGGTCTCCCTAAGGCCTATATGGACTTCGCGGATGTTTTCTGCAAAAAACAAGCGGAGACTCTACCTCCTCACAGGCCTTATGATTGTCCTATCGACCTCCTCCCGGGCACTACTCCACCCCGGGGCAGAATTTATCCTCTCTCTGCCCCAGAGACTCTTGCCATGTCTGAATACGTCCAGGAGAATCTAAAAAAGGGCTTTATCCGTAAATCCTCCTCTCCTGCCGGAGCCGGATTTTTCTTTGTGTCCAAAAAAGATGGCTCTCTACGTCCTTGCATTGACTACCGCGGACTTAATAAAATCACGGTTAAGAACCGCTACCCCTTACCCCTCATCTCTGAACTCTTTGATCGCCTCCAAGGTGCCCACATCTTTACTAAATTGGACTTAAGAGGCGCCTATAACCTCATCCGCATCAGAGAGGGGGATGAGTGGAAAACAGCATTTAACACCAGAGATGGACACTTTGAGTATCTGGTCATGCCCTTTGGCCTGTGCAACGCCCCTGCTGTCTTCCAAGACTTTGTTAATGAAATTTTTCGTGATCTGTTATACTCCTGTGTTGTTGTATATCTTGATGATATCCTAATTTTTTCGGCCAATCTAGAAGAACACCGCCAGCATGTCCGTATGGTTCTTCAGAGACTTCGTGACAATCAACTCTATGCTAAAATTGAGAAATGTCTGTTTGAATGCCAATCTCTTCCTTTTCTAGGATACTTGGTCTCTGGCCAGGGACTACAAATGGACCCAGATAAACTTTCTGCCGTCTTAGATTGGCCACGCCCCTCCGGACTCCGTGCCATCCAACGTTTTTTGGGGTTCGCCAATTATTACAGGCAATTTATTCCACATTTTTCTACCATTGTGGCTCCTATTGTGGCTTTAACCAAAAAAAATGCCGATCCCAAGTCTTGGCCTCCTCAAGCGGAAGACGCCTTTAAACGACTCAAGTCTGCCTTCTCTTCGGCTCCCGTGCTCTCCAGACCTGACCCATCTAAACCCTTCCTATTGGAGGTTGATGCCTCCTCAGTGGGAGCTGGAGCTGTCCTTCTACAAAAAAACTCTTCCGGGCATGCTGTTACTTGTGGTTTTTTTTCTAGGACCTTCTCTCCGGCGGAGAGGAACTACTCCATCGGGGATCGAGAGCTTCTAGCCATTAAATTAGCACTTGAGGAATGGAGACATCTGCTGGAGGGATCAAGATCCCCAGTTATTATTTACACCGATCACAAGAACCTCTCCTACCTCCAGTCTGCCCAACGGCTGAATCCTCGTCAGGCCAGGTGGTCTCTGTTCTTTGCCCGATTTAATTTTGAAATTCACTTTCGGCCTGCTGATAAGAACATTAGGGCCGATGCTCTCTCTCGTTCCTCGGATGCTTCTGAAATTGAACTCTCTCCGCAACACATCATTCCTCCTGACTGCCTGATTTCCACTTCTCTAGCCTCCATCAGGCAAACTCCTCCAGGAAAGACCTTTGTTTCTCCACGCCAACGTCTCGGAATCCTCAAATGGGGTCACTCCTCCCATCTCGCAGGTCATGCGGGCATCAAGAAATCTGTGCAACTCATCTCTCGCTTCTATTGGTGGCCGACTCTAGAGACTGATGTGGTGGACTTTGTGCGAGCCTGCACTATCTGTGCCCGGGATAAGACTCCTCGCCAGAAGCCCGCTGGTTTTCTTCTTCCTCTGCCTGTCCCCGAACAACCTTGGTCTCTGATTGGTATGGATTTTATTACTGACTTACCCCCATCCCATGGCAACACTGTTATTTGGGTGGTCGTTGATCGATTCTCCAAAATGGCACATTTCATCCCTCTTCCTGGTCTTCCTTCAGCGCCTCAGTTGGCTAAACAATTTTTTGTACACATTTTTCGTCTTCACGGGTTGCCTACGCAGATCGTCTCGGATAGAGGCGTCCAATTTGTGTCTAAATTCTGGAGGGCTCTCTGTAAACAACTCAAGATTAAATTAAATTTTTCTTCTGCATACCATCCTCAATCCAATGGACAAGTAGAAAGAATTAACCAGATCTTGGGTGACTATTTACGACATTTTGTTTCCTCCCGCCAGGATGACTGGGCAGATCTTCTACCTTGGGCCGAATTCTCGTATAATTTCAGAATCTCTGAATCTTCCTCCAAATCCCCGTTTTTCGTGGTGTACGGCCGTCACCCTCTTCCCCCCCTCCCTACCCCCTTGCCCTCTGGTCTGCCCGCTGTGGATGAAATTTCTCGTGATCTTTCCATCATATGGAGAGAGACCCAAAATTCTCTCTTACAGGCTTCTTCACGCATGAAGAGATTCGCGGATAAGAAAAGAAGAGCTCCTCCCATTTTTTCCCCTGGAGACAAGGTATGGCTCTCCGCCAAATATGTCCGCTTCCGTGTCCCTAGCTATAAGTTGGGACCACGCTATCTTGGTCCTTTCAAGGTTTTGCGCCAGATTAATCCTGTCTCTTACAAACTTCTTCTTCCTCCTTCTCTTCGTATTCCTAATGCCTTTCATGTTTCTCTTCTTAAACCACTTATCATTAACCGTTTCTCTCCCAAATCTGTTCCCCCCACTCCTGTCTTCGGCTCCTCGGACATCTTCTCCGTCAAAGAAATTTTAGCATCTAAAAAGGTCAGAGGGAGAACCTTCTTTTTAGTGGATTGGGAGGGTTGTGGTCCAGAAGAGAGGTCCTGGGAACCTGAGGACAATATCCTGGACAAAAGTCTGGTCCTCAGGTTCTCAGGCTCCAAGAAGAGGGGGAGACCCGAGGGGGGGGGTACTGTTACGCCGAGCGCTCCGGGTCCCCGCTCCTCCCCGGAGCGCTCGCTACACTCCTCTCACTGCAGCGCTCCGGTCGGTTCCACGGACCCGGGGCGCTGCGATACCGCCTCTGGCCGGGATGCGATTCGCGATGCGGGTAGCGCCCGCTCGCGATGCGCACCCCGGCTCCCGTACCTGACTCGCTCTCCGTCAGTTCTGTCCCGGCGCGCGCGGCCCCGCTCCCTAGGGCGCGCGCGCGCCGGGTCTTTGCGATTTAAAGGGCCACTGCGCCGCTGATTGGCGCAGTGGTTCCAATTAGTGTTTACACCTGTGCACTTCCCTATATCACCTCACTTCCCCTTCACTCCCTCGCCGGATCTTGTTGCCTTAGTGCCAGTGAAAGCGTTTCCTTGTGTGTTCCTAGCCTGTGTTCCAGACCTCCTGCCGTTGCCCCTGACTACGATCCTTGCTGCCTGCCCCGACCTTCTGCTACGTCCGACCTTGCTTCTGTCTACTCCCTTGTACCGCGCCTATCTTCAGCAGCCAGAGAGGTTGAGCCGTTGCTAGGGGATACGACCTGGTCACTACCGCCGCAGCAAGACCATCCCGCTTTGCGGCGGGCTCTGGTGAAAACCAGTAGTGACTTAGAACCGATCCTCTAGCACGGTCCACGCCAATCCCTCTCTGGCACAGAGGATCCACTACCTGCCAGCCGGCATCGTGACACACACTTTGTGTTGGGTTAAAGAAGGGAATTTTGCTAGGGAATTTACTTTGTCCTTTTCCTGTTATGTGATATTTGATTTACCTGTGTAAATACAGTAGAGAAGAAGGCATTTAGTAGATTGGCCTTTTCCTCTTCCTCCTCCACCATTACACCCAGATTATTTCTTAAGGGGCCAACATTTTCAGTTTTAAGTTTCTTATTATTTATGTAGGTGAAGAATATTTTGGGGTTCTTTTTACTTTCTAAGGCAACTGTTCTCTCTGTTGCAATTTTTGCTAGTTTTATTTTTTTTTATAGACTTTATTCGTCTCCTTATCATTTTTTTATGTTTTATCACTACTTTCTTGTCTTTATCATTCCTCATACCCATTCACTTGGTTAGCCAAATTGGTATTCTCCTATTTCTAGCCTGCTTATTCCCATAGGGAATATGTCGTTTACAATATCTTAAAAATCACCCATTTAGCTTTTGCACTTATTATTGAGGGCACGGTCCCAATCTATGCCACTAAGGTCCTCTCTTAGTTGGTGAAAATTGGCCTTCCTGACATTTTATGTTTTGATAGTTGAAAAGTTATTATGTTGTCGTCACTATTACCAAGATGACCCTCTACATCTAGTTAGGATAACATGTATGCCCTATTGGTTAGTATAAAGTCTAGAAAGCCCCACCTCTTGCACTAGTTAGGAAATGTAATTGTCCTTTATTATTGCCAAAAACTTGTCTCCCTTTCTGGAACTACAGGTTTAAGCTTTCCAGTCTATTTAACGGTAGTTAAGTCCACCCTAATAATGACTTCCCCCTTCTATGCTGTGATATTGGTAGGCTTACTGATGATTCTATTATACTTGGTAACTTATAATAAACCAAATCAGTAATTTATTGTTCTTACACCCTTCCCTTATTTCCACCCACAGAGACTCCACATGATAATTTTCCTCACATATGTTCTCATGCAGAACGGGCCTAAGACAGAATTTTATGTATAAGAAACCCTGTACATTAACTGCCCAGCATGGCTCCCATCCAGCCATGTCTCACTTATCCCCACTACATCATAGTCTTCCTCCAACATTAATAGTTCCAGATCCTTCATCTTATAATTGAGGCTTTTGGCATTAGTATATATGCACTTATTGTTTTCTTTCCTATTTTCTTTCCTTTGATCATTTATGACAGTCCTAACCTCTTCCGCTCCACTCCAGTTTTATTACCTAGACCCAGTTCTCTATCTACATTTCCCCCTCTATGTTGTAGATTCCCAGTTTCAACACTCCTCAACCCTTCTGGCCATGTTCTCCTTCTGAGAACTTCTGAGTCACTTTTTTACCTCCCTAATTTTCCGCTGCCTCTCTGGTGTGACACGTGGTATAGGTAATATTTCAGAAAATATTACCTTGGAGGTCCTTCCCTTGAGCTTGTTGCCTAAATTCCTGAAATCATTTTTAACCCCTTATGGACTCAGCCCATTTATTTTTACGTTTTTGTTTTTACCTCCTTGCCTTCTAAAAATCATAATTCTCGTATTTTCATCCACAGACTAGTATAAGGGCTTGTATTTTGCAAGACCAGTTGTACTTTGTAATGACATCACTCATTTTACCATAAAATGTATGGCACAGCTAAAAAAAATACTATTTGTGTGGGGAAATTCGTTTCGTTTTCATGCTGTACACTTTACTGTAAAATAGACATGTTTTCTTTATTCTGTTGGTCAATATGATTACATACTTTTCTATTATACAGCTTAAAAAAAATCACAAATTTTTTAACCAAATGATTGCGTTTAAAATCCCTCTATTTTGTTGACCTATATATAGTTATATATATATATATATATTGTCACGATGCCGGCTGGCAGGTAGTGGATCCTCTGTGCCAGAGAGGGATTGGCGTGGACCGTTCTAGTGGATCGGTTCTAAGTCACTACTGGTTTTCACCAGAGCCCGCCGCAAAGCGGGATGGTCTTGCTGCGGCGGTAGTGACCAGGTCGTATCCACTAGCAACGGCTCAACCTCTCTGACTGCTGAAGATAGGCGCGGTACAAGGGAGTAGACAGAAGCAAGGTCGGACGTAGCAGAAGGTCGGGGCAGGCAGCAAGGATCGTAGTCGGGGGCAACGGCAGGAGGTCTGGAACACAGGCTAGGAACACACAAGGAAACGCTTTCACTGGCACAATGGCAACAAGATCCGGCGAGGGAGTGAAGGGGAAGTGAGGTATAAATAGGGAGTGCACAGGTGAACACACTAATTGGAACCACTGCGCCAATCAGCGGCGCAGTGGCCCTTTAAATCGCAGAGACCCGGCGCGCGCGCGCCCTAGGGAGCGGGGCCGCGCGCGCCGGGACAGGACAGACGGAGAGCGAGTCAGGTACGGGAGCCGGGATGCGCATCGCGAGCGGGCGCTACCCGCATCGCGAATCGCATCCCGGCTGGAGACGGTATCGCAGCGCACCGGGTCAGTGGAGCTGCCCGGAGCGCTGCGGTAGCGAGAGAGAAGCGAGCGCTCCGGGGAGGAGCGGGGACCCGGAGCGCTCGGCGTAACAGTACCCCCCCCCCTTGGGTCTCCCCCTCTTCTTAGAGCCTGAGAACCTGAGGAGCAGACTTTTGTCTAGGATGTTGTCCTCAGGTTCCCAGGATCTCTCTTCAGGTCCACAGCCCTCCCAATCCACCAAAAAGAATTTTTTTCCTCTGACCGTCTTGGAGGCCAGTATCTCTTTCACTGAGAAGACGTCAGAAGAACCGGAGACAGGAGTGGGAGAAACTAATTTGGGAGAGAAACGGTTGATGATGAGTGGTTTAAGAAGAGAGACATGAAAGGCATTAGGAATACGGAGAGAAGGAGGAAGAAGAAGTTTGTAAGAGACAGGATTAATTTGGCACAAGACTTTGAAAGGACCAAGATAGCGTGGACCCAGTTTGTAACTGGGGACACGAAAGCGGACATATTTAGCGGAGAGCCATACCTTGTCTCCGGGAGCAAAAATGGGGGGAGCTCTTCTTTTCTTATCGGCAAACTTTTTCATGCGAGATGAAGCCTGTAAAAGAGAATCTTGGGTCTCTTTCCATATGGTGGAAAGATCACGAGTCACTTCATCTACAGCGGGCAAACCAGAGGGCAAGGGAGTAGGGAGGGGGGGAAGAGGGTGACGGCCGTACACCACGAAAAATGGGGATTTGGAGGAAGATTCAGAGACTCTAAAGTTATACGAGAATTCGGCCCATGGTAGAAGATCTGCCCAATCATCCTGGCGGGAGGAAACAAAATGTCGTAAATAATCACCCAAGACCTGGTTAATTCTTTCTACTTGTCCATTGGATTGAGGATGATATGCAGAAGAAAAGTTTAATTTAATCTTGAGTTGTTTACAGAGAGCCCTCCAGAATTTTGACACGAATTGGACGCCTCTATCCGAGACTATCTGTGTGGGCAACCCGTGAAGACGAAAAATGTGTACAAAAAATTGTTTAGCCAACTGAGGCGCTGAAGGAAGACCAGGAAGAGGGATGAAATGTGCCATCTTGGAGAATCGATCAACGACCACCCAAACAACAGTGTTGCCACGGGATGGGGGTAGGTCTGTAATAAAATCCATACCAATCAGAGACCAAGGCTGTTCGGGGACAGGCAGAGGATGAAGAAAACCAGCGGGCTTCTGGCGAGGAGTCTTATCCCGAGCACAGACAGTGCAGGCTCGCACAAAGTCCACGACATCCGTCTCCAGAGTCGGCCACCAATAGAAGCGAGAGATGAGTTGCACAGATTTCTTGATGCCTGTATGACCTGCGAGATGGGAGGAGTGACCCCATTTGAGGATTCCGAGGCGTTGGCGTGGAGAGACGAAGGTCTTTCCTGGAGGAGTTTGCCTGATGGAGGCTGGAGAAGTGGAGATCAGGCAGTCAGGAGGAATGATGTGTTGCGGAAAGAGTTCAACTTCCGAGGCATCCGAGGAACGAGAGAGAGCATCGGCCCTAATGTTCTTATCGGCAGGCCGAAAGTGAATTTCAAAATTAAATCGGGCAAAAAACAGAGACCACCTGGCCTGGCGAGGATTCAGCCGTTGGGCAGACTGGAGATAGGAGAGGTTCTTGTGATCGGTGTAAATAATAACAGGAAATCTTGATCCCTCCAGCAGATGCCTCCATTCCTCAAGTGCTAATTTAATGGCTAGAAGCTCTCGATCCCCGATGGAGTAGTTCCTCTCCGCCGGAGAGAAGGTCCTAGAAAAAAAACCACAAGTAACAGCATGCCCGGAAGAATTTTTTTGTAGAAGGACCGCTCCAGCTCCTACAGAGGAGGCATCAACCTCCAATAGGAAGGGTTTAGATGGGTCAGGTCTGGAGAGCACGGGAGCCGAAGAAAAGGCAGACTTGAGCCGTTTAAAGGCGTCTTCCGCTTGAGGAGGCCAAGACTTGGGATTGGCATTTTTTTTGGTTAAAGCCACGATAGGAGCCACAACGGTAGAAAAATGTGGAATAAATTGCCTGTAATAATTGGCGAACCCCAAAAAACGTTGGATAGCACGGAGTCCGGAGGGGCGTGGCCAATCTAAGACGGCAGAGAGTTTGTCTGGATCCATTTGTAGTCCCTGGCCAGAGACCAAGAATCCTAGGAAAGGAAGAGATTGGCATTCAAACAGACATTTCTCTATCTTGGCATAAAGTTGATTGTCACGAAGTCTCTGAAGAACCATACGGACATGCTGGCGGTGTTCTTCTAGATTGGCAGAAAAAATCAGGATATCGTCCAGATATACAACAACACAGGAGTATAAGAGATCACGAAAAATTTCATTAACAAAGTCTTGGAAGACGGCAGGGGCGTTGCACAGGCCAAAGGGCATGACCAGATACTCAGTGTCCATCTCTAGTGTTAAATGCCGTTTTCCATTCATCCCCCTCTCTGATGCGGATGAGATTATAAGCACCTCTTAAGTCCAGTTTGGTAAAGATGTGGGCACCTTGGAGGCGATCAAAGAGTTCAGAGATGAGGGGTAGGGGGTAGCGGTTCTTTATCGTGATTTTATTAAGACCGCGGTAGTCAATGCAAGGACGTAGAGAGCCATCTTTTTTGGACACAAAGAAAAATCCGGCTCCGGCAGGAGAGGAGGATTTACGGATAAAGCCTTTTTTTAAATTTTCCTGGATGTACTCCGACATAGCAAGAGTCTCTGGGGCGGACAGAGGATAGATTCTGCCCCGGGGTGGAGTAGTGCCCGGGAGGAGGTCAATAGGACAATCATAAGGCCTGTGAGGAGGTAGAGTCTCAGCTTGTTTTTTGCAAAAAACATCCGCAAAGTCTATATAGGCCTTAGGGAGACCGGTTACAGGGGGAACCACAGAGTCACGGCAAGGGGTACTGGGAACCGGTTTTAGGCAGTCCTTGAAACAAGAGGGCCCCCAACTCTTGATCTCCCCAGTGAACCAATCCAGGGTTGGGGAATGGAGTTGAAGCCAGGGTAGTCCAAGGAGGATTTCGGAAGTGCAATTGGGGAGGACCAAAAATTCAATCTTCTCGTGATGAGGTCCGATGCACATTAGAAGGGGCTCCGTGCGGAAACGTATGGTACAGTCCAATCTTTCATTGTTTACACAATTGATGTAGAGGGGTCTGGCGAGACTGGTCACTGGGATGTTGAACCTGTTGACGAGAGAGGCCAAAATAAAATTTCCTGCAGATCCGGAATCCAAGAAGGCCATAGTAGAGAAGGAGAAGGCAGAGGCAGATATCCGCACAGGCACAGTAAGACGTGGAGAAGCAGAGTAGACATCAAGGACTGTCTCACCTTTGTGCGGAGTCAGCGTACGTCTTTCCAGGCGGGGAGGACGGATAGGACAATCCTTCAGGAAGTGTTCGGTACTGGCACAGTACAGGCAGAGATTCTCCATGCGGCGTCGTGTCCTCTCTTGAGGTGTCAGGCGAGACCGGTCGACCTGCATAGCCTCCACGGCGGGAGGCACAGGAACGGATTGCAGGGGACCAGAGGAGAGAGGAGCCGGGGAGAAAAAACGTCTTGTGCGAACAAAGTCCATATCCTGGCGGAGCTCCTGACGCCTTTCGGAAAAACGCATGTCAATGCGAGTGGCAAGATGGATGAGTTCATGTAGGTTAGCAGGGATTTCTCGTGCGGCCAGAACATCTTTAATGTTGCTGGATAGGCCTTTTTTAAAGGTCGCGCAGAGGGCCTCATTATTCCAGGATAATTCTGAAGCAAGAGTACGGAATTGTACGGCGTACTCGCCAACGGAAGAATTACCCTGGACCAGGTTCAACAGGACAGTCTCAGCAGAAGAGGCTCGGGCAGGTTCCTCAAAGACACTTTGAATTTCTGAGAAGAAGGAGTGCATAGAGGCAGTGACGGGGTCATTGCGGTCCCAGAGCGGTGTGGCCCATGACAGAGCTTTTCCAGACAGAAGGCTGACTACGAAAGCCACCTTAGACCTTTCAGTAGGGAACTGGTCGGTTCTAAGTCACTACTGGTTTTCACCAGAGCCCGCCGCAAAGCGGGATGGTCTTGCTGCGGCGGTAGTGACCAGGTCGTATCCACTAGCAACGGCTCAACCTCTCTGACTGCTGAAGATAGGCGCGGTACAAGGGAGTAGACAGAAGCAAGGTCGGACGTAGCAGAAGGTCGGGGCAGGCAGCAAGGATCGTAGTCGGGGGCAACGGCAGGAGGTCTGGAACACAGGCTAGGAACACACAAGGAAACGCTTTCACTGGCACAATGGCAACAAGATCCGGCGAGGGAGTGAAGGGGAAGTGAGGTATAAATAGGGAGTGCACAGGTGAACACACTAATTGGAACCACTGCGCCAATCAGCGGCGCAGTGGCCCTTTAAATCGCAGAGACCCGGCGCGCGCGCGCCCTAGGGAGCGGGGCCGCGCGCGCCGGGACAGGACAGACGGAGAGCGAGTCAGGTACGGGAGCCGGGATGCGCATCGCGAGCGGGCGCTACCCGCATCGCGAATCGCATCCCGGCTGGAGACGGTATCGCAGCGCACCGGGTCAGTGGAGCTGCCCGGAGCGCTGCGGTAGCGAGAGAGAAGCGAGCGCTCCGGGGAGGAGCGGGGACCCGGAGCGCTCGGCGTAACATATATATATAACTTTTTCATTTTTCCGTATAAGCGGCGGTATGAGTGGCAATTTTTTGCACCGTGATCTGTACTTTTTTGTATACCACATTTGCATATATAAACATTTTTAAAAAAATTTATAAAATTTTTACGTTCAAGACGTTTACCGCACGTAATAATTAACATTATATATTTAATAGTTTGGATATTCACACATGCAGTGATACCAAATATGTTTATTAAAAAAATGTTTACACTTTTTGGGGGTAAAATGGGGTAAAAGGGACAATTCACATTTTTATTGGGGAGGGGATTTTTCAATTTATTTTACTTTCATTTTTTACTTTTTTTTACTTTTATTTTTACACTTTAATAGTCCCAATAGGGGACTATTTATAGCAATCATTCAATTGCTAATACTGTTCAGTGCTATGCATACACTGATCAGTGTTATAGGTCATCTTCTGCTCTGGTCTGCTCGATCTCAGACCAGAGCAGAAGACTTGTGGAAGGCAGAGGAGGCAGGTGAGGGGACCTCTGTCTGCCGTTCTGGATGAACGGATTGCCGCTGTATTGATCATGGCATCTGAGGGGTTAATGGCGGATATCCACGCAGATGTCCGCCATTACCAGCGGGTCCCTGGCTGCTATCAGCAGCCGGGACCTGCCGCGCATAACCCGAGCATCGCTCCGATGCTCACGGTTATGTATAGGATGTAAATGTACGTCCTGGTGCATTAAGCACCACCGCACCAGGACGTCTAACTGTAACCCATCTAGCTGTTTGACTGTCCTACACCTCGATCCTGCTATCCTCGCTCACCTGTACCCCAGAGAGTGCTTGCTCAGTGAGCAGCAGACTTCTCTCCATGTTGTCAATGCATCTCATTGTAGCCAGTTGCTCCTCTAGATCCAAAATCTGGGCTTCAAAATGAACAACTCACACACATCTTGCATAGCAATATGTATCCTCGAATTGCTGTTTAAGGATTGTATACATTGAGCAAGAGGTACACTGGACTGTATTTTCAATAATGGAGGACATCTTAGTTTGGGGATTGCACAGATAAACAGTCAAAAAACAGACAGACAGTAAATATTTCAATTAAACTTCCTCTGAACTCCCTGAATTTAAAGTCCCTTAATTTTTAGTCCCCACACTTTGTAAATAACATTTGTATGAATCACCCACAATGGAAGCTCACACAATCGTTTAGTTTATTTGCTTTTAAAAAGTACTTGTCACCAGATAAACTTTTCTAAACGAACTCAGGCTATGTTCCCTGACTACTCCTAACACTCCTCCCACCCTTAAAAAAAATTCAGAGCTTTAAAAAGCTCTGTATCTTACCTTTACTCTTGCTCACAGTGCAATCTCCCAGCAGGAGAAAGTGGGCCTTTCCTAGCAGGCATGAGATCACTGAAGCCTGCTGGGGGACCAGTTCTGCCCTCACATGGTTGCAGTGCTGTGATGAACAGAAGACCTCAAGTTCTGTGAATCTTTCAGTGAGGCTATATGCATGTTTCAGTGCGGTTCTGTGAATCTTTCAGTGAGGCTATATGCATGTTTCAGTGCGGCTCTATGCATGTTTCAGTGAGGCTCTATGCATCTTTCAGTGAGGCTTTGTGCAGCAGTCAGGGTGGTGAATCGCCAGGTGGATGTATCACTTCCTGTGATCCTTCACATGAGCAGGGTCACACACATCTCATCAGCAGCATATTTGACGCTGCGGATGTGCTGCTAGCAGTCACAAAGTGACTGCAGAGCTAGCTCCCTGCTGTTGGTTTGCTCTGTGTGTCAGCTTGTGGCTGCCAGCAGGAAATCCACCACTACAAGCGGACACACAGAGCTACAGGGAGCTTGCTCTGATGTCACTCTGTAATATTTGCAATATCAAATACACTTCAGATGTGCTGTGTGTGACCCTGCCCAAAATAAGTAAATGTTGGTGATGCTATGGTTTATGATGGCTAAGGGCACATGACTGCCCAAAATGCAGCCATGTCATCTTTCTAACTGTGTCTTGCTGTCTGGCTTTTATGCCTTTATAATACAGATTGGAAGAAATTTTAATGGAGTTGCACTTGGCTTATTCATAGTGGTTCTGTAAGTTATTTATGTCCTGGAAGGCTATTGTAACTTCAAAATATTGTAACTAGAACTCTATGGGGAACTAGTTATTCATTACAAAACCATAGAATGTCAGCTGTGGTGCAATACAATGTTCTTTAATTTGTAAAGCATAACCCTGGCTCCATTTGCTTGTGTTTTTCCTATAGTACTAATGTGTATTCTATCCCCTCTTGGCGTCTGTTGCTGCCCCGGCACTGTGTCTGTCGGGTGGCGTGGCCCAAGGACTTGTTTGAGTGGCATTGGGGCTGCTCTGCCAGTTGGGTCGTTCCCCCTGTGGGCACTGGAGTTGGAGCGGTGGTGCTTCGCCCATTTATGCTAGGGATGCTAATGACCCACTATTTACAGGTGGTTGTGACGTGGCTAGTGGGCTTGCATTTCATGATTATAAAATACACTAACGACCTGTTAGTTTAATAAATGTTGCTGAAAAGCATTAGATCAAGGTGCATGTTGTGGATGTGCGACCATGTCTGTTTTTTCTCAAGCTGAATTCTTCCAATAGTATGTTACGGAGTATTCTCTTTCCCAGGTGAGTGAAGTACAGACGCCTAACCATCCATGTGATGTACAAAAAATTTATTCTTGTAGACATACACTTTCCTTTCTCTTTTTACTCCATGGTTGGTGATTGGAGAATACGAACATACCAATATTGGATTTTCATTCCGTTTATAAAGACAAAAGTGATATAACAACAAAAGTAACAAATTCACTTTGCAATAATCTATTGAACAAAAATGTCCTTCTGTGGCTCTAATACCAGTATTGCATCAGTTTTGCATCCAGTGCTGCCACTACAAACCTTTACTGCTGCCTCTGTTTACTTCCCGTTTTCCTAATGATATCCCTTTGTAGCCAATCACTGATTTCAGACTACTGAGACTGGGGATTGGCTGTAGTGTGTTAGGGAGGTCAGTGCTGTGGGAAAATAAACAAAGGCAGCAGGGAGGACTATGATAGTGGTTCTGGTTATTTTACAACAACAGCAGGCTGTTATTTTTTTGTATATTTTGGGCAATTCTTTATGTTAGCATGCATATTTTGCAGTGTACAGAACATCTCATAGTATGTAAAGAACCTACTACTCCGTTAAATCTATACTGCTAAAAAACACATACATTAATCTAAAAAATAGGTAAATGACTTTATTGCACATACCATATTGACCTCAGATATTTGGTCAATGCTGGATATATGTATACTCATCCCCACAGTGACTGGAGGTCCTGTAAAAAAAATATATTTTTTTCTGTTAACAAGATAAGCATGTTAAATATTTTTGTAATATATAGAGCATATTTTAAGATACAATTTACAGTATATACTGTACAAGGAAATTAATACATCAATCAAAGGCTAAATATATCACAATCTATGACAACATGTGTACAACAAGAGATACGTTCTTTTGTTTAACCATTCTATGACTTGTGCTGATCTATGTCTATCCATACATATTTGAACAACTACAGCTTGTTCTTCAGCATCACTTTCGGGAAAGCCTCTATTGGTTCTAGCTCAGGCTGGAAGACAGCTGGATATACATTTCTGGTCTTGTTTTAAAGCCTGATCAGGGATTGAAGTGAGTGCTACATATACTTGCATCTGTAACTTCAGTCTATATTAAGAGTAAGAAAGTCAGGGTTCTTGCTGGGCTACTCAAGGATATTTCCCAGTGTCCCTGACACAGCTGCTGAAAAACACTCCCACAGCATGATGCAGCCACTACTATGCTCACTGTAGGGCTGATATTGGGCAGGTGATTAACAGTGCCTGTCTTGCTAGAAATGAGGCTAAAAAGTTCTATCTTGAAAATGCCACTATGAAATTTCCACCTGGATGGGATTCTGCTACATTGTGCACACTGCAGAATTTATGCCATTAAAATTCCAATTCCAGACTCAACATCTTCCTTCTTTTGGCGAAATTCCACACAGAACTGCATTGCCATCAATGGGAATGGAGGGATCATTCCGCTGCCACCTGCTGCACATGCAATCTACTTCAGATGGAAATTCCATAGGGTGCATGGGCTTTAAAGGGGTACTTCGGTGCTTAGACATCTTATCCCTTTTCCAAAGTATAGGGGATAAGATGCCTGACCGCGGGGCTTTAAAGGGGTACTCCGGTGCTTAGACATCTTATCCCTTTTCCAAAGTATAGGGGATAAGATGCCTGACCGCGGGAGTCTCGCCGCTGGGGACCCCCGTGATCTTGCACACAGCACCCCGTTTGTAATCAGTCCCCGGAGCATGTTCGCTCCGGTTTGATTACGGGCAATCACAGGGCGGGCGGCGTGTGACGTCACGCCTGCACCCTCGTGTGATGTCACGCTCCGCCCCTCAATGCAAGCCTACGGGAGGGGGCGTGATAGCTGTCACGCCCCCTCCCATAGGCTTGCATTGAGGGGCTCCGGGGACTGATTACAAACGGGGTGCCGTGTGCAAGATCCCGGGGGTTCCCAGCGGCGGGACTCCCGCGGTCAGGCATCTTATCCCCTTTCCTTTGGATAGGGGATAAGATGTCTAAGCACCGGAGTACCCCTTTAACACCTTTGTAACACATGATGCATTTAGTCCATCATAGTGCCTATAAGGGGGACCAGCTGATTTCTGCAGCCGACCTGCTGAGATCATCGCGGCCGTCTAATAACCCTTTAACCCCTTAAGGACCAGGCCCATTTTGGCCTTAAGGACCAGACCAATTTTATTTTTTCATTTTAGTTTTTTCCTCCTCGCCTTCTAAAAATCATAACTCTCTTATATTTCCATCCACAGACCCATATGAGGGCTTCTTTTTTGCGTCACCAATTGTACTTTGTAATTACATCACTTATTTTACATAAAATGTACGGCGCAACCGAACAAATATTATTTATGTGGGAAAATTTAAAAGAAAACCGTAATTTAGCAAATTTTGGAACATTTTGTTTTCATGATGTACACTTTACGGTAAACATGACATGTTTTATTTATTCTCTGGGTCAATACGATTAAAATGATACCGATGTTATATGCTTTTCTATAATTGTACCGCTTAAAAAAAATCTTAAACCATTTTAACAAAATAAGTATGTTTGAAATTGCACTATTTTGACCATTTTGCTTAGATTTTACTTTTTATACATTTTTTATAAATTATTTTTCTTTTTATAAAATGTGACAAAAAAACAGCAATTTGGACTTTTTTTAAAATTTTTTTACGTTTAGGCTGTATTAATTATTTTTTTTACACTTTTTTGTGGGTAAAATGGGAAAAACGGGTGTTTTACTTTTTTATTGGGGGAGGGGATTTTTCTATTTTTTTTAACTTTTTTATTTTACATTTTTTTTACTTTTTTTTCTTTTTTTTACACTTTTTATGTCCCCATAGGGACTGTTCAGTGCTATGTATAGGACATAGCACTGATCAGTATTATCGGTGATCTTCTTCTCTGGTCTGCTCGATCTCAGACCAGAGTAGAAGACCCCTGGAGACACCCAGAGCCAGGTGAGGGGACTTCCGGCTGCCATGCTGGATGATCAGATCCCTATGGCAGCGCTGCGGGCGATCCGATCATCCATTCAAAGTACAGCACTGCCACAGATGCCGTGATCTGTATTGATCATGGCATCTGAGGGGTTAATGGCGCACGATTGCGGATGTCCGCCATTACTGGCAGGTCCCTGTCTGCTGATAGCAGCCAGGACCTGCCACGCATGACGCGACCACCGCTCCGGTGCTCGCGATCATAGTGGTGCGTAAATGTACGTCATGGTGCGTTAAGTACCACGTCACCATGAAGTACATTTACGTCCATTGTTGTTAAGGGATTAAATAGCGCTGACAGCAGTGTCTAAAGGGACCTTTAAATAGTCCCTGGGGGTCTAGTGGCGGATCACTCCCCCACAGCACGATAGCAGAAGGGAGGGAGCAATTTACTACAGAGGTAGCTGGAGGGCTTACCTCTCTTTCCTGGCTGTCTGTGACTCTGCCATTGATACATCTTGTCTGCAGCAGGCTCTACCAATGGAGTGCAGAATGCGCAGATCAAGGCAGTTCAAGAGAACTGCATTGATCTGTATGTGGAATCTAATGATTCCTCCTAAAAGTCCCCTTAGAGGACTAATAAAGTAATAAAAAACATAATAAAAATAAACATAGTTGGTATTGTTGCGAGTGTAATTGCCCAAACTATTAAAATATAACAATACCTAATCTGTATGGCAAATGGCGTAAGACAGTTTTTTAATCATATCCCACAAAAAAGTAAAAAGCAATAAAAATGTCCGATCAATACCACAAGGATACTGACAAAAACAACAGATTACAGCCAAAAAAATTAGCCCTCATACAGCCTATTATATGAAAAAAAAAATTGTTATTACGTAAATTATCACGATAACATGTCATTTTTGACCACATAGTTAAAGGGGTATTCCAGGCAAAAACTTTTTTTAATATATCAACTGGCTCCGGAAAGTTAAACAGATTTGTAAATTACTTCTATTAAAAAATCTCAATCCTTCCAATAGTTATTAGCTTCTGAAGTTTTCTGTCTAACTGCTCAATGATGATGTCACGTCCCGGGAGCTGTGCATGATGGGAGAATATCCCTTGCATGATGGGAGAATATCCCCATAGGAGCTGGACAGCTCCCGGGATGTGAGTCATCAGAAAGCAGTTAGACAGAAAACAGCAACTCAACTTCAGAAGCTAATAACTATTGGAAGGATTAAGATTTTTTAATAGAAGTAATTTACAAATCTGTTTAACTTTCCGGAGCCAGTTGATATATAAAAAAAAGTTTTTGCCTGGAATACCCCTTTAACAACGTAAAGAATATTTATTTTTACGTTCACCTCACAAATTATTTTAAGGAAATCATTACAAAGTACAATCAGTCTTGCAAAAAAGCAAGCCCTCACATGAGTGTATAGATGAAAAAATAAGAGAGTTATGTTATTGAAGGGTTTGAAGGAAAATTGGCCTAGTCCTTAAGGGATTAATAAGGACAGGGATGTGTCTTTCCAAATCATGTCAAATCAGCTGAATTTACCACAAGTGGTCTCCAATTAAATTGTAGAAACATATTCAAGATTATCAAGACCCCAGAGCTAAATTTTAAGTGGCATCTGAATAAAGGAACTGAATAAAGTAAAATTTAAGTGGCATAGCAAAGGATCTGAATAAAGTAAATTTTAAGTGACATAGCAAATGATCTAAATACTTAAGTCCATTCAAAATTTTAGTTTTCCCTTTAAAAAAAAAGTTAGCAAAAATTTTTGAAAAGCTGTTTTCACATTCTCATTATGAGGTATTGAGTGCAGATTGATGAAGGTAACTTTAACTTTTTTGATTTTAGCACAAGGCCTTAAAGGACAACTGCAGTGTTATCCCCAATCCTGTGGGTAGGGGATTAGTTGTATAAGTGTTTGATCACGGGGGGGTCTGACCTCTGGGACCCCAGCGATTTACTGAACGGGGCCCCGCATTAACGCTCAGTGAGAGCTCTACTGCGCTTAACAAGTGGTGCAGTTGCCTGTAGCAACCAATTAGATAGCTTCTTTATTTTTTAAAAAGGCCTCTGATAAATGAAAGAAGACATCTGCATCACTCTTCCTCTACACAGGTTTTAATAAATCTCCCCTTTAATATTTTTGAAGGTGCATATTTGTCTGTTCTCAAAGATTGTAAAAGTAAATACTCTTCATTGTCTGTCATATTTGAGGAACACCAAGATGGCTAATTTTAATTGTATAACTAATATATAGTCTCCATTCATGTTCTTGATTAAAATAAACAGAACGCCTTTGAGACTGCAGCTTTCAGATACAGTGACCCCTGACATACGATGGCCCCGACATATGATCAAATCGACATACGATGGCCTCTCAGAGGCCATCGCATGTCGATGTCAGCATCGACATACGATGTTTTTTTATGTCGGGGCCATCGCATTAAGTGCTATCTGGCAGCGCAAAATGCTTAAGCTGCTGCCGAATAGCAGCTTAATGTTCCCTGTGTGGTGCAGTAAGTATTACTTACCCCTACATGATGCTCCGGGGTGCCCTTCGGGTCCAGCGCTGGTCCTCCGGTGTCTTTTCGGCCCTCTCCGGTGACGTCAATACGAAGCTGCGCACGCCGTCCCGTCATCCAATAGGAACGGCATACGCAGCGATGACGTAATGACGTCGCTAGGTAGGCCCAGTAAGGCCTTGCAGAAGACAGCGGAGGACCGGAGAAGACAGCAGAGGACCGGAGAAGACCAGGAGAGTCCAGCAGAGGACCGGAGAAGACCAGGAGAGCCCAGCGGAGCCACGGGGACACCATCGGGAGCGGCGGGGACACCATTGGGAGGGGCGGGACGCGGTCCGGAGTGGCTGGGACAGGTGAGTATGACTTTACTTTTTTACATTGCACGAATCCCTCAACATATGATGCATTCGACAAACGATGGCTCGTTTGGAACGAATTACCATGGTATGTTGAGGGACCACTGTCACATTTTGATATGGTATTTGATCATTCCATAGTAGATTGGGGGGAATTTTCATTGGTTTAACCGTGTTTTTATGGTGTTAATGTGTCACATAATTTGTCGCAGTTGATGTTTAGAGATTTTTTTATTGAAATTTATACTTTAGATGTTTTTTTCTAAAATTGTGCAGCTATGCTATAGTCTGATTTACTGTTTGCAGAAGTAATGAATTAATCATAAGAAGTTTGGTGCACAATTTGTCACAAAGCCACACCAGCCCAGACCTGGCTTACAAAACTGAACTGAACTGTGAATAGCAGTTACAAAAAGTTGCACATTTTAGCGCAACTGATTAAAAAGTCTCATAGACGGTAATGCATTTCTGTATGGAGTGCACAGAAATAATAGATGTCTATTCTTTAAAACCCCTTAAGGACCGGGGGTTTTTCCGTTTTTGCATTTTCGTTTTTTGCTCCTTGCCTTTAAAAAATCATAACTCTTTCAATTTTGCACCTAAAAATCCATATGATTGCTTATTTTTTGCACCAACAATTCTGCTTTGTAATGACATCAGTCATTTTGCCCAAAACTCTACAGTGAAACGAGAAAAAAAAATCATTGTGAGACAAAATTGAAAAAAAAACACGCCGTTTTGTAACTTTTGGGGGCTTCCGTTTCTACGTAGTACATTTTTTGGTAAAAATTACACCTTATCTTTATTCTGTAGGACCAGACGATTAAAATGATACCCTACTTATATAGGTTTGATTTTGTCGTACTTCTGGAAAAAATCATAACTTCATGCAGGAAAATTAATACGTTTAAAATTGTCATTTTTTGTGACGTGATCTGAAGTTTTTAACTGTGCCATTTTTGCATTGATAGGACTTATTAATCGTTTTTTATTCATTTTTTCATGTTATAAAAAGTGACCAAAAATGCACAATTTTGGACTTTGGAATTTTTTTGCGCGTACGCCATTGACCGAGCGGTTTAATTAACGATATATTTTTATAATTCTGACATTTCCGCATGCGGCGCTACCATATATGTTTATTTTTATTTACACTGTGTTTTTTTTTTATGGTAAAAGGGGGGTGATTCAAACTTTTAATAGGGGAGGGGTTAAATGATCTTTATTCACTTTTTTTGTAGTGTTATAGCTCCCATAGGGTCCTATAACACTGCACACACTGATCTATTACATTGATCACTGGTTTCTCATAGGAAACCAGTGATCGATGATTCTGCCGCTTGACTGCTCATGCCTGGATATCAGGCACTGAGCAGTCATTCGGCGATCGGACAGCGAGGAGGCAGGTAGGGACCCTCCTGCTGTCCTGTAAGCTGTTCGGGATGCCGCGATTTCGCCGCGGCTATCCCGAACAGTCCACTGAGCTAACCGGCATGGTTTCACTTTCGCTTTAGACGCGGCGTTCAACTTTGAACACCACTTCTAAAGGGTTAATAGCGCGCGGCACCGAGATCAATTAGCACGCTATTAGCCACGCATTATAGATCGGGAGCAGACACATGACGTTCCAGTACGTCATGTGTCCTTAAGGGGTTAAGCAGACACCGATATTTTAATTTCTGCGCCAAATGTTTCCGGCTTGTGAACAGTGCAGCAGATTCCCACTGAAATTAATTCTCTGCTGCGGTATCGCCATCTGAAATTCCAATGTGTGAACATAGCCTAAGAAAGAAAAGTTTTACAGGGTAATGTTTTGGAGTTTGTTTGTTTTTTTACATTCTACTATCAGTTACTTTTCCCCCAACTTTAAAGACTATAAACTGCAACGGTAAGGTAAGGCTAGGTTTTCACACAAAATTTTCCTGGCGTTTTATTTATTTATTTATTTATTTATTTTAAACTGCCACTGCAGTTTTTAAGCCAAAGCCAGAAGTCAATTCAATAGGAATGTGAAATATAAATGAATGACTTATATTTCTTCTCCCTGCTGGATTCACTTCTAACTTTGGCTTAAATTGGCTTTTATTGTCCACCCAAAAAATACAATCAGCTGACAAACAAGTAATTTACAAATCCGTATAACTTTGGGGTACCAGTTAATTTGAAAACATATTTTTTTCCACCGGTGTACCTCTTTAAGAAAATTTGTTCTGTGGACTGCTTATCCCCTCCATCCCCTGATTGACAGAGAAGAGACTAACTAACTGGTAAAGGGGCCTGAAATTAGCTTGGCTCTTAACTCTCAGTTTTGAAGAGGTCAATTAAATAAAGAAAGATATGTACAGATTAATTGCCAAAAGCCCTGTTCAGCAATTCCCTTACTCTATTCCCTTTTAAACAGTTGACAGATCCATTTAATGGTAACCTCTAAAACATCAATAAAAAGCATAACTCACAAAACTGTGTACTGAATAGGATTTTTTTTATAGGATGCAATACATTTTGTCAAATATCATATTTACTTTATCATTATGGAAACACCAACCGACTTTGACTGAGAATAGAATAAATAATTTGTCAGAACCATAGCAATCATTACTCATATATCACTAATCATCTTTTGTAATAAATTGCTTATTAGAAGAAAACTAAAAATTCTGCCCTACTTCTTCAGTTTTCTGCAGGAACCGGAAGATGCATCTGTGACGCAAAACAATGAGTTGTTCCAGTGATACACTTGGAGCTGCCTTCCCACCCTGCACCCTGGTGAAGTTTGCTTTTTGTATGGACATTTTACAATAAAGTAAAGTAAAAGAGTGCAGACATATTCTTTCTTTCTCGTTTTGGATACTTATGTAAAAATAAAAAGGTGATGACATTGAAATCAGTAAAGGTAGCTGTAGGCAAAGAAAGGTTTAGCCAATGGCTATCTATAACTATGGCCACTTTAAGTTATTCAGAAAAAGTCTATCTGAAAGCACAAGTGTATGACCAACCATATTGAATAATGGCTGGTTTAAAAAACAATGACATACCTGTATTTATGGATCTGTTTTACATGCTGCATTTTACCATATTTAGACCAGTTTCACACAATCGGACTACAAACACTGTCAATTCAGGTTATAAGACCCAGGGTCAGACTGATACTTGCTTCCATATCACGCTTGTGTGAAACAGGCCTTATTCACTGTTAAGGAAGATACAGCCCACTCCATCATGAGTACAGGGTGCTTCATCATGGTACCATACAGTATAGACAGATGTGCATGCTTTTGCACCCAACTAGGGCCGGTTTTAGGCTTAGCGTGGCCCTAGGCAAAATCAAAAGAGGGGCCCCAAAAGTCGTAATAGTATACTAACCAGATTTGCACATTTTGGTCACTTCAAATACCATAAAAAATATCTAAAAAAGCTATTGAAAAGTCCCATCAAAACAAAAATGGTACCGATAAAACTACAAATCACAGCACAAAAAATTACCCTCATACATCCCCATATACAGAAAAATAAAAGAGTTATAGGGATCAGAATAGTACAAATTTATATTTTTGTATAGTTCCCCCACTTTAAAACAGTTGCTCCCCCCCTACTGAGCAGGCGGCAGGGGGCCCCCTGGGGGATGGGGGCCCTAGGCAATTGCCCCCCCCCCTAACGCCGGCCCTGCACCCAACCTGGTGGATGTAACCTGTATGTATTGCCTTTTAGTACTATACAGGACTAAGAAGATTCCTGTTACGCCGAGCGCTCCGGGTCCCCGCTCCTCCCCGGAGCGCTCGCTACACTCTCGCTACTGCAGCGCTCCGGTCAGATCCACTGACCCGGTGCGCTGCGATACCGCCTCCAGCCGGGATGCGATTCGCGATGCGGGTGGCGCCCGCTCGCGATGCGCACCCCGGCTCCCGTACCTGACTCGCTCTCTGTCGGTCCTGTCCCGGAGCGCGCGGCCCCGCTCCCTAGGGCGCGCGCGCGCCGGGTCTCTGCGATTTAAAGGGCCACTGCGCCGCTGATTGGCGCAAGTGGTTCTAATTAGTGTGTTCACCTGTGCACTCCCTATGTATACCTCACTTCCCCTGCACTCCCTCGCCGGATCTTGTTGCCATTGTGCCAGTGAAAGCGTTTCCTTGTGTGTTCCTAGCCTGTGTTCCAGACCTCCTGCCGTTGCCCCTGACTACGATCCTTGCTGCCTGCCCCGACCTTCTGCTACGTCCGACCTTGCTTCTGCCTACTCCCTTGTACCGCGCCTATCTTCAGCAGTCAGAGAGGTTGAGCCGTTGCTAGTGGATACGACCTGGTCACTACCGCCGCAGCAAGACCATCCCGCTTTGCGGCGGGCTCTGGTGAAAACCAGTAGTGACTTAGAACCGGTCCACTAGCACGGTCCACGCCAATCCCTCTCTGGCACAGAGGATCCACCTCCTGCCAGCCGGCATCGTGACAGTAAATCCGGCCATGGATCCCGCTGAAGTCCCTCTGCCAGTTGTCGCCGACCTCACCACGGTGGTCGCCCAACAGTCACAACAGATAGCGCAACAAGGCCACCAGCTGTCTCAACTGACCGTGATGCTACAGCAGCTACTACCACAGCTTCAGCAATCATCTCCTCCGCCAGCTCCTGCACCTCCTCCGCAGCGAGTGGCCGCTTCAGGCCTACGACTATCCTTGCCGGATAAATTTGATGGGGACTCTAAATTTTGCCGTGGCTTTCTTTCTCAATGTTCCCTGCACTTGGAGATGATGTCGGACCAGTTTCCTACTGAAAGGTCTAAGGTGGCTTTCGTAGTCAGCCTTCTGTCTGGAAAAGCTCTGTCATGGGCCACACCGCTCTGGGACCGCAATGACCCCGTCACTGCCTCTGTACACTCCTTCTTCTCGGAAATTCGAAGTGTCTTTGAGGAACCTGCCCGAGCCTCTTCTGCTGAGACTGCCCTGTTGAAAGTGGTCCAGGGTAATTCTTCCGTTGGCGAGTACGCCGTACAATTCCGTACTCTTGCTTCTGAACTATCCTGGAATAATGAGGCCCTCTGCGCGACCTTTAAAAAAGGCCTATCCAGCAACATTAAAGATGTTCTGGCCGCACGAGAAATTCCTGCTAACCTACATGAACTCATTCATCTAGCCACTCGCATTGACATGCGTTTTTCCGAAAGGCGTCAGGAGCTCCGCCAGGATATGGACTTTGTTCGCACGAGGCGTTTTTTCTCCCCGGCTCCTCTCTCCTCTGGTCCGCTGCAATCCGTTCCTGTGCCTCCCGCCGTGGAGGCTATGCAGGTCGACCGGTCTCGCCTGACACCTCAAGAGAGGACACGACGCCGCATGGAGAATCTCTGCCTGTACTGTGCCAGTACCGAACACTTCCTGAAGGATTGTCCTATCCGTCCTCCCCGCCTGGAAAGACGTACGCTGACTCCGCACAAAGGTGAGACAGTCCTTGATGTCAACTCTGCTTCTCCACGTCTTACTGTGCCTGTGCGGATATCTGCCTCTACCTTCTCCTTCTCTACTATGGCCTTCTTGGATTCCGGATCTGCAGGAAATTTTATTTTGGCCTCTGTCATCAACAGGTTCAACATCCCGGTGACCAGTCTCGCCAGACCCCTCTACATCAATTGTGTTAACAATGAAAGATTGGACTGTACCATACGTTTCCGCACGGAGCCCCTCCAAATGTGCATCGGACCTCATCACGAGAAAATTGAGTTTTTGGTCCTCCCCAATTGCACTTCCGAAATTCTCCTCGGACTACCCTGGCTTCAACACCATTCCCCAACCCTGGATTGGTCCACTGGGGAGATCAAGAGTTGGGGTTCCTCTTGTTTCAAGGACTGCCTTAAACCGGTTCCCAGTTCTCCTTGCCGTGACCCTGTGGTTCCCCCTGTAACCGGTCTCCCTAAGGCCTATATGGACTTTGCGGATGTTTTTTGCAAAAAACAAGCTGAGACTCTACCTCCTCACAGGCCTTATGACTGTCCTATTGACCTCCTCCCGGGCACTACTCCACCCCGGGGCAGAATTTATCCTCTCTCTGCCCCAGAGACTCTTGCTATGTCTATGCTATGAAAATTTAAAAAAGGGCTTTATCCGCAAATCCTCCTCTCCTGCCGGAGCCGGATTTTTCTTTGTGTCCAAAAAAGATGGCTCCCTACGTCCTTGCAGTGACTACCGCGGTCTTAATAAAATCACGGTAAAGAACCGCTACCCCCTACCTCTCATCTCTGAACTCTTTGATCGCCTCCAAGGTGCCCACATCTTTACCAAACTGGACTTAAGAGGTGCTTATAATCTCATCCGCATCAGAGAGGGGGATGAATGGAAAACGGCATTTAACACTAGAGATGGACACTTTGAGTATCTGGTCATGCCCTTTGGCCTGTGCAACGCCCCTGCCGTCTTCCAAGACTTTGTTAATGAAATTTTTCGTGATCTCTTATATTCCTGTGTTGTTGTGTATCTGGACGATATCCTGATTTTTTCTGCCAACCTAGAAGAACACCGCCAGCATGTCCGCATGGTTCTTTAGAGACTTCGTGACAATCAACTTTATGCCAAAATGGAGAAATGTCTGTTTGAATGTCAATCTCTTCCTTTCCTAGGATACTTGGTCTCTGGCCAGGGACTACAAATGGATCCAGACAAACTCTCTGCCGTCTTAGATTGGCCACGCCCCTCCGGACTCCGTGCTATCCAACGTTTTTTGGGGTTCGCCAATTATTACAGACAATTTATTCCACATTTTTCTACCATTGTGGCTCCTATCGTGGCTTTAACCAAAAAGAATGCCAATCCTAAGTCATGGCCTCCTCAAGCGGAAGACGCCTTTAAACAGCTCAAGTCTTCCTTTTCTTCGGCTCCCGTGCTCTCCAGACCTGACCCATCTAAACCCTTCCTATTGGAGGTTGATGCCTCCTCAGTAGGAGCTGGAGCGGTCCTTCTACAAAAAAATTCTTCCGGGCATGCTGTTACTTGTGGTTTTTTTTCTAGGACCTTCTCTCCGGCGGAGAGGAACTACTCCATCGGGGATCGAGAGCTACTAGCCATTAAATTAGCACTTGAGGAATGGAGGCATCTGCTGGAGGGATCAAGATTTCCAGTTATTATTTACACCGATCACAAGAACCTCTCCTATTTCCAGTCTGCCCAACGGCTGAATCCTCGCCAGGCCAGGTGGTCTCTGTTCTTTGCCCGATTTAATTTTGAAATTCACTTTCGGCCTGCCGATAAGAACATTAGGGCCGATGCTCTCTCTCGTTCCTCGGATGCCTCGGAAGTAGAGCTCTCTCCGCAACACATCATTCCTCCTGACTGCCTGATCTCCACTTCTCCAGCCTCCATCAGGCAAACTCCTCCAGGGAAGACCTTCGTCTCTCCACGCCAACGCCTCGGAATCCTCAAATGGGGTCACTCCTCCCATCTCGCAGGTCATGCGGGCATCAAGAAATCCGTGCAACTCATCTCTCGTTTCTATTGGTGGCCGACTCTGGAGACGGATGTTGTGGATTTTGTGCGAGCCTGCACTGTCTGTGCCCGGGATAAGACTCCTCGCCAGAAGCCCGCTGGTCTTCTTCATCCTCTGCCTGTCCCCGAACAGCCTTGGTCTCTGATTGGTATGGACTTTATTACAGACTTACCCCCATCCCGTGGCAACACTGTTGTTTGGGTAGTCGTTGATCGATTCTCCAAGATGGCACATTTCATCCCTCTTCCTGGTCTCCCTTCAGCGCCTCAGTTGGCAAAACAATTTTTTGTACACATTTTTCGTCTTCACGGGTTGCCCACGCAGATCGTCTTGGACAGAGGCGTCCAATTCGTGTCAAAATTCTGGAGGGCTCTCTGTAAACAACTCAAGATTAAATTAAACTTTTCTTCTGCCTATCATCCTCAATCCAATGGGCAAGTAGAAAGAATTAACCAGGTCCTGGGTGATTATTTACGGCATTTTGTTTCCTCCCGCCAGGATGACTGGGCAGATCTTCTACCATGGGCCGAATTCTCGTATAACTTCAGAGTCTCTGAATCTTCCTCCAAATCCCCATTTTTCGTGGTGTACGGCCGTCACCCTCTTCCCCCCCTCCCTACTCCCTTGCCCTCTGGTTTGCCCGCTGTGGATGAAATATCTCGTGATCTTTCCACCATATGGAAAGAGACCCAAAATTCTCTCTTACAGGCTTCATCACGCATGAAGAAGTTTGCTGATAAGAAAAGAAGAGCTCCCCCCATTTTTTCTCCTGGAGACAAGGTATGGCTCTCCGCTAAATATGTCCGCTTCCGTGTCCCTAGCTACAAATTGGGACCACGCTATCTTGGTCCTTTCAAAATTTTGTGCCAGATTAATCCTGTCTCTTACAAACTTCTTCTTCCTCCTTCTCTTCGTATTCCTAATGCCTTTCACGTTTCTCTTCTTAAACCACTCATCATCAACCGTTTCTCTCCCAAACTTGTTTCTCCCACTCCTGTTTCCGGCTCCTCGGACATCTTCTCCGTAAAGGAGATACTGGCCTCCAAGAAGGTCAGAGGGAAAACTTTTTTTTTGGTCGATTGGGAGGGTTGTGGTCCTGAAGAGAGATCCTGGGAACCTGAGGACAATATCCTAGACAAAAGTCTGCTCCTCAGGTTCTCAGGCTCTAAGAAGAGGGGGAGACCCAAGGGGGGGGGGTACTGTTACGCCGAGCGCTCCGGGTCCCCGCTCCTCCCCGGAGCGCTCGCTACACTCTTGCTACTGCAGCGCTCCGGTCAGATCCACTGACCCGGTGCGCTGCGATACCGCCTCCAGCCGGGATGCGATTCGCGATGCGGGTGGCGCCCGCTCGCGATGCGCACCCCGGCTCCCGTACCTGACTCGCTCTCCGTCGGTCCTGTCCCGGCGCGCGCGGCCCCGCTCCCTAGGGCGAGCGCGCCGGGTCTCTGCGATTTAAAGGGCCACTGCGCCGCTGATTGGCGCAAGTGGTTCTAATTAGTGTGTTCACCTGTGCACTCCCTATGTATACCTCACTTCCCCTGCACTCCCTCGCCGGATCTTGTTGCCATTGTGCCAGTGAAAGCGTTTCCTTGTGTGTTCCTAGCCTGTGTTCCAGACCTCCTGCCGTTGCCCCTGACTACGATCCTTGCTGCCTGCCCCGACCTTCTGCTACGTCCGACCTTGCTTCTGCCTACTCCCTTGTACCGCGCCTATCTTCAGCAGTCAGAGAGGTTGAGCCGTTGCTAGTGGATACGACCTGGTCACTACCGCCGCAGCAAGACCATCCCGCTTTGCGGCGGGCTCTGGTGAAAACCAGTAGTGACTTAGAACCGGTCCACTAGCACGGTCCACGCCAATCCCTCTCTGGCACAGAGGATCCACCTCCTGCCAGCCGGCATTGTGACAATTCCGTTGCTAAAGAAGTACCTGCTACTGTATGGATAGTATATTCAATGGGGTAAAAAATGCAGTCATATTGGCATATGTAGGTACTGCCTGCATATGTACTTACAACTAACTATAACTACAAATATTTTAGGTATTGTAGTATCCCAGAGCATGACTATTCTATTTAATATATTCATTAATGACCTTGCAGAGGGGTTGAATAGTAAAGTAGCAATCTTTGCAGATGATACTAAACTCTGTAAAGCGGTAAACACTATAGAGGACAGTGCACTGTTACAAATGGATCTGGATAGGTTGGAGGTTTGGGCTGGGAAGTGGCAGATGAGGTTCAACACTGATAAATGTAAGGTAATACACATGGGGAAGAAAAATCCAGGATGGGGTTATATATTAAATGGGAGAACACTTGGGACGACTGACATGGAAAAGGACTTAGGAGTCTTAGTTAACAGTAAATTTAGCTGTAGTGACCAGTGTCGGGCAGCTGCTGCCAAGGCAAATAAAATCAAGGGGTGCATCAATAGGGGCATAGATGCCCACGACAAGGAAATAATTCTACTGCTGTACAAATCACTAGTCAGACCACACATAGAATACTGTGTACAGTACTGGGCACCAGTGTACAAGAAAGATATAGTGGAGCTGGAGAGGGTTCACAGGCGGGCAACCAGAGTAATACGGGGAATGGTAGGACTACAGTACCCAGAAAGATTAGCAGAATTAGGATTATTTAGTTTAGAATAAAGAAGGCTTAGGGGCGACCTAATAACTATGTATAAATATATCAGAGGACAGTACAGAGATCTCTCCCTTGATCTTTTTATACCCAGGACTGTATCTATAACAAGGGGGCATCCTCTACGTCTTGAGGAAAGATGGTTTCTACACCACCACAGATGGGGGTTCTTTACTGTAAGAGCAGTGAGACTATGGAATTCTCTCCCGGAGGAGGTGATCATGGTGAACTCTGTAAAAGAGTTCAAAAGGGGTCTGGATGCATTTTTGGAGAGTAACAACATTACTGGTTATGTATACTAGATTTATATGGACAGAACATTTATCCAGGGATTTATTCTGACTGCCATATTGGAGTCGGGAAGGAATTTTTACCCCTAGTATGAGGGTTTTTTGCCTTCCTCTGGATCAACTCAGTAGGGACTCATTAGGGTTATAGGTTGAACTTGATGGACTCTGGTCTTTTTTCAACCTTATGAACTATGTAACTATGTCATGGCTAGGTTGTCATGTTTATGTACTGAACAAATTGATTTTATGCACTTTTTACCTCCTGTGTCAGTTTTCCTGGCAGGCAACACTGCCATCTACTGACATTTATTGGTATTGTTTACACTGAGTTACATGATTACATGGGAAATTCTAGAATATATTAAAGGGGTACTCCAGTGGAAAAAAACCTTTTTTTTAAATCAACTGATTCCAGAAAGTTAAACAGATTTGTAAATTACTTTCATTAAAAAAAATCTTAATCCTTCCAGTACTTATCAGCTGCTGTATAATACAGAGGAAGTTCATTAATTTTTTTATTTCTTTTCTGACTGTCCACGGTGCTCTCTGCTGACACTGTCCATGTCAGGAATTGTCCAGAGCAGGAACAATTCCCCACAGCAAACCTGCTCTTGACAGTTTCTTTGTATTATACAGCAGCTGATAAGTACTGGAAGGATTAACATTTTTTAACAGAAGTAATTTACAAATCTGTAATTTACAAATTTTCTGGCAACATTTGATTTAAAAAAAAATAATGTTTTCCACTGGAGTACCGTATATACTCGAGTATAAGCCGACCCGAATATAAGCCGAGGCCCCTAATTTCACCCCAAAATCCCAGGAAAAGTTATTGACTCGAGTATAAGCCTAGGGTGGGAAATACATCATCCTCCCTGTCATCATCCAGACCCCCGTCATTAACACCCTCATCATCATCACCCTGTCATCATCCCCCCTTCATCATCACTGCCTGTCATCATCCCCCCTTCATCATCACCGCCTGTCATCATCCCCTTGTCATCATCCCACACCCCTCTTCATCATCCCCTTGTCATCATCCCACACCCCCTCTTCATCATCCCCTTGTCATCATCCCACACCCCCTCTTCATCATCTCCTTGTCATCATCACCACATGTCATCAGTCCCCCCCCCCTTCATAATCACCGCTTGTCAATGTCTGATACAGTGGTCTTCAACCTGCGGACCTCCAGAGGTTTCAAAACTACAACTCCCAGCAAACTTGGGCAGTTGTAGTTGTAGTTTTGAAACCTCTGGAGGTCCGCAGGTTGAAGACCACTGCGGCCTTCGACATCATCCACCCCCTTTAGTTTTGTACTCACCTCCGCTCGGCCGGACGTTAGGGTGCGCTGGTCCGGTGCTGCAGGACTGTCCAGTGGGGAGGTCGTCCGGTGGGATAGTGGTTCCGGGTTGCCATCTTCAATGGGGGGCCTCTTCTCCGCGGTTCGGGCCCGGAATAGAGGCTTTGCGTTGACGACGATGCAGAGGGACGTTGGTAATGAACGTCCCTCTGCATCGTCGTCGAGGCAACGTGACTATTCCGGGGCCGGGCCCGAAGCGCGGAGAAGAGGCCTCTCGGTGAAGATGGCAGCCCGGAACCACTATCCCACCGGACGACCTCCCCACTGGACAGTCCTGCAGCACCGGACCAGCGCACCCTAACGTCCCGCCGAGCGGAGGTGAGTACAGAACTAAAGGGGGTGAGAGGGGGGGGGCTGGATGATGTCGAAGGCTGCAGTGGTCTTCAACCTGCGGACCTGCAGAGGTTTCAAAACTACAACTCCCAGCAAGCCCGGACAGCCGATGGCTGCCCGGGCTTGCTGGGAGTTGTAGTTTTGAAACATCTGGAGGTCCGCAGGTTGAAGACCACTGAGGGCGGAGAGTTCACTCGAGTGTAAGCCGAGGGGGTGTTTTCAGCACGAAAAATCGTGCTGAAAAACTCGGCTTATACTCGAGTATATACAGTACCTTTAAGGAAATGCATTAATAAGCTCCTTTATATTCCCAGTACAACTGAGAATTAGCTAATATGGAGTTTTGCCGAGTCAGATAGCACATGTATTACTAGCCACTCTACCCTCTGGGGATAAAGCCATTGCAACTCTGGACTGTGTGAGGCCAATGGCTTTTGTGTAATAGTAAAAACCATCCTAAAGCTTGAATCCTAGTCCAGCTCCTGAAGAAAAGGCATCATTTCTGAACTAGTCTGTAGAGAGAATTTTGCTGAACAAGGGCTCAACAAAGCTCAGCATAACAAGAAGCCATTATCCTAGGACCTATGTGGAAGCTTACGGCCAGGCTTAGTGACTTGTACCTGGAAAGCTACACCACATAATTTGCATTGGAGGACCATGTAACATAAGTGAGGACTAGAAGTGGGAGTTGAACTGTTTTGTATTGGAAGTTTTTACAGGTCTTCCAGGAAAGACCCATTGTACCTCATCCTTTTCTCCCTGTGTCTGGTATTCCTACACTTACACCCTCTTGGTCTCCCCAAAGCTCCACCAGCCAAAAAAGGGTACCAGGGTGTGCCTTGCCACCTTTGACATCTCAATTCTAATCCCAGGGTCCACAGTGTCATGTAACTGTGGTCTCTCCATTGCTGAGAAAGGAACTACATGTCTGAGCAGATCCTGCACATCATCAGCTGACTTACAACGCAAGTATACTACGGGGAAAAAAAGTTTTCTTTAAATCAATTCATGCCAGAAAGTTAAATGATGTCTATTTAAAAATCTTAAGCCTTCCAGTACTTATCAGCTGTTATATGCTCCAGAGGAAGTTGTTTAGTTCCAGTCTGACCCACAGTTTCCACCTCTGACCTTGTCAGAAACTGTCCATAGTAGGAGAGGTCCTGTATGGGGCTCCTCCTCTGGACAATTTCTGACATGAACAGATGTGGCAGCAGAGAGGTCTGTGATTACACTGGAAAGACTACACGACTTCCTGAGGAGCATACAGCAGCTTATAAGTACTAGAAGGCTTAACATTTTTAAATAGAGGTAATTTATAAATGTTTCCTCCTCGCCATTTAGGAGACATAACTCTTTCATTTTTTAATAAATTAGCATTTTAATTAGAAATTTTTGAATTTGGTACATATTTTTTTCCGTTTATGCCATTCACTGTACGGGATCATAAATCTTGGGAGAGGAAACGAGGTCCAGAGGAAAAGTTGCTGAGTTACCCATAGCAACCAAATAGATTGCTTCTTCCATTTTTCAGAGGCCTTTTAAAAAATGAAAGAAGCGATCTGATGATGGTTGCTATGGGTAACTCAGCAACTTTTTCTCTAGACATGTTTTGATAAATCTCTCCCCTTGTGTTTTAATAGTTCTGACATTTCTGCATACAACAATACTAAATATGTGGGTATTTTTTTTCTCTAGTTTTTGAAAAGGGGATTTTAATTTTATTAGGGGAGGGACTTATGTGTGTTTAAAAAACATGACTTTCCTTTTTTAGGGCTCGTTCATATTGCCTTCTGTCCTCGTTATCTCATGTCTGTTATTACTTCTTTTCAGGCCTTTTGCAAACGGTTTGCAAACGGTTATAATTGGATCCCATTGATGTCAATGGCATTGGTTTACAATCCTTTGTCACCCTTTTGCATCCTTTTTGGTTTCTATTCCACCGCTGGGGACCCCCGGGGTCATGCACGCGACACCCCGTTTGCAATCAGTCCCCGGAGCGTGTTCGCTCCGGGACTGATTACCGGCAACTACAGGGCGGGCGGCGTGTGATGTCATGCTCCGCCCCGCAATGCAAGCCTACGGGAGGGGGCATGATAGCTATCACGCCCCCTCCCGTAGGCTTGCATTGAGGGGCGGAGCGTGACGTCACACGCTGGCGCAGGCATGACGTCACACGCCGCCCTGTAGTCGCCGGTAATCAGTCCCGGAGCGAACACGCCCCTGGGACTGATTACAAACGGGGTGCCGCGTGCATGATCCCGGGGGTCCCCTGATCCTGATGCTCCAAGGCAAGGTAGGAGACCCCCCCCCACCGGCGCAGGCGCCGATCACCGCCCAGCAGGTCCGTGATTGGTCGACCGAACAATCACGTGATGCCACCTCACTCCTACTGGGTAATGGTGAATGGGGCTGTCTCGGACAGCCCCATTCACCCTTTTTTTCCAGGTCACCAGAGACCCAATTGACCCAGAATAGTCGCAAATCGCCGGTCCGAATTGACCAGGGATTTATGGTGATCGCCGATATGGGGGGACCTCAAGACCCCCCTGGGCGATATGCCGGGATGCCTGCAGGCATCCCGGTTCGGTCCCTGCCTGGCGAGCGGCAAGGGCCGGAAGAACGCAGGGCATACCAATACACCCTGGGTCCTTAAGGACTCAGAAACGGGGGCATATGGATACGCCCTGCGTCCTTAAGGGGTTAATGTCATCCATTTGCATCAGTTTTTTCCAATCAATTGTTCATCAGTTATTACTTCTGAGCATGCTCAGAAGAGGTGTGAGCAAAAAAAAAAACTGACACAAGCGAACAATAAAGGATATAAACAGATGCTACAGAATGCCACTTGTCCTTTTTTTTATTTTAAGTAGTCTGTTAAAATAACAGACACATAGCATCCTGTTGCATCAGTTTGCATCCTTTCCCATCCATATGTTAGTATAGTCCGTTTAGCAGCAATAACAGGAGAATATCAGGATGAGAGAACGGCCATGTGAACTTAGCCTTAACCCCTTAAGGACCACAGGTTTTTCCACTTTCGTTTTTTCCTCCTCACTTATTTTTTGCGCCATCAATTCTACTTTGTAGTGTCGTCATTTTACCCAAAAATCTATGTTCAAACGGAAAAAAAAAATCATTGTGCGACGAAATTGAAGAAAAAACGCCATTTTGTAACTTTTGGGGGCTTCCTTTTCTACGCAGTAAATTTTTCGGTAAAAATTACACCTTTTCTCTATTCTGTCCATAGGATTAAAATTATACCCTACTTATATAGGTTTGACTTTGTCGTTCTTCTAGAAAAAAATCATAACTACATGCAAGAAACTTTATACGTTTAAAATTGTCATCTTTTGACCTATAACTTTTTTCTTTTTCTGCGCATGGGGCGGTATGAGGGCTCATATTTTGCACCGTGATCTGAAGTTTTTATAGGTACCAATTTTGTATTGATCAGATCTTTCCATCGCTATTTATAGATTTTTTCATGATATAAAAAGTGACCAAAAATACGCTATTTTGGACTTTGGAATTTTTTTGCGCATACGCCATTGACCATGCGGTTTAATTAATAATATATTTTTATAGTCATTTACACACGCGGCGATACCACATATGTTTATATTTATTTTTATTTACATTTTTTTTGTTTAAATGAGAAATGGGGGTGATTTGGACTTTTATTAAGGAAAGGGTTAAATCACATTTATTTACTTTTTTTTACACTTTTTTTTTTTGCAAGGTTATAGCCCCCATAGGGGGCTATAACATTGCATACACTGATTGCCAGCATTGCTCACCGCAAAGTCATAGCTTTGCATTGATCAGTGTTATCGGCGGTCGATTGCCCAAGCCTGAATCTCAGGCATGGAGCAATCAATCGCCGATTGGATGCGCCGGAGGAAGGTGAGTGACCCTCCTAGCTGATCGGGACATCGCATTTTCACTGTGGTGGTCCCAATCAGCCCCACTGAGAAGCCGGGAAGGTTTTACTTTCATTTTAGATACGGCATTCAACTTTGAACGCCGTGTCTGAAGGGTTAATAGCGTGCTCCACCGCGATCGCTGCCGCATGCTATTAGCCCCGGGTCCTGGCTTCAGTTGCATGCCGGGACCGACCCGATATGACACGTGGTAACCGTGTGACCGCACTTTATATCGCGGGAGTCGGCCACGGACGTAAATATACGTTCATGGTCGTTAAGGGGTTAAATCCCCATAGGGGACTTTTCCAAACAACATGCAGGTTGCATACACTAAGTAATGCTATTCTGTTGCAAAGCATTACTTACTGTTAACTGCTATTTGCTGGTAGAGCTCAGCAGGTATTTGCAGCAGATCGGAACCAGGACCTCCAACAAGCAAAAAATGATCAGACTGTGCATGCGCGGGACTTGCTGAAGTGGATGCACTTCATGTGAGCTTTGTGCCGGCTGTCTGTCTTTAGCCTCTCTCAGTGCCAGAACCAGCTCCCCAGCAGCCAATTTCTTACCTACGACCCCCTGCCATGTCCAGCAAGGATAAGAAGAAGCCTGGAGGGGATTCTCAGCTGCTATCTCAAAAGCTACTTATTATAGATGGGCAAATAAGCCCGATAAGCTTTTGGCTAGCATGCTGAGTCTGAGCCAACAGATTAATAGAGTTCACAGGATACAGGTTAAACCTGGGGTTACCTTCTCTAACCCCTCCCGTATTTATGATTCTTTTCACTCTTTTTATGCTTCCCTTTACAGAGACAGGGCACCACCAGCTACTGAGGATGTAGATTTCTTTCTAGCATCTGTGTCTTTACCCTACTTTTCTTCTGCTCAACGGGACTCCCTTAACACTCATGTGTCCACTGAAGAGGTGGCGACCGCGATCACTGCTTTGAAATTGGGTAAGGCTCCAGGACCTGATGGGCTATCAGCTCTATATTATAAGAAATTATCTCATATTCTTTCTCCTCACATCTCTTTCTTTTGTAATAAGCTTCTCTCTGGTGCTCCTTTGCCATCCAACTTTCTTCAAGTTTCCATAGTAATGATTCCTAAACCTAATAAAGACCCTCTTCTACCCTCTAATTATTGTCCTACTTCATTAATCAATCTTGATACTAAACTCTTTCCCCCTGATCTGGCTCGACATCTGAACTCCCTCCTCCTGGGCCCTGTCCATAATGATCAGTTCAGCTTTATACCTGGTTGACAGGCTCCGTATAACATTCAGAAGGTTCTCTAAGTTGTCCAATGGGCCAAGGTTACTTCCACTCCCCTTACCCTGCTGGGGCTTGATATTGCAAAAGCCTTTGATTCTGTTTCTTGGACGTACCTTTTTGGTGTTCTCCATAGGAGGGGTTTCTCGAGCCCATTTGTAGACGCTCTGAGGGCTATATATTCTTGCCCACTGGCGTTTTTGAAACTTCCTTCTCTTAAATCAGTTCCCATATCAGTCGAATATGGTACCCGCCAGGGCTGTCCACTCTCCCCGGCGCTGTTTGCTCTCATAATGAATTTTCGTGAACATCAGGACATCAAGGGAGTTAGAAAAGCTAGCTCTTCTTATCTTACTTTTTCATTGATGACCTGTTACTTACTCTAACCTCTCCCCTTTTAGATCGTTTTTCTGCGTTTTCTGGCCTGAAGGTCAACCAATCTAAGTCAAATGTCCTTTTCTGTCAGACTCCCCTTCTTACGTAGAAACTCATCTCCCTCAACTTTGATTTACCTTCCTCTTCTTCTTCTATACCCTATCTAGGCATTTCCCTCTGATCTTCTGTCTCCTCCCTTTATAAGCTTAACTATCCCCCTCTTTTCAAGGCACTTCAGGAGGATCTGGCTAAGTGGGATCTCCCCCACATCTCTTGGATGGGCCGCATTCATTCTGTGAGAATGGTCCTCCTGCCGCGCCATCTTTACTTCTTTCTTAGTCTTCCTATTCCTGTTCGGGTCTTGGACCTTCGTGCTCTACAGGCCGATATCTTTCAGTTTATATGGCATGGCCTACGGCCTCATATCCCAAAGAAATTATGTATTATCACCAATCCTTGGGTGGTCTTTCTGTTCCGAATCATGTTAAATATTACTAGGCTGCTAGACTGGCACAACTTCTCCTTTGTAATGTTAGGAAGGACTACCCTAGGTGCGTTTCCCTCGAGAATAATCTGATGGTGCCCTACACTCTCTGTTCTCTGATGTGGCTCACCACTCCCATCTCCTCTTTTTTACCTACTACTGCTCCTTCCCCTCATTATTCTCTTCTTTTGTGGCGCTCAGTATGCTTCAAGCTATCTTTACAGTCTTCTGTCTTCCCTCCCTTTCCCCTTTTCTCCAATCCTGCGTTTCCACTTGTTACGCCGAGTGCTCCTGGTCCCCGCTCCTCCCCGGAGCGCTCACGACGTTCTCCTGTTCGCAGCGCCCCGGTCAGACCTGCTGACCGGGTGCGCTGCGATAATGTCCCCAGCCGGGATGCGATTACCGATGCGGGACTCGCCCGCTCGCGGTGCACATCCCGACCCGCTTACCAGACTCGTACCCCATCTGTGCTGTCCCGGCGCGCGTTGCCCCGCTCCCTAGGGCGCGCGTGTGCCGGGTCTTTGCGTTTTAAAGGGCCGGTGCGCCACTGATTGGCGCATGGGTTTTAATTAGTGTCTTCACCTGTGCACTTCCCTATAATACCTCACTTCCCCTGCACTTCCTTGCCGGATCTTGTTGCCATTGTGCCAGTGAAAGCGTTCCTTGTGTGTTCCTAGCCTGTGTTCCAGACCTCTTGCCGTTGCCCCTACGATCCTTGCTGCCTGCCCTGACCTTCTGCTACGTCCGACCTTGCTCTTGCCTAATCCCTTGTACCGCGCCTATTTCAGCAGTCAGAGAGGTTGAGCCGTTGCCGGTTGATACGACCTGGTTGCTACCGCCGCTGCAAGTCCAGCCCGCTTTGCGGCAGGCTCTGGTGAAAACCAGTAGCAACTTAGAACCGATCCACCGACACGGTCCACGCCAATCCCTCTCTGACACAGAGGATCCACCTACAGCCTGCCGAATCCTGACACCACTTGGCCTGTATCCTGTGGATTTTACTTGGTGGTCTTCCCAGAAGTTGTCCCATCTGAAGGATTTCTTGGTTGGGAAGAAGCTCATGTCTATATCACTACTGGTTGTTTGGATTCTCTCAAATTTTTTCTTGCCTGCACTCCCTCACAAGGTCTGCCTCTGATATATCCACCACCCAATTTGAACTAATGGCCTTATATACTCCACAACTCCCTGGCTCCCTCTCCCTGATATACTCCTCCTCCAACCACGCCCCTCCTGAAGTTAAACTCCCCTTTATGGCCCAGTGGGAATCTGACTTGAACTTTGATCCCTCTCTACCTCGCTGGCATTCTTGTGGTCAACAACTAGCTAAGGGGAGCTGGCAGGTGTCATTAGTGAAGATGGCCATTAAGGTCCTCCACCACATTTATTATGTTCCTGCTCACTTGCATTCTATATACCCTACTGTCTCTCCTGATTGTTTTAGAGGATGTTCTGTTGTTGGCTCCATGGGTCATATTTGGTGGCAATGCCCAGTTGTTGTCGCCCTAGGGAAGCAAATCGTGGACCTTATGTCTTCGGTCCTGGAAGTGTGCTAGCCCTTGCGCCCCGTGGTTTGTCTCTTGGGTGATAGGTCTTCTACTGTGAGATATGCTTCCTTTAAATTAGCACAATTTATGTTGTGGGCGACTAGAATCCACATTGCTTCCAGATGGTGATTCCCTCTTTTGTCCTTTTCGGTGGTGGTCGAGCGGATTAATACCATTATGCTTTCTGAGAAGATGTCAGTGGTACGGGAGGACACCCTTGATTTATTCTATAAAGTGTGGCAACCGTGGCTTGATTTTCCACATGCTTCGGATGTATCCTTTTATTTGCGCCTATGACTGTATATTTTAGGTTTGTTTGCATGTTTTTCACTCCCCCTTTTTCTTTTGTATCTTTTTGTATACATTCAGATTTGTGCTGTGTGACCTGTGCTGCCCCATCCCTTACCCTCCCCTCCCTGTTTATTGTTTGTTTTATCCACCAGACTCCTGTTCTCCTGTAAATTACTTCTATTAAAAAATCTTAATCATTCCAGCTGTTTTTAGGGGCTATATACTACAGAAGAAAATGATTTCTCTGATGTCATGACCACAGTGCTCTCTGCTGACCTCTGCTGTCCTTTTTTGGAACTGTCCAGAGCAGAAGAAAATCCCCATAGCAAGCATCCCCATAGAAAATCCCCATATGCTGCTCTGGACAGTTCCTAAAATGGACAGCAGAGGTCAGCAGAGAGCACTGTGGTCATGACATCAGCGAAATCCAAAAAGAAAACCATTTCCTCTGTAGTATACAGCCCATAAAATGTATTGGAAGGATTAAGATTTTTTTAATAGAAGTAATTTACAAATCCGTTTAACTTTCTGGCACCAGTTGATTTAAAAAAAAAAAAGTTTTCCACGGGAGTACCCCTTTAACACTTGGTGTTTATACTTGCCGCAACCCGGTTTAGGGACGCTCCATTTGCTGTATGTACATGTTTGACACAAAAAAAATATCGGACCCCTGCAGACATGTGCAGGGGTGCTGATCAGTTAGGAGGACAGCGATTTAAATGCAGTGATCGCTGTTAGTCACAGGACTTAAGGGATTAATGAAGGAGAATGGCAGGATCACAGTTCTCCATCATTGACTGCAAGTTCACGGCTGCTTCTAGCAGCTATCACGTACAGTCTATGAAGCGAGCACAGCTCCTGCGCTATCTTCATAGTCAACAAAGATGTTTACTATGGACTCATTTCAGGATTAGGGTATTTAGTTTAAGATTTTAAAACATCTATGTTTGTTTTAAAAGTTCAAATCTATGTTGGCTTTCTTTGGGGGTTTGTTCAATAATGGCAAGAACAATGGACGAAAATTTTGAAAATTGGTATTATGAGAATTGCTGAATATCCCATATGACAAAGGATGTGTGTCTATTGCTTGGTATCTTAGTGATGAAAACATGAATGCCCTTGAAACAAAAGGAGTTAATTATAAGTTGGATAGATTCAGTGCTCAGTGATTTTCCTATAGCAATCAATCACAGCTCACCTTTCACTTTACCAGAGCTTGTTAGCTGAGCTGTGATTGGTTACTGTAGGAAAAATTCCTCCACTCTTTCTCTCATACAGCTTTATAAATCTGGGCCAATGTGTTTCAGTTTGAGGATCAGGTCTTTGTGCAGATTTGTGGAACTGCTATTGCATCCCCCCCCCCCCCCCCCCACGCACACACACACCTAGTGCGCAAACCTGTACATGGGTTATTTTTATAAATGGGGTATATATATATATATATATATATATATATATATATATATATATAGTTAATCTCCTCTTTATGTGGAGTGAAACAACTAATGACTCGGACACTTTTCTACAAGATTCTTTCTTTTTCTTATATAACTGTTTATAAAGATTTTTCGTTTTTAACATAGAAACAATAGAAAAACATATATGGGAATAAAGACATATAAGCAAAGTAGGAGGTAAAGTTACTTGTTAAACCCCAGGGGTTGATACAGAATGATATTTTATATTATTATAATTTTTTTTTTGTTATTATTTATTATTATTATTTTTATTTTTACTTTCATCTTTATCATCTTCATTATTTTATTACAAATATTACAATTTCATTTTTATCCCAATACATTCTTGTCATTGCTAAATAAATATATGTTTATCTTATCTTATCTTATATTATAAGATTCCCAACTGATATCTTCTTGACAAGTATACCTAAATTATCCTTAACCAGTATTAACACAGTGTTATTAGACCTTAGGTCAATGGATTTCTGTTTCCCATTCTGGATATCCGATCCTAAAGATCCAGACCATATTTTTGTAGGATTAGTGAAACCACACAGGTGTACCAATTGCAAAAGTATAAAAAAGCCAGCATTATAGTGCCAGGTATTCAGTTCTTTGTATGCACCACTGAGGAAGGGGTCAGGATACCATCCACAGATACCCCGATACGCGTTTTGTATTGCACACTCGATGTGGTTCACCTGCTTTTTTTTTAAATCTTTTTATTTTTTCATCATTTGCATTTTTTGCATTATATTTTTTTATATGTTATGAAGGAACTATATTGGAACAAATGTCCGTTCATTTATATCACTGTCCGGGTAAACTATTAACAAAAGGATTATAACCATCATCACCAGCAGACCTTTTGTGATCCACCAGCAGACTTCTGTGACTCAGCGCCAGCTACTGGACTTACCAATCACATCCGGATTTTCCAGCCACTCTACAACCTCCCGTCCGAAGACAGGGTAAACTACAACTTATGGGACATACCGGGATTGAGTGCAACTGAGGTCAGCTGACCTGCAATCAGCTGACCGATTACATCACACTCCATTACTGGTTGTCACCAACTCCAGTCATCAAGTCACCATTCCGGGAGCTATACATCGAGACCCTGTGACCATCTGACCAAAGGGCGATGAGTGGCACAGTGTGCCAAAATTTCTCTCCAACAGGATATTTACACAGATATACTTACAACTAAAAGATACAGTGTCTGCTGGGGAATAACTATATGGTATCAGTTATTTAGAGACTCAAAATCAGACTCAAAACCGGACACAATATTATTTATTCATAAGGAATCATTGAAAAGACCCATTTTTCTTTTTCAGGATACACTAATTGGATTTCATTTTGGATTTATTTTGCATTATATTTTCAGGACTTTATTTCTATAGGATAAATTCTTTACAGGACTTCATTTTTTGGAAACATTATTATACTTATTTTTTACAGTTTTTTCTATTCAATTTCTTTGCAGGTTTTGTACATGATTTTTATATGTAATGATATGTACAGGGGTGAATCTCAGTAATATATTAGAATACCATTTTTATAATTTGTGAAGAATTGTGTTAGTATATTCTCTTAAGCGAGCCTATATACCGCAAGGGCCCTGCGGAGGCAGAACTTTAGAGATATCTTAGAAGAATATTTTAATATTGTATATTAAACAATACATTTATTTGCATCTGGCTTTACTAGTATCCTTACCAGATATCCACTACACACTCACAGTTGTGGGTGGGACATTGTTGGAGCCAACATTGGCCACACTAACATAAATTTGATGTGTTTTTATTATGGACTCAAATATAATGGAATAACAATGGAATTCAGGGAAATGTCATGGATGGAATGGTGTAGGGTGTCGGCAGGACTGGCTCCAGGAATGATGGTTGATGCAAACAGCTGATTAGACAACCATTTGCTTTTATCCTGTCCAAAGCCATATGATAAGCCTGGCACCTGAGTGATAAGAATGGAGGTGAGCTACAGTTCCTGTTATCTCCAATAATGAAGCCATAAAACCAGCCCCTGAGGTGTTGGATACAATGGACTGCAAATCATCCTGTCAGCCCACCAAGGGGCAGTTCTCAAGCAAACCTGGAAGGACATCTATCAACACAATATGGGATGTCAAGGAGACATCAAAGGACAAGGATTGATTGCAATGCAAATAAACTGTAACTGTTCTGATTGGCCATGGAGATGTCTTGGGATGGGCAATGTATGGGTTATGTGTGTGGATGACTAATATATATGTGTTACTTATAGGATGATGAGATAGAGAGAGCACTTCCTTCCCCCCTTCCTATCACCTTCCCCTCTTCCTTGCACCCCTATCCCTTAATTAGTTAGAATCCCCCTTTGTTTTTATATGTATATGTATACCTTGTAATAAACCCCTATAAAGATTCGGTTGTCCTCAATCAATTAGTAAGGCACCCCAAAACAAAGCAGTTTCTACATTTGGCACCCCAGATGGGACTGTGATTTAAAATTCCACAGAGGATACACAGAGGAATTTTGTGAAGAAGCATGCCTCTGCTCAGTACCAGACATGTGCAGATGGGTCTCTGGGAGATCAGTTTATGGCATTGAGGATGCAGTTCAAGGAATATAATGGTAACATTGGTTGTAAAAAGAATAGCAAAAGGTGGAAGAAAGAAAAGTTAGGTAATGAAATCTTATTGCTTATGAAAATTAAGGAGATCGCGGAAGAGAAGGAGACCAAGTGGCAGAATGAGAGGAGGTAGATGAAAAAGAGTTTAGACAAGATTGCAGAGTCTGTTCTTGAAATTTCTGCAGAGTCCAGTAATGAATTGAGAAATCTAAAGGCAGTAATAGATGAATTAACCAAAAGGAACAATGGGCTGGTGGAGTTGGTTGAAAAGTATGAGCTAAAAGTCTGCTCTAACAGAGCCCATGTATTATCTTTAGTGAATAAGATTAGCCAAATGGAGGTGGTAATGGGTGAATTAGAAGGTCAGCTTTCTAAAACAAAATCCCAACTAGTAAGTCAAGAGCAGCACATCCGATCCCTTACATTGCATAAATGTGAAGCAACAAATGTCTGCACAATCTCATCTATGGATGGGGGCAGGGTAACAGGCATGGTAGCTAATAGTCCTCTAGCTTTGACCATCCAGGACAGACTCCATTTGTGTAAAGTTATTAGAGACTGTAATACAAGTGAGTCACCCATAACATTATCCAATAGATTTGAAGCTGTAGTGAAGCAGTGTCACCTAGATAACAAAGATGCCTGGTCTTTGCTCCAAGCTTGGCTTCCAGGGCCACTGGCAGCGCAGTTAACATCTGCCCATATAGATGATGACTGTAGAGGTGCAGAATTCAGAAGGAAGGAGTTGCAGCATGTTTTGGGTGAACGAGACATTAGGGGTGAAGAGGCCCTAAGAAAGTCGAGGTTCAGGCGATATGATGATACGGTCATGTTTTGTAATGATTATCTATCCCTATATAAGTCTGTTTACAACTGCCCAGAAATGTCTCAGGATGATACCAATTTCCTCTATTCCATGGCAAATAGAAGTAACGTAGATTACACCACGAGATTGGCGCTGAGAAATACCAGCTCCCATGAGAAATGTATCAATATTTTGAGGGACTGGTGTGAATGGTCTGGAGACAGGAATGAGACACCCGAAAACATATACGTTGTGTATAGACCTAGGAGGAAATGGTGGGTTAGATATTGTTACAAATGTGGCAGACCAGGACATATTAAAAGATATTGTGAGACATCTAATGTGCATCCTGAGCCTACAGACCATTCATCACAGCAGGAGGTTAGCAGCATTCAGCCTGAGGGGGAGAATCCCACCCAGAATAAAGAGGTCACAGAAAGGTGTGAAAAGATGGGTGATATGGAGACGGTCCCTGTTAAATTTGCATCAAATTCCCCAACAAAACAGTGCCCTAAAGTAAATGAAGAAGAGACAAAGAGACAGCAATATACATCCCCGGTGAACAGCAAAAGGCAGGCATTAATATCCCAATGTACAATTCATGGGTAAATCTGCCATTTTTACTATTCTTGAGTTGGTCACAGAAAGCTCTACCCCTATTACTAAATAGCACACCCCAGTGTGCTAATATGTGTTGGTAAACATTGAGGAACTTTGTTGTGCTACATTTGAACATATTAGTGTAAATATAATGACAGAACTATATTTGTTTGTGGTGTGTGTTTTTGTATTCTAATTGTGTTTGTGTTTCTTTTCAGACTGATCACCATTGTCATGTGATGTTGGAGCAAGGAGACTAATATTTTGCTTATTCAACAGGTTATAAACTGTGAGACGTCAACAAATGAAGCTAGTTCTTCTAGTAAAAAATCTAGTGTATTTGGCCAATTCACTAATTTAAAGTCCACGTGGTTTTATCAATGAGCTCAAGTGTAGAGGGTGAATTGTTTGCAAACAATTATACAAATTAACATCCCATTGTGATGAATACTTGTTGTGTTAGCCTAGTGTTTTTTGTAGGTGTATGTTTGTATGTTGTTGATTTTTTTTTTAATGTCTTTTCTGAACAGGTCATAGTCTTCAATCAGAAAGCTGAAGCTTGACAGATAAAATGTATGCATGGTGACCACTACAAATCCGGGATCCCATTATAAAATCTGTAAAGCCAGTTAAACTTATTATGTACTTAAAAACTGCCCAAAGACACATCATACGGCAGATAAAAGTTAAGTTAATCTGATTGTTTTATGTTGTCCGTTTATGTCCTGTTCATTTTGTATCATGTGTCGGCACAGTGTTATTTCTTTTATGCTCCAGATGACCAGGAGTATGTTTTTTTCCATTAAGCATATATTTTTTGCTTTTGAAACAGCTGTGTTCATTGTTTAGATTTTTTTTGCTTTTTCTAAAAAAAAATTCCCAATTTTATTTTTTGTTTGGTACCAATTATTTTTTTTTCTTTTGGTACCAAAGGGGCGTTATTGTTCCAAAAAAGTTAATTGGTGTGAAAGATAAGAGAATTGGTGTAACAAGCCCAATCAGGGATAAAGCGAGTGCAGCCATGTCAGGAGTTTACCTTGCTTGTTAAATCTAGGAAGTTTCTTCCTCCCTGTCAGTTATTTAGGGATATGTCTTAATGTTAGTGCTAGCAAGGAGGAAACCAGCTTGGATCTGGTTATTAGGACACAATGAATGGAGGAGGCACCATATGGACCATGGGTCAGAAGTTTTAGAATTATTAGGAGATCAGTGTACAGCAATTGCTTGACAGGTTCTTATGTAGGAAGTTTGATGTTATGGCAATTACATTATACTGCTAAGAATCTGATACTGCTCTTGTTCTTTTGTTCTCAGGATCCATTGTGAAGCAAAGACAAGATTTGCATATGCTGGTTCCTGGATGTGTATATAAGCCATACATGTGATGGCAACTAAATTAATCCCTCTGTTGGTCAGAATCAAAGATTTCTTCAAATAATCATATTACCAAATTAAAAACCAATGGTCTAACTACTGGTCAGCAAGAAAGATCCGCTGGTGAAAACATGGCAAATTACATTCAAGAAAACGTGCTAAAACATGTCATGGAACATAAACTCATAAACTTAATTTGCTCCAAAAAAAGAACCCGATGGATACAGTTTCAGCTTGGCAGTTTGTTTTGTACATGTTATCATGGTATTGTCTTCGATTATTATGTATCTGTCAATGACACAGGTAGCTGTTGTTACGCCGAGCGCTCCGGGTCCCCGCTCCTCCCCGGAGCGCTCGCTTCACTCCCTCCGCTGCAGCGCTCCGGTCACGTCCTCTGACCCGGGGCGCTGCGATCCTGCTGCCAGCCGGGATGCGATTCGCGATGCGGGTAGCGCCCGCTCGCGATGCGCACCCCGGCTCCCCTACCTGACTCGCTCCCCGTCTGTTCTGTCCCGGCGCGCGCGGCCCCGCTCCCTAGGGCGCGCGCGCGCCGGGTCTCTGCGATTTAAAGGGCCACTGCGCCGCTGATTGGCGCAGTGGTTCCAATTAGGGTTTTCACCTGTGCACTTCCCTATATTACCTCACTTCCCTTGCACTCCCTTGCCGGATCTTGTTGCCTTAGTGCCAGTGAAAGCGTTCCTTGTGTGTTCCTTGCCTGTGTTTCCAGACCTTCTGCCGTTGCCCCTGACTACGATCCTTGCTGCCTGCCCCGACCTTCTGCTACGTCCGACCTTGCTTCTGCCTACTCCCTTGTACCGCGCCTATCTTCAGCAGCCAGAGAGGTGAGCCGTTGCTAGTGGATACGACCTGGTCACTACCGCCGCAGCAAGACCATCCCGCTTTGCGGCGGGCTCTGGTGAAAACCAGTAGTGGCTTAGAACCGGTCCACTAGCACGGTCCACGCCAATCCCTCTCTGGCACAGAGGGTCCACTACCTGCCAGCCGGCATCGTGACAGCTGTGTGTATGGGGAAACATGTTTGATAGATATTTTATGTAGTTTATGTTGTTACATACTCATTGATAGGAGTGTGAATGTGAGTGAATGTGTGATGTTCATTTATGCCCAGTCTCTTCAAAATTGTTACCTCTACCAATATGGCCCTGAGGAGGATCCAGAAGATAAATGGACTTTTGTAATCCAGAGGACTGTGCAGAAGAGTATGGACTTCATTCTGGGTGTGGCTCAAGTGTTTGTGTGCCATTCAGGCCCAAAGGGGCGTATGTTGGACCCAACATTGGCCACGCTAACATAAATTTGATGTGTTTTTATTATGGACTCAAATATAATGGAATAACAAAGGAATGCAGTGGAATGTCATGGATGGAATGGTGTAGGGTGTCGGCAGGACTGGCTCCAGGAATGATGGTTGATGCAAACAGCTGATTAGACAACCATTTGCTTTTATCCTGTTCAAAGCCATATGATAAGCCTGGCACCTGAGTGATAAGAATGGAGGTGAGCTACAGTTCCTGTTATCTCCAATAATGAAGCCGTAAAACCAGCCCCTGCGGTGTTGGATACAATGGACTGCAAATCATCCTGTCAGCCCACCAAGGTGCAGTTCTCGAGCAAACCTGGAAGGACATCTGTCAACACAATATGGAACAAAGAGGATCCCCCACTCAAGGAGACATCAAAGGACAAGGACTGATTGCAATGCAAATAAACTGTAACTGTTCTGATTGGCCATGGAGATGTCTTGGGATGGGCAATGTATGGGTTATGTGTGTGGATGACTGATATATATGTGTTACTTATAGGATGATGAGATAGAGAGAGCACGTCCTTCCCCCTTCCTATCACCTTCCCCTCTTCCTTGCACCCCTATCCCTTAATTAGTTAGAATCCCCTTTTTTATTTATATGTATATGTGTAGCTTGTAATAAACCCCTATAAAGATTCAGTTGTCCTCAATCAATTAGTAAGGCACCCCAAAACAAAGCAGTTTCTACAGACACTGAGGACTGATCTCTCTGTTTTTACATTTTCATTTATTTATATTCCTTGAGTGAAGGAGTTCAGTTAACCTCGTGTCCCTTAGTGTGAGCTCCACATACCATTTTCTCTTCCTTGATACAGAATGAGTCTTGCAAATAAGTTGGACTGGAAAAATTCTATTGCTTGAGAAGTCCACATATACAGCAAAAGCAAAACATGAGTAGACCACTTTAGGAGATTGTGTCAAGAAGGCGGTGTGGCAATTCCAATAGACAAAAATATTGTAGAGGTCTATAACTTTATGAACTAATTTTCTTTTATCGAACGTTTCTACATGATCTTAACACCAATGATTTGGGACAGAAATTCACAAGCAACACACCACCCACATCTATTGAATATTTAGACCTGGTGTTATGTGTAGAAGGTTGTCTATTCTATCCCCCCAAAAATGTTAAAAAGTGGATTCTAACAACCTGCTTAAAGCGTACCTGTCAGATAAAAAAACAAAAAACTGTTAATATGTTACTCAGTAATCATTTACATTTAATTTTATGTTTTTATGACCCATATTTCACTAAAAAATTGCATATTAACACTGCTCACTGTCTTTTTTTATCTCCTCAAAGGGAGGGGACATGTCCTTCTCATGCCTGTCCTGCACATGACTCAGCTTTTTCCTAATTTAGTGCAAAGGTTTAGTGCAAAATGTAAAGTGATTTTTTTATGCATACATTTTCTATCTGCTCCTGTGCCATTCATGTGTGTCAACCTTAGGCAGTCCTGTAATGCTGGGATTTGTAGTTTTGGAATAGTTGAAGGTATAGTGTTTGAACAACTCTTTTTACAGCGGTGTTTCCTTCAGCTGTGTGCCTACAGCTTTTGCAAAACTGCATCTCCCAGCATGCCCAAACATCCTTTTACTGTCCAGACATGCTTGGAGTTGTAGTTTTGCAACAGCTGGATGCACATGTTTGGTAAAACTCTGTTACAGGTGTGTTGCTGCAAGCTGTGTTCCTCCTGCAGCCTTGTTAATCATCCATCTTGTGTCCATGACCCTTGGACACATTCCTGCCGGAGCCGTGATGTAACGATGCTCCGGCCCCTGTATCGCATGTCATTACACACAGAGCGAGTTTGCTCTGTGCAGTAATGAAAGCAGGCTGCTGCAGCCGAGATCCCGGGGGTCCCCAGTGGCGGGACCCCCACAATTTGACATCTTATCCCCTATCCTTTTCATAGGGGATAAGATGTCTAGAGGCAGAGTAACCCTTTAAGGGACTTCATAGAAATTGCATTCGGGATAAGGATTTGAAACAGCAAGGGGAAATCATGAGAAGTAGGTTTATTGACAAAGTATATCTGAAATGGATTATTTCCTCAGTTTTAAACTGCGCTAGGAATCTTACATACTGAAAGTCTAAATCCAAAATGAAATTGCAAATAACTACAAAGAAAGAATTGTATTATTACCTATAATATGAGTCATATTAAGGTAAGATTGGTACTAGAAAAACATGTGAGTATCTTACAAAATTACCCCTTTCTTAACTCCTTAAAGGGATAATCCGCCCTTAGGCATCTTTATCCCCTATCCCCTGGTGATGTGACATCATGCCACGCCCCCTTGTGACATCACACCACGCCCCCTTCATTCATGTCTATAATAAGCATATTTGGTATTGTGCACAATTGTCCGAACTGTCAAAATGTTATGTTTATGATTCCACATAGTAAACTGAGTGAATGTAAGAAACTACCAAACACCAAAAAAACATCTCATATCAGAAAAAAATTAATAAAAGTGATCAAGAAGTTCCATCTAAACAAAATTAGACTGATTAAAACTAAAGATCATGGTGCAAAAAAGAGCTCTCATATAGCCTCACACATGTAAAAAGTAAGGCATCTCATTTTTAAGTGCACAACATTAACCCCTTAAGGATGCAGGACGTACTCAAACGGCCCTTTTCCGAGTCCTTAACCCCTTAAGGACGCAGGATGTAAATGTACGTCCTGGTGCGGTGGTACTTAACGCACCAGGACGTACATTTACGTCCTGTGCATAACCGCGGGCATCGGAGCGATGCCCGTGTCATGCGCGGCTGATCCCGGCTGCTGATCGCAGCCAGGGACCCGCCGGCAATGGCCGACATCCGCGATCTCGCGGGCGTCTGCCATTAACCCCTCAGGTGCCGGGATCAATACAGATCCCGGCATCTGCGGCAGTGCGCGATTTCAATGAATGATCGGATCGTCCGCAGCGCTGCTGCGGGGATCCGATCATTCAGAACGCCGCACGGAGGTCCCCTCTCCTTCCTCCGTCCGGCTCCTGGCGTCTCCTGCTCTGGTCTGTGATCGAGCAGACTAGAGCAGAAGATAGCCGATAACACTGATCTGTTCTATGTCCTATACATAGATCAGATCAGTATTAGCAATCATGGTATTGCTATGAATAGTCCCCTATGGGGACTATTCAAGTGTAAAAAAAAATGTTAAAAAATGTAAAAGTAAAATAGTTATAAAAAAGTGAAAAATCCCCTCCCCCAATAAAAAAGTAAAACGTCCGTTTTTTCCTATTTTACCCCCAAAAAGCGTAAAAATTTTTTTTTATAGACATATTTGGTATCGCCGCGTGCGTAAATGTCCGAACTATTAAAATAAAATGTTAATGATCCCGTACGGTGAACGGCGTGAACGAAAAAAAAAAAAAAGTCCCAAATTCCTACTTTTTTAATACATTTTATTAAAAAAAAATTATAAAAAATGTATTAAAAGTTTTTTATATGCAAATGTGGTATCAAAAAAAGTAAAGATCATGGCGCAAAAAATGAGCCCCTATACCGCCGCTTATACGGAAAAATTAAAAAGTTAGAGGTCATCAAAATAAAGGGATTATAAACGTACTAATTTGGTTAAAAAGTTTGTGATTTTTTTTAAGCGCAACAATAATAGATAAGTATGTAATAATGGGTATCATTTTAATCGTATTGACCCTCAGAATAAAGAACACATGTCATTTTTACCATAAATTGTACGGCGTGAAAACGAAACCTTCCAAAATTAGCAAAATTGCATTTTTTGTTTTAATTTCCCCATAAAAATAGTGTTTTTTGGTTGCGCCATACATTTTATGATATAATGAGTTATGTCATTACAAAGGACATCTGGTCACGCAAAAAACAAGCCCTCATACTAGTCTGTGGATGAAAATATAAAAGAGTTATGATTTTTAGAAGGCGAGGAGGAAAAAATGAAAACGTAAAAATTAAATTGTCTGAGTCCTTAAGGCCAAAATGGGCTGAGTCCTTAAGGGGTTAAGGACTCAGGACGTTTGAGTACGTCCTGTTAAATCCCAGCCCCCCGCCGCTAGCTGGAGGGGAGCCGGTGCCCGATGCCTGCTGAAATCGTTCAGCAGGCATCGCGGCATATCGCCCAGGGGGGTCATGATGACCCCCCATGTCGGCGATGGTCGCAGATCGCTGGACAATTCAGTCCAGCGATCTGCAGCAGATTCCGGGTCAATCGGGTCTCCAGTGACCCGGTGACCCGGAATTACAAGCTATTCAGGGCCGTCTCTGACGGCCCCGAACAGCCATACCCAGCAGGGGTGAGGTGGCACTGGTGACCAATCAGGGCGCCTGCTGTGGGTGTCACTCCCCTCTTCTGGAGGACGTGAGCGGGAAGAAGACCCCGTGAGCTGGGGACCCCGATCCCCGGCGTCAATGTTGGGATTGGGGCCCCATGAGCGGCGGCGGCGGGACTGACCTGTGCCCGGAGCAGCAGCAGGAGGTGAGTGACAGCCTCCTGCTGTTGCTTAGCAACAGCTCCCAGCATGCAAAAAGGGCATGCTGGGAGCTGTAGTTATGCAACAGCAGGAGGCAGACCACACAACTCCCAGCATTCCCTTATGGGCATGCTGGGACTTATAGTTTTGCAAGAGCTGGAGGCATAACTACAACTCCCAGCATGCCCGTTGGCTGTCGGTGACTGCTGAGAGTTGTAGTATTGCAACAGCTGAAGGCACACTGAGTTAAGTAGCAAACCAGTGTGTCTCCAGCTTTTGCATAACTACAATCCCCAGCATGCCCTTCCGCTGTCCGTACATGCTGGGGGTTGTAGCTTTTGCAACAGCTGAAGGCACACTGGTTGCAAAACACTGAGTTTGTTACCAAACTCGGTGTTTCACAACCAGTGTCCCTCCAGCTGTTGCAAATCTACAACTCCCAGCATGCACTGATAGACCGTACATGCTGGGAGTTGTAGTTTTGCAACAGCTGGATGTTCCCCCCCCCCCCCCCGCAATGTGAATGTACAGGGTACACTCACATGGGCGGAGGTTTACAGTAAGTAAGTTTACTGCAAGTTTGAGCTGCGGCAAATTTTCTGCGGCAGCTCAAACTGCCAGCGAGAAACTACTTTGAACCCCCGCCCGTGTGACTGTACCCTAAAAACACTACACTACACTAACACACAATGAAATAAAAAGTAAAAAAAACACTTCATATACACATACCCCTATACAGCCCCCCTCCCTTCCCCAATAAAAATGAAAAACGTCTGGTACGCCACGGTTTCCAAAACTGAGCCTCCAGCTGTTGCAAAACAACTACTCCCAGTATTACCAGACAGCCACTGACTGTCAGGCATGCTTGGAGTTATACAACTGCTGGAGGCACCCTGTTTGGGAATCACTGGCGTAGAATACCCCTATGTCCACCCCTATGCAATCCCTAATTTAGGCCTCAAATGCGCATGGCGCTCTCACTTTGGAGCCCTGTCGTATTTCAAGGCAACAGTTTAGGGTACATATGGGGTATCGCCGTACTCGGCAGAAATTGTGTTACAAATTTTGGGGGGTATTTTCTGCTTTTACGCTTTTTAAAAATGTAAAATTTTTTGGGAAAGAAGCATTTTAGGTAAAAATTTTTTTTTTTTTTTTTTTACATATGCAAAAGTCGTGAAACACCTGTGGGGTATTAAGGTTCCCTTAACCCCTTAAGGACCAGGCCATTTTACACCTTAGGACCGGAGCGTTTTTTGAACATCTGACCACTGTCACTTTAAACATTAATAACTCTGGAATGCTTTTACCTATCATTCTGATTCTGAGATAGTTTTTTCATGACATATTCTACTTTATGTTATTGGTAAAATTTTGTCGATACTTGCATCGTTTCTTAGTGAAAAATTCCAAAAATTTGATGAAAAAATTGAAAATTTAGCATTTTTCTAACTTTAAAGCTCTCTGCTTGTAAGCAAAATGGATATTCCAAATAAAAATTTTTTTTTATTCACAAATACAATATGTCTACTATTTTTAAGGGACCAGTTCAGGTTTGAAGTGGATTTGAAGGGTCTTCATATTAGAAATACCCCACAAATGACCCCATTATAAAAACTGCACCCCCCAAAGTATTCAAAATGAAATTCAGTCAGCGTTTTAACCCTTTAGGTGTTTCACAGGAATAGCAGCAAAGTGAAGGAGAAAATTCACAATCTTCATTTTTTACACTCGCATGTTCTTGTAGACCCAATTTTTTTAATTTTACAAAGGGTAGAAGGAGAAAAGTTATACTTATATTTGTAGCCCTATTTGTCTCGAGTAAGGACATACCTGATATGTCTATGTAAATTGTTCAGCGGGCGCAGTAGAGGGCTCAGAAGCGAAGGAGCAACAAGGGGATTTTGGAGAGTACGTTTTTCTGAAATGGTTTTTGGGGGGCATGTTGCATTTCGGAAGCCCCAGAACAGCACAAAATCCCCACATGGCATACCATTTTAGAAACTAGACCCCTTGGGGAACGTAACAAGGGGTAAAGTGAGCCTTAATACCCCACAGTTGTTTCACAACTTTTGCATATGTAAAAAAATATATATTTTTTTTCACTAAAATGTGTGTTTCCCCCCCAAATTTCACATTTTTGCAAGGGTTAATAGCAGAAAATACCCCCCAAAATTTGTAACCCCATCTCTTCTGAGAATGAAGGTACCCCATAAGTTGACCTGAAGTGCACTACGGGCGAACTACAATGCTCAGAAGAGAAGGAGTCATATTTGGCTTTTGGAGAGCAAATTTTGGTCAGGGGGCATGTCGCATTTAGGAAGCCCCTATGGTGCCACAACAGCAAAAAACCCTCACATGGCATACCCTTTTGGAAACTAGACCCCTTGAAGAACGTAACAAGGAATAAAGTGAGCCTTAATACCCCACAGGGGTTTCGCGACTTTTGCATATGTAAAAAAAAAAAAAAATTCACTATAATGTGTGTTTCCCCCCAAATTTCACATTTTTGCAAGGGTTAATAGCAGAAAAGACCCCCCAAAATTTGTAACCCCATCTCTTCTGAGTATGAAGGTACCCCATAAGTGGACCTGAAGTGCACTACGGGCGAACTACAATGCTCAGAAGAGAAGGAGTCATATTTGGCTTTTGGAGAGCAAATTTTGCTCGGGGGCATGTTGCATTTAGGAAGCCCCTATGGTGCCAGGACAGCAAAATAACCCCAACATGGCATACCATTTTGGAAACTAGACCCCTTGAGGAACGTAACAAGGGGTACAGTGAGCATTTACCCCCCACTGGTGTCTGTCAGATCTTTGGAACAGTGGGCTGTACAAAATGTTTAATTTGCACAGCCCACTGTTCCAAAGATCCGTCAGACACCTGTGGGGTGTAAATTCTCACTGCACCTCTCAATACATTCCATGAGGGGTGTAGTTTCCAAAATGGGGTCACATGTGGTTTTTTTTTTTTGCATTTGTCAAAACCGCTGTAACAATCAGCCACCCCTGTGCAAATCACCTCAAATGTACATGGTGCACTCTCCCTTCTGGGCCTTGTTGTGCGCCCCCAGAGCACTTTGCGCCCACTTATGGGGTATCTCCGTAGTCGGGAGAAGTTGCATTACAAATTTTGGGGGGCTTTTTTTCCTTTTTACCTCTTGTCAAAATGAACAGTATAGGGCAACATCAGTGTGTTAGTGTAAAAATTTTTATTTTTTTACACTAACATGCTGTTGTAGACCCCAACTTCACCTTTTCATAAGGGGTTAAAGGAGAAAAAGCCCCCCAAAATTTGTTAGGCAATTTCTCCCGAGTACGGCGATACCCCATATGTGACCCTAAACTGTTGCCTTGAAATACGACAGGGCTCCGAAGTGAGAGAGCGCCATGTGCATTTGAGGCCTGAATTAGGGATTTGCATAGGGGTGGACATAGGGGTATTCTACGCCAGTGATTCCCAAACAGGGTGCCTCCAGCTGTTGCAAAACTCCCAGCATGCTTGGACAGTTAACGGCTGTCCGGCAATACTGGGAGTTGTTGTTTTGCAACAGCTGGAGGCTCCATTTTGGAAACAGTGGCGTACCAGACGTTTTTAATTTTTATTGGGAGGGGAGGGGGGCTGTGTAGGGGTATGGGTATATGTAGTGTTTTTTTACTTTTTATTTTATTTTGTGTTAGTGTAGTGTAGTGTAGTGTTTTTAGGGTACAGTCACAAGGGCGGGGGATTACAGCCAGTTTCCGGCTGCGAGTTTGAGCTGCTGCGCAAAATTTGCTGCATCGCAAACATGCAGCCTGATACTCACTGTAAGCCCCCTGCCCATGTGAATGTACCCTGTACATTCACGGGGGGGACCTCCAGCTGTTGCAAAACTACAACTCCCAGCATGCACAGTTTATCAGTGCATGCTGGTAGTGATAGTTTTGCAACAGCTGGAGGCACACGGGTTGGGAAACACTGAGTTAGGAAACAGACAATGTTTCCCAACCAGTGTGTCTCCAGTTGTTGCAAAACCACAACTCCCAGCATTCTCAGGCATGCTGGGAGTAGTAGTTCGGCAACATCTTTAGAGCCAGATGTTGCCGAACTACAACTCCCAGCATGCTTGGAGTTGTAGTTTTGCAACATTTGGAGGACTACAGTTTGCAGACCACTAATACAGTGGTTCCCAATCTGTGCCCTTCCAGATGTTGCAAAACTACAACTCCCAGTATGCCAAAACTGTCCAGGCATGCTGGGAGTTGTAGTTCTGCAACATCTGAAGGGCCAGATGTTACAGAACTACAACTCCCAGCATGCCTGGACAGTAAGGGCATGCTGAGGATGTGTAATTTTACAACATCTGGAAGGGCACAGTGGTCTCCAAACTGTGGACCTCCAGATGTTGCAAAACTGCAACTCCCAGCATGCCCAGACGCCAAGGGCTGTCTGGGCATGCTAGGAGTTGTAGTATACAGGGTCCCAATACAGCAATGCATGTCGCTTTACGGCGACGTGCATTGCTGTAAGGGGCCCGACCGCGGCTGAAGATCAACTCACCTGTCGCCGCCGTCTCCGTCGCCGGGATCCGGGTCTTCAGGGACGAGGTAAGTACCAGAGTCGGGCCCCTGCACTCCCCCGTCCCCCGCCGCATCCTCCGGTCTTCCTCCCGTCCTCTCTGGACTTCAAGGGGCCGGGCAGGGTGGGAGGAAGTAACCGCCCCCCCCCCCCCTGCAATTGGTCGGTTAGTTAACCGACGGATCGCAGGGGATCGGAGGAGGTGGCAGGATGGGATCATACAAAATTACCGGGCGGTCGGGTCCATGAGACCCGATCAGCCCGGTATCGCCGCAGATCGCAAGGGTGATTTCCCTTGCGATTTGCGGCGATCACCGACATGGGGGGCCTACATGGCCCCCCTCGGCGTTTGCCCTGGATGCCTGCTGAAGCATTTCAGCAGGCATCTGCTTCCGATCTTTGCTCGGCGAGCGTCAGAGACCGGAAATGCAACAGGACGTTCTCTAACGTCCTTGGGCATTAAAGCCCAGGTAGTGGGCACGTTAGAGAACGTCCTATGTCCTTAAGAGATTAATACGTTCCCCAAGGGGTCTAGTTTCCAAAATAGTATGCCATGTGTTTTTTTTTTTTTTTGCTGTCGAGGCACCATAGGGGCTTCTTAAATGCGGAATGCCCCTAGAGCTAAATTTGCTTTCAAAAAGCCAAATGTGACTCCTTCTCTTCTGAGACCTATAGTGTGCCAGCAGAGCACTTTTCACCCCCATATGGGGTGTTTTCTGAATCGGGAGAAATTGGCCTTCAAATTTTGGGGGGTATTTTCTGCTATTATCCTTTTTAAAAATGTAAATTTTTTGAGAAAACAAGCATTTTAGGGAAAAAATAAATGTATTTTTACATATGCAAAAGTCGTGAATCACCTGTGGGGTATTAAGGTTCACTTTACCCCTTGTTACGTTCCCCAAGGGGTCTAGTTTCCAAAATGGTATGCCATGTGTTTTTTTTTTTGCTGTTGAGGCACCATAGGGGCTTCCTAAATGCGGCATGCCCCCAGAGCAAAATTTGCTTTCAAAAAGCCAAATGTGACTCCTTCTCTTCTGGGACCTGTAGTGCACCAGCAGAGCACTTTTCACCCCCATATTGGGTGTTTTCTGAATTGGAAGAAATTGGGCTTCAAATTTTGGGGGGTATTTTCTGCTATTACCCTTTTTAAAAATGTAAAACTTTTGGGAAACCAAGCATTTTAGGGAAAAAAAAAAATTTATTTTTACATATGCAAAAGTCGTGAATCACCTGTGGGGTATTAAGGTTCACTTTACCCCTTGTTACGTTCCCCAAGGGGTCTAGTTTCCAAAATGGTATGCCATGTGTTTTTTTTTTTGCTGTTCTGGCACCATAGGGGCTTCCTAAAGGTGACATGCCCCCCCCAAAAACCATTTGTCGCTCCTTCCCTTCTGAGCCCACTACTGCGCCCGACGAACAATTAACATAGACATATGACGTATGTGCTTACTCAAGAAAATTGGGTTTCAAATACAAGTAAAAATTTTCTCCTTTTTACCCCTTGCAAAAATAAAAAAAATGGGTCTACAAGAACATGCGAGTGTAAAAAATGAAGATTGTGAATTTTCTCCTTCACTTCACTGCTATTCCTGTGAAACACCTAAAGGGTTAAAACGCTGACTGAATGTCATTTTGAATACTTTGGGGGGTGCAGTTTTTATAATGGGGTAATTTGTGGGGTACTTCTAATATAAAGACCCTTCAAAAAAGCGAGTTTAAAAATTTTGTGAAAAAGTGGAAAATTGATGCTGAACTTTTAAGCCCTCTGGTGTCTTCCAAAAGTAAAAACACGTCAATTTTATGATGCAAACATAAAGAAGACATATTGTATATGTGAATAAAAAAAAATTATTTGGAATATCCATTTTCCTTACAAGCAGAGAGCTTCAAAGTTAGAAAAATGCTAAATTTTCAAATTTTTCATCAAATTTGGGGATTTTTCACCAAGAAAGGATGCAAGTTACCACAAAATTTTACCACTATGTTAAAGTAGAATATGTCACGAAAAAACAATCTCGGAATCAGAATGATAACTAAAAGCATTCCAGAGTCCTTTAAGGTGAAAAAGGGCTCAGTCCTTAAGGGGTTAAAAAGAAAAAAGAAAAAAAAAAGTTCCAATTTTTCAATTTCAACTTTTCAATTTCCCCCACAAATGATATTTTTCTTTTTGCACTGTACATTTTATGGTTAAAGGAAAGATTTTATTATGAAGTACAATTGGTTACATAAAAACAAGCCATGATATGGGTCTGTAAATGGAAAAATAAATGAGGTATCACTCTTAGGAGGCAAAGAGGGGAAAAACGAAAATGCAAAAAAAAAATTAGCTGTGTCCTTAACCTGTTGGGGACGAAAGGCGTACGCATACGCCCTTGCGTCCTGGTACTAAAGGACGAAGGGCGTATCCTTACGCCCGTGGGAATTTTGGTCCCCGCATGGATATCAATCAGCAGGCACCCCGTACAAATGCCCAGGGGGGGTCATTAGCCCCCCCCCATGTCGGCGATCGGCGCAAATCGCAAGTGAATTCACACTTGCGATTTGCCCCGATTCCGGGTCATTACGGGTCTATGGTTACCCGGTGACACGTAATATATGGGGGATTGCGGTTGTCTAAGACACCTACGATCCCCCTGAAGGGATAGGAGTGAGGTGGCAGGGGTGCCACCCCTCCTATGCCTGCTATTGGTGGTCTAGACGTGACCACCAATAGCAGATCGGGGTCGGGTGGTTAACTTTTGTTTCCCCCGTCCTGCCCACCCACAATAGGCGGGGCAGGACGGGGAAACCGGTGGGGACCGGCGCCGAAGATGCACTTACTGATCCGAAGGCTGCGGGCGGAGATGACGTGCGGCAGAAGAGGACGGCTCCCTGGATCCTACGGAAGACGGTAAGTTGCCTAGCAACATCTGGAGGGCTACAGTCTGAGACCATTATACAGTGGTCTCTAACCTGTAGCCCTCCAGATGTTGCAAAACTACAACTCCCAGCATGCCCAGACAGCTGTTTGGGCATGCTGGAATATGTAGTTTTGCAACATCTGGAGGGTCACAGTTTGGAGCAGTGGTCTATAAACTGTAGCCCTCCAGATGTTGCAAAACTGCAAATCCCAGCATGCCCAAACAGCAAACAGCTGTCTCAGCATGCTGGGAGTTGTAGTTAAGTACTTCCAGCTGTTGCATAACTACATCTCCCAGCATGCCCTTCGGCGATCAGTACATGCTGGGAGTTGTAGTTTTGCAACAGCTGGAGGCACAATGGTTGGAAAATACTGATTTAGGTAACAGAACCTAACTGAAGGTTTTCCAACCAGTGTGCCTCCAGCTGTTGCAAAAGCACAACTCCCAGCATGCACAGTCTGTCAGTACATGCTGGAAGTTGTAGTTTAGCAACAGTTGGAGGCACAATGGTTGGAAAATACTGAGTTAGGTAACAGAACCTAACTGAAGGTTTTCCAACCAGTGTGCCTCCAGCTGTTGCAAAAGTACAACTCCCAGCATGCACGGTATGTCGGTACATTCTGGGAGTTGTAGTTTTGAAATAGCTGGAGGTTCCCCCCCCCCCCATGTGAACGTACAGGGTACATTCACACAGGCAGGTTTACAGTAAGTTTCCTGCTTCAAGTTTGGGCAGCGGCAAATTTTTCGCCGCAGCGCAAACTCCTAGTGGGAAACTCACCGTAACACGCCAGTGCGAATGTACCCTAAAAACACTACACTAACACAAAATAAAGGATAAAACACTACATATACACCCCCTTACACTGTCCCCCCACCCCAATAAAAATGAAAAACGTATTGTACAGCAGTGTTTCCAAAACAGAGCCTCCAGCTGTTGCAAAACAACAACTACCAGCATTTCTGGACAGCCATTGACTGTCCAGGCATGCTGGGAGTTTAGAAACAGCTGGAGGCACCCTGTTTGGGAATCACTGGCGTAGAATACCCCTATGTCCACCTCTATGCAATCCCTAATTTAGTCCTCAAATGAGCATGGTGCTCTCTCATTTTGGAGCCCTGTCGTATTTCAAGGAAACAGTTTAGGGTCACATATGGGGTATTTCCGTACTCGGGAGAAATTGCACTACAAATTTTGGGGGACTTTTTCTCCTTTTACCCCTTATGAAAAGGAAAAGTTGGGGGTTACACCAGCCTGTTAGTGTAAAATGTTTAAATTTTTTTTACACTAACATGCTGGTGTTGCCCCATACTTTTTATTTTCACAAGCAGTAAAAGGAAAAAAAAGACTCCCAAAATTTGTAACGCAATTTCTCCAGAGTACGGAAATACCCCATATGTGGGCGTAAAATGCTCTGCGTGCGCACATCAAGGCTCAGGATTGAGAGCGCACTATGTACATTTGAGGCCTAAATTGGTGATTGCACAGGGGTGGCTGATTTTACAGCAGTTTTGAAATAAACGCAAAAAAATAAATACCCACATGTGACCCGATTTTGGAAACTACACCCCTCAGGGAACGTGACAAAGGGTATAGTGAGCCTTAACACCCCACAGGTGTTTGACGAATTTTCATTAAAATTGGATGGGAAAATGAAAAAAAAAATGTTTCACAAAAATGCTGGTGTTACCCTAAATTTTTCATGTTCACAAGGAAAAATTGGAAAAAAAGCCCCCCAAAATTTGTAACTCCATTTCTTCTGAGTAACAAAATACCCCATAAGTGGATGTAAAGTGCTCTGCTGGTGCCCTACAATGCTCTGAAGAGAAGGAGCGCCATTGGGATTTTGAAGAGAAAATTTGTCCGGAATTGAAGGCCACGAGTGTTTACCGCGATCCCCCATAGTGCCAGAACAATGGACCCCCACATGTGACCCCATTTTGGAAACTACACCCCACACGTAATGTATTAAGGGGTGCAGTGAGCATTTATGCCCCACAGGTGTATGACAGATTTTTGGAACAGTGGTCCGTGAAAATGAAAATTTTTATTTTTCATTTGCACAGCCCACTGTTCCAAAGATCTGTCAAATGCCAGTGGGGTGTAAATACTCACTGCACCCCTTATTAAATTCTGTGAGGGGTGTAGTTTCCAAAAGGGGGTCACATGTGGGGGGGGGGGTACACTGTTCTGGCACCACAGGGGGCTTTGTAAACGCAGACTGCCCCTGAATACCATTCCTAACAAATTCTCTTTCCAAAAGCTCAATGGCGCTCCTTCTCTTCTGAGCATTGTAGTTCGCCCACAGAGCATTTTACGTCCTGACATGGGGTATTTCCATACTCAGAAGAGATGGGGTTACAAATTTTGGGGGGCATTTTCTCCCATTACCCTTTGTAAAAATGGTAAATTTGGGGAAAAAAATAGCACTTTGCATTTACACATCCGATTTTAACGAAAAGTCGTCAAACACCTGTGGGGTGTTAAGGCTAACTGGACCCCTTGTTACGTGCCTTGAGGGGTGTAGTTTCCAAAATGGTATGCCATGTGGGGTTTTCTGCAGTTCTGGCACCATAGGGGCTTTCTAAATGTGACATCCCCCCCAAAAACCATTTCAGCAAAATTCACTTTCCAAAATCCCATTGTCACTCCTTCCCTTCAGAGCCCTCTATTGCGCCAGCCGAACACTTGACATACACATATGAAGTTTTTCTTACTCGAAAGAAATTGGGTTACAAATTTTTTTCTCTCCTATTACCACTTGTAAAAATTCAAAAACTGAGTCTACAAGAACATGCGAGTGTAAAAAATGAAGATTTTGAATTTTCTCCTTCACTTTGCTGCTATTCCTGTGAAACACCTAAAGGGTTAACACACTTACTGAATGTCATTTTGGATACTTTGAGGGGTGCACTTTTTAATATTGGGTCATTTGTGGGATATTTCTAATATGAAGGCCCTTCAAATCCACTTCAAAACTGATATGGTCCATGAAAAATTCCGATTTGAAAATGTTGTGAAAAATTGGAAAATTTACTGCTGAACTTTGAAGCCCTCTGATGTCTTCCAAAAGTAAAAACATGTCAACTTTATGATGCAAATATAAAGTAGACATATTGTATATGTGAATCAATATATACCGTATTTATCGGCGTATAACACGCACTTTTTAGGCTTAAATTTTTAGCCTAAAGTCTGTGTGCGTGTTATACGCCGATACACCCCCAGGAAAGGCAGGGGGAGAGAGGCCGTCGCTGCCCGCTTCTCTCCCCCTGCCTTTCCTGGGGTCTAGAGCGCTGCTGTCGGCCCTTTTCACCCCCTGGTTATCGGCGCCGCTGCCCGTTCTGTCCCCCTGACTATCGGTGCCGGCACCGATAGCCAGGGAGAGAGAAGCGGCGCCGACAGCCAGGGGGAGAGAAGGGGCAGCGGCACCCATTGCCGGCGCCACTGCCCCGTTGCCTCCCCCCATCCCCGGTGGCATAATTACCTGAGTCGGGTCCGCGCTGCTCCAGGCCTCCGTCGTGCGTCCCCGACGTCATTGCTATGCGCTGAACGGCGCGGCGCATGACGTCAGAGCGCCGCGCCGTGCATAGCAACGACGCTGGGGACGCACGACGGAGGCCTGGAGCAGCGCGGACCCGAATCAGGTAATTATGCCACCGGGGATGGGGGGAGGCAACGGGGCAGCTTTCGCCGGCAATGGGTGCCGCTGCCCCTTCTCTCCCCCTAGCTGTCGGCGCCGCTTCTCTCCCCCTGGCTATTGGCGCCGGCACCGATAGTCAGGGGGACAGAACGGGCAGCGGCGCCGATAACCAGGGGGTGAAAAGGGCCGACAGCAGCGCTCTAGACCCCAGGAAAGACAGAGGGAGAGAAGCGGGCAGCGACGGCCTCTCTCCCCCTGCCTTTCCTGGGGGTATATCGGGATATACACGCGCACACACGCACCCTCATTTTATCATGGATATTTGGGTAAAAAACTTTTTTTACCAAAATATCCTTGGTAAAATGAGGGTGCGTGTTATAGGCCGGTGCGTGGTATACCCCGATAAATACGGTAATATATTTGGAATGTCTATTTTCCTTACAAGCAGGGTACTTCAAAATTTGAAAAAATGCTAAATTTTAAAATTTTTCGGAAAATTTTTACATTTTTCACCAAGAAATGATGCAAGTATCGACGAAAATTTACCACTACCATAAAGTAGAATATGTCACGAAAAAACAATCTCGGAATCAAAGAGTTATTAATGCTTAAAGTGACAGTGGTCAGATTTGCAAAAAATGCTCCTGTCCTTAGGGTCATAATGGGCTCCGTCCCCAAGGGCTTAAAGGAGTTATCCAGAAAGCCCCAGAAAGTTAAACAGATTTGTAAATTAATCCTCGAAGATTCTACCCAAAAAGGTACATAATGATATTTGAATAAAATAACATAGGATGCTATAAGTATAAGATTTTTATTCAATGCCAATATAAAATTGTGATATAAAATAGTAAAATGCACTATATATCCTCTGGCATGCAATATAACAGGATGAAGAAAACCACTGGGCCCAAGTGGTAACACACCCTCTATACGTAAAGATCAAAAATGTTAAATAATGTCCAGCACTCTGGTGACCTTGTTGTATGTATGAGGTCTAATTAAAAAATACTGGTCTGAAAGATTGTTACAAGTCCTTTGTTGAGCAGTATTACAGTCTTTGCAAATGGTAGCAAATAATATAAGGTTGCTGGTGTAACTTATGACTGGTTACTAAAGTTACTTAATTGAGCTTAAACAAATAATGCTGCTGGTAGTATCGCTCACCTGCTCCTGTAGGACTCTGCGTACGATATCCTCTATGGTGTACCTCATGCGGAGGCGTTGGCAAAAGGTAACTCTGCTGGCAGAGCGGATGCCTCTGTTGGTGCGCGTGGCAGAGCATCTTCCCTGGCCTCCGCGTTGTTGTTAACAGAGGGGGTACCGCTGGATGATATGGCGTCCCTCGTGATGTGATGATGGAGTCCTGGGCAGGTGAACAGACGATTCTCTCACAGCAGGATTTCGGCTCAGATCGTGGCAGGCATAAATAAAATCCGGGCAGGATTTTGAGCTAGAGTTGTACTGGTCTCAATCTTTTCCAGGTACTGGTGCCAGATTCAGACTTTGTGTTTAAGTGAGATATTATGTGAATATCTTAATATCCCTAGGATATTCACATAATATCGCACTTAAATACAAAGTGTGAATCTGGCACCAGTACCTGGAAAAGATTGAGACCAGTACAACTCTAGCTCAAAATCCGACCAGGATTTTCTTTATGCCTGCCACGATCTGAGCCGAAATCCTGCTGTGAGAGAATCATCTGTTCACCTGCCCAGGACTCCATCATCACATCACGAGGGACGCCATACCATCCAGCGGTACCCCCTCTGTTAACAACAACGCGGAGGCCAGGGAAGACACTCTGCCACGCGCACCCACAGAGGCATCCGCTCTGCCAGCAGAGTTACCTTCTGCCAACGCCTCCGCACGAGGTACACAGGTGGGTGCTGCATGAGAGATTTCTGCGGTCCCCAGCGGCAGGTCCCCTGCGATCAGACATCATATCTCCTATCCTTTGGATAGGGGATAAGATGTCTTAGGGCCGGAGTTCCCCTTTAAAGAAGAAGTTACAGGTCTGTGAGAATCAGAAATCTTGTTTTATTGCAGGTGACCAAATACTTATTTTACCGAGGAATTTATCAATTGATTCATTAGAAATCCTATAGTATGATTTCGTGTATTATTTCCCCCCATTATGTCTGTCATAGTTGAGGTATATCTATGAGGAAAATTACAGGCCTCTCTCATCTTTTAAAGTGGGAGAAATTGCACAATTGCACAATACAGTGGGGATCAAAAGTTTGGGCACCCCAGGTAAAAATTTGCATTAATGTGCATAAAGAAGCCAAGGAAAGATGGAAAAATCTCCAAAAGGCATCAAATTACAGGTTAGACATTCTTATAATATGTCAATAAAAGTTAGATTTTATTTCCATCATTTACACTTTCAAAATAACAAAAAACAAAAAAATGGTGTCTGCAAAAGTTTGGGCACCTTGCAGAATTTATAGCATGCACTGCCCCCTTTGCAAAGCTGAGGCCTGCCAGCGTCATGGATTGTTCTCAATCATCATCTGAGAAGACCAGGTGATGTCAACCTCAAAGGTTTTAAATGCCCAGACTCTGACCTTGCTCCAACAATCAGCACCATGGGTTCTTCTCAGCAGTTGTCTAGAAATCTGAAACTGAAAATAGTTGACGCTCACAAAGCTGGAGAAGGCTTAAAGGAGAACTCCAGAATATAAAAATTGTCGCCCAGACTGCCGGCAGTAAAAAAAATAAAGATGTACATACCCTCCTCGGCTTCCCCGGGGCCTCCGGTAACCGGCTCTGGTCTCCGCCACGATCCACTTCCTGGTTGCCGGTGGTCGGATGAATCATACTGCGCTCAGCCAATCACCAGCCGCAGCGAAGTCAGACTCGGCCGGCAATAGGCCGAGCGGCAGTGTGAAAACGCTTCAGGACACAAAATTCTTCACTACACAGGCACCTGCTGGCGGGGCCGAAAACGTCACACTGCCGCTCAGCCTATCGCTGGCCGAGTCGGGACTTCGCTGCAGCTGGTGATTGGCTGAGCGCAGTATGATTCATCCGACCACCAGCAACCAGGAAGTGGATCGTGGCGGAGACCGGAGCCGGTTACCGGAGGCCCTGGGGGAGCGTAGGAAGGTATGTACATCTTTATTTTTTTTTTCAAATTTGACTGCACAATCTCTCCAGAAAGATCTGGCAGACACTGGAACTGTGTTACACTATTCCACTATAAAGAGATAATTGTACAAATGTAGTCTACATGGAAGGGTCATCCGAAGAAAACCTCTTCTACGTCCTCACTACAAAAATCTGCTTTTGAACTTTGCAAATGAACATATAGACAAGCCTGATGCATTTTGGAAACAAGTTCTGTGGACTGATGTGGTTAAAATTGAACTTTTTGGCCAGAATGAGCAAAGGTACGTTTGGAGAAGAAGGGGAACAGAATTTAATTAAAAGAACCTCTGTCCAACTGTTAAGCATGGGGGTGGATCAATCATGCTTTGGGGTTGTATTGCAGCCAGTGGCACAGGGAACATCTCAGGAGTAGAAGGAAAAATGGATTCAATAAAATGTCAGCAAATTTTGGATGCTAACTTGATACCATCTGTGAAAAAGCTGAAGTTAAAGAGAGGATGGCTTCTACAAATGGATAATAATCCTAAACACACCTCGAAATCCACGGGGGATTACTTCAAGAGGCGTAAACTGAAGGTTTTGCCATGGCCTTCACAATCTCCTGACCTCAACATAATTTAAAATCTATGGATAGACCTTAAAAGATCAGTGCATGACAGACAGCCCAGAAATCTCAAAGAACTGGAAGACTTTTGTAAGGAAGAATGGGCAAAGATACCTCAAACAAGAATTGAAAGACTATTGGCTGGCTACAAATACTTGCCAAAGTGGGCAGTACAAGATATTAACTCTGCAGGATGCCAAAACTTTTACAGACGCCATTTTTTTGTTTTCTGTTATTTTGAAAGTGTAAATGATGGAAATAAAATCTAACTTTTGTTGACATATTATAAGAATGTCTTATCTGTAATTTGATGCCTTTTGGAGATTTTTCCATCTTTCCTTGGCTTCTTTATGCACATTAATACAATCCCCACTGTATATATGTGGGAGAACTTGCAATATATATATATATATATATATATATATTTCTAAAAAATTTTTATGAATTGTTTGTATTGTTGCTTTCTTTTCATCAATTTTTTCATGTGTTTTAATAATTTTATATGTTCAGATGTATATGGGCACATTGGATGTTCTCCTGCAAATAACATAGCTATGCACACCCAAGTGGAGAAGCAATGCTCTCTCTTGTCTGCACATGCATGGTGTATTCCCCTGGAAACTAGTCAAGTCCCTATTCGAGTTGCACATACCCATGAACTGTATATGTCACGTTGTCTTGGTTATGGCTCTGAAACACCAGATGTGACATTTGAACTGTATGAAGCTATTCCTGAGTTTGCAAATACCTCCGGACTCCCCCCAAGGGTAGTGCCATGTTTTCTTTGGATGCTCAAAAAGCATTCGATTGTGTACAATGGCCATTTCTTAGGAGGCCTCTGGAGGAAATAGGTTTTGGCTCACAGATTATCTCCTTGGTAAAGTTATTATATAAGGAACCCAGGGCCTGTATTAGTGCTAATTGTAGGACATCAGATAGATTCACATTGTATCGCGGAACTCATCATGGGTGTCCATTATCACCTTTGCTTTTTGCAATAATGATGGAGCCTCATGCAAATCATATTAGGAAAGCAGGTCAGATTGAAGGTTTTACATATGGTTCTTTATATGCGGATGACGCATTATTTTTCTTGAATGATACAGATTATTCTTTTAAGGCAGCTTTAGAGCTGATAACGTAATTTGGGAGCATATTGGGGATCTGTATAAATTGGCAAAAATCGTCCCTAATGTTAATAGATCGAGATGTAGAGAAAATATAGGTAAATTAAGAGGTTTTGATAAATTGGGTAAAACAAATTAAATATCTAGGTAGAGAAATCATTCCTCAAATTAAAGGAGTAGTCCGGCACGCACTTTTCTTATTTTATCCGGTCCGGGCTGCAAAAAAAAGAAAACAAACTTTCTCTTGCCTGCCAACGCGCCCCAGGAGCTCCGGTACAGGTGTTCGGTCGCCGGGCTGCTTGCTTCTTACTTCCTGTTAGCCCGGCATGTCACACGGAGCTTCAGCCTATCACCTGCCGAGGCGGGACATCGCTGCGGCCGGTGATAGGCTGAATCTCCATGTGACATGCTGGGCTAACAGGAAGTAAGAAGCAAACAGCCCGGCGACTGAACACCTGTACTGGAGCTCCGGGGGGCGCTTTGGCAGGTAAGAGAAAGTTTGTTTTCTTTTTTTTTGCAGCCCGGACTGGATACAATAAGAAAAGTGCATGCTGGACAACTCCTTTAATGAATATGAAACATTAAATATAAATCCACTGTTGGATAGATTTAAACATAAAACATTGGCGTGGTGCTGACTTCCGATATCTGTTGTAGGACAAGTTAAAAGAAAACTGTCACTCTGATCACCCACACTAAACCCAATACACAGGATTAGTGTGGGTGACCAGGAGTGCAAAGTGGAGTCACTTACCAAATTACATCCAGTGGCTCCTGTGATATTGCCCAATGAATGTCCCATCCCGTTCGGTTACCTGCGTGCAGGAGTCGAGGCCCCAATGGCTGTCCGCCCCCTGCTTCTTTCTGGTTCCTGAAACAATCTACCTCTATTAGTATATTCAAATTCTGTGCTGTCCTCTGAGGCAGGAGTGCAAGCACAGTCAGAGCTCTTCTTGCTAGAGCACATGTGCTCCAGCCTCAGAGCGCAGTGCACACGTGACATGCGACTCACGTCACTAGGACGTGATAGCTGTTTGTAAATTAGTCACTTGAATAAGAAGCAAAAGAGAAGGGCCCGTTCGGCACTGCTGAAGATACATAGGATAGGGTGTGTAGTTGGTTCTTGTATTAAGGTGTAGTTGGTGCTCAGGCTGCTTGCTGTATTCAGCGGATTCAAAATTCATGAGAAATGAAAAGCCGGCCACTCACCGATGTATTCCTTCTTAAAGCTTTTATTATAGCGACATAATACTCACATAAGCGGGTTGAGTGTACAGAAAGGAAGAGCAGGGGGAACAGAGGAGACAAGCTCCATTTCGCACACTCAAGTGCTGCGTCCGGCCATATGAAGCACTTGAGTGTGCGAAACGGAGCTTGTTGCTTCTGTACCCCCCTGCTCTTCCTTTCTGTACAACCCCCCTCCCCCCCCCCCCTGCTTATGTGAGTATTGCGTTGCTGTAATAAAAGCTTGAAGAAAGAATACATCTGTGAATGGCCGGCTTTTCATTTCTCTCTTTTTTCATGCTGTTTGTAAACTAACTGCGCTTGCGCTCCTGCCTCAGAGCGCACTGCAGAATTTGAATATACTAATAGAGGCAGATTGTTTCAGGAGGCAGATAGAAGCAGGGCCCCGCCTCCTGTGCGCAGGTAAACAAATTGAGAATGAGACTTTCGTTGGGCAATATCACAGGAGCCACTGGATGGAATTTGGTAAGTGACCCCTCTTTGCACTTCTGGTCACCCACACTATAACCCTGTGTATTGGGCTTAGTGTGGGTGATCAGGGTCATAGTTTTCCTTAAAAGGGGTATTCCAGGATTTTTTTTTTATTTGACTATGCTATAGTGTCTGTACCTGTGTGTGACGGTGGTCTCACAATTCTTCTGTGAGTATCACCCCAATATTTATTTTTAACAGCATACAACATTACTCATGTCTCAGGATTTTCCAGGTTGCAGTGCATCGAGACCTGACATCACTAGTCAGTTGTGCAAAGGGAGCCAGTCCTGTTTCAATCGGTGGAGCGACAGAGAGATAATTTAGCAACAGCTGTAGGCGCCCTGATTGGAAAACACTGATCTTTTGAGCTTATCTGTTCTGAAATGGGTGGGGTGGCTGATTTGTGAGAGGGAGGAATGAAACTTCACACTTACAAGCACGGAACTATGTGATGTGTAGTTTAAGAGACCAAACTCCAACAGGAAATACCCTCTCACAAAAAGATAGCCTGGCAGGTATGTACTAAAATCACCTTATGGGGGATAACCCCTTTAATTTAACTAAAATGATTTACATGCTTCAGTTGTTATATATATTACAGAATTCCCCGGTATGGTTACAGGCAAATCTGCTCCAAAGAATTAAAGGGGTTATCCACCATAAGGTGATTTTAGTATGTACCTGCCAGACAGTAATGGACATGCTTGTGGCTAAATGGCTATGCTGTGAGTCCACCATAACACTGTGGCTAGCTTTTTGTGAACTGGTATTTTCTGTTTGACTTTTTCTTTTTTTGACTACAAATCCCATAATTCCATTTTCCTTCCTCCCACACATCAGCCACCCCACCCATTGAAACATAAATGAGCTGCATCCATTCAAAAGACCTGTGGTTTTCAATCATCAGGGTGCCTATAGCTGTGGCATTAGTTGCAGATTGATCTCTCTCCCACCAAGCAATTACTCCACCCATTGAAGCAGACAGACTCCCTCTCATCAGCTGACTGCTGACTAGTGAGTCAGGTCTCTGCTGCATTGCAACCTGGGAAAAATCCACAGTCATTTTGTATGCTGGGAAAAATAAATATTGGGGTGAAAATCACATAAGAATTGTGAGAAAGCTGTCACGCACAGGTACAGACATTATATTATGAACTACACTAACTTTACAGCCCCTGTAGCATAGTCAAATATAAAAAATAAAATACCCCTTTAATACTCAATTTAGAGATATTATCTGGAATGGGTGGATTGTCATTGCCCAATCCATGGTTATATTTTTTGACATCTCAATTACAGCATTTATTAAATTGGGCAAAGAATAAATTTGATACTCCAGGAGAAAGAATCATTCAGAATTATGTATCTTGTGAACGACTTATGATTCCATTGGAAAGTGGATGTTTCGCAAAGATGCCTTAGTTAGTAATAATGAAATTAATATATAAGGTGTGGAATAAAGTTAAACAGATTAGAGAAGTGGGTAAATTGAATGCTTCAATATAGTGCATTAAAAGATACTAAAATACAAAAGTGAATGTGCTGCGGGAACCATAGATGTGGGTTTCCCACCTATTAAGAGATGCAAAATGATATAAGACTCACTGTTAAATGCATAAGACGGTGCCTGGTTACACCATATATCACAAGTATCATTAGCTTTCCCATAAACTAATCCCTAGTCCTGCCCGACGTGTATCAGTCACTGATACACGTGACCTCCTTAGGGGCTACACTGGGTATGTGCAGAGATATAAATAAGGTGTTGTAGCCAATTCATGCGGATAGATCACAATTACCAGACACAACACATGAAAAAATGTAACCACATTTGGGGCTGCCGATACAAAAACTGCCTCCTACACTAATACAGTTACGGCACAACTGTACCCCAATTGATAAGGAGCACAGAGGTGATTAAGTAATTGGGAGTAAGCCGGCATCCGGATCCTAGTCGATCGGTTCGGCATCCCGTTAGGTTTCTATGCGCATCCACAGTGCCAGGGAGCCATGTGTAATCAGGGAGCCAGGTGTAATCAGGCACCGTCTTATACAGTGAGTCTTATTTCATTTTACGTCTCTTAATAGGTGGGAAACCTTCATCTATGGTTCCCACGGCACATTCACTTTTTTATTATAGTATCTTTTAATGCAATATATTAAAAGTTACATTTTTTTCACTCCCTGTTCCTTCTGTGAATTCATTAGATTGGGAGACTTGTGGTTACCGGGTGGAGAGATACCGATAAATATCTACATATCTATACAAATTGAATGTTTTTACCCCTTTATGGGATAATGGGGCTTTAAAAGAGATTGAGAAACTGATTTTGGGTGCTGGGAAAGAACGGGGATTTCATGGCCTTGGGACCTATTCAAGAAGGGGTCTATAAGTCATTTGATGAATTCCAGGAGTAATACAATATCCTCAGACAGTGTTTTTTTTTCCAATATCTACAATAAAGACATGCGGTAGGTGCTCAATTTCCATCTTTAGTAATACAGCTAGGTAGTGAGGCAGCCTTGGATTTGGTTTTTAAAAACAGAATGATCCTCTGGATTTATTTCCCAAATGTATAAATTGTTACAGATTCATTTTCAGAAGAAACATCCAGTATCTGCTTTCGCAAAATGGCAAAGGGAATTAGATAGAAATGAACATCAATTACAATATGAAAGAACAAAGAAAAATAGCATATGCACCCAATAAAACTTAGCATTTATTCAGGCATTAAAAATTCCCGTTGGCACAGTGAACGTGGAACCTCAGCCGGAGCTGAGGATAAAAAGGCAACAGGCTGTTTCACAATATCTTCCGCTTCATCTGGTCTCCTTCATCTGCACCTCCAGAAATTATAACTCCTAGTATTATGCTCTTTCATGCATGCTAGGTGTAGTACTCCATGTTTGCAGTAGTGCCGCCTGCATATTCTCTGTGCCTAGTGTATCAATTAGAATATATTCTAAGATCTGTTCCCGAACTTTCTCTGGGAGAGGGTGGGAGATTATCCCAACTATATATTTTGTATAGAATTTATCAAGCTCCTGTATTATTATATAGAATTGGATGTTGAACACTGCCTGTCCCAGATGTATGGAAGAAGATGCCAGTCTGTTACATATGTTTTGGAATTGTTCCAATTTAGAAGAGGTTTGGTCTTATGGTATCTGAGCTATTGAACAGACCTTTACAATAGATATTCCCTATGAGCCCAAAATTTGAATATTAGGTTATACTAAAAATCTCAGCTTGGAAAAAAAAAAATTCTAAAATTGCAGTATCACATTTACTATATATGGCACGGAAATTGATTGCTCAAGAATGGAAAGCAAATAAACCTCCCACATTCCAGCAATTTATTAGAAAGGTTGATAATTTAATAAATTGGGAAAAAAGGGATCTATATTGGTTGAAATACTGGAGAGAGATTTAATTTGGTCTCACTGGTTTAAAAAAATAAACACATTTTTTGTCACACTTAGGGTGGGTAGGGGTATAAAATAAAATGGAAAAAAAGTAGTATTGTGGTGGAGTATGTAGAGATGTAAGTCTAATTAATTATTTAAAAAAGATAATTGTAATGTAAATATGTATGCCTTGTAAATAAAAGAAATGATAAATATAAAAAAAAGTTAAATAAATAAAGTCACAGGTTGGTTCGGGGACACTGGAAGTGGTGTAGCTCCGAAGCCAATCAAGGACTGGGTGGTGAAAGTTGTGGATATGGTGGAAAAAGAGCTATATGTGTATTTTGAAGGGCCCTTGCACTTGAAGTTAGAGGTCATGGAAAAAATATGGAAGTGGGAATACGTCAAAAAAAATTTCCTTTCTTTCTTTGAAAAAATAACATTTTTGGACTCTTATTGTAATTTTTTGGGATTCCTCTAAGGTTAAGAAGAAGAAGGAAGAGAAGTGGCAGATTTAAAACAACATATTTTCTCTAACTAATCTCTGGATGCGTCTGATTACTGTATCATGGAGTCGTTTTCAGCCCTTTTGGGGGTCTGCCAGCGGTTCTACAGTTGGGGGGCAGTCAGTGGCCTTCATCGCGGCTGCATTTTGGAAGTATAAGAATGAGGGGTGTGGTGGGGCTAATAGTTTGTTCCAATATTTTAGGAAGAGACGGGGTCAGGGGGTACTGATTAGCAGAAGAGTGGTGACTCCAGTGAGGTTGGACAAGATGCGTCGGTTCCTTAGGATCTACCTGGAAAGGTCAACAGAAAACTTGTTGTTGGAGCATTTTAGGTATGGTTTCCATATTCCTAGTTCAACGGTCTCGTCGAATGTTTGGCATGATAATCTGGCTTTGGTATATGCTCACCTGGGGGTGGATCAGGAGTAGCTGTGTAAGGAATTGGAATAGTGTAAGATAGCAAACCCCTTTCCTTTCTCCCCATTAACTAGTTTGTTGGTTTCGTCATTGGTTCCAAAGAAGCCAAGGTGGGGTTTTTAGGGTTGTAGCCTAAGTAATATGGGGGTCCCAATGTTAAATACTTCTAGGAAGCACAATGTGAATGGAAATATTGCAGAAATCTTTTAGAACAACAGACTGCTGAGACAGTGCAGCAACTTGTTCTGGGGGTCAATGATCGCTCGAGACACCACTAGGTCCTTGTGTCTGTGACTGGATACCACTATCTTACACATAACTGGACTTTAAAATGTCCAGGAAAACTATGTCTGCAGCTTCTACTCCAGTCACTGCCAGAGCTGTCAGGCTGTAGGCCACAGTCACAATACATCTTTTCTTAAGAAAGCTACACCAAAAAAAAAGTTGTGACATCTATACAAGTTAATAAAAAAAAAAAAAAAAAAACGGCTATGCATAAAAGCCACAATAGGCCACATAAACTACTCTTTCCAAAAATAAAGGCCAATTACGATAGTAAAATAAATACTCTATTAGAAAATAAACATGCATATCATTAAAATCAGACATAGAAGATAAGGCACCAAGGTACACATACAGAAAAATGGGGGTGAGGATGGTAGCTGGAATATCATGGGGTACAGGATAAAAGTTTCAATACAATGAATATACGGTGTGAACAGTGTGAAAACTCACAAGTCAAAATCCAGATGGTATATTGCACATACTGGTAAATGATCACAGTATGAAACCTAGTTAAACAGGCAATACTGAGTAGAATGCATGGCGGGAATTTGTTATAATGTGGCCTTGCTGAGGTTTTGTAAGTACTCAGTATTGCCTGTTTTTCAAACTCTGTTTTATAGCGTGATCATTTACGGTGTGTGCAATATACCATCTTGATGTAAGTGCTGCTTCTATCAGCATCCATTCACATTGTATCTTCATTGTACTGATACTGTTATCCTGTAGCCCACGATATTCGATCCTCACCCCCATTTTTCTGTATGTGTACCTTGGTGCCTTATCTTCTATGTCTGATTTTAATGAAATGTATGTTTATTTTCTAATACATTTATTTTATTATTGTAATTTTTTATTTTTGGAGTGAGACATCTGGAGGTCCGCAGTGTTGGATGTCTATGTGTTACTTGCTGCTGATTATATCAAAAGTAACCATAGAACCTTATAATTTCCCTTAATAGGACTATTTGGTTTGTTATAGGAACTGTGGCTCCCCCAGAGCTCCCCCAGGTGAGCCCGTTCCTATAGATTCATTGGGGGAGATTTATCAAAACCTGTGCAGAGGAAAACGTGCCCAGTTGCCCATAGCAACCAATCAGCTTGCTTCTTTCATTTTCATGAAGACCTGTGAAAAATGAAAGAAGCAATCTGTTTGGTTGCTATGGGCAACTGGACTTTTCCTCTGCACAGGTTTTGATAAATCTCCCTCTATATAGTCTGTTTACCTAGAAGATTTAATCTAGAAGATTTACTTTTTTTTTTCTCTACAGTATACACTAGGGGGAAATTTATCAAAACCTATGTACAGGAAGAGAAGTACAGTTGTCAATAGCAACCAAACAGATTGTGTCTTTAATATTTCAGATAAAACCAATTTCTCCAAGCAACAGGGCGGGATGAACAGGAGCACTGAGACCAGGTACTAGGGTGAAAAGATTTATTTCCCACACTGCAACGCAGCGTTTCACGGTGACCCGCTTCCTCAGGCATATCAGAGGGTGTTTAATAAAGAGTATATATAGGAAAAAGGACTTAACCCCTTCATGGGAAAAAGTAAAAACTTAACCCTTTTAGGGGAGAAGCCCTTCTTACCTAGAACATCTAGATATATAGAATTCATGCTATATAGACATACAAATAATATAATTCAAGAATATATTATATATATATAAAAATTTGTGGGAAATCTGTGGGAAAAATTTCTGATTTAAATTTGCTTGGATCCACCATGTTTCTAAGATTTAAAGAACAACGAAAAGTAAGTGCTTGTTGTGAGGGTAAAAGACTTTTTAAAATAGGGTAATCTAATAGGATAGTCCAATTTTTGTTTAATATTCTACGGATATTTGCTGCACCACAATTGAAATCAGTAATAAAATTATATTTATAATCTTTTTTCGTAGCTGTTCTAGCCGTATCGCATTTTTGCACTAAAGTGTCCTGTGATATATCTTTGACTTTATTGTATGCGTCAGCTAATATGGAGGGGGAATAGCCTTTTGTTAAAAAACGTTCACGGAGGATTTTTGATTGTTTTAAGAAATCACTTTTTTTAGTACAATTTTTGCGGACACGCAAGTATTGTCCGTAAGGCACATTTTTTTTTATCCATTTAGGGTAGTGTGAACTACTATAATCAAGGAGGCTGTTCACGTCGACCTATTTTTCCTTTACGTTACATCAATCTGATAGTAAAATAGAATTTTCAGATTTATTGATTAAACGTGATATTAATAACTATATCGTCACCGAGACCTTTTTTAAAAGGCTATCCCCCCCTCCATATTAGCTGACGCATACAATAAAGTCAAAGATATATCACAGGACACTTTAGTGCAAAAACGCGATACGGCTAGAACAGCTCCGAAAAAAGATTATAAATATAATTTTATTACTGATTTCAATTGTGGTGCAGCAAATATCTGTAAAATATTAAACAAAAATTGGTCTATCCTATTAGATGACCCTATTTTAAAAAGTTTTTTACCTTCACAACCAGCACTTACTTTTCGTCGCTCTTTAAATCTTAGAAATATGGTGGCTCCAAGCAAATTTAAATCTGAATTTTTCCCACAGATCAGCATTCAACCCCGATGGTCCCTAGTACTTATCCATGTGGACGACTGAGGTGTATGTGCTGTGATATGATTGGTAGTCCCTCTTTTTCTTTTAAATCCTCAGTATCCAAAAGGACCTTCAAAATAAAAAATCACTATTCTTGTGATAGTTCATTTGCCATATATCTTTTAACTTGTTCATGTGGACTTCAATACATTGGCCGCACCGTTCAGACGGTGCGGTCACGTATGAACAAACATAGATCTAATATCAAAAAAGGTGTTGCTTTACATAGTGTTTCCCGACATTTACTTTTAAAACATGATAAATGTACCAGCCATTTAAAACGTATTATTTTAGAAACTATCCCAATTCATATTCCTAACCGTATACAGAAACTAAATAATAGGGAGTCCTTTTGGATTTTTACACTAGTCACTTTTTTCCTGATGGTCTCAATGAGACACTTGAAAACACTCGCTGAGCTCATCAGGAAACTTGATTTTTATTGTTTTTCATATATTTATATATATTTTTATATACATTTTATATATATATATATGAATTTTTTTTATATATGTAATATATTCTTGAATTATTTTATTTGTAAGTCTATATAGCATGAATTCTATGTATCTAGATGTTCTAGGTAAGAAGGGCTTCTCCCCTAAAAGGGTTAAGTTTTTACTTTTTCCCATGAAGGGGTTAAGTCCTTTTTCCTATATATACTTTTTGTTAAACACCCTCTGAAATGCCTGAGGAAGCGGGTCACCGCGAAATGCTGCATTGCATTATGGGAAATAAATCTTTTCACCCTAGTACCTGGTCTCAGCGCTCCTGTTCATCCCGCCCTGTTGCTTGGAGAAATTGGTTTTATTTGGATTTTATCGGCGTGGAGTAGCCGAGACCTCCCTGTATTGCACCTTTATCCATGGTTGTACTTTGACGTAGTACAACCTCCTTTGGTAAGCGCAATTCACACAGTGCATTACCTATTTAATCCCTTGGTGTCACACTACGGAGCGCATCCTTGTTCTCTTTTTTATTTCAGTTTAATATTTCAGAGGCCTTTTTAAAAATGTAAGAAGCAATCTGATTGGTTGCTAGAGGCAACTGCACCATCTTTTTCTAAACAAATTTTGATACTTTTTTCCCTGCAGCATAGAAATAGACATTAACTCCTTGGGACAGAGGGCGTATGCATACGCCCTCGTGTCCCGTCACTTAAGGACGGAGGGCGTATCCATACTCCCTCGGCATTTCCGATCAGTCCTGAAAAAGTCCTACATATAAAAACCCGTAGATCGGTACCGCAGGAGTGGTGAGTGGCACAAACATGCCGACAACTTTCACATTTCAGACACTAATATATTTATAACGCACGGAGTACAATACGGAGCTGTGTTATTACTTAACAGGTCGAGGACCTATTAGGATCTTGCAGAAATCTGTTGCAGGACTTTTTCCTTTTTCTTTTTGCAGGATTTGTTATTTGTAGGACTTTTTCATACACAGGATTTTCCATACACAGGACTTTTTCACATACAGGATTTTTCTTTGCAGGACATTTTCTTTTATGAGTATCCAACTTTACAGGATTAATGAATTTTGTTTTGTAATAAGATTGACTTCATAGGAGGTTGCTACGGACAACCACAAAGATAATATCCATTTATTAGGAGATTTTTTCAGGATTTAATGTTTCCAGAAGTCATTCTAGCAATATTGGAATAATGACAACCACTATCCACGTTATTCCTTGCATTTTTATATGATTTTATGTATTTTATAATTTTTTACTTGGGAATATATATGTATACGTGGTATCTAATATTGTAAGAATTTTCACAAAGCACTTCCGCAGAGCCCTGCGGTAAGTGCATGAAAATATTTTTCTTAACATTTTTTAATAAAGAACTGTTGTTTAATATATAACTATATTATTTTCCTTTTCTCTGAGACAACAAACATCCGTCCAATACTATTTTTACATTTAAAGTTAAAGTTGGACATGAAAATTAAAAATTATTTTTTTCCCCCTGAAATGCTGGCGTTACCCCAAATTTTTCATTTCCGCAAGGGGTAATAGGAAAAAAGCCCCACAAAATTTGTAACCCCATTTCTTCTGAGTATATCAATTCCCATGTGGAAGTAAAGTGCTCTGCGGGCGAACTACAATGCTCAGAAGAGAAGGAGCACCATTGGGCTTTTTGAGAGAGAATTAGGCTGGAATTGAAGGCTATGTGTGTTTACAAAGCCCCCATGGTGCCAGAACAGTGGACCCCCTCCACATGTGACACATTTTGGAAACTACACCCCTCACGGAATGTAACAAGGCGTACAGTGAGCATTTACGCCCCACAGGTGTCTGACAGATTTTTTGAACAGTCGTCCGTAAAAATGAAAAATGTAATTTTTCATTTGCACAGCCCACTGTTCCAAAGATCTGTCAAATGCTAGTGGGGTATAAATGCTCACTGCACCCATTATTAAGTTCTTTGAGGGGTGTAGTTTGAAAAATAGTATGCCATGTTTTTTTTTTTTTTTTTTTTACTGTTCTGGCATCATGGGTGCTTCCTAATTGTGACATGCCCCTAAAAACCATTTCAGCAAAATTCGCTCTCCAAAAGCCCAATGTTGCTCCTTCCCTTCTGAGCACCCACAGAGCACTTTACATACACATATCAGGTATTTCCTTACTCGAGAGAAATGGGGTTACAAATTTTGGGGGTCATTTTCTCCCATTACCCTTTGTATGAATGGTAAATTTGGGGGGAATGAAATATTTTTTTTTCATTTACATATCCGATTTTAAAGAAAAGTCGTCAAACACCTGTGGGGTGTTAAGGCTCACTGGACCCCTTGTTACGTGCCTTGAGAGATGTAGTTTCCAAAATAGTATGCAATGCGTTTTTTTTTTTTTTTTTTGCTGTTCGGGCAAATAGGGACTTCCTAAATGTGACGTGCCCCTCAAAAACCATTTCAGAAAAATTCACTCTACAAAATCCCATTGTTGCTCCTTCCCTTCTGTGCCCTCTACTGCGCCCTCCGAACACTTGACATACACATATGAGGAATTTCCTTACTCGAGAGAAAATTGGGTTACAAATTTTGGGGGGCTTTTTCTCCTATTACCCCTTGTAAAAATTCAAAAACTGAGTCTACAAGAACATGCGAGTGTAAAAAAATGAAGATTTTGAATTTTCTCCTTCACTTTGCTGCTATTCCTGTTAAACACCTAAAGGGTTAACAAACTTTCTGAATGTCATTTTGAATACTTTGAGGGGTGCAGTTTTTATAATGGGGTAATTTATGGGGTATTTCTAATATGAAAGCCCTTCAAATCCTCTTCAAAACTGAACTGGTCCCTGAAAAATTCCGATTTAGAAAATTTTGTGAAAAATGTGAAAATTGCTGCTGAACTTTGAAGCCCTCTGATGTCTTCCAAAAGTAAAAACATGTCAACTTTATGATGCAAACATTAAGTAGACATATTGTATTTGTGAATCAATATATCATTTATTTGGAATGTCTGTTTTTATTACAAGCAGAGAGCTTCAAAGTTCGAAAAAATGCTAAATTTTCAATTTTTTCCTCAAGATTTGGAATTTTTCACCAAGAAATGATGCAAGTATCAACAAAAATTTACCACTAACATGAAGTAGAATAGTCACAAAAAACAATCTCAGAATCAGAATGAAAGGTAAAAGCATCCCAGAGTTATTAATGCTTAAAGTGACAGTGGTCAGAATTGCAAAAAATGTTCCGTCCTTAGGTCTATAATGGGCTCCGTCCCCAAGGAGTTAAAACGGATATCAAGGAAAAACTTATTTTTAATACATCAACTGGCTCCAGAAAGTTAAACAGATTTGTAAATTACTTCTATTAAAAAATCTTAAACCTTTCAGTATTTATGAGCTGCTGAAGTTGAGTTGTTCTTTTCTGTGTAAGTGCACTCTGATGACACCTGTCTCAGGAGCTGTCCAGAGTATAAGCAAATCCCCATAGCAAACCTCTTCTACTCTGTGCAGTTCCCAAGACAAGCAGAGATGTCAGTAGAGAACACTGTTGCCCGACAGAAAAGAACAGCTCAACTTCAGCAGCTGACAATTATTAGAAGGATTAATATTTTTTAATAGAAGTAATTTACAAATCTGTTTAACTTTCTGCAGCCAGCTGATATATAAAAATAAATGTTTTGCTGGAATACCCCTTTAATAGACCAAGAGTCATCTTCTAAGATTTTCAATTCTTAGAATTGGTATCCATCCCAGGGTTTTGCAAGAATCAAATACTGTGCTAGACAGACCCTTATTCCTTATATGTAAAGATTCCATGATGACAGGGATTGTTCCACAGGACTGGTGCTTCGCAAATGTGGTACCAATATTCAAAAAGGGGTCAATAGGCCTGTAAGTTTAACATCAGTTGTGGGTAAGATTTTTGAGGGTTTTCTGAGAGATGCTATTCTGCAATATCTTAATGAAGATAACTTTCTGACACAGCACCAACATGGGCTTATGCAGGATCGGTCCTGTCAGACAAATCTGATCAGCTTCTATGACGAGGTCAGTTATAGATTAGACCGGGGTGAAGCTGTGGATGTTAGCAGAGATGAGCGAACTTTTCAAATATTCGATTCGGCCGATTCGCCGAATTTTACAAAAAAATTTGTTTTGATCCGAATTTATTTGCGGCGAAACTATATTAAAAACGGCGATTTCTAGCCTACAGAGAGCCTCAATAAGGGTATAGAACACTTTGCTGTGTTCTAACATGCATATGGAGTGTGCTGGGGTAGTCAAATAATACTTCAGAATAATAATAATTCAGAATAACATGCAGATTACCGGCATCGCTTTTAGAATCACTGCCGCAGAGCGGCACAATGACCGAGCCTGGAGGGGGCATCAGTATGAGGAGACCATATAGTGGCTGAATGACACAGCGTGGAGGTTTTGGCAGCATGAGGAGACCATATAGTGGCTGAATGACACAGCGTGGAGGTGTTGGCAGCATGAGAAGACCACATAGTGGGTGAATGACAAAGCGTGGAGGTGCTGGCAGCATGAGGAGACCATATAGTGGCTGGATAACACAGCATAGAAGTGTTGGCAGCATGAGGAGACCATATAGTGGCTGAATGACATACCGTGGAGGTGTTGGCAGCATGAGGAGACCATATAGTGGCTGAATGACACAGCTTGGATGAGGCTGAAGCATGAGGAGACCATATAGTGGCTGAATGACACAGCGTGGAAGTGTTGGCAGCATGAGAAGACCATATAGTGGCTGAATGACACAGCGTGGAGGTGTTGGCCGCATGAGGAGACCATATAGTGGCTGAATGACACAGCGTGGAGGTGCTGGCAGCATGAGGAGACCATACAGTGGCTGAATGACACAGTGTGGAGGTGTTCGCAGCATGAGGACACCATATAGTGGCTGAGTGACACAGCGTGGAGGTGTTGGCAGCATGAGGAGACCATATAGTGGCTGGATGACACAGCATGGAAGTGTTGGCAGCATGAGGAGACCATATAGTGGCTGAATGACAAAGCGTGGAGGTGTTGGCAGCATGAGGAGACCATATAGTGGTTGGATGACACAGCATGGAAGTGTTGGCCGCATGAGGAGACCATATAGTGGCTGAATGACAAAGCGTGGAGGTGTTGGCAGCATGAGGAGACCATATAGTGGCTGGATGACACAGCATGGAAGTGTTGGCAGCATGAGGAGACCATATAGTGGCTGAATGACACAGCTTGGATGAGGCTGAAGCATGAGGAGACCATATAGTGGCTGAATGACACAGCGTGGAAGTGTTGGCAGCATGATGAGACCATATAGTGGCTGAATGACACAGCGTGGAGGTATTGGCAGCATGAGGAGACCATATAGTGGCTGAATGACACAGTGTGGAGGTGTTGGCAGCATGAGGAGACCATATAGTGGCTGAATGACACAGCGTGGAGGTGTTCGCAGCATGAGGAGACCATATAGTGGCTGAATGGCACAGCCAGGTGTTGGCAGGAGCATGAGTAGACCATATAGTGGCTGAATGGCACAGCCAGGTGTTGGCAGCAGCATGAGTAGACACTAGGCCTTCACAATCCCTAAGATTAAAAGATGAATTCAGAAATATAAACTGAAGATTTTGGATAGCTAGTGCTACCTACCATAACAAAATTTTAATTCCCAGACCCAGGCCCAGCAGCAGTATCAGTAACCCATATATTGCCTGAATGACACAGCCTGGAGTTGGCTGAAGCATGAGGAGACCCCAGGGCTTCACAATCCCCAAGAAAAAACACAAATATTTTTGAAATTTAAAAATAAAGATTTTGGATAGCTGTTGTTACCTACCATAACACATTTTTTTATTCCCCGGCCCAGCAGCGATATCAGTAAACCACATATTGCCTTGAATGACACAGCCTGGAGTTGGCTGAAGCATGAGGAGACCCCAGGGCTTCACAATTCCCAAGAAAAAACACAAGAATTTTTGAAATTTAAAATGAAGATTTTGGATAGCTAATGCTACCTACCTTATCGAAATTTTTATTTCCAGACCCAGGCCCAGCAGCAGTATCAGTAAACCATATATTGCCTGAATGACACAGCCTGGAGTTGGCTGAAGCATGAGGAGACCCCAGGGCTTCACAATCCCCAAGAAAAAATACAAGAATTTTTGAAATTTAAAATGAGGATTTTGGATAGCTAGTGCTACCATAACAAAATTTTCAGTCCCAGACCCAGCAGCAGTATCAGTAAACGATATATTGCCTGAATGACACAGCCTGGAGTTGGCTGAAGCATGAGGAGACCATTGAAAAGTATGATTTTTTTTATTTAAATTTAAGATTTTGAAATTTTAAATTAATGATTTTGAAATTGAACTTTTAACTCCCAGGTTTTAGTGTCCCAGACCTCAGCGTGTGGGGACAAATGCCAAATCTAACAAGCCCCAACAGGGCTCATTTAGCCGTGAGATGCAGCCACAATGTCTCCATTGCCCTGACCAGCCATTGTTTCCAACACTTTTCCCCAAGACAAACCATGCAAAGAACAGCGTGACACTGCCATGCCCTGTACACATAGTATGCTGAAGGGCGACTGAGACTTGTCCGGGCAGTGGAGGCAGAGGACATGGTGGAGGATGAGGAGGTGGAGTGGAACACTGTCACAGGACCGGGCTGACAGAGTGGAGCAGGAAGCAACATGAGTACACAAGAGGGGTTCACAACCCCTAAAAGTAAAAGGTGAATGTTGAAATCTCTATTGAAGATGCATGTTAGGTAGTACTACCATCCAAAAATCCAGAAGCATCAGTAAGCCAAGTAGTTCCTGAAAGACACAGTCAGGAAAAGGCATCAGCAGAACACAAGAAGATCATAACCCCTAAGATTGAAAGATCAATGTTGAAATCTCAATTAAGCATGTATGTAAGCTTGTGCAAAACATCCATAAATTTAAGGCCCAAGCCCTGAAACATCAGTAAGCCAAGAAGTTCCTGAAAGACACAGGAGCAGTCAGGAGCAGGCATCAGAAGTACCTAAGAGGGTTTCATAACCCCTTACATTGAAAGATCAATGTTGAAATTTCTATTAAGCATGTATTTAGCTTGTGCTAAACATCCAAAAATGTAAGACCCAAGCCCAGAAGCATCAATAAGCCAAATAGTTCATGAAACACACAGTCAGAAGCAGGCACCAGCAGTACCCAAGAGGCTTTCATAACCCCTTACATTGCACAATCAATTTTGAGATTTCAATTAAGCATGTATGTATCTAGTGCAAACATCCAAAAATGAAAGGCCAAAAGCCAGAAGCATCAGTGAGGCAAGTAGTTCCTGAAAGACACAGGATCAGTCAGGAGCAGGCATTCACAGTACCCAAGAGGGTTTCATAACTCTAATTGATAACCCAAGAGGGTTTCATAACCATAATTGTGAAGTGTTGGGGTAGAAGCATGGTCAATCTACTCTGAGGCATCTGGCATTGGTGGCTGGAAATCCTGGCTGATCCATGCCTGATTCATCTTCACAAAGGTCAGTCTCTCCACATTTTTCGTGGACAGACGAGTTCGCCTTGGGGTGACTATGGCCCCAGCTGCACTTAACACCCGCTCTGATGGCACACTACTGGCCGGGCAGGACAGCTCTTCGAGAGAAAACTCTGCTAGTTGCGGCCATAAATCAAGTTTGGCTGCCCAGAAGTCCAGCGGTTCTTCAAGGTTTGTTGGCATGGCCATGTCAAGGTATGCCACCACCTGCTGGTTCAGGTCCTGCTCCATGTCTACCTGCTGCTGATGAGTTGCTTCACTATTCGGGTGAAGAAAGCTACTCATCATCGATAGTAAACTTAGGCTGTTAATAATGGAGCTGGTACTGCTCCTGCCACCCCTCCCCAGCAGCCATGACAGTAGAAGGTGAGCGCAGATAGCCTCCCAAGTCAGACCTGCGAGTGGATGGACCATGTCGCTGATAGGCATCGGGCAACTGACTATGTAGGATCTTTCTGTAGTAGGTCAGTTTGTCCTCCCTCTCAGTGGGTGTAAAAAAGGCTGCCATTCTGTGACGGTAGCGAGGGTCCAATAAAGTGGAGAGCCAGAAGTCATCCCACTGACGAATTCTGACAATTCGGGGGTCAATACGCAAGCAACTGAGTTTCCATCGTACCATTTGTGCCAGTGACTAGGAGGGACTTCCTACCTCCATCCCCACTGCATACTGTCACGGTGTGTCTGGGTCCTCTGTCTCGCCTTCCTCATAATAACCCTCTAGCTCCTATAGCTGATCATGCTCATCCTCTCCTGTCCGATGAGTAGAAACAATGCCCATCTCATCAAACCTAAACTGGGCTCCACTCTGCCCCTCATCCTCCTCCTCCAGTTCAGCCCCCACAGGGCTCATGTAGCCGTGAGATGTAGGCGCAACATCTCCGTTTCCTTGACCAGTCAATCATTTGTTGTAGGAAATGTAAGAGTGGAATTACGTTGTTCATCCTGTAATCCAGGTGACTTACAAATAATGTGGCTTCCTCAAAGGGCCTCAGCAAACGGCAGGTGTCACGTATGAGCTGCCACTGGTTCACATTGAAGTTACCCAGGGGAGTACCTCCATCTGCTTGGGTCATCAAGAAATCGGTGATGGCTTTTCTTTGTTCGTATAGTATGTCCAAGATATGGAGGGTGGAATTCCAACGTGTGGCAAAGTCACAAATAAGACTATGTTGTGGGATACCGTTCTGATGCTGCAGCTCAAGGAGCATGTGCTTTGCAGTGTATGAGTGGCTGAAGTGCATGCTCAGTTTCCTTGCCATTGTTAGGATGTCTTGCAAATGGGGTGAAGACTTCAGGAAGAGCTTGACAACCAGATTCAACACGTGTGCCATGCAGGGCGCATGTTTCACACTTCCTTGTCGCTGCACGGACACAATGTTCTTCCAGTTGTCGGTCACCATGGTTACCATTTCCAGTTTTCGTGGAGTAAGCCATACTCTGATTTCTTGATGAATGAATTTTAGCAGTTTCTCCCTGTGTGATTCCGTTCGCCAAGGCAAACTATGTGAAGAGCAGCATGACACCGCCGTGCCCTACACACATGGTACGATGATGGTCCACTGAGATTTGTACATGGAGTGGAGGCCAAGGACATGGTGGAGGATGAGGAGGCTGAGTCACACACTGTCACAGGACCAACTGATTGAGAGCGAGAGCATGGAGGAGGAAGCGGTGTGACCTGTCAAAGTTGCTGTTGAGGCTGTGCAGGAACCATATTTACCCAGTGGGCCGTAAAAGACATGTATTGTCCCTGCCCGTAGTTACAGCTCCACATGTCGGTGCTGCCGTGCACTTTTGAACACACCGACAGGCTCAAGGACTGGCCCACCTTATCTTGTACAAAATTATGCAGGGCTGGTACTGCCTTCTTCGCAAAGAAATGATGACTTGGGATTCTCCACCTCGGCTCGGCACAAGCCATCAATTCTCTGAAAGGTCCACAAACTTGAAATGGGAGGGACTGCAGCACCAGCAACTTGGAAAGGAGGACATTCAGCTTCTGCACCATTTGATGAGTGGGCGCATACTGTTGTCTCTTGGTCATGGCTTCGCCTATGGATTGTTGGCAGAATGGCTGACTACAAGTAGGAGGAGCAGAAGCATCTGGAGCGACAGAAGGAGGGTATGACGCACAGCTCCCTTCGCCTGAGGTGTGGACCCTTGGCTGGCTGAAAGAGGGAGTGGCGTGCCACTGGGTGATGCGGCAGGCTAGACCACCACATCTGAACCAAGGTTGTCCCAGGCCGCTTTATGGTGGTGCATCATATGTTGACGTAGGGCCTTGGTGCCAACATTGCTACCCTCTCCACGCTTCACCTTCTGCCGACATATCTTGCATGTGGCTGTGTTAACTGCCTCCGGATGCTTGATGACAAGTATCTGATTTTACCACCAACAGTGCGCAATAATTGACTGCTACTGCCGCCGTCTCCAGGAACTCTTTTCCACTACCTCCCGGCAAGGTAGGCTGCCGCAAAGCAGGTGGCCTACCCCGGGCACGTTTGGCTCCTGAATTTCCACTTCTGCCACTATGCTGACTGCCAACCATGCTACCACCTTGCTAGCTCATCTGCTGCCTCACGGGTAATCTGCAACCCTCTTCTGCTGACGATGATGAAGCCCCCTCTGCACCTGGCTCCCAGGTGTGATCGGCTTCATCATCATCGAGTTCTGTCTGCACGTCACTGAGGTCCTCCTCAGGTTCCTCAACAGTGTATGATTAAGGACCCTGAATTCTGGAAACACCACCTCCCACATCACCCTCCTCATCAATAATTGCCCACATAGCGTAGGACGCTGCAGATGTCTCCTCCACTTCTTGGCTGGGCAGTAGCAGCTGACTGTCATCTAATACATCTTCCTCACTGAATAGTGGAGCTGAACCCACTGCGTAAGATACTTCTTTAGGGGTGGGAACAGCATAGGACAGAGGAAATGGAAGGACAGAGACTGTTCCCAGCCCATGCCAACTGAGGGTTGGGTACCAGATGTTACTTGAGATGAAGTGGGTGACCGTGTCAACCAATCGACGACGACAGATGGGTTGTCGGTAGAGACACGACCGGTAGCTGATACCGGGAGCTCAGGCCTCTCACTGCGGCTCCTGCTGCCACTCGCCCCTAGTCTGCTGCGACCTCTGCCTGATAAATTTAGGCCTCTGCCACTCCTCTGAGCATGTCCTGGCACTTCTCTTCCTGACATACTTAGTGCGTATACAAGGGGAGTAAAATACGCTTCACTGCACGCCTTTCACTGTATGTGGGCTTTTTGCAGATTAACAGGTTCAAAAAAAGTACACTACTTAGATGTAGCTATATGGTATGTACATGTGACATAAAAAAAAGGCTCTATAGTACACTTGGAAAAAAATTTTTTGTAACACACCAGCCGGTGGTTACTATTCCATGGCCTTTCACTGTTTGTAGGTTTGTTTCAGATTAACAGGTACAAAAAAAGCACACTACTTATTTGTAGGTATGTGGCATTCATATATGACAGAAAAAAAAGGCTCTAAAGTACACTTGGAAAACGTATTTTTGTAAAACGCCAACCGGTGATTACTTTTGCCTAGACTTTCCCTGTATCTAGACTTGTTACAGATTTACATATACAAAATGGTAGACTGCTTTGATGTAGGTATGTGGTATGCACTTATGAGGGCAGAAAAATGCCCTACAATGACTCTGTAAGTTTTGTAAAACACCAGCCGGTGATTACTTTTGGCTGTCCTTGACAGATTGATTAACAGAAAAATGTGCCACAATGAGCCTAAAAAGCCTGTAATTTTTTAAAACACCAGCCAGTGAGTACTATTAAAAGCCCTAGACAGATTAAAAGGTAAAAAATGGTAGACTACTTAGATGTAGGTATGTGGTATGCACTGATTTGGGCAGAAAAATGCGCTACAGTACGCCTAAAAACTCTGTATTTTTTTTAAACATCAGCCGGTGAGTAATTTTGCTTGGACTTTCTCAGTATGTAGGCCCTTGACAGATTAACAGGTACTAAATGGTACACTACTTAGATGTACGTATGCAGTATACACTGATGAGGGCAGAAAAATGCGCTATAATAAGCCTAAAAACTTGTAAAACTCCAGCCAATGAGTACTGTTGCTTGGACTAACAGGTACAAAATGGTACACTAATTAGATGTACGTATGCGGTATGCACTTGAGGGCTGAAAAATGCACAACAATACGCCAAAAAACTCTGTATTTTTTTAAAACACCAGCCGGTGAGTAATTTTGCTTGGACTTTCACAGTATGTAGGCCCTTGACAGATTAACAGTTACAAAATGGTACACTAGGTACCACTAGGATGTAGATACGTGGTATGCACGTATGAGGGCAAAAAATGCACTACAATACGCCAAAAAAACTCTGTATTTTTGTAAAACACCAGACGGTGATTACTTTTTTATTCTTCTTATACCATCTACAGACTAGTATAAGCAGCAGATGATTTCTTGTGGAAAAAATACACAGAATAGCGCTGAAAAATCTTTCCTGCCTCTTGTGATAAGGTTCATGAAGTTCAGGCAGCTTGTTGATATGTATGAGGCAACAAAAAGCTATCTGCCCCTCTGATAAAATGCTGAATGAAGTGACGGGAGCTTAATGGCTGGCGTCAAAATCCTTCTCAGTGACAAGCACTGCATTTCGTTCTGTCCACAACGCTGATGTAACTAGCAGTTGGCAGTGGAACGCTGTGGTACAATCGATTCAGCGTCTCTGTGTAACACACACAGACACTCAGTCTGTCCTATCTCTGCAGTGTATATGGCATGAAATGAGCAGCCGCAAAATGGCTGCCAATTATATAGGGCTGTGACATCACAGGGGTCAATGAATGCTGATAGGCTGCATCCCGCATGTGATTCAGGGTCATCCTGCCTACCTCCCTTCCCGCCTTGCTTTCCCGCCTTCCCAGCATCCCATGTCCCATGAAATGACATGTGGATCCGACATTTTAGGTGTCCTGGAGCCTGGAACGCTGTAAAATGGAGTTCAATGAAGTGATCCACGCGATATTTGAATTCATTGTGTGAATCGAATAAATCATGAAACTACTAACAAATTCAGGTTTGTCTGCTTCGATTCGCTCATCTCTAGATATTATATATCTGGACTTTTTTAATGTGTTTGGTACTGTGCCACACAAAAAAACATAAAATGAGGATCAGAGGATAAGGTTATGTAATATTGGGACATTTATTTTGCATCTATGCATTTTAGTTAACTTGCACACATTAGCACTTTAAAAGCTGTTTTTTTTGCACCTTACTTTATCTTTCGTGTTTGCGTGATATTATCTGGTCACATTAGGGTATTATAGAGTAGGGTATAGGGTCCAGAGATACGGGAGTTGCCCTTTTTAGGGCGAGTGCCCTAGTTACATAGAAAACAGCTAGGGCAGATATCTGTAATTAGAGCGAGATTATAGGTGCTAGTCCCCTAGAGGGCCACGAGAGATAGTTTAGGGACAGTGTGTACATTATTCGGTCCCTACCAACCATTGTACCACCTATCTGTAGGCTATTACCCTTACCCTTTGGTAAGGGTTGGTGATTTATTTTTATATTTAATCACTGGTCACATGTTTTCCCCTTTTTGAGGTTTATTTTTATTTGTTTGTTTTTTTGTTATAGTAATGTATTAAAGGATATTTTTAAATTTGTATGGCATATACCCAAGTTCTCTTGGATTATAAAATGAGGATGCTGGGACAGGGGGAGGGCCTATGTAAATGAGTTAGCAACTGGCTCCATGACAGGAAGCATAGGGGGAGTGTCAATGGAACTTACTCTGGTTGGGTGACAGTTACTATTGGGGTACCACAGGGGTCAGTACTGGGTCCACTTATTTTCAATATGTTTATTAAAGACCTTGTAGAGGGATTGAAAAGTTGAATTTCTGTATGTCAATGGGACATTATTTTGGATTGACTGTTCCTCATTTTATTGCATATTAATATGTGTATTAATTGTATTACATTTTTCTGGTGGTATTCATCTATTACCATTGTGTCATAGTCAACCAATGTAGAAAAACATTTTATCAATCAGCCTTAAAGTATCCCTGTGTACATTTTAGTCATCATAATTTAAACATTTTAAGTATTTTTTGTTGACTTTTTTTAGGTGATGGCCTTTGCTTACCTCCAAAGTCTGGACGCAGGCGAATGTCATATCCTTTTAACAACTTGTCCACTGTTTTCTTCACGACTGAGATATTCCCAGAATGAGGGCTAAAGAAAGTATAGACAAAAAGTGAATAGCTTAAAACAAATAGAGCACAGGCAGCATCTAAACAAGATCTAAAAGTATAGGTTCAGTCTACCTAAAATCTTCTGAATGTCATTTACACTGTTTATTTGACATTCACTGTCTTCATCACCTTAACAACAGACTACAATCTGACATTTTTGCTAAATTATGGTAAATGCCACCTATTGTACCTAACTGTAGTTTGTTGTTTAAAGGAAATCTGTCAGCAGTATCACCCACACTAAATGTGTCACAAAGGCTTGTAGCGCAGGTAATGCTCATGGCATCCAGCCGTTCCGCCGCAATTTGCCTTTTTCTTTTTATGCTAATGAGGGCCTTCGGGCGTGGGCAGAGCTCCGAACCGAGCTAGGGGCACATTGACGTCATCTTCGCTGGTCGGGCACCCGGCTAATCAATATTCACACCCCCCTCCCTGGTCTTGTGCCCCGTGTTAGTGTACAGTGCATGCATCGCTTCCCTCCCTGCTCTTGCCAGGAAACGGCGCATGTGCCATACACTAACACGGGGCACAAGAGCAGGGAGGGAAGCGGCACATGTGCTGTACACTCACAAGGGGCGCAAGAGCAGGGACGGGGGTAATGAATATTGATGAGCCGCTGTTATGGACATGAAAATGACATACATTTTATTTGCTATATTTTGTGATTCTAGTCCAAGAAGGCCGCATGGAGTTTAGATAAAAGAAAAGATGGAGGATCATCTTTATAGTAGGGGTCTCCAAGGCATGCTTACAGGGGCTTTTGTAACATTAGACAGACCACCTGAGGGCTGGCTGGGGGGCGGAGAACATCTAATAAAAAGCCCATTCAAAGGGGACCAGGCTCTTTTTCTATTGCAGGGCTGGATACCAACACACCTGGCCATTCAACTTCCTGTTTGGGCCTGAACCCTGAAACAAAGGACAGCAGCCTACTCCCATGCCTGTCTTTGTTCATCATACTTGCTGTAAAGGGTCCCCGAAGCTAAGTATTTCAGTATTATATTCTCAGTGTGTTTCATTTAGTATAGTTGTATCTTTTAAGGAAAATCCACCCATATAGCCAATTATAGGATTTCTACTATAAATGTAGTATAAGTGTTTCCTTACATTTAAACAGTATAGGAGATCACCATTGTGCCACTACAGCATTTAGCTGTTCCTAAACTACAGGGTGGGCAATTTATATGGCTACACCTTAATAAAATAGGAATGGTTGGCGATATTAACTTCCTGTTTGTGGCACATTAGTATATGTGGGGGGGGGGGGGGGACTTTTCAAGATGGATGGTGACCATGGCGGCCATTTTGAAGTCGGCCATTTTGAATCCAACTTTTGTTTTTTCAAGAGGAAGAGGGTCATGTGACACATCAAACTTATTGGGAATTTCACAAGAAAAACAATGATGTGCTTGGTTTTAACATAACATTATTCTTTCATGAGTTATTTACAAGTTTCTGACCACTTAGAAAATGTGTTCAATGTGCTGCCCATTGTGTTGGATTGTCAATGCAACCCTCTTCTCCCACTCCTCACACACTGATAGCAACACCGCAGGAGAAATGCTAGCACAGGCTTCCATTATTCGTAGTTTCAGGTGCTGCAGAATGAGCAAAACAAAAATTGGAACAGGACCCTCAGTTTACGCAGAAGATTTTGTTCAGTGATGAGGCAAACTTTTATGTGAATGGTGAAGATAACAAACAAAACCACCGCTATTGGTCTGACACTAACCCACATTGAATAGATTCCTCCAAGACTGTTGGAACACAAAAATTGATGGTATTGTGTGGTATATGGGGTACAAAGATAGTGGGGCCATTCTTCATCAATGGAAACCTCAAGGCCACTGGATATGCAAAATTGCTACATAATGATGTGTTTCCCTCTTTTTGCACTGAAGCTGGCACGTTCCCTGAGTTTTTCCAGCAAGATGGTGCACCACTACATTATGGGTGTCAGGTCCAAGCATTCCTAGATGAACAGTTTCCTGGAAAGTGGATTGGTCATCGTGGGCCAGTTGAATGGCCCCCAAGGTCTCCCGATCTGACCCCTTAGACTTTTATCTTTGGGGTCATCTGAAGGCAGTGGTCTATGCTGTGAAGAAACGAGATGTGCAGCACCTGAAACTACGGATACTGGAAGCCTGTGCTAGCATTTCTCCTGCGGTGTTGCTATCAGTGTGTGAAAAGTGGGAGAAGAGGGTTGCATTGACAATCCAACACAATTGGCAGCACATTGAACACATTTTATAAGTGGTCAGAAACTTGCAAATAACTCATGAAAGAATAAAGTTATGTTAAAACCAAGCATATCATTGTTTTTCTTGTGAAATTCCCAATAAGTTTGATGTGTCACATGACCCTCTTCCTATTGAAAAAACAAAAGTTGGATTCAAAATGGCCGACTTCAAAATGGCCACCATGGTCACTACCCATCTTGAAAAGTTTCCCCCCTCACATATACTAATGTGCCACAAAAAGGAAGTTAATATCACCAACCATTCCCATTTTATTAAGGTGTATCCATACAAATGGCCCACGCTATACAACCCCTATGATGGGACTTGTAGTTTTGCAACAGCTGGGGGTACAGTCTTTGTAAAACTCTGTTTTAGAGCTATGTATTCTCAAGCTGTGTGCCTCCAGCTCTTGCAAAACTACAGACAAACGATGTGTGGGCATGCTGGGAGTTGTAGATTTGCAACAGCTAAAGGCAACACTGCTCTAACACAGTGATTTACAAACACTGAAGCTCCAACTCTTGCAATGCAAAACTACAACTCCCAGCATGCTTGAACAGCCAAAGCTTTCCCTGACTCCTGAATGACAAAGAAGCTGATCGGACATTGAGGAGTCTATGAAAGATGAATGACACACATAGTGACAGCTATGTTGATTAGCGTTCAGCTTTACTAGGAACAGATAGAAAATGTATGCATAAAAACTACTGTGCAGTGATTTGCAGACTGCCAGGCTGCTCCTAGACTGAGAGCAGAAGAGTCATCCACAGTTAGGGTGAGAGATGGACACACCCCCTCCACAAGGCAAGAACACAAAGCAAGTGAGCAAAAGATAGGTCCTAGACACATACAAATGATATATACATGATCAGGATTAGGTATTGAGTTTTTTTTTTTTTTGCACTATGAAGGGTACGCTTTAAGGGTACAGCCAGTTTCTTTTTTGTTTGAGTTGAAGTTTTTTCCTCTTCACCTTCTAAAAGCCATAACTCTTTTATTTTTCCACCCACAGACCCATTGAGGGGCTTGTTTTTTTCAGAACCAATTGTACTTTATACTTACACCTTTCATTTAACCATAAAATGTACAGCATAGCAATAAGAACATTATAACTGGGGAGAAATGGAAAAGAAAATCCGCAATTTAGCAAATATTGGAGGTTTTGTTTTTACGCAGTGCACTTTATGGTTAATTTCATGATAAAGAATGTAAATCCTAAACTCGCCGTGATAGTCCAGTGGTTGCATCCTCACAGGAGCTACGCTAAATATGCACTGGGTGGGGGGGGGGGGGGTGCTCAGAGGCCACAGCTGGCGGTTTAGTGTGATTTACGCACTTCTTCCTGCCTCCAGAAGAAGTGTGTCAATCGCACGAAATTGCCGGCTGTAGCCTCTGAGCCCCCCCCCATGCATATTTAGCATCTCTCCTGCGAAATGCCCCTGTGAATGTGAGGATACAACTATTGGACTATTACGTTGAGTGCAGGATCTACCTTCTATATTGTGATGTTATGAACTTATTACACTTTGATCCATGGCTCCTGACGCCTTTCGGAAAAACGCATGTCAATGCGAGTGGCAAGATGGATGAGTTCATGTAGGTTAGCAGGGATTTCTCGTGCGGCCAGAACATCTTTAATGTTGCTGGATAGGCCTTTTTTAAAGGTCGCGCAGAGGGCCTCATTATTCCAGGATAATTCTGAAGCAAGAGTACGGAATTGTACGGCGTACTCGCCAACGGAAGAATTACCCTGGACCAGGTTCAACAGGGCAGTCTCAGCAGAAGAGGCTCGGGCAGGTTCCTCAAAGACACTTCGAATTTCTGAGAAGAAGGAGTGTATAGAGGCAGTGACGGGGTCATTGCGGTCCCAGAGCGGTGTGGCCCATGACAGAGCTTTTCCAGACAGAAGGCTGACTACGAAAGCCACCATAGACCTTTCAGTAGGGAACTGGTCCGACATCATCTCCAAGTGCAGGGAACATTGGGAAAGAAAGCCACGGCAGAATTTAGAGTCCCCATCAAATTTATCCGGCAAGGATAGTCGTAGACCAGAAGCGGCCACTCGCTGCGGAGGAGGTGCAGGAGCTGGCGGAGGAGATGATTGCTGAAGCTGTGGTAGTAGCTGCTGTAGCATCACGGTCAGTTGAGACAGCTGTTGGCCTTGTTGCGCTATCTGTTGTGACTGCTGGGCGACCACCGTGGTGAGGTCGGCGACAACTGGCAGAGGAACTTCAGCGGGATCCATGGCCGGATCTATTGTCACGATGCCGGCTGGCAGGTAGTGGATCCTCTGTGCCAGAGAGGGATTGGCGTGGACCGTGCTAGTGGATCGGTTCTAAGTCACTACTGGTTTTCACCAGAGCCCGCTGCAAAGCGGGATGGTCTTGCTGCGGCGGTAGTGACCAGGTCGTATCCACTAGCAACGGCTCAACCTCTCTGACTGCTGAAGATAGGCGCGGTACAAGGGAGTAGACAGAAGCAAGGTCGGACGTAGCAGAAGGTCGGGGCAGGCAGCAAGGATCGTAGTCGGGGGCAACGGCAGGAGGTCTGGAACACAGGCTAGGAACACACAAGGAAACGCTTTCACTGGCACAATGGCAACAAGATCCGGCGAGGTAGTGAAGGGGAAGTGAGGTATAAATAGGGAGTGCACAGGTGAACACACTAATTGGAACCACTGCGCCAATCAGCGGCGCAGTGGCCCTTTAAATCGCAGAGACCCGGCGCGCGCGCGCCCTAGGGAGCGGGGCCGCGCGCGCCGGGACAGGACAGACGGAGAGCGAGTCAGGTACGGGAGCCGGGATGCGCATCGCGAGCGGGCGCTACCCGCATCGCGAATCGCATCCCGGCTGGAGACGGTAACGCAGCGCACCGGGTCAGTGGAGCTGCCCGGAGCGCTGCGGTAGCGAGAGAGAAGCGAGCGCTCCGGGGAGGAGCGGGGACCCGGAGCGCTCGGCGTAACAGTCCTTTTCCATGCCAGTCGTCCCAAGTGTGCTTCCATTTAATACATAATCCCAGCCCAGATTTTTCTTCCCCATCAGTGTTGAACCTCATCTGCCACTTCCCAGCCCAAACCTCCAACCTATCCAGATCCATTTGTAACAGTGCACTGTCCTCTATAGTGTTTACCGCTTTACAGAGTTTAGTGTCATCATCAAAGATTGCTACTTTACTATTCAACCGCTCTGCAAGGTCATTAATGAATATGTTAAATAGGACAGGACCCAAGATGGACCCCTGTGGTACCTCACTAGTAACAGTCACCCAATCAGAATAAGTACCATTAATAACTACCCTCTGTTTCCTATCATTGAGCCAGTTACTTACCCACTTGCACACATTCTCCCCCAGCCCAAACCTTCTCATTTTATGCACCACTCTTTTATGTTGAACCATATCAAATGCTTTGGAAAAATCCAGATATACGACATCCAGCGATTGCCCCTGGTCCAGTCTGGAGCTCACCTCCTCATAAAAGCTGATCAGGTTAGTTTGACAGGATTGATCCCTCATAAATCCATGCTGATACGGGGTCATACATTTATTTTTATCAAAATATTCCAAAATAGCATCTCTTAGGAAACCCTCAAACAATTTACAAACAACCGAGGTTAAACTAACAGGTCTTTAATTCCCAGGGTCAACTTTTGACCCCTTCTTAAATATTGGCACCACATTTCTATCTTTCTAGTCCACTCTTTTATAACCATGCTCCGGTCATGTTAGTGCTCCCGCATTAATCCATTCAGCCTGTGAACTGTTCATTTACTTGCCCTGCCCACTTTGAACATTGCTCCGGCCATCCAGCACTCTTGAACTAGAATACATACCTGTGGTACAACTACCAGTGTAGCGGTCCTCTAAACAGCTGACCGCACCCTCTCTACACACCCTATTCAGCGCTAGCATGACCGGATACAGATCGGTGTTAGCTCTGTTTCCCTAAGTGGAAAGTGTTCCTAGTGAATTATGAAATATACAAGGTGAAAAAAGTGAGGCAGAATAAGCGCACTTACACTGCAGAGTTGCGCTAAGAGCTCCCTGATGAAGCCCACGCGCAAAACGTGCGTTGGGGTGTAGGTGCTCTGGTATCCACTGGGTACATGGCAGGTATATTGCGGAGCTTTGATCTTGCACTTTATATGTTTTCTTTTATATACTGCTATTTGCACATTTCCTGAATTTGTATTGCTACTTTAGACTTTAATAGAGATGAGCGAATCGAAGCTGACGAACCCAAATCCGTTACGACTTTCAGGAAATATTTGATTCACAATGAATGTGACTATCGCCGCGATTCTATTGCGCAAATCGCTTCATTAAACTCCATTTACTGTGGTCCAGGCTCCAGGGCATCTAAAATGGCAGATCCACATGTCAGTGAATGGGGCAAGGAACGCAGGAAAGGTGGGAAGGGAAGTAGGCGGGATGACCCAGAATGCAGCCTGTCAGCAGCCAGTCACCTCTGTGATGTCACAGCCCTAAATATTCAGCAGCCATTTTGCGGCTCATCATTCATTACACTGCATACAGATAGGACAGTCATCGCTGTGTGTGTGTTACACAGAAAAGCTCATTCCAGCAGCGTTTCACATCCTAGTCACATCAACGTTCTGGTGGAAAGAGAGCAGTGTTTTTTTTTGCTGAAAAGGATTTTTACTGCAATAAGTACTTAACGCAATAAGTATATCAGGCAGAGTAGTGCCAGGATGTGCACAGAGCAGTGGTAGAGGCCTAAATTCATCAGGCGCAGGCAGAGGTCACAGTAGAGTAGGGGTGTGTGCAGCCGGAGTCGCAGCAAGAGGTCTGAGCTCCCGGTGTTAGCTAGCAGTCGTGTTGCGACCAGCATCCCAGCAGCTTTGATTGATCAGTTCACTCGGTCATCCACTCCATCCCAAGTGAGGTTCACTCGGTCATCCACTTTATCCCAAGTGACATCCGACACCCCCAGTCAACAGTCGGTGGGTTCCTCAGACTCAACCCTCAGTTAGCATGGCCCTCATGCTGCTGCTGCCACCTCCAGGCTCTGTCATTGTGCCGCCATATGGTCTCCTCATGCGGATGCTGCCACCTCCAGGCTCTCTAATTGTGCTGCTGTGTGGTCTCCTCATGCTGATGCTGTCACCTCCAGGCCCTCTCATTGTGCTGCTCTATGGTCTCCTCATGCTGATGCTATCGCCTTCATGCTCTGTCATTGTGCCACCATATGGTCTCCTCATGCTTAAGCTACCACCTCCAGGCACTGTCATCATGCCTCCATATGGTCTCCTCATGCAGATGCTGTCACCTCCAGGCTCTCTAAGTATGCTGCTCTATGGTCTCCTCATGCTGATGCTACCGCCTCCAGACTCTCTCATTGTGCTGCCATGGATACTGCAAAACATAATTAAGGTGCTGGTCTCCAGTTTCAGAAATTCCTTGCATTAGGGTCACTTTCAGGACTCCTGATGCCACCTCCAGGCTGTGCCATTCAGACACTACATGGTCTCCTCATACTGATGCCACCTCCAGGCTCTGTCATTGTGCTGCCATGTGACATGTGATTCCTTGTTAGATTTTGTCCTTTGTACCCACACGCCGGGGCCAGGGACACTAAAACTTGGGAGTTAAAAGTTACATTTCAAAATCCTCAATTTCTCTTTAAAAATTTAAAATTTCTATTTAAAATTCTTAAATTTCAATGGTCTCCTCATGCTTTTGCCAACTCCAGGCTGTGCCATTCAGACACTATATGGTCTCCTCATGCTTCAGCCACCTCCAGGCTGTGTTATTCAGCCACTATATGGTCTCCATATTGACTGTGTATTGTAGGAAACATGTGGGTATCCTTAAGTTACTCTCCCAGCATTATTGACATGTTAATACCAGACCAGTAATAAAAGGAATATTGCCAAAGAGTAGCAGAAACAGGGAACTGTGGATACTGACCACCGCATGTTGGAATTGACTGACTATCTCAGGTGGTAGATTTACCATTTTTAAGTTCCTCAGTTCCAGTAGGCTTTAAGTCATTCATTCTTTGTTGTGGTTCTCCAGTTGTAGAATTAATTTGTATCATGTTTTCCTGTTCCTCCGATGAGCTAATGTCACTGGAACACACAATATTCATATTGTCATCTAATGAAGGATCCTTTTCTTCAGAGAACGTATCTATCATTTTATTATTTTGAATGTCAGGTGGTATTCTGACAATTTCTGATTATAAAGGAATTTTGGAGTCTGGGACAAAGGTAAAAATAAATATTTTTAAAGCATACCCATCAGTCAAAAAAACATATATTTTTTTAAATATCACTCAGTACCTAATTCTGATCATGTACATCATTTGTATGTGTCTAGCACCTATATTCATTTTTTTATTACACTTTTAATTTAGCTCACTATTCGGAAATTTATCTCAAAGGGAGGGGGCGTGGCCTCACTGTGCAGGTCTCCTCCCCCCTCCCTCAGTATGCTGTCTGCTCACATCTCCCCTAGCATTAGCAAAACTACAACTCCCAGCTTGTCCTCACTGATAGTAGCGGGACACAAGCTGACAGTGGGAGGACTTTTTCTCCAGCTGTGAGCCCTATGCTCACTGCTGTCAATCAAGTGTATCCATGACATAGGTGATGATGCATGGACACAGCAGGACTAGTATGTGTCCAAGCAGGCAGGGGGGGTAGTTGTGTGAATGGCTTTTTCAGTATGAAATACTGAAAATTTTCTAATGAAAACAATTTCAAAACCTATTGGTTTTGCATGCTTTACAACATATCAAAAGTTTTTGTATCTGACAGTGCCCATTTAAGCATACTGTAGCACATTTTTCTGACCTCATAAGTGCATATCACATACCTACATCTAAGTAGTGTACTATTTTGTAACTGTTAATCTGTCAAGGGTCTATATACTGTTAAAGGACAGCCAATAGTATACACCTGCTGCTGTTCTAGACAAATACCGTTTTAAGCGAAGTGAAGCGTATTGTACTCCCCTCATATACGCAATAAGTATGTCAGGGAGAGAAGTGAAATTTCAATTACAAAATCAATAGTTAAAAAATCTTAAATTTAAAAATCATAAATTTCAATGGTCTTGTCATGCTGCTGCCAACTCCAGGCTGTGCCATTCAGCCACTATATGGTCTCCTCATGCTTTGGCCACCTCCAGGTTGTACCATTCAGACACTATATTGACTCCTTATGCTTTCCCCACCTCCAGGCTGTGTCATTCAGCCAACATATTGTTTTCTGATGCTGCTGGGACTGTCTTGGATATTACCTACAATTTTTTATGGTAGCACTAGAAAATATACATGCTCAATAGAGATTTCAACATTGATCTTTTCATGTTAGGGGTTGTGAAGCCATCTTATGTATGCATCCTGCTGCCTGATCCAGGCTGTGTGTTTCAGGGACTACTTGGCTTACTGATGCTGCTGGGCCTGTGCCTAATTTTTTTTTATATTAGCACTAGATAACATACATCTTCTTTACAGATTTCAATATTCACCTTTTAATGTTAGGGATTATTAAGCCCTCTTGTGTACTTCTGCTGCTGCCTGATTCAGGCTGTGTGTTTCAGCAACTATATGGTTTAGTGATGCTGCTGGGTCTACATTTTTTTCGATGTTAGCACTAGCTAATATACATCTTCTATATAGATTTCAACATTAACATTTTAATGTTAGGGGTTGTGAAGCCCTTTTGTTAACTCTTGCTGATGTCTCCTCCAGGCTGTAGTTTCAGGAACTACTGTGCTTAGTGATGCTGCTGGGCTTGGGCCTTAAATTCTTTGATGATAGCACGAGGTAACATATCTCTCCAATAGAGATTTCAACATTGATCTTTCAATCTTAGGGGTTATGGAACCCTCTTGAGTATTGCTGCGGCCTGCTCCTGACTGTGTCTTTCAGGAACTACTTGGCTTACTGATGCTGCTGGTCTTGGGCCCTACATTTTTGGATGTTAGCACTAGCTTACATACATGCTTAATTGAGATTTCAACATTTATCTTTCAATCTTAGGGGTTATGAAACCCTCTTGTTTACTCCTTCTGCTGACTGCTCCTGTCTGTGCCATTCAGCAACTACATAGTTTAGTGATGCTGTTGGGCTTGGGCCTTAAATTTTTGGATGGAAGCACTAGCTAACATGCATCTTCAATAGAGATTTCAACATTCACCTTTTAATGTTAGGGGTTGTGAACCCCTCTTGTGTACTCATGCTGCTGCCTGCTCATGTCTGTGTCATTCAGCAACTACATGGTTTAGTGATGCTGCTGAGCCTAGGAAATTACATATATATGTTTAAGGTAGCACTAGGTACCATACATCTTTAATTAAAATTTCAAAATTCATCTTTTATTCTTAGAGATTGTGAGGCACTATTGTCTGCTCATCTGCCGCCAACTCCAGTCTGTGCCATTAAAGGGGTACTCCGCCCCTAGACATCTTATCCCCTATCCAAAGGATAGGGGATAAGTTGTCAGATCGCAGCGGTCCCGCTGCTGGGGAGCCCTGGGATCCCCGCTGCGACACCGCACTCTCATTACAGCACAGAGCGAGTTCGTTCTGAACGTAATGACGGGCAGTACAGGCGGCGGAGCATCGTTACGTCACGGCTCCGCCCCTCGTGATGTCACGGCTCCGCCCCTCGTGACATCATGGCCCGCCCCTTTCAATACAAGTCTATGGGAGGGGGCGTGGCGGTCGTCAAGCCCCCTCCCATCGACTTGCATTAAGGGGATGGGCCGTGATGTCACAAGGGGTGGAGCCATGACGTCACGCTGCTCCATCCCCCGTATCGCCCGTCATTACGCACAGAGCGAACTCGCTCTGTGCTGTAATGAGAGCGGGGTGCCGCAGCGGGGATCCCAGGGCTCCCCAGCAGCGGGACCACGGCGATCTGACATCTTATCCCCTATCCTTTGGATAGGGGTTAAGATGTCTAGGGGCGGAGTACCCCTTTAAGACACTATATGGTCTCCTCATGCTTCTAAAAGAAGAAAGTCGATCCAGCAATTCCACTAAAACATCGATTTATTGGTTATTCAGCAGCATAAAATATCCCGCATGGATAGAATTCACCACACACCACCTGGCCAGTGATTCACAGCAAAATGGACGTGTTTCGAGCGCATGCGCGCTCTTGATCACCATAACACCTGTGCTCAACCTCCTCCCTTTATGCGAAGCAAAAGGAGGAGGAGATCCCGTTTAAGACATATCAACAAATGTATAAAATTATTTCATCACACGGACAAGTACAAAAGTTAAAACCAAAGAAAAAACAAAACATGAACCGCAGATGTAAAAGAAAATTGTGGCGCACGTTTATGACATTGGAGTAAATGTTGATATTATGCTCGTATATGTCAGTGGATGAGGCATATGGAGAAAAGACACACAAAATGTGTAGTGTATGCAGATGGTATGCAGATGGTATTCCACTTACATATAGCTAAAATGAAATAAATTAAATTATAAACTATAAACTATAGAAAAAACGCACACATGGAGATGAATGTGAATATGGTTCAATAATGATACATGAATTCCTTTCTCTTGTTCAATTCATGTGGTGTTCTCGTTTGCAGCGCAAACTACCAATATGCTTCGCGGCTCAGAAGCCTGCGCTGCAGATCCCCACCACGCGTTTTTTGAAATAGTTATTTATGGCATACATTCTGAAACTACTAACGCTGGCATTGTGTGTTTCCCTAAAGTGCATGGACGCTCCAGATTTGTTTCGATTAATGTTCGTGCTGGTTACATCACTGAGGTGTTCCTGAATTCTGGTCTTTAATTTACGGGTTGTGCATCCTATGTATCTTAGATTGCAGGTAACACACTCAATGATGTAAACCATGTTGGTAGAATTACAATTTAAATATTGTTTAATTTTGTGTGTACTGTTGTCTACTGAATTTTTAATTCAGAACTATAAAAAACATAATATACAAACACCTACACCTACTAAATGATGATGAAAAAATATCCAAAATTCTGGCATCTGGACTGTCAGTCGTACCAAAGAGAGCGGCCACACTTAGGGATAAACTATCCCCCAGTTTAATAACAACAGAAACTCCAAGTGTGAACAGGTGGTTGGACTGTGTTGGTTTCTACAAATGTGGAGCAACACGGTGCAAAGCCTGTGGAGTGGCCCAGGTATGCAAAGAATTTAAAAATTCAGTAGACAACAGTACACACAAAATTAAGCAATATTTAAATTGTAATTCTACCAACGTGGTTTACATCATTGAGTGTGTTACCTGCAATCTAAGATACATAGGATGCACAACCCGTAAATTAAAGACCAGAATTCGGGAACACCTCAGTGATGTAACCAGCACGAACATTAATCGAAACAAATCTGGAGCGTCCATGCACTTTAGGGAAACACACAATGCCAGCGTTAGTAGTTTCAGAATGTATGCCATTGAAAAACTATTTCAAAAAACGCGTGGTGGGGATCTGCAGCGCAGGCTTCTGAGCCACAAAGCATATTGGCAATTTGCGCTGCAAATGAGAACACCACATGGATTGAACAAGAGAAAGGAATTCATGTATCATTATTGAACCATATTCACATTCATCTCCATGTGTGCGTTTTTTCTATAGTTTATAGTTTATAATTTAATTTATTTCATTTTAGCTATATGTAAGTGCAATACCATCTGCATACCATCTGCATACACTACACATTTTGTGTGTCTTTTCTCCATATGCCTCATCCACTGACATATACGAGCATAATATCAACATTTACTCCAATGTCATAAACGTGCGCCGCAATTTTCTTTTACATCTGCGGTTCATGTTTTGTTTTTTCTTTGGTTTTAACTATTGTACTTGTCCGTGTGATGAAATAATTTTATACATTTGTTGATATGTCTTAAACTGGATCTCCTCCTCCTTTTGCTTCGCATAAATGGAGGAGGTTGAGCACAGGTGTTGTGGTGATCAAGAGCGTGCATGCGCTCGAAACGCGTCCATTTTGTTGTGAATCACTGGCCAGGTGGTGTGTGGTGAATTCTATCCATGCGGGATATTTTTTGCTGCTGTATAACCAATAAATCGATGTTTTAGTGGAATTGCTGGATCGACTTTCTTCTTTTTGTGCTACGTGTATCAAGCCAGGCCAGGCTGAGGATCCGTGCAAGACCAGTGGGAGTTGAGCTGAAGATTACTTTCTTTCCTCCTCATGCTTCTGCCAACTCCAGGCTGTGCCATTCAGCCACTATATGGTCTCCTCCTACTGATGCCATCTCCAGGCTCTGTCATTGGCGGCCATGTGACACGTGACTCCTTGTTAGATTTGGTCCTTTGTACCCACACGCCGGGGCCTAGGACACTAAAACTTGGGAGTTAAAAGTTCCATTTTAAAATCCTCAATTTCAAAATTTTAAAAGTCTATTTAAAATTCTAATTTCAATGGTCTCCTCATGCTTTTGCCAACTCCAGGCTGTGTCATTCAGGCAATATATGGTTTAAAAAAAAACTTTTGTTATTGTAGGACTAGCTACCCAAAATCTTTAGTTTAAATTTCAAACTTTGTCTTTTTTTGAAGGATTGTGAAGCCCTGGGGTCTCCTCATGCTTCAGACAACTCCAGGCCGTGTCATTGAGCCATTATATTGTTCACTGATCTGGGTCTGGATCTGGGTCTGGAAATATCAATTTTGTTATGGTAGCACTAGCTACCCAAAATCTTCAGATTAAATTTCAGAATTCATTTTATATTCTTAGGGAATGTGAAGGCCTAGTGTCTACTCATGCTGCTGCCAACTCCAGGCTGTGCCATTCAGACACTATATGGTCTCCTCATGCTTCAGCCAATTCCAGACTGTGGCATGCAGGCAATATATGGTTTACTGATGCTGCGGGGGCTGGGTCTGGGAATAAAAAATTTTTTATGGAAGCCCTCGCTACCCAAAATCTTCGGTTTAAATTTCAAAGTTCATCAAAGTTTTTCTTAAGGATTGTGAAGCTCTGGGGTCTCCTCATGCTTCAGCCAACTCCAGGCTGTGTCATTCAGCCAATATATGGTTTACTGATGCTGCTGAACCTGGGTCTGGGAATAAACATTTTGTTATGGTAGCACTAGCTACCCAAAATCTTTGGTTTAAATTTCAGAATTCATCTTTTAATCTTAGGGATTGTGAAGGCCTAGTGTCTTCTCCTGCTGCTGCCAACTCCAGGCTGTGCCATTCCGACACTATATGTTCTCCTCATTCTTCAGCCAACTCCAGGCTGTGTCAGTCAGGCAATCTATGGCTTACTGATGCTGTTGGGTCTGGGAATAAAAATGTTGTTATGGTAGCACTAGCTACCCAAAATCTTCGGTTTAAATTTCAGAATTAATTTTATAATCTTAGTAATCTTAGGGATCGTGAAGGCCTAGTGTCTATTCATGCTGCTGCCAACTCCTGGCTGTGTCATTCAGCCACTATATGGACTCCTCCTGCTGCCAACAACTCCACGCTGTATCATTCAGCCACTATATGGTCTCCTCATACTGCCAACACCTCCACGCTGTGTCATTCAGCCACTATATGGTCTCCTCATACTGCCAACACCTCCATGCTGTCATTCAGCCACTATATGGTCTACTCATTCTGCCTACACCTCCACGCTGTGTCATTCAGCCACTGTATGGTCTCCTCATGCAGCCAACACCTCCGTGCTGTGTCGTTCAGCCACTTTATGGTCTCCTCATGCTGCCAACACCTCCACGCTGTGCCATTCAGCCACTTTATGGTCTCCTCATGCTGCCAACACCTCCACGCTGTGTCATTCAGCCACTATATGGTCTTCTCATTCTGCCAACACCTCCACACTGTGTCATTCAGCCACTATATTGTCTCTTCTTGTTGTCAACATCACCACACTGTGTCATTCAGCCACTATATGGTCTCCTCATACTGATACCCCCTCCAGGCTCTGTCATTGTGCCGCTCTGCGGCAGTGATTCTAAAAGTGATGCCGGTAATCTGCATGTCATTCTGAATAACAGTATTATTTCACTACCCCAGCACACTCCATATGCATGTTAGAACACAGCAAAGTGTTCTATAACCCTATTGAGGCTCTCTGTAGGCCAGAAATAGCCGTTTTTAACATAGATTCGCCACAAATAAATTTGTATCGAAACAATTAGTTCTAATAGTTATAAAAGTTATATTAACCCCTTAAGGACTCAGACCATTTTGGCCTTAAGGACTCAGACAATTAAATTTTTACGTTTTAATTTTTTCCTCCTCGCATTCTAAAAATCATAACTCTTTTATATTTTCATCCACAGACTAGTATGAGGGCTTGTTTTATGCGCGACCAGTTGTCCTTTGTAATGACATAACTCATTATATCATAAAATGTATGGCGCAACCAAAAAACACTATTTTTGTGGGGAAATTAAAAAGAAAAACGCATTTTTGCTAATTTTGGAGGGTTTCGTTTTCACGCCATACAATTTACGGTGAAAATGACATGTGTTCTTTATTCTGAGGGTCAATACAATTAAAATGATACCCATTATTACTTACTTTTATATTATTGTTGTGCTTAAAAAAAATCACAAACTTTTTAACCAAATTAGTACGTTTATAATCCCTTTATTTTGATGACCTCTAACTTTTTTACTTTTCCGTATAAACGGTGGTATGAGGGCTCATTTTTTGCACCATGATCTGTAATTTTTTTTGATACCACATTTGCATATAAAAAACTTTTAATACATTTTTTATAATTTTTTTTAAATAAAATGTATTAAAAAGTAGCAATTTTGGACTTTTTTTTTTTTACGTTCACGCCGTTCACCGTACGGGATCATTAACATTTTATTTTAATAGTTGGGATATTTACGCACGCGGCGATACCATATATGTCTATAAAATTTATTTTTTACGCTTTTTGGGGGATAAAATAGGAAAAAACGGACGTTTTACTTTTTTATTGGGGGAGGGGATTTTTCACTTTTTTTTTTACTTTTACTTTTACATTTTTTTACATTTTTTTTTACACTTGAATAGTTCCCATAGGGGACTATTCATAGCAATACCATGATTGCTAATACTGATCTGTTCTATGTATAGGACATAGAACAGATCAGTGTTATCGGCTATCTTCTGTTCTGGTCTGCTCGATCTCAGACCAGAGCAGAAGACGCCGGGAGCAGGAAGGAGGAAGGTGAGGGGACCTCCGTGCGGCGTTCTGAATGATCGGATCCCCGCAGCAGCGCTGCGGGCGATCCGATCGTTCATTTAAATCGCGCACTGCTGCAGATGCCGGGATCTGTATTGATCCCGGCACCTGAGGGGTTAATGGCAGACGCCAGCGAGATCGCGGGCGTCGACCATTGCCGGCGGGTCCCTGGCTGCGATCAGCAGCCGGGATCAGCCGCGCATGACACGGGCATCGCTCCGATGCCCGCGGTTATGCACAGGACGTAAATGTACGTCCTGGTGCGTTAAGTACCACCGCACCAGGACGTACATTTACGTCCTGCGTCTTTAAGGGGTTAAAGTTATAATTGTCTGTAGATGGTATAATACCCAGCAGTCCATTCCTAATAGTCTTTAAAAGAGTGCGATTTTGTGTTTAGTACACAGCTTTTTGTGCTGCAGCCTTGTTGTGTACTGCTGGTGTTGTGCAAAAATAAAACATTTTTAAGCGTACTGTACCGTATTTTTCTGCCCTCATAAGTACATACCACATACGTACATCTAGCTAGTGTACTCTTTTGTACCTGTTAATCTGTCAAGGGCCTAGATACTGTGAAAGGACAGCCAAAAGTAATCACTGGCTGGTGTTTTACTAAAATAATTTTTGAAGCGTACAGTAAAGCATTTTTCTGCCCTCATAAGTGCATACCACATAACTACATCTAAGTATTGTACTATTTTAAAGCTGCTAATCTGTCAAGGGCCTAGATACTGTGAAAGTCCAGGCAAAAGTACTCACCGGCTGGTGTTTTTACTCCAATACATTTATTAAGCGTACTGCAGCACATTTTTATGCCCTAATAAGTGCAAGCCACATACCTACATCTAAGTAGTGTACTATTTTGTACCTGTTAATCTGTCAAGGGCCTATTTACTGTGAAAGGACAGCCAATAGTACACACCTGTTGCTGTTCTAGACAAACACTGTTTTAAGCGCAGTGAAGCGTATTATACTCCCCTCATATACGCAATAAGTATGTCAGGCAGAGTAGTGCCAGGACGTTCGCAGTGGAGTGGCAGAGGCCTAAATTCATCAGGTGCAGGGAGAGGTCGCAGCAGAGTAGGGGCATGTGGAAGCCAGAGTCGCAGCGAGAGGTCTGAGCTCCCGGTGTCAGCTAGCAGTCGTGTCTCAACCAGCAACCCAGCAGCTGTGATTGATCGGTTCACTCGGTCATCCACTTCATCCCAAGTGACATCTGACACCCCAATCAACAGTCGGTGGGTTCCTCAGACTCAACCCTCAGTTGGCATGGCCCTCATGCTGCTGCTGCCACCTCCAGGCTCTGTCATTGTGCTGCTCTATAGTCTTCTCATGCCAATGCTACCACCTCAGGCTCTGTCATTGTGCTGCTCAATGGTCTCCTCATGCTAATTCTACCATCACCAAGCTCTCTAATTGTGCTGCTCTATGGTCTCCCCATGTTGATGCTGCCACCTCCAGACTCTCTAATTGTGCTTCTCTATGGTCTCCTTATGATGATGCTGCCACCTCCAGGCTTTCTCATTGTGCTGCCATGGATACTGAAAAACCTAATTATGGTGCTGGTCTCCAGTTTCAAAAATTCCTCTGCATTAGTTTCACTTTCAGGACTCCTGATGCTGCTGCCACTTCCAGGCTGTCTTATTCAGCCACTATTTGGTCTCCTCATGCTTCAGCCAACTCCAGGCTGTGCAATTCAGCCGTTATATGGTCTCCTCATGCTGCCACAAACTCCAGGCTGTGCCATTCAGCCACTATATGGTCTCTTCATGCAGCCACAAAATCCAGGCAGTCATTCAGCCACTATATGGTCTCCTCATGCTTCAGCCAACTCAAGGCTGGGCCATTCAGACACTATATGGTCTCTCCATGCTGCCACAAAATCCAGGCAGTCATTCAGCCACTATATGGTCTCCTAAAACTGATGCCACCTCCAGGCTCTGTCATTGTGCTGCCATGTGACATGTGTCTCATTTGTACCCACACGCTGGGGTCCGGGACACTAAAACTTGGGAGTTAAAATTTCAATAAAAAAAATCCTCAATTTAAATTTCAAAATCTTCAATTTTAATTTAAAAATCCTCAATTTCAATTTCAAAATCTAAAATTTCAATGGTCTCCTTATGCTTCAGCCACCTCCAGGCTGTGTCATTCAGCCAATATATGGTTTACTGATGCTGCTGGGCCTGGGCCTAAACATTTTTATGGTAGCACTAGCTACCATAAATCTTCAATTTAAATTTCAAAATTCATCTTTTAATCTTAGGGATTGTGAAGCCCTAGTGTCTACTCATACTGCTGCCAGCTCCAGGCTGTGTCATTCAGCAACTGTATGGTCTCCTCATACTGATTCTACCTCCAGTCATTGTGCTGCCATGTAACTCACACACACGCCGGGGCCTGGGACACTAAAACTTGTGAGTTAAAACTTAAATTTTTAAAAATTTTAAATCCTCAATTTCAAAATCTTAAATTGCAATGGTCTCCTCATGCTTCAGCCAACTCCAGGCTGTGTAATTTAAATACTATATGATCTACTCATGCCTCAGCCACCTCCAGGCTGTGTCATTCAGCCAATATATGGTTTACTGATGCTACTGGGCTTAAAAAAATTTATGGTAGCACTAGCTACCATAAATCTTCAATTTAAATGTCAGAATTCATCTTTTAATCTTAAAGATTGTAAAGCCCTAGTGTCTACATATGCTGCTGCCAGCTCCAGGCTGTGTAATTTAGCAAATATTTATTTACTATTTACAAGTATTATTTCACTACCCCAGCATACTCCATACTCCAGCATGTGTGTTAGAACAAAGCAAAGTTTTCTACACCCCTATTGAGGCTCTCTGTAGTCCAGAAATAGCTGTTTTTAATATAGATTTGCCACAAATAAATTCGGATCGAAACAAATTTTTTCAAAAAATTTGGTCAATCGGCCAAAGCAAATTTTTCAAAAATTCGCTCATCTCTAGCCTTTACCATTGTTTACTTAAATCAGGATTGTGCAATTTGTATACCTCTTTGCTCTGTATCACTGCATCCTTAATTGTACATATTTTTACCAAAACCTTTTTTCTCTGTACTTCTCTCTTAGAGGGACATTTATCAATGTTTGCTTATGTATTCTTTTTTTTAGTAATTTTTTCCTTACTTTCTTTTTGCTTATATGTGACTTATTTATCAACTGGTTTCAGCCTGTTGATAATTTTCTTTCACGTAAGCAATTTTTCCTTTTTTACTTTGGTAGTAGTTTTTTCTGCTCCATGTTTGAGCTGGGAGTAAATTTAGTAAATTTTTAACCCTGTTGCGACTGTCGCAGTTAATAAATACCTGACAACCCGTAGTCCATTTTAAAATTATTACTACGTAGTTAATTTTTGGAAAACTTGCTTTTCTCGCTTTCCAGTCAAAATGTTGCACGAAAAATGTCGCACTTGCGACAATTTTGTGACAATTATAGTAAAGAAAACCTGACTAAACCCGTTGATAAATGTCCAGTGCCTATATAGTGCCTATATTTTTAGTATTTTTAAATGTATGTGCATTCATTTCAATAAAGTTTACTCACTTTTGACTACATATTTTTATACTGGTACTTTTTTTTTTTTTTTAGGTGTAACTTGATTAGTTCGGTCCAGTACACGGATGATTCAGATTGCTGTTTATGTGTAACTAAGAACACAACATCTAAAGTTGCCTTTTATTATATATAAAGGGTCCTGCAGCTTGTTTCTTCCAATTTCAGGTTAAAGCTGGTCTGGTGTGAGATAAGAAGAAGGTCTGTAGTAAAATGGGAACTAATATAGCGCTGGAACCAATTCCAATAACGTCACTTAGTAGACATGTGCAATTCGTTTCGGAACGAATACTAAACTTAACGAATTTTCCCGTTTTCGGGTGTTCGTTACATTCCGAATGCACGAAAAAAAAAATCAAATATTTCCGAAAAAGAATACGAATATACAGTTAATGAATGCATTTGTTAAGTAAGGCATAACGAATAATGCATGTTAACGAATAAGAATGCATTCGTTATGAGTAAACTGAATGTAAGGAATGAATTAGATTCTTTTCATTGGGTTTCCCTGAGGAAAACTTGCCTTCCTACACAGAGAAAACTTCAAAAAAAGGTGAAAACAACAAGAATCCTAAGGTAACACCTGCCATTTACTACAAAAGAGGATCAACAAAGGAAACTAATGTGCATTTCGTTTAGTAACGAATGCTAAATTTAACGAATTTTACAGAAATAATGAAAGATCCAAATTAACGAATGCATTCGATGTTATTAACGAATGCATTCGAAAACTAAAAAAATTTCCGCGGATGCATCCGAAAACCGAATATGACGAATGCACAGCATTCCGAATATTCACAGAACCGAAAATTAAAAAAAAACGAAAACGAACAAAACGAAAAAAAACAAAATTTTTGGTTCTACACATGTCTATCACTTAGGACATCAGGATAATTAAATTCTTACGTTTTTATTATAGGCACACATCAACGCGTTTCTGGCCTGGATCGGATCCTTAGTCAGGAAAAGTGCGTAATGAAACAGAAAACAAAGCACACTATATATATACAAGTTTCGTGTCTGGAAAAGGTTTAATCAATATTGGTATTCTCAAATATACATAAAGAACATTTCATAACATAGATAAATAAAAATCCCCTAAATTCAGGAACACTTTGTTAAAAATATCAAAGTATCAATTTTTATAATACCGCTACATTATCTTACATTGTATACCCTTACATAGTTGTACTGCAGGCGTATAATCTAGTTCAAGAGTAAAGGATGGCCGGATCAATGTACAAAGTGGGCGGGGTAAGTAAATCAACAGTTCACAGGCCGAATGGATTAATGCTGGAGCAATAACATGACCGTAGCAGGGTTTTAAAGGGGTGGACCATATAAGCACCATTCCAATTACAAGGGATAAAATGAACAATTTCTGGCATAATTACCTGAGTCGGGTCTGCGCTGCTGCAGGCCTCCGTCGTGCTTCCCCGGCGTCATTGCTATGCTCTGAACGGCGCGGCGCATGACGTCAGTGCGCCGCGCCGTGCATAGCAACGACGCTGGGGACGCACGACGGAGGCCTGCAGCAGCGCGGACCCGACTCAGGTAATTATGCCACCTGGGATGGGGGGAGGCAACGGGGCAGCGGCGCCGGCAATGGGTGCCGCTGCCCTGCGCCGGCACCGATAGTCAGGGGGACAGAACGGGCAACGGCGCCGATAACCAGGGGGTGAGAAGGGCCGACAGCAGCGCTCTAGACCCAAGGAAAGGCAGGGGGAGAGAATCGGGCAGCGACGGCCTCTCTCCCCCTGCCTTTCCTGGGGGTATATCAGGGTATACACGCGCACACACGCACCCTCATTTTACCATGGATATTTGGGTAAAAAACTTTTTTTACCCAAATATCCTTGGTAAAATGAGGGTGCGTGTTATAGGCCGGTGCGTGGTATACCCTGATAAATACGGTATATATGACAATTAATCAAGCAACTGTAATAGATACAAGATATTAAAATAGATAAATTTAAGGCAAAATATTGTGAAATTAATATATATATATATATCTTTACAAAACTGTAGATAATATAATCCAGAACGAGTTTTAAAATAATATATAAAAAAAATAAAAATTAAATGACCTGAAAAGACTTTACCAAAAAGATGAATAATAAATTAGTGAGAAAAATTATAAAGAAATAGGTCATAAAATTTAATGGAGACAGGGGAGATTATATCAAGGGTGACCCCTGGAGTTGGAGGAACAAAAAGGGACTAAAACCCATACACCCAAACACATTGGAAGAAAAATGTTTTTCACACATCTAAATACCATGAATGGAATGTTCTCAAATATGGGCCAACTAATCTTGACCCTGAGGGGGGAGCTAAAAATCCACCAACCAAAGAAAACCTAGGGGAGAAAAGATAGTCTCTCTAATACTACATTTTTCACTAATACCACTTTTAACCCCTTGGGGATGGAGCCCATTATAACCCTTAGGACAGGAGCATTTTTTTTCAAATCTGACCTCTATCACTTTATGCATTAATAACTCTGGGATGCTCTTACTTATAAATTTGATTCCGGGATTGTTTTTTCATGACATATTTTACTTTATGTTAGAGGTAAATTTTCGTTGATACTTGCAACATTTCTTGGTGAAAAATTCCCAAATTTCAGGAAAAATTTGAAAATTTTACATTTTTCTAACTTTGAAGCTCTCTGCTTGTAAGGAAAAGGGACATGTCAAATAAATCACGTATTGATTCACATATACAATATGTTAACTTTATGTTTGCATCATAAAGTTGACATGTTTTAACTTTTTGAAGACATCAGAGGGTTTCAAAGTATAGCAGCAATTTTCCAATTTTTCATGAAAATTTCAAAATCAGAATTTTTCAGGGACCAGTTAAGTTTAGAAGTGAATTTGAGGGTCTTTATGTTGCAAATCCCCTATGATGGACCCCATTTTGGAAATTACACCCCTCAAGGAATGTAACAAGGCATACATTGAGTCATTATACCCCACAGGGGATTGACGAACTTTCGTTAAAATCGGACCTGAAAATGAAAAATTAGATTTTTAACACTAAAATGCTGGTGTTACCCCAAACTTTTCATCTTCACAAGGAGTAATAGGAGAAAATGCCCCCCAAAATGTGTAACCCCATTTCTCTTGAGTAAGGAATGTGGATGTAAAGTGCTCTGTGAGTGCACTAGAGGGCTACGAAGGGAAGGAGCGACATTTGGCTTATGGAGAATGAATTTTGCTAAAATGGTTTTTGGGGGGCATGAAGCATTTAGGAAGCCCCCATGATGCCAGAACAGTAATAAAAAATAAAAAAAACACATGGCACACTATTTTGGAAACCACACCCCTCAAGGAAGGTAACAAGGGGTAAAGTGAGCCTTAACACCCCACATGTGATTGAAGAATTTTCGTTAAAATGGGACATAAAAAAAAAAGTTTCAATAAAATGCTGGTGTTAACCGCACTATTTCATTTTCACAAGGGGTAATAGGAGAAAAAGCCCCCAAAAAATGTGCAACCCCATTTTTCTGAGTTTGGAGAACAGTGGACACCCCCCCCACATGTGACCCCATTTACACCCCACTAGCTTTTGACAGATCTTTGAAACTGTGGGCTGTGCAAATGGAAAATAAAATTTTTCATTTCATGGACCACTGTTCCAAAAATCTGTCAGACACCTGCGGGGTGTAAATGCTCACTGCACCCCTTATTACATTACATGAGGGGTGTAGTTTCCAAAATGGGGTCACATGTTGGGGGGTCCACTGTTCTGGCAGCATGGGGCTTTGTAAATGGACATGGACTTCAATTCCAGCCTAATTCTCTCTCCAAAAGCCCAATGGGACTCATTCTCTTCTGAGTCTTGTTGTTCGACAGCAGAGCACTTTAAATCGACATATTCGGGTATTTCCATACAAATTTTGGGAGGCTTTTTTCCTATTATCCCTTGCGAAAATGAAAAATTTGGGGTAACACCAGCATTTCAGGGGAAAATAAAACATATTTTTAATTTTCATGTCCAACTTTAACAAAAATGTGTCAAACACCTGAGAGGTGTGATGGCTCACTATACCCCTTGTTACATTCCGTGAGGGGTGTAGTTTCCAAAATGGGGTCCCATGTGGGTATTTTTTCTTTTGTGTTTATGTCAGAACCACTGTAACAAGCAGCTACCCCTGTGCAAATCACCAATTTAGACCTCAAATGTACATGGCGCTCTCTCACTCCTGAGCCTTGTTGTGTGTCCGCAGATCACTTTGGGTCCACATATGGGGTATATCCGTACTTGGGAGAAATTGCGTAACAAATTTTGGGGGTCTTTTTCTCCTTTTACCTCTTGTGAAAATGAAAAATATGGGGCAACACAAGCATGTTAGTGTAAAATTTTTTATTTTTTACACTAACATGTAGCTCCCAACTTTACCTTTTCATAAGGGGTAAGAGAAGAAAAATCCCCCAAAATTTGTAACACAATTTCACCTGAGTATGGAATTACCCCATACGTGGCCCTAAACTGTTGCCTTGAAATACGACAGGGCTCCGAAGTGAGAGAGCGCCATGCGCATTTGAGGCCTAAAGGGGTACTCCACCCTTAGACATCTTATCCCCTATCCAATGATAGGGGATATGATGTCTAATCGGCGGGACCCCCACAATATAGCACACAGCACTCACCTGTAACTGCTCTGGAAGCGCTGGAGGGTCTGGCTCCCAAACACGGGGACGGAAGATTGTGATGTCACGACTCCGCCCCGTGTGACATCATGCCCTGCCCCCTCAATGCAAGTCTATGGGAGGGGGCGTGACAGTTCTCAACAGATTCTAGCTCAGTGTTTCCCAACAGTTGCAAAATGCTGGGCTTGTAGTTCTGCAATATCTGGCCATTCAGATCTTGCAGAACTACAACTCCAAGCATTCCTGGACAGTCTGGGCATGCTAGGAGTTGTAGTTATGCAACAACTAGGGAAGAACCGTTTGGAGACCGCTAAGTAGTGGTCTAAGTAGTCCTCCAGATGTTGCAAAACTACAACTTTCAGCATGCACTGACTGTCAGGGCATGCTGGGAGTTGTAGTTCTGCAATATATGAAGAGCTAGATATTGCAGAACTACACGCCCAGCATCCCTAACTGTCTGGGCATGCTGGGAATTGTAGTTTTGCAACAACTGGAGGGCTACAGTTTGGCGACCACCGTATAGTGGTCTCCAAACTGTGCCACTTCAGATGTTGCAAAACTACAACTCCTAGCATGCCCTGACAGTTTTGAAACATCTGGAGGACCACAGTTTAGAAACCACTACACAGTTTTGAACTTTTAGAAGGCCACAGTGAAGATCACCTACCGGCGATCTTCACTGCAGCCTCCTCCACCGCCGCACTTTCCGACCGCACTCCTCCTGCCACCAATGCCACCGCTGCTCCAGGATGCCACAGCTCTTTGCCCCTCCCTCTCATACAATGCTGTAGAAAGTGACTGGGAGGTTATTGGCTTCAGTAAAAATTTATTTTAAGTGAAAAAAGCACTGCTTTCTGTCCACCAGAACGCTGATGTGACTAGGAGGTGAAACGCAGTTGGAAAAAGCTTTTCTGTGTAACACACACACAGGCTGTCTGTCCTATCTCTCTGCAGTGTAATGAATGAAGCGACTAGCCGGATTATGGCTGCTGATTATATAGGGCTGTGACATCACAGGGGTGACTGGCTGCTGATAGGCTGTATCCTGCATGTGATTCAGGGTCATCCCGCCTACCCGCCTTCCTAGAGTTCCTAGCTCCATGTCCTCACATTTGGAAATTCGTAATGAATTCGGATTCGTCGTCTTTGATTCACTCATCTCTAGTGACTGACAACGGGAAGAACATTTTGTCTGCGCTATGACAAGGAAGGCTGAGTCATGCGCCCTGTATGGCACACGTGTTAAATCTGGTTGTCAAGCGGTTCCTGAAGTGTTCCCCCCCATTTACAAGACATCCTAACAATGAGAGAAAACTTTGCAAGCACTTCAGCCACTCGTACACTGCACAGCACACCCTCCTTAACCCCTTAAGAACGCAGGGTTTTTCTGTCTTTGCATATTCATTTTTTCCTCATCACTTTCTTAAAATCATAACGCTTTCAATTTTGCACACAAAATTCCATATGATGGCTTATTTTTTGTGCCACCAATTCTACTTTGCAGTGAAATTAGTAATTTTACCAAAAAATCCATGGCGAAACGGAAAAAAAATTCATTGTGCAACAAAATTGAAGAAAAAATGCCATTTTGTAATTTTAGGGGCTTACGTTTCTACGCAGTGCGTTTTTGGATAAAATGAAACCTTATCTTTATTCTGTAGGTCCATATGCTTAAAATTATCCCCTACTTATATAGGTTTGATTTTGTCGTACTTCTGAAAAAAAATCATAACTACATGCAGGAAAATTTATACGTTAAAAATTCTCATTTTCTGACCCCTATAACTTTTTTATTTTTCTGCGTCCGGGCCGGTATGAGGGCTCATTTATTGCGACGTGTTCTGAAGTTTTTATTAGTACCATTTTTGTATTGATCTGACTTTTTGATCACTTTTTATTCATTTTTTTCATGATATAAAAAGGGACCAAAAATACACTATTTTGGACTTTGGAATTTTGTGCGTACGCCATTGACCGTGCGGTTTAATTAATTATATATTTTTATAGTTCGGACATTTCTGCACGCGGTGATACCACATATGTTTATTTTCACCGTTTTTTTTATGGGAAAAGGGGGGTGATTCAAACTTTTATTATGGAAGGGGTTAAATGACCTTTTTTTCACTTTTTTTTTGCAGTGTTATAGCTCCCATAGGGGGCTATAACACTGTACACACTGATCTTCTACACTGATCCCTGCAAAGCCATAGCTTTGCATGGATCAGCTTTACAGGGGGTTGATTGCTCAGGCTTGGAGCAATCAAACGCCGATCGGAGAAGGGGACCTCCACTCGCGTCCTGGCTGATCGGGACATCGTAATTTTATTGCGATAGTCCCGATCAGCCCGACTGAGCTGTGAGGAAGCTTTTACTTTCGTTTTAGATGCAGCAATCAACTTTGATCGCCGAGTCTAAAGGGTTAATAGCTATTAGCTCAGGGTCCCCATGATCATAAGCCGTTGGGATCGACCCGGTATGATGCGGGGTCACAGCGTGACTTCGTTTTAAATACCAGGACTGGGCACAATGGCGTAAATGTAAAAAATAACAAAGTCCAGATCTGTGTATTTTTGGTCACTTCATATACCAAAAAAATTTACAATAAAGGGATAAAAAAGTCCCATCGAAACAAAATGGAACTGATAGAACTACAGATCACACACAGCGCAAAAAAAAAATTACCATCACACATCCCCGTATACGAAAAAATTAAGTTAGGGCAGGAGGTACACAGGGAGGGGAAGTTATGGGGTAGTTCCACTAGGTGAGGGGGGACAGTAAGGCTGGGTTCATACTACGATTTTCTAATACAGTAACCGTATACGGTTTTCCGCAAAAAAACTTATACGACCGTATCCGAAACCGTATGCATAGAGAATGCATTGTAAACCGTATTCCAAATGTTGTGTACGGTTGCATCCGTTTTGCCTCGGATACGGTTTTGCTGATTTTTCAACCGTAGGCCAAAACGCTGTCGACCACGTGGTGATGGTGGTGGTGGTGGGGGGGGGGGGGGGGGGTGGGGGGGGGTTGTAGCAGAGGAAAGAATTAGCTTTCGGAAGATAGGTCCAGAAGCTGCAATTTGAGAATTCTGGGTATCCCAGAGGATACAGAGAAATGTTATATGGCTGGATTTATTCATAAATGGTTAAGTAAGACTGTGGGCAAAGAGACATTGTAGAACGAGCCCATGAATCTTCTGCAAAAGGAAGGCTATTATGTTAGTTTATGTTTTGAAATATATTTTGAAATGTTTTCTTTTTTTCCTTTGGTTACTTTTGGGTGCTATTTTTTTCCCCCTCATGTGGACAGGGGATTGTACAGTGTTTTGTATTCCAATATTGACTTGGGGATGACCTATTTAATTCACATAATATCAAGTAATTTGAGGATTAAGGGTAATATAATTTACATTGTAATTGATATTCACGAAAATGTAGGATTAGTATACCTAGAGATGGAAATAATTAGATACATAGAAAACAAATGTTTAGTCAAATAATCACTTGGAATGTATGGGGACTAGGGGAGAAAGTTAAGAGAGTTGCAGTAATGAGTTATTTGAGGGCATATATTCCAGGTATGGTATGCTTATTAGAAACACATTAAACAAAAGACACAATAATCGTTGTGCACAGTAATTGGTGGAGTTACCAATACCACTCTCCTTATTCTTCATATTCAAGGAATGTATCACTTTTAATTCACAGAAATGTAAGATTGGAGGAGAAAGAAGTATTGATAGATAAGGAAGGGAAGTTTATTTTTATATCCTCCCCCATTTAAAAGTAATATTCTGTATTAATTAGCTGCTTTTTGTAAAGGAAGGGAAGAATATCTGATTTTAGTAATTGGAGATTTTAATGGGGTAATGGATGAGAAACTGGATAGGCTGCAAATAGGGAAAATTAATCCCAACTTTGGCCCAACCCCATTGGCTGTTTTCAGTCAAGAATTGGCTTAATTGATCTTTGGAGGGTCCGGAACCCAGATAGTCAAACCTTTTCCTGTTGGAATAAGAGTCATCAAGTACTCTCCTGGATAGACTTGGATCCTATTTAATTAATCTAAACTACTTGAGATTAAAGGGGTACTCCGCCCCTAGACATCTTATCTCCTATCCAAAGGATAGGGGATAAGATGTCTGATCGCGGGGGTCCTGCAGCTGGGGACCCCAAGGATCTCAGCTGCGGCAACCCGCTGTCATCACTGCATAGAGCAAACTCGCAATAAGGGGGCAGGTCATGATGTCACTAGGGGGTGGAGCCATGATGTCACGATGCTCTGGCCCCTGTATCGCCCGTCATCACGCACAGAGCGAGTGATGACAGTAGGGTCCTGAAGCTGAGATTCTGGGGGATCACCAGCTGTGGGATATCCTTTGGATAGGTGGAGAAGATGACTAGAGGCAGAGTACTCCTTTAAATATTTTGGTAGAAGCCTGTCCAATCATTGTCCAGTTTTGGTTAAATTAAAGAAAAGGAAGATAAGAGGATAAAAGACATACGAATAAGTGCGTATTGGTTGAGTTTGATGAGAGAGAATAAAGAATTAGAAAATAGATTGAAAATTATGATAGAAACCAATTGGGGAACAGCACAGGATGGAGTAGTATGGGAGGCCATAAAAGCCTATACGAGTGGGGGGATTATTTGGAATAATTTGTAACCTGAAGAAGAAAAATTCCCTTGTGGAACAGGTATTGATGGACAAGGTAATACATGGACAAGGCTGTAAAAGGGAGCAGGAATATCCAGTAAAATGTTTAGCACAATATTTAGCACTATGCACTAAAGGCAACGTGACTCTACAGCAGTGTTTCCCAACCAGGGCACTTCCAGCTGTTGCAAAATTACAGCTTCCAGCATTTGACTGTCCAGGCTTGCTGGGAGTTGTAGTTTCGCAACAGCTGGAGGCATTCTGGTTGGGAAACCCTGCTCTACAATCTAGCTCAGCTCAAAGGGAAAGGTAGCTGAAATATTCAGCTCTATAAACTCTATACTGTACATTGAGCTGAGCGGAGATCCCACTTGCATTTCCTGACCTGTCTCTACCTGGCTGCTGCAGGCGACAATCTGCTAGCAGGACTGGGGGCAGGACACATAAAGTTACACATTTTTATTAAGAAGTATATTAGAAAAGTAATACAAAAGGGATAACATACTAACATAGTTGATCAATTTCAACCTATATCCCTAATGAGTCCCTACTGAGTTCATCCAGAGGAAGGCAAAAAACCCTCATACTAGAGGTTAAAATTCCTTCCTGACTACAAATAAATATCACAATAAATCCTTGGATCAACCTTCTGTCCATATAAGTCTATTATCCATAATTTGTAATGTTATTACTCTCCAAAAATACATCCAGGATCTTTTGAACTCTTTTAACGAGTTCACCATGACCACCTCCTCCGGAAGATAGTTACATAGTCTCACTGCTCTTACAGTAAAGAACCCCTCTCTGTTCTGGTGTAGAAACATTCTTTCCTCTAAACGTAGAGGATGCTCCCTTGTTATAGATACAGTCCTGGGTACAAATAGATCATGGGAGAGATCTCTGTACGGTCCCCTGATATATTTATACATAGTTATTAGGTCTCCCCTAAGCCTTCTTTTTTCTAAACTAAATAATCCTAATCCTTATAACATTTCTGGGTACTGTAGTCCTCCCATTCCCCGTATTACCCTAGTTACCCGTCTATGAACCCTCTCCAGCTCCACTATATCTTTGAGGTACACTGGTGTCCAGTACTGTACACAGTATTCTATGTGTGGTCTGACTAGTGATTTGTACTGTGGTAGAATTATTTCCTTGTCGTGGGCATCTATGCCCCTATTGATGCACCCTATGATTTTATTTGTCTTGGCAGCCACTGCCCGACACTGGTCCCTACAGATAAATTTACTGTTAACTCAGACTCCTAAGTCCTTTTCAATGTCAGTCGTTTCCAGTGTTCTCCCATTTAGTGCATAATCCCAGCCTGAATTTTTCCTCCCCATGTGCATAGCCTTACATTTATCAGTGTTGAACCTCATCTGCCACTTCCCAGCCCAAACCTTGAACCTATCCAGATCCATTTGTAACAGTGCACTGTCCTCTATTGTGTTGACTAATTTACAGAGTTTAATATCAACTGCAAAGACTGCTACCGTACTATGAAGCCCCTCTACAAGGTCATCAAAGGGGTACTCCGGTGGTTAAGATTTTTGGCTATATTGCATCTTCTTTTATTTCATGTTTTTTGCAATTGACATGTATTATATGTTTGTGTAGCATGTGTCTTTTTTTCGTACCTGTTTGTGGGCCAGTAAGTTCTGCAGTTCTGTATTGGATCTCTTACTGTTGTCCACATGTTAGGATTAGGCTGTGGACAACATGTCAGGGCTTTTTTTTTCTCTGTTCTTTCAGAACTGCATGAGAGAAAGAAGCCATGCCCCCTCATCTCGCCCTCCTGGAGGACACAGGTGTGCATGAGAGAAAGAAGCCAGAGCAGTGGGAGAGAGAGAACATACACAGCTCCTCATCTCCCCTCCCCCTGCTTTGTCTTCTGAGGATGCAGGTCTACACTGAAAGAAGACAGAGAAGATAAGAGTGTTATCTGAGGGGGAGGATAACAAAGTGCACGGGCTGGTGATGTATAGACTGTGGGGGAATAAGTCTCCGACTGGGGATGATTTCTATGTGTGAAGTTGGGGGGGGGGGGGGGGGGACACTCCTGAATGACACATGCTGGGAGTTGTAGTCCCTGTTATGTGTGTATAGACTAGTGTTTACAAACCAGTATGCCTTCAGCTGTTGCACAACTACAACTCCCAGCATGCCTGGACAGACTTTGGGCTTGCTTGGAGTTGTAGTTTCGCAACAGCTGGAGGCACACTGATTGGGAAACACTGGCCTAGCCTATTTAGTATATTACAAACAAAGTGCATTGTTTCCCAACCAGAGTGACTTTAGCTGTATCAAAACTACAAACTCCCAGCATGCCAGGCCAGCTTTTGGCTGTCCAGGCATGCTGGTAGTAGTAGTTTTGCAACATCTGGAGGCACCCTGGTTGGGAAACACTGGTGTATGCCCTATAGAGGTGTGGTGAACTACAACCCCCAGGAGACTACAGAGGCAGCATGCTGGTGTTATACCACAGACTGAAGACTCCTGAATGACACATGCTGGGAGTTGTAGTCCCTTTTGTGTGTGTATGCCGATGTATCCCAACCAGGGCTGATTATATTAGTGTACTGTGTATAAGGGGGCCGACCCGAGAAAATAGTATGGTGGGTAAAGGGCGGAACAATCAAACAAAAAAAGGAGCCACCCCAAACCAGCAAGGCATGTGGCATGCTGGGATTTGTAGTTTTCAGCACAGCAAGAAACAGGAAATAGAAGCAAAGATAGGAAAACAAAGTGGGGGATAAAAAGACAAAAAAGAACGGAAATAGAGTAGCCTAAACAACAAGAATAGAAATGAAACAAAACAAAAAGGGTAAGTAAAAAACGGAAAAACACGTTGACGACCGGAGTACCCCTTTAATAAATATATTAAATAGACCCAAAACTGACCCCTGTGGTACCCCACTAGTAACAGTAATCCAATCAGAAAAAGTACCATTAATAACCACCCTCTGTTCCTATCACTGAGCCAGTTACTTACCCACTTACAGACATTCTCGCCCAGCCCAATCCTTCCACTAACCTTTTACGTGGCACTGTATCAAATGCTTTGGAAAAATCTATATATATATATATATATATATATATATATATATATATATATGACATCCAGCAATTCACCCTTGTCCAGTCTGGAGCTCACCTCCTTATAAAAGCTGATCAGGTTAGTTTGACATGACCGATCCCTCATAAACAATATGCTGATATGGGGTCATACATTTATTTTTATCAAGATGCTTAGCAATGAACGAACTTACAGTAATTCGATTTGTCACAAACTTCTCGGCTCGGCAGTTCCTGACTTTAGCCTGCATAAATTAGTTCAGCTTTCAGGTTCTCCGGTGAGCTGGAAAAGGTGGATGCAGTCCTAGAAGAGAGTCCCTTAGGATTGTATCCCCCTTTTCCAGACCACCGGAGCACCTGAAAGTTGAACTAATTTATGCAGGCTAAAGTCAGCAACTGACAAGCCGAGAAGTTTGTGACGAATCGAATCACTGTAAGTTGGCTCATCTCTAAAGATACTCCAAAATAGCATCTCTTAGAAAACACTCAAACAATTTACATACAACGGAGGTTAAACTAACAGGCCTATAATTCCCAGGGCACCTTTTGACCCTTTTTTGAATGTTGGCACCAGATTTGCCGTGTGCCATTCCTGGGGAACCATCCCTGTCACTATAGAGGCCTTGAATATTCGAAATAGGGAGGGGTCTGTCTATTACATTACTTAACTCCCTTAAAACATGGGGGTGAATGCTATCTGGACCTGGTGATTTGTCTATTTTGATTTTTTGTAGGTGGCACTGTACTTCTTCCTGGGTTAAACAGGTGACCTGTACTGGGGAGTTTACCTTATCACACTGTATTTCACCTGGCATTACATTTTCCTCTATGAATACAGTGGAGAAGAATGTGTTTTAATATATTTGCTTTTTCCTGATCCCAGTCTATAATTTCTTCTGCATAATTTTTCAAAGGGCAAACACTTTCATTTTTTAACCTTTTTGCTTTTCATATAGTTAAAGAACATTTTGGGGTTAGTTTTACTCTTTTTGGCAATGAGTCTTTCTGTCTTTACTTTTGCGGCTTTTATCAGTTTTTTTTTACATATTCCAAATTTTTCTCTACATCTTTTTTAATGCTTCTTCACTGCTGTCCTGTTTTAATTGTTTAAATGCTTTATTTTTGTTATGTATTGCCCTCTTAACATTTTATTCATCCACATTGGTTTTCTCTTATTCCTGAGCCTTTTACTCCTTTAAGGTATATACATCTTACAATGAATTTAAATATTTTTAAAAGTCTCTCTCAATCACACGTCTGTGAAATCACACTGTCCACTCATGAAGCAACACTGATTTACAATCAATTCCACATGCTGTTGTGCAAATGGAACAGACAAGTGGTGGAAATCATAGGCAATTAGCAAGACACCCCCAATAAAGGAGTGGTTCTGCAGGTGGTGACCACAGACCACTTCTCAGTGCTTATGCTTCCTGGCTGATGTTTTGGTCACTTTTTAATGTTGGCTGTGCTTTCACTCTAGTGGTAGCATGATACGGATTCTACAACACATACAAGTAGTGTAGATAGTGCAGCTCATCCAGGATGGCTCATCATTCGAGCTGTGGCAAGAAGGTTTGCTGTGTCTGTCAGCATAGTGTCCAGAGCATGGAGGTACTACCAGGTGACAGGCCAGTTCATCAGGAGACATGGAGGAGGCAGTAGGAGGCCAACAACCCAGCAGCAGGACCACTACTTCTGCCTTTGTGCAAGAAGGAGCATGTGGAGCACTGCCAGAGCCCTGCAAAATGACCTACAGCAGGCCAAAAATGTGCATGTGTCCACTCAAATGGTCAGAAACAGGCTCCATGAGGATGGTATGAGGGCCTGATATCCACAGGTGGGGGTTGTGCTTACAGCCCAACACTGTGCAGGTGTCACGATTCGGCTTACAGGTTGTGGATCCACTGTGTCAGCGAGGGATTGGCGTGGACCGTGCTGGTGGACCGGTTCTAAGAGGCTACTGGTGTTCACCAAAGCCCGCCGCAAAGCGGGATGGTCTTGCTGCGGCAATAGCAACCAGGTCGTATCCACTAGCAACGGCTCAACCTCGCTGACTGCTGAGAAGGCGTGGGACAGAAGGACTAGGCAGAGGCAAGGTCAGACGTAGCAGAAGGTCGGGGCAGGCGGCAAGGTTCGTAGTCAATATGGATAGCAGGAGATCAGGTAACACAGGCTAGGAACACACAAGGAAACGCTTTCACTGGCACAATGGCAACAAGATCCGGCAAGGGAGTGCAGGGGAAGTGATGTGATATAGCCAGGGAGCAGGTGGAAGCCAATTAAGCTAATTGGGCCAGGCACCAATCATTGGTGCACTGGCCCTTTAAGTCTCAGAGAGCTGGCGCGCGCGCGCCCTAGAGAGCGGAGCCGCGCGTGCCAGCACATGACAGCCGGGGACCGGGACGGGTAAGTGACTTGGGATGCGATTTACGAGCGGGCGCTTCCTGCTGTGCGAATCGCATCCCCGCCGGCAATGTCAGTGCAGCGCTCCCGGTCAGCGGGTCTGACCGGGGCGCTGCAGGGAGAGAGACGCCGTGAGCGCTCCGGGGAGGAGCAGGGACCCGGAGCGCTCGGCGTAACAGCAGGATGTTTGGCATTTGCCAGAGAACACTAAGATTGGCAAATTCGCTCTTGACAGATGAAAGCAGGTTCACACTGAGCACATGTGACAGATGTGAGAGTCTGGAGACGCCGTGGAGAACATTCTGCTGCCTGCAACATCCTCCAGCATGACCGGTTTGGGGTGGGGTCAGTAATGGTGTGGGGTGCAATTTCTTTGGGGGGCCGCACATCCCTCCATGTGCTTGCCAGAAGTAGCCTGACTGCCATTAGGAACCGAGATGAGATACTCAGACCCCTTGTGAGACTATATTCTGATACGGTTGGCCCTGGGTTACTCCTAATGCAAGACAATGCTAGACCTCATGTGGCCGGAGTGTGTTAGCAGTTCCTGTAAGAGGAAGGCATTGGACAGGCCCGCCCGTTCCCCAGACCTGAATCAGATTGACCACATCTGTGACATCATGTCTCACTCCATCCACCAACGCCATGTTGCACCACAGACTGTCCAGGAGTTGGTGGATGCCACCTCATCAGGAGCATGCCCAAACATTGTAGGGAGGTCCTTCGGGCACGTGGAGGCCACACACACTACTGAGCCTCATTTTTACTTGTTTTAAGGACATTACATTAAAGTTGGATCAGCCTGTAGTGTGGTTTTCCACTTTGATTTTGAGTGTGACTCCATATCCAGACCTCCATAGGTTGATAAATTTGATTTCCATTGATAATTTTTGTGTGATTTTGTTGTCAGCACATTTAAATTTAAAGACGGAAGTATTTCATATGATTAGTTCATTCATTCAGATCTAGGATGTGTTATCTTAGTGTTCCTTTTATTTTTTTGAGCAGTGTATTGTATAATGATCACTATTTCCTAGGTATTCTTCTACCTGCACATTAGTAACTCTGTGAGGACTATTGGTTAGTAATAAGTCTAGTACGGTGCCGCCTCTGGTCGGGCCCTGCACCATTTGGGACAGATAATTGTCTTTAGTTATAGTCAGAAACCTGTTTTCTTTCTGAGATTCACAGGTCTCAGTCTCCCAAGTTTTATAAGAAGTTAAAATCCCCCATTATTACCACCTCATTGTGATTTGCTGCCTTGTTTTTTTGCCTCAGTAATTGTTCTGCTGCCTCTTCCATTGTATTTGGTGGCTTATAGCAAACCTCCATCAGAATTTTTTTTATTTTTATCTCCATATATTTCTACCAATAAGGACTCCACATTATCATTTCCCTCCCTTATATCCTCTTGCAGTGCGGCCTTCAGACTGGACTTTACATAAAGACAGACTCCTCCCCCTTTCTGCTTTGTCCAATCGTTCCTGAATAGACTATAATCCTGTATGTTGACCACCCAGTCATATCTATTCACCCACTATGTCATAATTTTCCTCCAGTTCATCAGTTTTATTGGTCAGACTTCTGGCATTAGTCAACATGCAATTCTAAGGTACATGTTTTTTTTTTCCTATGAAGCCTATCCCAATTAACTATTCTAACCCCTTCCTCTGCTCCACCCCAGGTACATTAACCCCTTAAAGGGGTGCTCTGGTGGTCAACGTGTTTTTCCATTTTTGACTTACCCTATTTGTTTTGTTTCATTTCTATTCTTGTTGTTTAGGCTACTCTATTTTTGTTATTTGTTGTCTTTTTATCCCCCACCTTGTTTTTCTATCTTTGCTTTTATTTCCTGTTTCTTGCTATGCTAAAACTACAAATCCCAGCATGCCACATGCCTTGCTGTTTGGGGCAGCTCTTTTTTTTTTTTTTTAAATGTTTGTTCCGCCCTTTACCCACCCTACTATTTTCCCGGCTCGGCCCCCTTATACACAGTACACTAATATAATCAGCCCTGGTTGGGATACACTGGCATACACACACAAAAGGGACTACAACTCCCAGCATGTGTCATTCAGGAGTCTTCAGTCTGTGGTATAACACCAGCATGCTGCCTCTGTAGTCTCCTGGGGGTTGTAGTTCACCACACCTCTATAGGGCATACACCAGTGTTTCCCAACCAGGGTGCCTCCAGATGTTGGAAAACTACTACTACCAGCATGCCCGGGCATGCTGGGAGTTGTAGTTTTGATACAGCTGAAGACACCCTGGTTGGGAAACAATGCACTTTGTTTGTAATATACTGAATAGGCTAGGCCAGTGTTTCCCAATCAGTGTGCCTCCAGCTGTTGCAAAACTACAACTCCCAGCATGCCCAAAGGCTGTCAGGGAATGCTGGGAGTTACAACAGTTGGAGGCACACTGGTTTGGAAACACTGGTGTAACATGATGTGTATGCTAAATAGGCTAGGACAGTGTTTCCCAACCAGCATGCCTCCAGCTGTTGCAAAACTACAACTCCCAGCATGCCCAAAGTCTTTCCAGGCATGCTGGGAGTTGTTGTAGTTTTGCAACAGCTGGAGGCACATTGGTTTGTAAACACTAGCATACACAGACATAAAAGGGACTACAACTCCCAGCATGTGTCATTCAGGAGTCCCCCCCCCCCCACCTTCACACATAGAAATCATCCCTAGTCCGAGATTTATTCCCCTGCAGTCTATACATCCCCAGCCTATGCACTTTGTTATCCTCCCCCTCAGATAACACTCTTATCTTCTCTGTCTTCTTTCAGTGCAGACCTGCATCCTCAGAAGACATAGCAGGGGGAGGGGAGATGAGGAGCTGTGTATGTTCTCTCTCTCCCCCTGATCTGGTTTCTTTCTCTCATGCACACCTCTGTCCTCCGGGAGGTCGAGATGAGGGGTGTGGCTTCTTTCTCTCATGCAGTTCTGAAAGAACAGAGAAAAAAAGCCCTGACATGTTGACCACAGCCTAATCCTAACATGGCCGACATTGTGGACAACAGTAAGAGATCCAACACAGAACTACAGAACTTCCTGGCCCACAAACAGGTAAGAAAAAAAGACATATGCTACACAAACATATAATACATGTTAATTGCAAAAAACATGAACATTAAAAGAAGAGGCGATATAGCCAAAAATCTTAACCACCGGAGTACCCCTTTAAGGACAAGGGTTTTTCCTTTTTTGCACTTTTGTTTTTTCCTCCTCACCTTTTAAATATAATTTTCCTTTCAATTTTGCACCTAAAAATCCATATCATGGCTTATTTTTTGCACAACCAATTCTACTTTGCAGTGACATTAGTCATTTTACCAATCTACGTCAAAATGGGAAAAAAAATCATTGTGTGACGAAATTGAACAAAAAACTAATTTTGTAACTTTTTGGGGCTTCCGTTTCTACGCAGTACATTTTCTGGTAAAAATGAAATATTATCTTTACTCTGTAGGTCCATAAGATTTAAATAATACTCTACTTATATAGGTTTGATTTTGTCGTACTTCTGGAAAAAATTATAGCTACATGCAGGAAAATGTATACGTTTAAAATTGTCATCTTCTGACCCCTATAACTTTTTTTATTTTACTGCGTATGGGGCGCTATTAGGGCTCATTTTTTGCGCCGTGATCTGAAGTTTTTAGCTGTACATTTTTTAGTATTGATCATACTTTTCGATCGCTTTTTATTCATTTGTTCATGACATAAAAAGTGACCAAAAATAAGTTATTTTGGACTTTTGAATTTTTTTGCGCGTACGCCATTGACCGTGCGGTTTAATTAATTATATATTTTTATAGTTCGGACATTTCTGCACGCGGAGATACCATATATGTTTATATTTATTTACATGTTTTAGTTTTTCTTTTATGGAAAAAGGGGGGTGATTTGGACTTTTAATAGGGAAGGGGTTAAATTACATTTATTAACTTTTTTTCCCTTTCTTTCTTTTTTTTTTTTTTTGCAGTGTTATAGCTCCCATAGGGGGCTATAACACTGCACACACTGATCTTTTACACTGATCACTACAAAGGCATAGCTTTGCATTAATCAGTGTTATCGGCGGTCGATTGCTAAAGCCTGCATCTCAGTCTTGAGCAATCGCCAAAAGGACATGCCGGAGGAAGGTTAGAGCACCTCCGCTTGAGTCCTAGCTGATCGGGACACCATATTTTCACTGTGGTGGTCCCTATCAGCCCCACTGAGCAGCCAGGAAGCTTTTACTTTTGTTTTAGATGCAGCGTTCAACTTTGAACGCCGCATCTAAAGGGTTAACAGTGCACGGTCCCCGCGATCGCTGCTACGCGCTATTAGCCCCGGGTCCCGGCTTCAGTTACATGCTGGGACCAACCCGATATGACACGTGTTGACCGCGTGACCCCGCGTTATATGGCGGGAGCCGGCCAAGCTGGTCGTTAGGGGGTTAAGCCCCAGCTCTCTATCTACACTATCTTCTCCTCTATTTTGTAGTTGCCCTCCCCCCCCAGTCCCTAGTTTAAACACTCCTCACCCTTCTGGCCATCTTCTTCCCAAACACAGCAGCACTCTCCCCATTTTGGTGTAGTCCATCCCAATGGTAGAGCCGGTATCCGACAGAGAAGTTAGCCCAGTTATACATGATCCAAAACCCCTCCTTCCTACACCAGCTTTGAGCCACTAGTTTACCTCCCTAATCTCCCGCTGCCTCTCTGGTGTAGCTTTGGCTACAGGTAATATTTCAGAAAATATTGTCTTTGAGGTCCTTTCCTTAACCCCTTAAGGACTCATCGTTTTTCCGTTTTTGCATTTTCATTTTTTCCTCATCACCTACTAAAAATCATAACGCTTTAACATTTGCACATAAAATTCCATATGATGGCTTATTTTTTGCGCCACCAATTCTACTTTGCAGTGACATTAGTCATTTTACCCAAAAATCCACGGCGAAAAAAAATGCATTGTGGGACAAGACTGAAGAAAAAATTTAATTTTGTAACTTTTGGGGGCTTCCGTTTCTACACAGTGCATTTTTCGGTTAAAGTAACACATTATCTTTATTCTGTAAGTCCATACGGTTAAAATGATACCCTACTTATATAGGTCGGATATTGTCGTACTTCGGAAAAAATCCTAACTACATGCAGGAAAATTTATATGTTAAAAATTCTCATCTTCTAACCCCTATAACTTTTTATTTTTCTGCGTACGGGCCGGTATGAGGACTCATTTTTTGCACCGTGTTCTGAAGTTTTTATCGGTACCATTTTTGTATTGATCGCACTTTTTGATCGCTTTTTATTCATTTTTTCATGATCTAAAAAGTGAATAAAAGTACGCTATTTTGGACTTTTGAATTTTTTTGCGCGTACGCCATTAACCGTGCGATTTAATTAACGATATATTTTTATAGTTCGGACATTTACACATGCGGCGATACCACATATGTTTATCTTTATTTTTATTTACACAATTTTTTTTATGGGAAAAGGGGGGTGATTCAAACTTTTATTAGGGAAGGGGTTAAGGGACCTATAGCACTGCACACACTGAACTCTTATGCTGATCCATGCAAAACCATAGCTTTGCATGGATCAGCGAGATAGGGGCTCGATTGCTCAAGCCTGTAGCTCAGGCTTGGAGCAATCAAACCCCGATCGGATGCCGCGGAGACAGGTAAGGAGACCTCCGCTTGCGTCCTAGCTGATCAGAACATCACGATTTTATCGCGATGTCCCGAACAGCCCAACTGAGCTGACAGGAAGCGTTTACTTTCACTTTCAGATGCGGTGGTCAACTTTGATCGCCGCGTCTGAAGGGTTAATAGCGCGCGGCACAACGATTGGTGCCGCACGCTGTTAGCCCAGGGTCCCTACTATGACTAGCAGCCGGGACTGACCTGGTGTGATGCGGGGTCACGGCGTGACCCTGTTTTAAACACCGGGACTGGGCTCAGGGCATACAGGTATGCCCTGTGTCCTTAAGAGGTTAAACTTTCGGCCTAAGTGCCAGAAATCATTTTTAAGGACTCTCCACAGACCTCTTACTTTGTCATTGGTGTCAATGTGTACCATGACTGCTCAGTCTTCTCCAGCCCCACCCAGCATCCTGCTTACCTGATCCGTGATGTGCTGAACTCGAGCGTCAGGAAGACAACACATTGTTGTCTGGCCTGCTCTGCACTCCTCCCTCCCGCCTTACTGGAGCAGACACCCCCCTCGCAGTCAGAGGAAGTGTCTTGCTGGAGTACTGCTAGCTCTGAAATGGCATCCCCCTCATCTGCCAACCAGGCAAACTTGTTGGAATGTTTCAGTTCATGTAATCTAAAATATATAAAATTTCATTGATGGTAACACGTGCCATTTAAAAGCATCATCAGCATAGAAGGCATCATAAAGCAGTAGTCAGCTTTCTAAACTGTAAATAGCACAGGACATTCCATGCGGTCATTCCATCATTCCAGTGCTCAGGCCACTCAGAATCGTGACATCTTAATTTTTCTAAAGGATTCCACTGGTAAGAATGACATGTTCATTCATTCTGCAGAGTCCGGAATTAGAATTTCTGCTGCAGATTTTTCCACTGTGGAAAATCTGCCATGTGCATAGTGTAGCAGAATCCTCTTGAAGACAATGGAAGTCTGCTGCATAGTAATTTCTGACTTTTTCTGCTATGTGAATGGGCCGTTTGCACTCTGGAACCACCTCCAGCTGAATCTAAGCCACCTCCAATCATAAACACCTTGCTTGTAGGCAGTGGGAAGCTCCTATAATGACTTTAATCCTGTCATCCTAAGCCCCCAAATAATGAGAAGAACCCAATATTAGGCTAAGTTTCCACTTGCTTTTTTTTTTACACGTCAGAAAACGCCCCCCAAAAAAAGCGAGACATTTTTTTTTTTTTCACTGCCTTCAGGGTACCACTCTGTGGGTCGGATGCTGAGCGCCCGGTCCACAGAGTGTAAGGAGTGATGTATAGCATAACTTCTCACCTCTCCGGTCGTATAGTATACAGGGGTACATAGTGTACCCCTGTATACTATACAGGAGCCAGGTATGCCATCAATATACTGACAGGAGTCCCTGCCCCTATATCCCCCTTGGTCAGTATACAGTATATACAGCTATCTATAGATAGCTTTATATAGAGTAAACAAAAGAGGACATCCACTTACCTCCCTCACTCCTGTCCCTGCCGTGTCTGTGTAGCAATGCCCCCTAGTCATGACGTCATTTGGGGCGGAGCTACAGACAGGAACCAGGGTGGTAAGTGTGAGGCTCTGTGCACATTGTACAATTTGGATAATGTGAACAGACCCTTCTGGCAGTGTTTTCCCAGTCAGGAAGACTCTAGCTGTTGCTAAACTACAACTCTCAGCATGCCCAGACAGCCAAAGGCTATCTGAGCATACTGGGAGTTGTAGTTTTGCCACAACTGGAGGCAACCTGTTTGGGAAGACATTGCATTATGGGTGCTCTCCCCAGCAGAGAGTGCCAAAAATGAACTAATCCATTTTTCGTGGGTTTTTTTCTTTTCATTTCAGATCCCGGTATGCAGAGGATTAGGGTGGATTCGTTGGACTATGGCAATGAATTGTATTTTTCTCTTTTAATAAAATTGCTAACGTGGGCTGTGGGAGAGTGTTTATATAAATAAAATGATTGTTCCAATGTGTCATGTTTTTTTTAATTGAATTTTCAGGCTTAGTAGTGGAAGCCGTCTTATAGACGGAATCCATTACTAAGTTAGGGCTTAGCGTTAGCCCCAAAAACAGCTAGCACTAACCCCCAAATATTATCCCAGTACCTACCACCACAGGTGTATCAGGAAGAGGTGGTACCAACAGGCCCAGAGTGTCCAAAATGGCACTCCTGGGCCTAGGCTGTAACAGTCTAGCGTTATTTAGTCAGGGGAGTAGCATTAGCAATGGTCCTCACCCACTCTGGTAACGTCAGGCTGTTGCTGCTTGATTGGTCTCTGGCTGAAAATGGAATCCCGGGAACACTATTCCTTTTTTTTTCTTTTTGCATAAATAAATAAATAATTTTCAAAAAACGCATAGGGTACCCCTTAGTTTTATTCTCAGCCAGATACCAACCCAGCAGCAACAGCCTGACATTACCAGGGTGGGCAAGGACCATTGTTACTGGCCATCCCCAGCCTAAATAATGGCAGCCTGTTAACGCCTAGGCCCAGGAGCCCCATTTTTTATGTTCCGGGCCTGTTGTAACCAGCTCTTCCTGGTACCCCTGTGGCAGTGGGTACCGGGGTAAAATTTGGGGGTTAGCGCTAGCTGTTTTTTGGGGCTAACACTAAGCCCTGGCTTAGTAATGGATTCTGTCTATAAGATGGCTTCCACTTCTAAGCCTGAAAATTCAATTAAAAAAAACAACAAACATTTTTTTTTTAAAACACGACAAAAATAATTTCTCCCCCACAGCCCTCATTAGCCATTTAATTAAAAGAAAAAACATCCAGTTAATTGCTGTAGTCCACTGAATCCACCGTAATCCTCTGCATACACGGATCTGAAATGAGAAGAAAAAAACGCGAAAAATGGGTTAGGACCTTTTTGGCACTCTCCGCTGCGGAGAGCGCCCATAATGCAATGTCTTCCCAAATAGGGAGCCTATTATTGTTGCAAAACTACACCTTCCAGCATGCTGGGAGTTGTGGTTTAGCAACAGCTGGAGTCTCCCTGTCTGGGAAGAAATTGCCAAAAGGTTCTGTTCACATTATACAAAATGTATAATGTGAACAGAGCCTCACACTAACCACCCTGGTTCCCGTCTGTATCTCCACCCCTAATGATGTCATCACTAGGGGGAGGGGCAACACGGACTCGGCCGGGACAGGAACTGGGAGGTAAGTGAATCTCTTGTTCTGTATACACTATATACAGCTATCTATAGATAGCTGTATATATATTGTATACCACACAAAGGGTTAACCTACACTGCCCAGCAGTGTAAGTTAACTTTTTCCTTGCTGGGCTGGCGTATAGTGCTCAGCTCAGCTGGGGGTTAAGTGAGCCAGCAATGTGTATACTGTATACACATTGCACGCTCACTGTAGATTCTTGCTGGGCAGTAGATGCACAACATAAATCTACTTCTCAGCATCAGCCACGCTCCGGCCGCACTTCTCTGCTCCCACACACTTTATAAAACACATAATTAAAATACATCATTAATAAAAAGTTTCACAAAATTAATTAACAAAGTATATTATTTTTACAATTACCTGGCCCCTTTATCCATTTTTAATATTGCGGCTACATTTTTATGTCCCTGCCCACTTACATAAATTGATAAAATAAAACATTTTTTTTCTAAAATATATAAATTTCATTCTCTGCAATTTTTTCGATCCAATTTTTTCTTTTTAATGGTAACCTACGAAATTTTATTAAAAAAAAGCTAATTCTATCCCATTTTTTTAATCACTAAAGTCCAAAAAAGAATTAAAAAAGCCTGCAAAAACGCCACTATTTCTGTGAAAAAAACGGCATAGTTTCAACATGCTGCAATTTTGAAAACTTCCAAGGAGCAGTAAAATACCAAAGAGGAGTGAAAAAAAAAAGCTGCCAAAACAATTTAAAAAACGCCACACCGAAAAACGGCAAGTTGTTATGGCATTTTACAGTTCCCTATGGACTTGCATCTGGCCACAGTGTTTTTTCACACACAAAAAATTTTGTACAGGAATCCCTGAAGTACATGAAGTAGAGCCATGGAATATTTACGTTCTAGATACAGAAAGACTGACAGACCTAGTCAGCATACTCCACCTTGTCAAACCGAAGAAGAGTATTAAGAATTAGTTTGATGTTCATACTTCTTCTTTTAAAATGAATTTAAAAATAAGATTGTTTTCCAGTTGATTTCTAAATTAATTAGAGCTGTCCAGTCAGACAACCAATCCACAAAGTGAGAGGCTTTATGATTCACCTATAAGAATTACTATGTGAGCATAGTAAAATAATCTTGATACGTTTCTACTTGGTTTTTTGTCCTGCGTTTTTTGGTTAGAACAAAAAGGCAAGAAAATTCGCCTGAAAAAACGCCAGTGCAATTTCCTGCGTCTGGCGTTTTTTCTGGCATTTTTTCATTTGTTTGGAAATTGCACCTTGGCAGGTTTTTTTGGTACCCAAAATTTGGTGGATACCAAGAAAAAAAAAGAGGATGCAGTAGTGATGGCAACATTTTTATTCAACAACATTTATATATTTTAGAACAAAATTTTAATGAATTTTTAATAAAGTGTGTGTGTTTCAATTTTTTTTCTCTATTTTTTTATTTTTTAGGTAGTACTACTACTCCCAGCATGGAACAAACTGTTCCATGATGGGAATAGTAGTACCTGTACTAATAGACATATCGCCCGAGGTGTCAGTCGTGACACCCGATGTGATCGTCCACAATATAGCAGAGATGCGGAGCGGCTCTATACAGCGCTTACATCTCGGCACTATACTCCGGCCAGTGATGTGAATAGAACATCACTCATTCATATTTCCCGCCCAGAGTGGCCGGATGGTTGCAGCCAATCACCGCTCTCTGAGGGAAATATGAATAGGTGTATATATACGTCAGTGCAGGGGACCATAGAAGAGCGGCCGGCCGCATCTATAAATTATACAGAAGGATCGCAACGGGCGATCTGTCAATTAGTACAGGTACTACTACTCCCATCATGTAACAGTGTGTTCCATGCTGGGAGTAGTAGTACTACCTAAAAAAATGTAAAAAAAATTAAGAAAAAAAGACAAAAACATGCACACATACTACATTTTTATTATTGTCGGCTACATTTTTAGGACCCCGCCCGCCCGCCCACATAAATTGATCCCTGTTTTAAAAATGAATAAAAGAAAAATGTCGTTAGATACAATTTTTTCCTTCACTACTGTATCTTTTTTTTTTTTAATGGTACCCTACGAAATTTTATTAAAAAAAAGGTATCTCCCTCACTTTTTTGGATCGCTAAAGTCCAAAAAAGAATAAAAACCGCCTGCAAAAATGCCAAAGTTAAAACCCACATATCGGTTTTCTTGGCGTTTTTTAATGCCACGATTTTGACTAAAAAAAATCGCCAGTGGCTCAACATGCTGCGATTTTGGAAAACCGCCAAGGAGCTGAAAAACGCCAACAACGAATGAAAAAAACGCCAAAAGGATAAAAAAAAACGCCAAAGTGAAAAACACCAAGTGGAATAAGATTTTTGCGATTTTTCATTGATTTACAGCTAACATTTGGCTGCAGCGTTTTTTGGCCAAAAAAATGCTATGTGGCAGAATTGGCATTGTTCTTGACGTTCTCCCCCCCCCCCCCCCCCCCCAAAAAAAAAGTATAAACTTAGCCTAAGGCTCCTCTCCTGAGCAGGTGATATAACATGCTCTTTCTGATATCATCAATAGCAGACATTAAAAATGTGCTACAATACCCTGAGAAAATTTATGAAACCTTAATCTTCCAATGAACAGGCTTATTGGAGTAGCACTAAAAACACAATTACTTGATAGCCTCTAGGCAATGTTCTCTAGCCATAGTTTCTTCAGAAATTTCCAGAAGCCTTATTTGGCTCAATATCAGACAACCTTATAGCTTATCATCTGACATGAAGGGCAAGTCTATTTCTAACCTGCCTTTGGAAAAGTGGAACAGAAGTCTGTCCAATCTAGAAGCTCATTGAGAAAGCAGTGTGATACTGCTGAAACATTGTATCTGAACATGGGATAATAAAAATCCTTGTTTGTAACCTCTCTGGTGTGCTGCTGGACCGTTTTGTTGAATATCTTTATACAGTCTACGACTGGGACTGTCTTTAACGTCCTGCACCCATCAACTTTTATTCCAGCTGTGCTGCCTCGAACTTCTTCTTGTTACAATAGATAGATAGATAGATAGATTAGATAGATAGCAAAAAAGAGCTTCCATAGCACTCCAGAGTAGAACATCAAGTGTAGCTACACTTGATGTTCTACTCTGTAGTGCTGCGGAACCTCTTTTTCGCAATTGGCTAAGTAGAGCAGACTCTGACCCGGACTGCGCTTTTCTGCTGGCACCCACTACACTGTATGCAGTTGGGGTTGTTCTGCTTCTCCTTGGGTGTATCTAGATAGATAGATAGAAAGAGGTAGATATGGGATTGATAGATAAATTCAATAAAAAAAGAAGGTAGCAGCACACAAGTCTTGGTGAAAAAGAAGGTGAATGGCTTAATTCACCCAATATCAGAGGCGAAGTTTCGTCTGCCTCAAGCAGCCATTATCAAGCATCAAGCATTTGCTGGAGTGGTGGAGATACTTTTTATTTTGGTGGTAAATTTTCAGCGTTACTTGCATCCTTTTTTGGTGAAAAATCTCCAAATTTCATGAAAATGTTGAAAATTTAGCATTTTTCTAACTTTGAAGCTCTCTACTTGTAAGGAAAATGGATATTCCAAATAAATGTTATTTTTCTTCACAAATACAATATGTCTACTTTATGTTGGCATCATAAAATGGACATATTTTTGCTTTTTGAAAAAATGATAGGGCTTCAAAGTAGAGCAGCAATTTTCAAAAATGTCATTAAAATTGCTAAATCTGAAGGGACAGATGTTATAGAACTACAACTCCCAGCATGCCTGGGCAGTCCAGGCATGCTGAGAGTTGTAGTTTGGCTACATCTGGAGGGCTACCATTTGGGCACCACTGTAACAGTTGTCTCCAAACTGTGACCCTCCAGATGTTGCAAAACTACAACTCCCAGGATGCCCAGACAGCCTTTGGCTGTCTGGGCATGCTGGGAGTTGCAGTTTGGCCTTCCTAGTGGTTGCCACAGTAAAGATCGTTTTACTTTCACTTTCAATTCCCCCCCCCCCCCCCCCCCCCCGTCGATTCCCTACCTGAGCAAGTATCCAGAAGGCTCCAGCGAAGATCCCGGGTCCCCAGGCATCTTCTCCTGCAGGTACGGCCTCCATCTTCTTCCCAGATCCCCTCGACATCCAGGGGCGGGCAGAACAACCCCGTCCTGCACTGCCATTGGTCAGAACTCCGTTCTGACTAATTGCAGGGGATAGGAGGAGATCGCAGCTCTGCGACTTCACTCCTATCCCTTTTGCTGATCGGGGCTGTTGCTGATAACTCCGATCGGCCCTATTTTCCGGGTGATCAGCCCGGAATTGGAGAAAATCGCATGTCTGAATTGACATGCGCTTTTCTCTGATCGCCGACATGGGGGGGTCTCAGGACCCCCCTGGGCGATGTGTCAGGGTGCCTGCTGAATTATTTCAGCAGGCATCCGGCTCCGGTACCCAACCGGCTAGCGGTGGGGACCGGATTTCCCAAGGGTGTATGGATACGCCCTGTGTCCTTAAGGACTCTGAATGTAGGGCGTATCCATATGCCCTGTGTCCTGAAGAGGTTAAATGTGGAATTTAAGATCAGCCACAAAATATGTAACCTATAGTATATCCATCTAGTGAATGCCCCAAGACAACATGCCCTGCCTCTATGATGTATAGGAGTTGCTAAAATATTTTTTTTCTTTTTTACATTATTTGTAATTTGAAATCTTATTCCTGTTTCTCTTGTGTTTCAGGGTTAGGAGGTACCACAATGTGCGTGAAGCCATTTAGAACCACAGTGGAGCAACTATTGGCCATTCACGGCGATCTGGAAAAGAAAGAACTTCTCTATATTTTTTTATTTTTTATTTTTAGATATATAAGTCATGCTGGGAAGTAAATGGAGGACATCACAAGTAGTCACAGCCTTAAGAAACACAAAGCAAAGATGGGTGAGTAGAGATGTCGCGAATTGTTCGCCGGCGAACAGTTCCCGGCGAACTTACCATGTTCGCGTTCGCATCGCCAGGCGAACATATGTGAAGTTCGATTCGCCCCCTATACTTTAACATTGCGGTAAACTTCGACCCTGTGAGTCAGAGTCAGCAGACACATTACAGCCAATCAGCAGCAGTCCCTCCCTTCCAGACCCTCCTACCTCCTGCCTGGACGCCATTTTACCTTCATTCGGCATGCTGCAGGCTTAGAAAGTGGAGGGACAGAGAAGCTGCTCCTGCTATAATAGGGAAAGCGATAGCTAGGTTGCTGCTAGGTGGTGTATTCAGGGTCCACTTTACTCCTAAAGCACTAGTCTAACATCTGCTTTAAAGACAGCACCCAAAAAAGCCCTTTTTAGGGCTCAAATATCAGTCCGTGTGTCTTGCAATAGCTGGAGGCACCCTGGTTGGGAGGGAACCGCTGGTTAAAAGGGGTACTCTCGTGTAAAACTTAAGTTCCTTCAAGCAACTAACTACAGTATTAAAAGGGCTATAAGTTCAGTCCGTGTGTCTTGCAACTGCTGCAGGCAGCCTGGTTGGGGACCTCTGCTTAAAAGAGGAACTCCGCTGGCAACCTTTTTTGCTCATTGTCACACTAGTGCAAATCACATTTGGTGTGACAGTTGTTCAAATAAAAATATATGTATATACCTTTTTTGGCTGTGAAATAAAAACAGTGCTGCCTAAAGGGGGGCTCTAACTATGTGCTGCCTAATATGGAGGAATCTATGTGCTGCTTAAAGGGGGGATCTAAATATGTGCTGCCTAAAGGGGGCTCTATGTGCTGCCTAAAGGGAGGCTCTAACTATGTGCTGCCTAATATGGGGGAATCTATGTGCTGCCTAAAGGGGGGATCTAACTATGTGATATCCTAAAGGGGGGATCTAACTATGTGCTGCCTAAAGGGGGCTCTATGTGCTGCCTAAAGGGAGGCTCTACCTAAGTGCTGCCTAAAGGGGGGCTCTAACTATGTGCTTCCTAATATGGGGGAATCGATGTGCTGCCTAAAGGGGGGATCTAACTATGTGATGCCTAAAGGGGGGCTCTATGTGCTGCCTAAAGGGGGCTAAAGCACGTTATTCCAAAGAATTTAAGAATAATAGGTGATTTATGCCCTTTATGGATTAAAACCAGACTCTGCATCAACTATGTAATTTTCCATGGGAGTTTTGCCATGGATCCACCTCCAGCACGCCACAGTCCAGGTATTAGTCCCCTTGAAACAACTTTTAAATCACTATTGTGGCCAGAAAGAGTCCCTGTGGGTTTTAAAATTCGCCTGCCCATTGAAGTCAATGGCGGTTCGCGAACATTTGCGGAAGTTTGCGTGCGCTGCGCCCCCAAGAGTTGCGGGGGGGGGGGGGGGGGGGTACACTCATAACAAGGGTGCGTCCCCACCCCCACGATGCACTGGTAAATCCAGTTCAAGAACAGTACAGTGAGACTACTTTACTCCCAAGTATGAACTGACCGGCCGGGTCTGCCCTCAAACAAGATGGTATGGATGGCCTCAACAACTGAAGTACGCATGCGCACGTTACACACATCCAGAAGTCATTCTGACACACTCCGGTGGAATGCCAAAAATGCTACTATACTCCAGGAGCGGCGAATGGCGAAGCGTTCCATGTGGGAAAAATCTGGTGACACACACGACGAGATCTCCCCCAGATACACTGAGGTATCAGCAATTTATTTTATTCACTTACACATATAACAACTGTAATTAATACACAGTCGAGTTTTATCTATGTTTTTTTCACTTGTTTTATCATTTGCATAACAGAGTTTCCTTACTTGTGTTTAATTGTGTAACTGGATTGAACACTGGCTCATGGATCGTACCCAGAGAGTGGTGGTCAATAATTCATACTCTGATTGGTCCACAGTTATTAGTGGTGTACCCCAAGGTTCTGTACTGGGCCCGCTGCTGTTTAATTTATTTATCAATGATATAGAGGATGGCATTAACAGCTCTGTTTCTATCTTTGCAGATGACACCAAGCTTTGTAGCACGATACAGTCTATAGAGGATGTGTATAGGTTACAAGAGGACTTGGATAGACTGTGTCTGGGCATCCACTTGGCAAATGAGGTTCAATGTGGATAAATGTAAAGTTATGCATCTGGGTACTAATAACCTGCATGCATCGTATGTTTTAGGGGGGATTAAACTGGCAGAGTCACTGGTAGAGAAGGATCTGGGTGTACTTGTAGACCACAGACTACAGAATAGCATGCAATGTCAGGCTGCTGCTTCCAGGGCCGGCAGGATATTGTCATGTATAAAAAGAGGCATGGACTCAAGGGACAGGGACATAATACTCCCCCCTTTATAAAGCATTGGTACGGCCTCACCTGGAATATGCTGTTCAGTTTTGGTCGCCTGTCCATAAAAGGGACACTGCGGAGCTGGAAAGGGTGCAGAGACGTGCGACTAAACTAATATGGGGCATGGAACACCTTAGCTATGAGGAGAGATTAAAGTAGTTACAATTGTTTAGTCTTGAGAAGAGATGTTTAAGGGGGATATGATAAACGTATATAAGTATATAAATGGCCCATACAAAAAATATGGAGAAAAACTGTTCCAGGTTAAACCCCCCCCAAAAGACGAGGGGGCACTCCCTCCGTCTGGAAAATAAAAGGTTTAGCCTCAAGAGGTGACACGCCTTCTTTACCATGAGAGCTGTGAATTTATGGAACAGTCTACCTCAGGAACTGGTCACAGCAGGAACAATTAATAGCTTTAAAACAGGGTTAGATACATTCCTGGAACAAAATGACAATGCTTATGCAGAATTAAAAAACAACATCCCTTCCCCTTATCCCCTTACACCCTTCCCTTCAACTCCCTGGTTGAACTTGATGGACGTATGTCTTTTTTCAACCCAACTATGTAACTATGTAACTATGTAACCCGGATATGTAAACTTAACTATCACTATGACTGTATATTTATTGATTTTCACTTAATTATTGCACTGTAAACCAATTAATTTTGTAAACTGTATATATACTATGTACTTTAAACCATTTGTTGCTGCGTGAGGCAGCCGAAACGTCGCCTCTGATGTTGGGTGAATAAAGCCATACACCTTCTTTTTCACCAAGACTTGTGTGCTGCTAAATTATTTTTTATTGGATTTATCTGGGACTTTCTGGGACCAAGTTCAGCTGTAGCTAGAAATGTTTTTTAAATTGTATGTCCAGTAAAAAATAGATAAATTCACAACACTCTTTGATGTTCAAGTACAGTAATATTATAAAGCCAACTTGGTCAGGGTTTTGGGGCATTACATACCGATCAGATCAATCAGATCAATCAGAAAAAGAAGAAGAATCTCTACTGATCAAAAAAGAAATATACTAAACCTTCTCAGAGAAATGTCATATTTATTAATACCTACAATATCTTATAACACCTTACTGTGATATCTTAATTGATAAAAATAAAATGTCCTCCTTAAAAACATATACACATAAGACAGTTAAAACAATAGGGGTGAGGATACATGAAACATTAAAATCTACACATTAAGAAGAAATAATTATTCCCTGGACATCACACATTGTATTCATACATGTAGAATGCCCCATAGATGTTATTAAAGAAGCCTTTAAGGTTGTTGTTGTTTTGAGCCCATATAATGCACACACACATCACTATTCCAATTGTGCCACCTGTTTCATTCCAGCACAGCTACATTCATGTTGCACTACTGTAACTAGGTCTTGTAATCACCAATCACCATCCTGTGTAATGTGTAATTACACAGAGGAAGTGGTCTATCCTGTATGAGCTGGCTTTCTTGACATCAAAACCTATTAGATCCCTTCCCTTCCCACCCAGCTCCATCTGTATGCTGCTGTTGCTATCTCTATGGGATTAGGATGTACAGTAGTTATATACTTCTGTTGCCTTTTTTACTGCAATTTGAATGAATTTAAAAAAGCATCAAAATTGTACATAATGTGAACTGACCCCAACTCACTTTAGGCTGCTAGCTGCTGGAGTCTAGCCAGGTGATTGGGTTGGTCTAATTAGCTGACGAATAAAGCCCCACCCACTCTTTGCAAAAGGCTTTATGGGAAATGTAGGCAGAATTTGGAAAAATTTCAGGGGAGAATACAAATCAGTATGGATGAAAACTCATGCATGCCACATCAGCTAAAACAGGTAAGCACAAGGCATACACAAGACACTCTACATTATTCTCTGATAATAGCCTATGCTGCACTACAGAAGAAAAATCAAATTCACAATGTGCTTCTTTAATACATATAAAAAGTGTAAACAGGTTTTTCCCCTCCTCCCTCACAGAGCCATGTGGTTCTTCACTCTTTGAGAAAGCATGGGGGAAACATGCTAAGAGGTTGGGGTGAGAATTACGTGGTCATGACTTAAAGGGAAGAATCATTACCTCTGTGTTTCCCAACCAGTATGCCTCCAACTATTGCAAAACATACAGCATGCCTGGACAGCCAAAGGCTGGAGTCACCCTGGTTTGGACCACTGAATTACTTACTTGCACTGGGTCAGTAACCTGTATATTTGTCTATAATTATTTAATTATAATACATTTAGTACTATATAAGATCCCTCTGCTGGTAAGACTGTGTATTAATAATGTCTATGAAACATTCTACTTTCCCTATGCACTTGCACTTTATATATGGTAGGATATAAGTGTTTAGTCCTATTTTTACATAGTAGGCATTTCTTTACTTTTGCTATATACTGTGTGTGTGTATATATATATATATTGTGATGACTCGCTCTTGCAAATAGGTGCAGTTGCAGTATAGAGGCAAGGACGCAGTATTTTCCAAATCAAAGTTCAGTGTTTTATTCACACTTGTCACACAGTAAACAGTCCGTAAATGCAGAACAAAAGAAAACGTAACAAAAGTCCACCTGTATTCCTTAGGTGTTTGTTCACACCCCAGACCATGCCATGCATCATCAAGCAAGTCGTTATCAGACCTCCAGACAGGCTGCTCACCAGCTTCCAACCTTTGAGCAAACTAAGGGAAGAACTCCACTCTCAGCTCTCTCTGGCAGTGTGAGCTACAACTAGCAAATTCCCCCTCAGTTGGTGAAACAGGTTTCCTTTAAGGCCAAAAAAAGGTGGCTTGGATTGTGGGGAATGACCCCCACCCTGCACTTGGCCATTCCCAGTAAGAGCCATCCCGGATTGGCCTTTCATCCATACTACGGCCTTAGTGTCAGTCTGCATTGCAGCACAGACACTGAATCGGCTCTTACTTCACTGAGGCCAGGCGCCTTGGTGACACATATCGCCCATCCACCACGATACCTTTCACCTTCTCACATACCCCTGCCCTTTGTTCAAGCCTGAGGGGGTGAACACTTGTACAACAGTGGACTCGTGATAGGGCATCGGCACTGCCTAGCAAACGACCTGCTCTGTGTTCAACCCTAAACTTGAAGTTCTGTAATGACAGAAACCACCTAGTGACCCTGGCATTTTTGTCTTTGGCTTGACACATCGACTTAAGGGGGGAATGATCTGTGATGAGACAAACTTTCCTTCCCAACAGATAATAGTGGAGAGACTCGCGTGACCACTATACTATACCTGGTCTCTGCCGAGGTCAGTTTTCGGCTGAGAAAGACAATGGGATGCTCTTCCCCGTTGACTTCCTGGGAGAGTACAGCACCGAGACCTACCTCAGAGGCATCGGTCTGCACCACCAATTCCCATTTGAAGTTGGGTGTCACCAACACTGGAGACCCACATAGGGATGACTTCAAAGTGGAAAACTCCTGCACTGCCTGTTCTTTCTAATGCACCATGATGGATTTGCGTCCCTTCAGGAGGTTTATTAAGGGCACGGCCACCGTTGCAAAATGGGGATAAACCTCATATAGTAACTCACCATTCCTAAGAACACGACCTCACATGTCGGGTAGTGACAGGTCGAGGCCAATTCCGAATGGCCTCTATTTTGTTTACCTGGGGTTTGACAACTCCACACCCAATGACATACCCCAGGTATTTGGTCTCACTATGGCACACTTTTTGGGGTTAGCAGTTAACCCGGCCTTCCTAAAGGAGTCTACCACTGCCTGTACTTTTGGAAGGTGACTCTCCCAGTCTGTACTGTGGATCATGATATCATCCAGATAAGCTGAAGCATACGGACAATGTGGCCGAAGTACAATATCCATTAGCCTCTGAAACATAGCGGGAGCGCCATGTAAACCAAGGGGCAATACCTTGTACTGGAACAAACCTTCTGGAGTGATAAAGGCTGTTTTCTCTTTGGCAGCCACCGTCAAGGGCACCTGTCAGTACCCTTTGGTGAGGTCCAAAGCAGAAAAATACAGAGCCTGTCCTAACCTTTCAATAAGCTCATCAACTCAGGGCATAGGGTGTGCATCAAATTTGGACACCTCATTAAGGTTGAGGAAATCGTTACAGAACCGCAACTTACCATATGGCTTTGGTATTAATACTATCGGACTGGCCCAGTCACTCTTTGATTCCTCGATGACATCCAGTTTTAACATCTGCTGTACTTCTTCCGAGATGGCTTGTCATCTGGACGACAAGTACGCCCAGGAAGGTCTGAGAACACGTCGGTTCTCCTACTGACGAGTCTGTGCAGGGGAAAGGCTGTCAGCAATTTTCCCTGTGGCAACTGTTTCCCTCGCACTAGACTGAGGGACGGGAAACTCCACCCCTAACAAACCTGGCCGGGGGCTGTCATCCACACTAGTCTCCCTATCTTTCCAAGGTAACTTTCAACATGTCTACATGGTACACATGCTCTGGCTTTCTTCGCCCGGGCTGGTGGACCCTGTATGTCCCCTCCCCTACCTTTTCGATCACATCGTAGGGACCCTGCCACCTGGCTAGAAATTTACTGTCGACCGTTGGTACCAGAACCAGATCTCCAGAGTTAGAAATTCCGAACCCGAGCCTGGCGATTATAAACTCTGCTCTGAGCTCGCGGAGCTGCCTCCATATGTTCCCTCACCAGGAACAACACTGTTTCCATCCGTTCCTGCAACTGAGTGACATATTCAATTACACTTTTAATGCGGCGTGGGCTGTTGTTCCCATGCCTCTTTAGCTATGTCTAACAGACCACAGGGATGTCTGCCGTATGGCAGTTCGAAAGGTGAGAACCCAGTAGAAGCCTGGGGCACTTCTCGCACTGTGAACATGAGATAGGGCAATAAAAGATCCCAATTTTTTCCATCTCTAGCCACCACCCGCTTCAATATATTTTTTATGTTTGGTTGAACCGTTCTACCAGGCCGTCCATTTGCGGGTGATATACGGATATACTGTTTTATCTACAGTACTTACTGAGCTCCTTCATTACTTTTGACATAAACGGGGTGCCCTGGTCAGTCAACACCTCTTTAGGTAAGCCCACTAAGGAAAACATCTCCATTAGCTCCTTAGCTATGAGTTTGGCCAAGGTATGTCGCAAAGGCAGTGCCTCGGGATACCTAGTCGCATAGTCCAGGACTACCAGGATGTGTAGGTGCCCCCTAGCTGATTTTGGCAACAGGCCTACCAGATCCATAACGATCCATTCAAATGGGACCTCAATAATCGGGAGCGGAACCAAGGGACTACAGCAATGTGGCTGGGGGCTAGTTATTTGGCATGTTGAGCAAGATTCCCAATACCTCTCGACCTCTTTATACATACTGGGCCAGTAAAAACGCTGCAAAATTCAGTCCTGCGTCTTCTGCTGGCCCAGGTGCCCCCCTAGAACTTAGCCGAGTGTAGCTTGATTTACAGGCAACATGGCGCCAAAAGTTTATCACCAAAGGTTTGTCATGTAGTTTGTTATTGTGTGTAATTTTGCTAAAAGGTTATGTTTGCCTCTTAAAAGCAGGAACTTGAATGTCTTCACGTTATCTGACAGGTATCTATAGGTTCACTCTTGCATGACATCACCACTAAGTATGTTAAGATGCATATTCAGCTAGTATGTCAGCTAGTGTTTTAATGCCGGCTCGTTTCTTTCAGAATTGGCTTTCTTTCAGAATATTATGGCTCTTCGGTTTGAGGCATTGACTACTAAGACAGCAAGCTTTCAGATCCTACTTTCTGTCAAATATGGGTTTTGTGTTAATTATTGGAGTATTGGTTTAGGATTAAGAATGCTGATATTTATCCTACCAGGTTTACTTTTTGCCCTCTAAAGGTGTGCCCTCCATCGCGGTTATGGGCACAAATCTGACCGCTTTGTTAAGTCTATATTTTGCATACAGGTAGGTATGTATGCATCGTTGTAATCACGAGCATGAGAGTGAAACCCCGAGCACAAATATATATATATATATATATATATATATATGAATTGTGTTTGTTGTTCAGGTAATAATTATTTCTTGTACATTTTTGTGTTCACTACGGGGGGACATTTATCAAAGCATTTAGTAGGGTTTTTTGCTTAAAATTGTCGCAAAAAAGTCCCGTGTGTGACTACTCTATTTTTGTGCGACTTTTTGATTGTGCAGTGCCCTAAGCAAAAAAAGAAACTTGCTAACCAAAACAAAAAGTGAATTTTGTCTTGCAGTGGTCAGAAACTTATCAAGTGCGAAAGTCGCAAAAAAGTCGCATCGCATGAAAAAAACTACTAAATTTACTCCACCTCAGACTTAGAGCAGAAAAAGCCACTACCAAAGCAAAAAAAAATGTAATTGCTTACGTGAAAGAAATTTATCAACAGGCTGAAATCAGTTGATAAATAAGTCGCACATAAGCAAAACAATAGTAAGAAAAAAAGAACTAAAAAAAGGAATACATAAGCAAACATTGATAAATGTCCCCCTATATCCTCACCCTTGTTTTTACCTGTCTTGTGTGCATTTGTTTCTCCTTAGCTTTCTGCAATGCCTCAGATCCATGGGAATTAAATTTTATTGCTGTCAGCCGTGACTGGTTTCCAGTCAAAGAGGAAAAGACATTGCAGCTTCCAGTCACGTTTGCCACACCCTCTCCCTCTAGTCATATTTTCACTCATGCTAGTCTGGGTGGGAGGAATGTGGTCAGCATGTATGGAAGCTAACATGTCCCCTCCCTTATAACTGGAAACCATTCAAGGCTGATGGAGATTAAATTAATTATTAATTATTGACAGGATATCTGCCCCAGGCAACACAAAGGGTCTCATCTTATTATTGTTTAGACAATTTGTTTTACTTTAACAACAAAGTTCTCATTAACTTTTAAAACTACAGTGGTCTCTCAACTTACAATGGCCTCAACATACAATATTTTCAACATACATTGGTCATAGCATACAATGCTATGAACAGTACAGATCTGCAAAGCGTGTCAATGGCTTGGAGAACTGATTAATCATAATGGGCATTTAACTGGTAAAACACCTGTATTACTAAAGTGCTGTCTGGTAGCATCTCCCTACAATACACGGGAGGTACTACATGTTCTGTACTACTCTTTATCTGTGCCAGGATTAGCTGCTCCTTTGGACACCAGATAAGTGTCCCAAAGAAGCTCCTGTCCTCTACATAGACAGTGATTTACAGCTTCTTTTACATGTAGGAACTTGCTTTATTTATATTAGTTATCTACTTTTTTTTTTTTTTTCAATCTTCACTTCTTCCAATTTTTGATAACATTTTGGGGCTTTAAAACCAATAAACAGGTTTCCATACAGTTATGATCTAAGCATACAATGGTATCACCGAAAAAAGGACAATTCACATTATGGAGAGTCTACCTCCTCTTAATAAACATACAGATTTCTACAGAAACATAATCACCAAAATCAAAGCCTCTGATGGAATCATGATACTTAAAACATAGCCTTTATTCTATCTCAACGATAAAATGGACATAAGCAATCTATAAATATAACCAAATATATAGATACAGTGCACACAAACTCAAAACACAGACTGGGTACAAAGATTCTGAATCACAGGATGAATGAAGAAAAAAAAGGGTAAAGTACCCTCTAGGTTAGACCTAGAAGGCATCTTACCCCTTTTTTCTTCATTCAAACATCCCGAAGTCTAATATATGACCTGCCTCATGGCATTCTCGCTCTTTCTTAATTTATAGCCACTATACCCTACAATCAATACTAAACATCCCTTATTTTTTAATTTTTTTCCATTTCAGTAACAGTAGTCATACATTCTTCATAAAATGACGCTTTCATTTTCTTCACATATTAACAATATTACAAAATCTGGTTCCAGTGCCCTGTCTGACCCATATCACCTGCATCTATTCTTATCACTAATTTCAATAATCCCTCCTCTCCCTTCCCCCCTCCCATATCCCACCCCTAATCGTTATGCAAAAAATTAAAAGAGTACCATATATCTATACAAAAAAAACCTTATATTTACTCCTCCCGGTATCTCTCTCTCTCCATCATACCTTTAATCCACTTATCCCAAATTGCATGGAATTTTGACAAACATCCGACCTTGGCTGCCCAACAAAAATTAAAACTCAAAATCTTACATACTGTAGCATTAAACTAATCAATGTTTGGGACTTATTTAGACATCCAGCTTCTCGCTACCAGTAGTCTGGTTACAAATTGCACTTTCCCTCTTAAAATCTTATCCATCATTCTTCCTTCCGTTCTTCCTCCCCCTAATGACCAAGTTATCAATTTATCTCCCTTCTCCAACTCTAGCCTTCTCTTCATCCTTATCACCTTCAACCAAAATTCCTTAAGCATCAGACAGTCATAATATATATGGAAAAACCCTGTTCCTTCGCTCTCACATCTTGGGCACTTGTAACTTTTGGATTTGTCTATTTTTCCCAAAAGTTGTGGCGTATAATATAACCTATTTGTTATTAAAAAAATTTGTGTAATCCTATGTGAACTATTTTTAATAGTTTCCCAAATCCCCCCACATTCCTTCTCTGTTACTTGTCCTATATCCTTTTCCCATTCCTTTATACTAAAGTGCCTCACTCCCTGGTTTCTAAAATCCACCATTACTTTATACAACTTAAAAATTATTTTTTTTATCCGTGCCTTCCCTTAAAGACCTTCATACAGTTTTGCTCCAGTTTATACTCAATCCTGATTTATTCCCAAACTCCTCTATTATCCCCTTTAACGCCTGTTGCGTATTCTGGATATAAAGCAAAATATCATCTGCAAAAAGTGATATTCTGTCCACTGTCCCCTGACATCCAAACCCCTCCGCCATCTTCATATTTCTGCTTCTTGTTGCCAATGGTTCGCGAATATATGACGAATATTCCTCCATATATTCGCGAATATTCGCGAATTCGAATATGGCCTATGCCGCTCAACACTATATGGGAGGACTGAAGGCAGCCTTGTCTAGCTCCCCTGGTTAACTGAAATCCTTCTGACTGAACTCCATTTACCAGAATGACTGCCTTGGGGGAGTCATACAGAATTCCCATCCATTTAATAAAATCTTCACAAAACCCATATCCCCTCATTACAATCCAGATGTTGGATCATTCCACCCGGTCAAAGGCCTTAACAGTGTCCAATGACAGGATGTAGCGGGTCCCCCCCCCCCCCCTTCCATTTGCAGATTTCCAAACAATCTTCTCTAATTATCCGCTGTAGTTCTTTGACGCATAAATCCACATTGATCATTTGATATTAGTAAAGGCATTACCTTCGCCAATCTCCCTGATAAGGTCTTTGCCAATATCTTCATATCGGTATTTAGCAGCGAGATTGGCCTGTACGCATCGGGCTCATGTTCGTTTTTCCCAGGCTTGAGAATCAACATTATCACTGCCTCCTTCATTGAGTGGGGTAGTATTCCTCTCTTTAGAATGTCTCTGAATAATTTCACTAATCTGGGGCCAAGAACACTCGCATACTTTTTGTACAGCTCGAATGGTATCCCATCCGGGCCTGGGGCTTTTGATCTGGGTGATTCTTTTACCCCTTTCCACACCTCACTTTCTAAGATCTCAGAGATCTCGCTCTCCAGCATCTCAACAGCTTCCTTTGTTAATTTTGGTCATACACGTTCATCAACATATTTTTGCGTGTCTTCTTGTTCTACTTTTATTTGTGAGGTAAAGAATTATAGAAAGACTTTTGTCATTTCTTCCTGTCCTCTTACAATGCGTCCCCTTTTATCGTTGAGGGCTGCTATTAATGTTTTTTCTTTTTCTTCTTTTATAAGCTTAGCCAACCATCTTCCTGGCTTTCCCCCTTCTAAATATCTCTTCTGCTCTGACTGAAACATTGTTTTTTTTTTTGCTTTCACTGTTAACAGCTCTTTATACCTCCCTATTGCCTCTTCCCATTCTCTTCTATCCTTTTCTAGTCCGCTTTCTATAAAGTGCTGTTCTGCCTCCTCTACTTCCCTTCTCATCTCTTCCTCCTCTATCTTTGATTTTTTCTTTATCCTTCCAATTTTCTCTTTACAGATGCCTCGTAATACTGCCTTAAAAGCATCCCAGACCATCCCCTCTGAAGCTGTTCCCTCATTGATCTCAAAATATTCTTTTATTTTATTCCCTACCTCACTATCTTCCCCCCATACTTCTATCCAAAATGGGTCTATTCTTGTATTTATCTGACTTCATTTTTCTCTTTACCATTTGGAGCATTAGTGGTGTATGATCAGATATACTCAGAGGTTCGTATTGTATACTCTCTATCCATGGCATGATATCTTTATCACTGATTATCATATCAGTCATTTTGCCCAAAAATCTATGGTGAAGCGGGAAAAAAAATCATTGTGCGACAAAATTGAAAAAAAAAACGCTGTTTTGTAACTTTTGGGGGCTTCCGTTTCTACGTAGTACATTTTTCGGTAAAAATGACACCTGATATGTATTCTGTAGGTCCATACAATTAAAATGATACCCTACTTATATAGGTTTGATTTTGTCGGACTTCTGGAAAAAATCATAACTACATGCAGGAAAATTAATACGTTTAAAATTGTCATCTTCTGACCCCTATAACTTTTTTATTTTGCCGTGTATGGGGCGGTATGAGCGCTCATTTTTTTGCGCCGTGATCTGAAGTTTTTAACGGTACCATTTTTGCATTGATAGGACTTATTGATCACTTTTTATTCATTTTTAAATGATATAAAAAGTGACCAAAAATGCACTATTTTGGACTTTGGAATTTTTTTGCGCGCACGCCATTGACCGAGCGGTTTAATTAATGATATATTTTTATAATTCGGACATTTCCGCACGCGGTGATACCACATATGTTTATTTTTATTTTTATTTACACTGTGTTTTTTTTTTTATTGGAAAAGGGGGGTGATTCAAACTTTTAATAGGGGAGGAGTTAAATGATCTTTATTCACTTTTTTTTTTCACTTTTTTTTTGCAGTGTTATAGGTCCCATAGGGACCTATAACACTGCACACACTGATCTTCTATGTTGATCACTGGTTTCTCATAAGAAACCAGTGATCAACGATTCTGCCGGATGACTGCTCATGCCTGGATCTCAGGCACTGAGCAGTCATTCGGCGATCGGACAGCGAGGAGGCAGGAAGGGGCCCTCCCGCTGTCCTGTCAGCTGTTCGGGATGCCGCGATTAGCCGCGGCTATCCCGAACAGCCCGACTGAGCTAGCCGGGAACTTTCACTTTCACTTTTAGCCGCGCGGCTCAGCTTTGAGCGCGCGGCTAAAGGGTTAATAGCGCGCGGCGCCGCGATCGGCGCTGCACGCTATTAGAGGCGGGTCCCGGCTTCACTATGACGCCGGGCCCGCCATGACTGTGTAACCCCGCGTTATATCAGAAGAGCAGGACCAAGGACGTACCGGTACGTCCTTGGTCCTTAAGGGGTTAAATACTCTTGATGAGAAGGGGGTGGCACATAGATGAAAGTGAACAGCAGTCTTCTTCCCTCCCAATTCAATACTAGAAATACGTATCTTCCTTCTTTAGCTACTTTTGAATTTAAAGAGGTATTCCAGGCCAAAACTTTTTTTTATATATCAACTGGCTCCGGAAAGTTAAAAAGATTTGTGAATTACTTCTATTAAAAAATCTTAATCCTCCAATAGTTATTAGCTTCTGAAGTTGAGTTGCTGTTTTCTGTCTAATTGCTTTCTGATGACTCACGTCCCAGGAGCTGTGCAGCTCCTATGGGGATATTTTCCCATCATGCACAGCTCCCGGGACGTGACATTATCATTGAGCAGTTAGACAGAAAACTTCAGAAGCTAATAACTATTGGAAGGATTAAGATTTTTTTAATAGAAGTAAATTACAAATCTGTTTAACTTTCCGGAGCCAGTTGACATATATAAAAAAGTTTTTGCCAGGAATACCCCTTTAACACTTCTGCCTTCAACCCTTTGTATATCAACATACTTACCCCTCTAGAATAACAGGTATGTGTTGAGTGAAATTGCTTTGCAATTCACCTTCTCTGGAAATTATCCTTTATTAAGTGTCTCTAATAGACAAATAATACCTGGTAGATGTTTATCTATTACTTGATAGACCGCCGTCCGCCTCATCCTATCCTCAAACCCCTTACATTCCAAACTAATACCCTCATTCAAGTATTAGGAGAGAAAAAAAATGAATAACCCTTGACCTCCTTAGCCATCCCAACCCCCCTTCCTTTGAAATTGCCAAAAACTTTTTCCGACAATTCTTCTATCTCGAGCCCCTACCCAGCCAGCCATCTTATCCATTTTTCTCCTTAAATTACATCAGTATATTTAATTATTAATTTACAGGGGAGATTGGTTTATTACATTTTACCTGATCCCTTCCTTTTCCAGACACTCATTTACTTCCTCTACTGAGGCAAAGAACAACAACCTATCTTTATATATCACCCTGAGTTTGGCCGAAAATAATAATGAATACCTGATGTTTGCTTCTCTTAACTTCTTCTTAACATGTATAAAATATAACTCACCTGCTGTGTTGCCCTCGAATAGTCTGCATATAACATTATTTTGTCGCTCTCAATTTCTTTATCTGCACCTCTGGCTGCCCTCAAAACTACATCTCTGTCTGCCGCCGATAGCAACCTGACTAAAATTGTTCTCGGATGGGCCCCTGGTGGAGGAGGTTTTGATGGCACCCTGTGCGCCCTCTCTACTCCAAATAGATTAGATAAACTTTGTTTATCAACATTTTTTAATATCCAGCTTTTAATAAACCCTCAGCAATCTTCTCCTTTAAAATTTTCTGGGATCCCAACTATTCTTACATTTGATCGTCTTCCTCTATCCTCTAGATCTCTCACTTTGGCATTCAGTTCCTGACACATCCCTGACAATTTTCCCACCTCTCTCTCTAGCTCATCTGTCTTTTCTTCTATCCCTTTAGTTTTATCTACTACCTCATTCAGCCTTTCTCAAATTTTTTTGAAGTCCTATCTTAATAGTACATTGTCCTGTCTTACTTCCCCTATCTGATTTTGAACCTCCCTTATTGCTTCATTTGTTTTTTCTACCCCCTCAAATTATTTTACTGAGCATTGCTTTAGTTCCTTCTTCCTCCTGATTATCTTCTTCTATCTCCTCCTCAGAATTTTCCACTACTGTCCTTTTTTTTCTTTTCCAACTCTTGTTGATTCACTTTCCCCCCCCCCCCCCTTAATCCTTGGAGATCTAAAAGTTTTTCCCATTGAACCTCTGCCCACCACGCCATCTCCCTTCTCCTTCAGATGGTTTGATGTCCAGCCCCCTGAGATGCGGTTGGGCGCCGAGTCATCTTTCCCTGCATTCTTCTTCCACCCCATTATCCTGACCTCCAAGACCAACTTCTTCTACACTTTCCTCTCCCTTACCTTTCTACAAAAACCGTCCCGACCAGTTGGTTCCTCTGACCCTACTGTTATTTACCACAACAATTAGCCTCAGTTACCACCCGTCATTATGGGATCATACAGTCATACATTAGGTATTCGAGTATTAGAATAGAAGTCCATTATTCAGTTACAAAATATTGAACCTCGGGAGGGAGACAGTTGATTATTAAAGTGCATTAGTTTTTAAAATTCAGCAAGTTGGGTTCAAAACATCGGGGAAAAGTTCTCTATTCAAATCCTTAGCAGCACAATATTCATTTCTAGCCAGGAGTTGCTTTTCTCCACAGCAGCAGCTACCTCCTCTGGCTCATAAAGCAATCAGGTACAGGGGATCATTTTTGGTTACCCCAGCTGACTAAAAATCCCTATATATGCCATACTATGCCCTGTGCTCCCGAATCTGTGTACCCGGTCGGGGTTTTGAGTTTGTGTGCATTGTATTAACACATTTGGTTCTATTTGTGGATTGCTTATGTCCATTTTATCGTTGAGACAGAATAAGGGTTATGTTTCAATTATCATGATTCTATCAGAGGCTTTGATTTTGGTGATTATGGGGGAGATTCATCAAGACCTGTGCAGAGTTAAAGTTGACCAATTGCCCATAGCAACCAATCAGATCATTTCTTTCATTTTTGAAAAGGCTTCTGAAAAATGAAAGAAGTGATCTGACTGGTTGCTAAGGGCGACTGGTCAACTATTCCTCAGCACAGGTCTTGACGAATCTCCCCCTATATCTCAACATTGGTTTTAACATGCAATTAATAGTTTTGGATAATGCTCCTATAATATAATTAAGTAAAGCATACAGAGTAAGCCAGTTATTTTACAGGATATATACGATTCTTTTTTATCATGCAGAGATTTTTTTCTGAGGTGATTCTATGTACCATAGAGGTGAGATAAGGGTCACATGATGCAATTTTTTTTGGGAATGTCCAGTCCCAGGATCCTTCTGTACTGGGACTATAGATCTAATTTTCAGGGTATTAGAGGGAATATATACCTGCTGAACCCAAAATCCCCCTACCGGATATTCTGTAAAATATGGAAGTATCAGGAGAAGTCTTTCTAGAAATATTATGAATTCTGTATCAGTCTAGAAAGTTAGTTGATATACATTAGCTCCACCAGCCTCCAGCCTTGTTAGAATGTATCAATAAAATGAATGGGGACATATATTAGGCAAACAGGATCTGAGGTATTTCTTGAGTCTGGTAGATGGCTTTAATATGTTATATTATAGGAAAATGTGGATATCTGTTTGATGTTCTGAAAGCATAACATACTATACTTGATTGTAGTCAACAATTAATGTGTATTGGAATGGATATATGTTCTTCAGAAGTTCTCTGTAAAGTTTGCCTAAATCTTTGTCCAAGTATCCAGTACTACAAATGTCTATGTGCTCTGTTCCCCACTGTGCTAAAGAGGACCCGTAGTCACCTAGAAAAATAAGTCTCAGTAACCTGTATGTAGCTATTGGGGTGCTGATCACATACCTATCTACAACATGACACACGCTCCAACCTTTCTGAGGTATAGGGCTTTTGTAGTCCCCTCTATCAAGGCAATTCATCAAATGGGCAGGAACCTTAATTATGTGTGCTGTATTGCATGTAACTTTAATGGAGGGGGGGGGGGAATGGGCTGAGCTTTGAAGAAATTCTGTGATTGTCATGCTGTAAACAGATATGTGATCAGACTCCCCCCCCCCCCCCCCCCCAATAGCTGTATACAGGCTACTGTCATTCGTTTTTTTTTTTTTTTCAGAGTGACCTCAGGTCCTCTTTAGGGTACTTTCACATGTACACAGATTTGATGCACAGGATTTTCTTCTGCAGATTTCAATGTAAACTAAATGACTGAGCACAGCTTCTAATCTGCAGTTACAAATCCTGCGCATCAAATATGCACAGTATCTTAAGGGGATGAGGATGTTTTGTTACTAAGGTTCAATAAAAAGATTAAAAAAAAAAAAAAAAAATATATATATATATATATATATATATATATATATATATATATAATCTCAAAGTAAAACTATTTCTAAAAGGTGTGTCTGGTATTTTAGCACAGTGCTACTCAAGTAAATGGGACTGGACAACCAGCACAGCTCAAAGACAAAAATAGTTCTATTTCAGGAACAAAACAGAGTTTTTTTTTTCTAATCTTGGACAACCATACAAAATGTTATCTTGTACAAAATCAAAAGACTAAAAAAACAGCAAAACTGGTAATAGGTCTCTACTCTGTCATGTCAGTCATTAACTTTGAGCATGTTAAAAAAATGTTTTTGTTTGTTTTCATTTGCTCTGTATACAACTAAAATTTTTTTTTCCTTAAATAGAACCCGGCAGCTGCAATTCCCATTACAAAAAGCTAACACTGTTAGATAGCTAAGAGTTGCTATCATGCGAGAGCTGCCACTCGTCACTCACATCATTATGTGTGTCCTTTGGGGTATGACTCCCCCTTCTCCCTTTCCCCAGATGCTTGTTTAATTTTTTTTTCATTGCTATAATAGATAGTTACATAGTTACATAGTTAGTATGGTTGAAAAAAGACATACGTCCATCAAGTCCAACCAGGGAATTGAAGTGAAGGGTATAGAGCCGCAAAGAATTTTGATAAGGCTAGAGCCTACAGTGTGAGTCTCATGCTACGCTGATGATGTCTGCAAAACCGCAGAGGCAGTGTCTGTCATGTCTTACGTGCATGTCAGAGAGGTTGGTTGCCCATATTTTCATATGAGTAGACACACAGGGCTACCTGGCAGCAGCCCTCTGTGTGTGGTGAGTAGAGATGAGCTAATTTTTGGAAAATTTTGATTAAGCCGATTTTCCGAATTTCCCGAAAAATGTTGGTACGGTCCGGATTTATTTGCGGTGAATCGCTATTAAAAACGGCTATTTCTGGGCTACTGAGAGCCTCAATAGGGGTGTAGGACACTTTGCCTTGTCGTAACATGCATAGGGAGTGTGCTGTGTTAGTGAAATAATACTGTTATTCAGTATGACATGTAGATTGTTTTGTAAATATCCTTCATGCCTTGAGAATGTAGTGACAAGAGTTACCTTCCATTCAGTACTTCTTATCTGCCTTTATTGTATTGAAAATATTTATTTAAATTCTATTACATTTTATTTAAAATTTTAAAAGTCACTTTTCTACAATAAAGAGAAAACGTCTTTATCCTCTTAAGGACTCAGCCCATTTTGGGCTCTAACTCTATTATGTTTTTATCCACAGACGAGTATGAGGGCATGTTTTTTGTGTGACCAGTTGTCCTTTGTAATGACAACACTCATTTTACCATAAATTGTATGGCACAACCAAACAAATCCTATTTGTGTGGGGAAATTGAAAAGAAAACCACAATTTTGCTAATTTTTGAGGAGACCATACAGTGGCTGAATGACACAGCAAGGAGGTGACGGCAGGATGAGGAGACCATATAGTGGCTGAATGAAACAACGTGGAGGGGGCGGCAGCATGAGGAGACAATATAGTGGCTGAATGACAAAGCCTGGAGGTGGCGCAAGCATGAGGCGACCACATAGTGGCTGAATGACACAGCCTGGAGGTGGTGGCAGCATGAGGAGACCATATAGTGGCAGAATGACACAGTGTGGAGATGGCAGAAGCAAGAGGAGACCATATAATGGCTGAATTATACAGCCTGGAGGTGGGGGAAGCATGAGGAGACCATATAGTGGTTGAATGACAAAGCCTAGACGTGGCAGAAGCATGAGGAGACCATATAGTGGAAGAATGAGACAGCCTGGAGGTGGCGGAAGCATGAGGAGATCATATAGTGGCTGAATGAAACAGCCTGGAGGTGGAGAAAGCATGAGGAGACCATATAGTGGCAGAATGACACAGCCTGGAGGTATCGGCAGCATGAGGAGACCATATAGTGGCAGAATGACACAGCCTGGAGGTGGCGGCAGCATGAGGAGACCATATAGTGGCAGAATGACACAGCCTGGGGGTGGTGACAGCATGAGGAGACCAGATAGTGGCTGAATGACACAGCATGGAGGTGGCAAAAGCATGAGGAGACCATATAGTGGCTAAATGATACAGCCTGGAGGTGGCATCAGCATGAGGAGAGCATATGGTGGCAGAATGACACAGCCTGGAGGTGGCATCAGCATGAGGAGAACATATGGTTGCAGAATGAGACAGCCTGGAGGTGGCATCAGCATGAGGAGAACATATGGTGGCAAAATGAGACAGCCTGGAGGAGGCATCAGCTTGAGGAGAACATATGGTGGCAGAATGAGACAGCCTGGAGGTGGCATCAGCATAAGGAGAACATATGGTGGCAGAATGAGACAGCCTTGAGGCAGTATCAGCATGAGGAGAACATATGGTGGCAAAATGACACAGCGTGGAGATGGTAGAAGCATGGGAGACCATATAATGGCTGAATAACACAGCCTGGAGGTGGTTGAAGCATGAGGAGACCATATAGTTGAAGAAGGAGACAACCTGGAGGTAGCATCAGCATGAGGAGAACATATGGTGGTAGAATGAGACAGCCTGGAGGTGGCATCAGCATGAGGAGAACATATGATGGCTGAATGAGACAGCCTATAGGTGGCATCAGCTTGAGGAGAACATATGGTGGCAAAATGAGACAACCTGGAGGTGGCATCAGTATGAGGAAAACATATGGTGGCAGAATGAGACAGCTTGAAGGTGGCATCAGCATGCGGAGAGCATGTGGTGGCAGAATGACACAGCCTGGAGGTGGCATCAGCATGAGGAGAACATATGGTGGCAAAATGAGACAGCCTGTAGGTGGCATCAGCATGAAGAGAGCATATGGTGGCTGAATGAAACAGCCTGGATGTGGCATCAGCATGAGGAGAACATATGGTGGCAGAATGAGACAGCATGGAGGAGGCATCAGAATGAGGAGAACATATGGTGGCAGAATGAGACAGCCTGGAGTCCTGAAAGTGACCCAGTGACAGAGTGGGGCGGTGGGTGGCAATACCAGTACCCGTTGACGAAGGTGGGTGAAAGGAGAACTTGTAATCAGATGTGTGGCATCAGGCAGGTGGCAGGATCAGAATAGTAGCTGAGGCAGGTAGGCAGAAGAAAATGGTCTCTTTTGTCAAAGTGTATTGAGGACATGCATTACGTAAAGCTTAACTTTTAATATTATTCTTCGGATGTAATATATGGACCCAGATTTTTTTTAAATCTAACAAATATAGATCAGCGAACATTTCAAAAATTTGATTCGGCCGATTCGCCGAATTCTCCCGAAAAGTTTGTTTCGATTCGAATTTGTTCGCGGCGAATCGATATTAAAAAAGGCTATTTCTAGTCTACATCCAGCTTCTATAGGGGTATAGAACACTTTGCTGTGTCCTAAAACGCATATGGAGTGTGCTGGGGTAGTGAAATAATACTGTTATTCAGAATAGCATGGAGATTACCGGCATCGCTCTTAGAATCACTGCCGCACAGCAGCACAATGACAGAGCCTGGTGGTGGCATCAGTGTCAGGAGACCATATAGTGACTGAATGACATAGCGTGGAGGTGTTGGCAGCATGAGGACACCATATAGTGGCTGAATGGCACAGCGTGGAGGTGTTGGCAGCATGAGGACACCATATAGTGGCGGAATGGCACAGCGTGGAGTATGTTGGCAGCATGAGGACACCATATAGTGGCTGAATGGCACAGCGTGGAGGTGTTGGCAGCATGAGGACACCATATATGTTATGCGAGCGCTCCGGCTCCTCCTCCGGAGCGCTCGCGGCGTCTCCTGCCCTGCAGCGCTCCGGTCGGCAGTGCTGACCGGAGACGCTGCTCTGTTGTGCCCGGTGGGGATGCGATCCGCCTAGCTGGACGTGCCCGCTCGCGGATCGCACCCCGTCCCACTAACCTGTCCCGATCTCCTGCTGGGTCCTGGTGCGCGCGGCCCGCTCTCTAGGGCGCGCGCACTGGGGCTCTCAGATTTAAAGGGCCAGCACACCGCTAATTGGTGACTGGCCCAATCTTCCTAATTAGCTCCCACCTGCTCCATGTGAATAAAAACCTACTTCCCCTTCCTGTCCTTGCCGGATCTTGTTGCCTTAGTGCCCTGACAAAGGGTTTAGTGTGTTCCCAAGCCTGTGTACCCAGACCTTCTGCTTTTGCCCCTGACTACGACTCTTGCTGCCTGCCCTGACCTTCTGCTACGTCCGACCTTGCTCTTGCCTTGTCCCTGTGTACCGCGCCTGTCTCAGCTGTCAGTTGGGGTTGAGTCGCTATCGGGTGGAACGACCTGGGGGTTACCTGCCGCTGCAAGTCCATCCCGCTTTGCGGCGGGCTCTGGTGAAAACCAGTAACCCCGTAGATTCTGTTCCCCTGGTACGGCCCACGCCATCACCCCACTGACACAGAGGATCCAACTCCAGTGTCCTCGCTACATACCAGTCCGGATCCTGACAATATAGTGGCTGAATGGCACAGCATGGAGGTGTTGGCAGCATGAGGACACCATATAGTGGCTGAATGGCACAGCGTGGAGGGGTTGGCAGCATGAGGACACCATATAGTGGCTGAATGGCACAGCGTGGAGGTGTTGGCAGCATGAGGACACCATATAGTGGATGAATGGCACAGCGTGGAGGTGTTGGCAGCATGTGGACACCATATAGTGGCTGAATGGCACAGCGTGGTGGTGTTGGCAGCATGAGGACACCATATAGTGGCTGAATGGCACAGCGTGGAGGTGTTGGCAGCATGAGGACACCATATGGTGGCTGAATGACACAGCGTGGACATGTTGGCAGCAAGAGGAGACCATTTAGTGGCTGAATGGCACAGCGTGGAGTTGGCTGATGCACTAGTACACTACACACCAGGGCTTCACAATCCCCCCCCCCAAAAAAAAACAACACAATACATGACATTTTTGAAAAAGATTTCTCATAGGCAGCACCCGCTATCCAAAAATTTGAAATTTCCAGACCCAGGCCCCACCTCTGCGGCGTCAGGAACCCATAGATTGCCTGAAAGACACAGCCTGGAGTTGGCAGATGCACGAGTACACACCCGGGCTTCACAATCCACCCCCAAAAGATGCAAAATGTTATTAAAATTGTCTGACAAAATACCTGTTTTTTTAAAAACAAGCGCATATACAGCAGTTGAGAAAACTCTATAATGCAGGACGGTGGACCACCAAAAGACATTCTTCTCAAAAATAATAAACCACACAATGTTGGAAATTTGGTTAAAAAAATTATTACATGTGTGTAAGCGCATCTGTCTCCAAAAGATCAGATCACCAAAGAATTCTAATTGCCAAAAATGATTAAGCAGAGTTAATCCCTCTCTATACATATATATATATATTTTTTTTTTCATAAAAAAAAAATCACACGCAACAAGCGTTCCGTTGTGTAACGGTTAGCATTCTTCAAAATTCAATTTTATTACTGATAAAATTATCAGTAAATTTAACAATAACACTACCCAAGAGTGTTTAATTACCCCATACATTGCACCAGGAGCAGCCAGGAGTAGGCCTCAGCAGTACCCAAGAGGCTTTAATAACCCCTTACCTTGCCCGATCAATTGCGAGATCGAGCAATAACAGGTGTGTTATGGCCTCAGATGTCCTGGGCCGCACTAGCGCTCCACTGAACGGATTAGCGTGTCTCTATCTTTCAAGGACAGGTGCGTGTTGCATGTGGAAACCAGTTTGTGATAGGGATCTGGGATTGCAATTATTTAACCTCAAAACAAGGAATTACCAGTAAGTGAGGGTCAGAAGCTGGCGTTGATTAAGTCCCTGCCCTTTGTACACACCGCCCGTCGCTATAAGCGATTGGATTAGTTAGTGAGTTGGTTAGTGAGGTCCTCGGATCGGCCCAGGCGGGGTAGGAGAAGGCCCTGGCAGAGAGCTGAGAATTTAACGATCATTGTTAAAATTTGCATTAAGCATGTATTTAGCTATTGCTAAACATCCAAAAATGTAAGGCCCAAGGCCAGAGGCACCAAGCAGGCAAGTAGAGCCTGAAAGACACAGAATGAGTCTGGAGCATGCATTTGCAGTACCCAAGAGGGTTTCATAACCCCTTACATTTAAAGATCAATGTTGACATTTGCATTAAGCATGTATTTATCTACTGCTAATCTTCAAAAAATTATAGGCCCAAGGCCAGAAGCATCAGTTTTCCCCATATTAGGAGCATAGATGTCACCCAGATTAGGCAGCATAGATGTCCCCCAGATAAGGAGCATACTTGTCCCCCAGAGTAGGCAGCATAGATGTCCCCCGGATTAGGAGCATACTTGTCCCCCAGATTAGGCAGCATAGATGTCACCCAGATTAGGCAGCATAGATGTCCCCCAGATTAGGCAGCATAGATGTCCCCCAGATTAGGAGCCTAGTTGTCCCCCAGATTAGGCAGCACAGATGTCACCCAGATTAGGCAGCATAGATGTCCCCCAGATTAGGAACATACTTGTCCCCCAGAGTAGGCAGCATAGATGTCCCCCAGATTAGGAGCATGCTTGTCCCCCAGATTAGGCAGCATAGATGTCCACCAGATTAGGAGTTTAGTTGTCCCCCAGATTAGGAGCATAGTTGTCCCCCAGATAAGGAGCATAGTTGTCCCCCAGATTAGGCAGCATAGATATCCCCCAGATTAGGAGCATGCTTGTCCCCCAGATTAGGCAGCATAGATGTCCACCAGATTAGGAGTTTAGTTGTCCCCCAGATTAGGAGCATAGTTGTCCCCCAGATAAGGAGCATAGTTGTCCCCCAGATTAGGCAGCATAGATGTCACCCAGATTAGGCAGCATAGATGTCCCCCAGATTAGGAGCATACTTGTCCCCCAGAGTAGGCAGCATAGATGTCCCCCAGATTAGGAGCGCAGAGGGCCCCCCCGAGTCAGACCTGCGAGTGGATGGATCATGTGACCGATAGGCATCGGCCAACCGACTACGTAGAAGCTCCCTGAAGTAGGTCAGTTTGTCCTCCCTCTCAGTGGGTGTAAAAAAGGCCGCCATTCTGGGCCGGTAGCGAGGGTCTAATAAGGTGGAGATCCAGAAGTCATCGCGCTGACGAATTTTGACAATTCGGGGGTCACTACGCAAGCAACTCAGCATGCATCGTGCCATTTGTGACAGTGACTCGCTGGGACTACCTGCCTCCATCTCCACTGCCCTCCACGGTGTGTCTGGGTCCTCTGTCTCGCCTCCGTCCTAATAACCCTCCAGCTCCTCTGGCTGCTCCTCCTCTCCTGTCCAATGACCAGAAACACCGGCCATCTCATCCACCGTAAACTGTGCTCCGCTCTGCCCCTCATCATCCTGATGTAGGCGCAACGTCTCCATTGCCGTGACCAGCCATGTTTTCAATAAGTTTTTTTGAGTAAATGTAGGAGTGGAATTGTGTCGTTCATGGCGTCATTCGAGCGACTAACAAAAAATGTTGCTTCCTCAAAGGGCCTCAGGAAACGGCAGGTGTCACGTATGAGCTGCCACTCGTTCACATTGAAGTTACACAGGGGAGTACTCCTATCTGCTTGTATCATCAAAAAATCTGTGATGGCTTTTCTTTGTTCGTATAGTCTGTCCAACATATGGAGGGTGGAATTCCAACATGTGGCAACGTCACAAATGAGACTATGTTGTGGGATACCGTTCTGACGCTGCAGCTCAAGCAAAGTGTGCTTGGCGGTGTACGAGTGGCTGAAGTGCATGCACAGTTTCCTTGCCATTGTCAGAACGTCTTGCAAATGGGGTGAAGACTTGATGAACTTCTTGACAACCAGATTCAACACGTGTGCCATGCAGGGCGAATGGTTCACACTTCCTTGTCGCAGCGCGGCCACAATGTTCTTCCCATTGTCGGTCACCATGGTTCCCATTTCCAGATTTCGTGGAGTAAGCCATACTCGGATTTCTTCCCTAATGAACTTTAGCAGTTCCTCCCCTGTGTGACTCCGTTCGCCATGGCAAACCATGTGAAGGACGGCTTGACACTGCTGTGCCCTACACACGCGATACGATGAAGGGCCACCGAGATTTGGACGTGTAGTGGAGGCCGAGGACACGGGGGAGGAGGAGGAGGCGCTCACTGTAAAAGGACCAACTGCCTGGGAGCGAGAGCATGGAGGAGGAAGCAGTGTGACCTGTCCAAGTTGCTGTTGTGGCTGTGCAGGAACAACATTTACCCAGTGGGCTGTAAAAGACATGTATTGTCCCTGCCCGTAGTTACAGCACCACACGTCGGCGCTGCCGTGCTCTTTTGAACAAACCGACAGGCTCAAGGCTCACCTTCTCTTGTACAAACTTATGCAGGGCTGGTACTGCCTTCTTTGCAAAGAAATGATGGCTTGGGACTCTCCACCTCTGCTCGGCAAAAGCCATCAATTCCCTGAAAGCTGCAGAGTCAACCAGTTGGAAAGGGAGGGACTGCAACACCAGCAACTCGGACATTCAACTTCTGCGCCGTTGGATGAGTGGGCGCATACTGATGTCTCTTGGAGATGGCTTCGCTGATCGATTGTTGGCGGAATGGCTGACAAAAAGCGGAAGAAGCAGGAGCACCAGGAGGAGAGTTTGACACAATGCTCCCTTTGGCTGAGGTGGTGGAGCCTTGGCTGGATGACGGAGGGAGCGGATGGCCACTGGGTGATACGGCAGGCTGGACCACTACATCAGAGCCACGATTATCCCAGGCCGCTTTATGGTGGCGAATGTGTTGACGCAGGGCCGTGGTGCCGAGATTGGGACCCTGGCCACGCTTCACTTTCTGCCGACAGATTTTGCATGTGACTACTCTAAGGTCCTCCGGATTCTTTATGAACAACATCCACACCACAGAGTAGCTGATTTTCCCACCCGCAGTCCGCACTATTTCACTGCTATTAACGCCATCTCCAGGAACCCCTGTTCCACTACCTCCCTGAATGGTAGCTTGCCGCAAAGCAGGTGGTCTCCCCCTGGCACGTTTGGCTCCTGAATTTCCACTACTGCCACCACCACGCTGATTGCCAACCATGCTACAGCCTTGCTGCCTCATAGACAAAGAGCAAATCTCTTCTCCTGATGATGATGAAGCCCCAGCTTCTGCACCCGGCTCCCAATTGTTATCGGCTTCATCATAATCAAAAGATGTGTGCACGTCACTGATGTCCTCCTCGTGTTCCACAACAGTGTCTGCCTCAGGACCCTGAACAATTGAAACACCGCCTCCCACGTCACTCTCCGCATCACTATTTGGCCTCCTTGCGGAGCAAGCGACGTTTGTCTCCTCACATTCTTGGCTGCCCATTAGATGCTGATTGTCCTCTATTACATCGTCCTCACTAAATAGTGGAGCTGAACCCAAAGCATGAGCTACTTCTTTGGGAGAGGGAACAGCATAGGACAAAGGCAATGGGATTACGGGGACTGCTCCCGGGCCATGCCAACTGAGGGTTGTGTCTGAGGAACCCACCGACTCTTGACTGGGCTTGTCAGATGTCGCTGATGATGATGGGGACGATGATGGGTGCAAACCAATTGACGAGGAGAGATGGGTCGACGACACGACCGCTGGGTGTTAACGGGAGCTCAGGCCTATTGCTGCGACTCCTGCTGCCACTCGCCCCAAGTCTGCTGCCAACTCTGCCTGACGTATGTAGGCCTCTGCCCCTTCTCTGTGCACGTCCTGGCACTTCCCTGCCTGACATATTTAGTGCGTTTATGAGGGTATAGAACAGCAGCAGGCAATTACTTACAGCTGTCCTTTCAAAGTATATAGGTCCTAGACTGAATAACAGTTACTAAATAGTACACTTCTTTGTTGTATATATGCTCTTTGCAATGATGAGCGCACTGGTATGCGTATTTCTACGCAGAAAAAACACCTTTTTTTTTTTAATACACCAGCAGGTGTATACTAATGTGTGGAATAGCACTGAACTTAGCACAGAGACAGAATAACAGGTAGTAAATAGTACACTACTTGGTTCTATGTATGCCCTTTGCAATGATGAGCGCACTGTTAAGGGTATTTATGCACAGAAAAAAACTCTTTTTTTTGTTGTATACACCAGCCGGTGTATACTAATGTGTGGAATGGCACTGAATTTAGCACCGAGACAGAAATACAGGTACTAAATAGTACACTACTTGGTTGTATGTATGCCCTTTGCAATGATGAGCGCACTGTTAAGCGTATTTGTACGCAGGAAAAACTTTTTTTTTCTTTTATACACCGGCAGGTGTATAACGTATGGTATAACACTTAATTTAGCACAGAGACAGAAAAAAAACGTAGTATATGGTATGCTATTTGCTTGTATTTAGGCCCTTTGCAATGATAAGTCCTCTGAAAAAGCGTATTTGTACTCTGGAAAAACTTGCTTTTTTCTTTAATACACCGGCAGGTGTATAATGTGTGGTATAACACTGAATTTAGCACAGAGACAGAAAAAAAGGTGGTATATGGTACACTATTTGCTTGAATTTAGGCCCTTTGCAATGATAATGGCACTGTTAAGCGTATTTGTAAGCAGGAAAAACTTTTTTTTCTTTAATACACCGGCAGGTGTATAACGTGTGGTATAACACTTAATTTAGCACAGAAACAAAAAAAAAAAGGTAGTATATGGTACGCTATTTGCTTGCATGTAGGCCCTTTGCAATGATAAGGCCACTGAAAAAGCGTATTTGTACTCTGGAAAAACTTTTTTTTCTCTTTAATACACCAGCAGGTGTATAACGTTTGGTATAACACTGAATTTAGTACAGAGACAGAAAAAAAGGTAGTATATGGTACGCTACTTGCTTGTATTTAGGCCCTTTGCAATGATAAGGCCACTGTTAAGCGTATTTGTACGCAGGAAAAACTTTATTTTTCTTTCATACACCGGCAGGTGTATAACGAGTGGTATAACACTGAATTTAGCACAGAGACAGAGTAACAGGTGATAAATGGTAAAAAGACACTAAAGTCCACACTAATATGACTTATTTCTGAACAGCAGCAGGACCCAACTGGGCAGCACCACAGAACGTTTTTTTTTACAGGGATTAAACCCTAAATTGCACTCTGTCACACAATTGTGAGAATCAGATTTGTGGAGCAACAGAAAAAACTCAATTGGGCTGAAAAAAGAGGAGATTAGATGCTCCATACAGGTAAAACAGCTGTGAGATCTATGACGCAGGTGACTGCTATGCAGAACCTCTATGCCTGCTATATTGAGTAAAGAGAATACGAGGTTTTGCTAGAATCATTCTCGGTCAGAACTGCAGCAACACTGTGCCCTGTGTCTTTCCCTAATGCTGATGTCACCGCTGCATATATGCAGTATAACGCCGTTGTATGTGATCAGCACACAGACGTGCAGTCACTTCCTTTCCCTATCTCGTGCATAGGAGAAATGAAGAGAGGCAAGATGGCCGCCGAATATATAGGGCTGTTACATCACAGGGGTCAGTGAACACTGATAGGCTGCATCTCACATGTTATTCAGGGTCAGCCCGCCTACCTTCATCTACCATAATCCCCTGCCCCATGTACTCACATGTGGATCCGCCAGCTTAGGTCTCCAATAGCCTGGAACGCTATAAAATGGAGTTTAATGAAGCGATTCGCGCGATAGAATCGCTGCGATATTTGTATTAGTTGTGAATCGAATTTTTCCGGAAATTCGTAATGAATTCGGGTTCATCAACTTCGATTCGCTCATCTCTACTTCCCTACACAGGACATAGTAGCATAGTTTGTAACATTGAAAAAAAAGACTACATAGTTTGTAACGTTGAAAAAAAAGAGTCCATCCAGTTCAACCTAAAACCCTATTGTGTAGATCCATAGGAAGGCAAAAACCACCCATAAAGCTGATATCAATTGCCACATGACAGAGGAAAAATTATTTCCTGACCCCGATATGGTGATCAGAAGAAATCCCTGGATCAATGTTCTATCCCCATAAATCTAGTATCCATAACCTCTAATGTTATTACTCTCTAGAAAAACATACATGCCCCCCTTGTTTATTAAGTCAGACATCACCACATCATGGGGCAGAGAGTTCCATAGTCTCACTGCTCTTACAGTAAAGAATCTCTGTCTGTGATGATGGTGAAACCTTCTTTCCTCTAGATGTAGAGGATGCCCCATTGTCATGGTTACTGGCCTAGGTAAAAGATCGCTGGAAAGATCTCTATACTGTCCAGTCATATATTTGTACATTGTGATCAGATCGTCCCTAAGACGTCTTTTCCCTAAACTAAATAACCCCAAGCTTGATAACCTGTCTTGGTGCTATAATGCTCCCATACCATTAATTTACCTTATCACCCTCCTCTGCACCCTCTCCAGTTCAGCCATGTCCTTTTTATATACAGGTGCCCAGAATTGGACACAATACTCCATATGTGGTCTGACTAGTGTTTTCTACAGAGGCAAAACGATGTCCTTGTCATGAGCCTCTATGCCTCTCTTGATACATCCCATGACTTTGTTAGTGTTGGCAGCCGCTGCCTGGCACTGATTGCTAAAGTAGAGTTTAGTGTCCACCAGTACCCCCAAGTCTTTTTTGGTAGAAGTTTTACTTAATGTCTTATTATTTAGCACATAATTGTACATTTTGGTTTTATGGCCCAAGTGTATAACCTTACATTTCTCCACATTAAACTTAATTTGCCATGTCTGTGCCCAAGCCACCAGTTTCCCCAGATCCCATTGTAATATTATGTTATTATCCTCTGTTGGTGATCACCCTAGCCAGTTTGGTGTCATCTGCAAATACAGAAATTCTACCTTGTAATCCCTCTACAAGGTCATTATTAAACATATTGAAAAGAAGGGGACCCAGGATCAATCCCCGTGGTACCCCATCAGTAACTGTCACCCAGCCTTCTGATTCCTGTCACTGAGCCAGTTGCTAACCATTTACATATGTCCTCCCCCAGTCCAAGCATCCTCATTTTATGTACTAACCTTTTGTGTGGCAGGTCTATAGTTACAAGGCTCCATTTTTACCCCTGTTTGAATATTGGTACCACATTTGCTAAGCGTCAGTCCTATGGAACAATCCCTGTCATTACAGAATCTTTAAATATAAGGAATAAGGGTCTGTCTAGTGAGGTATGGGTACATATTGGGAGGGGGGCGGGAAACATTGGAGTAGGATTGTAATGTCATCCTGCTATGAACTGTGCAGCCCCTGAAAGCCTGCCGCTACTAGGGTATTAACCCTTTAGATCCCGCAATAACAGTCGATCGTGGGAGCAAAAGTACACTCCTGTAAAGGGGCAGTTGGTGGGCTAAGCTGATAGGGATCACCACGAGGTAAACGCTGGGTCCAGATCAGCTTACATGATGGCCATCTGATCCCTACCTGTCTCTGTGCCATCTGATCCTCGCTGTGCTGCTCCAGCCTGCTTTGGCAGGCTAGAGCAGCAGAGTGCAGAATAAAAATAATTTGATCATTTTATAAAGTGCACTGCATAGAAACTAAACCCTCTAAAAGCTGCAAAATGGTGTTTTAGTTTTTTTTTTTTTTTTTTTCAGTTTTGTCCCACAAATATAATATTTTTTTTGCTTCACCGTACATTTTGTTGTAAAATCAGTGATGTCATTACAAATTAAATTTAGTCTTGTAAACAACAAGCCCAATAGATTTAAATATTTCTGGAAAATTGTAAGAATTATGGGTTTTTAACTCCTTAAGGATACAGCGGCTCGGGCCCGGTCTTTAACAACAGCCGGGACCCATGGCTAATAGTGCGCGTCACTGATTGCGGTGACGTGTGCTATTAACCCATTAGATGCGCGATCAAAGTTGATCGCCACCTCTAAAGTTATAGGAAAGCACTCCCGGCAGCTCATTCAGGCTGATTGGGACCACTGCAGTGAAACCGCTGTGTCCCGATGAGCTAGGATGCACAAGGAGGGTCCCTTACCTGCCTCCTTGGTGTCCGATCGCCGAATGACTGCTCTGTCCCTGAGATCCAGGCAGGAGCAGTCAAGAGGCAATAACACTGATCAATGCTATGATATGGCATAGCAGTGATCAGTGTAAGAGATCAGTGTGTGCAATTTTATAGCCCCTATGGGGGGCTATAACATTTTTAAAAAAAAAGAGAAAAAAAGTTAATAAAGATCATTTAACCCCTCCCCTAATAAAAGTTTGACTCACCCCTCCTTTTCCAATAAAAAAAAAACTGTGTTAATAAAAATAAACATATGTGGTATTGCCGTGTGTAAAAATGTCCGAACTATAAAAATATATTGTTAATTAAACCACGCAGTCAATGGCGTATGCTCAAACTATTTCCAAATTCCAAAATAGCGTATTTTTGGTCACTTTTTATACCATTAAAAAGTGAACAAAAAGTGATCAAAAAGACCGATCAAAAGAAAAATGGTACCGATAAAAACTTCAGATAACGGTGCAAAAATGGGCCTGTATGCAGAAAAATAAAAAAAAGTTATAAGGGTCAGAAGATGACAATTTTAAACGTATACATTTTTGTGCATGTAGTTTTGATTTTTTTCAGAAGTAAGACAAATTCAAACCTATATAAGTAGGATATCATTTTAATCGTATGGATCTACAGAATAAAGATAAGGTGTCATTGTGTAGAAACGGAAGCCCCCAAAATAACAAAGTAAATAGTTTTTTCTTCAATTTTGTAGCACAATGATTTTTTGGGGGTTTTGCCATAGATTTTTTAGCAAAATGACTGATGTCATTACAAAGTAGAATTGGTGGCACAAAAAATAAGCCCTCATGGATTTTTAGGTGCAAAATTGAAAGGGTTATGATTTTCAAAAGGTAAGGAGGAAAAAACAAAAGTGCAAAAACGGAAAAACGCTTGGTCCCTAAGGGGTTAAAGGCAAATTGCTGCAACATTAAGGAGTTAACATAATCTTATAATGCTTTATTAATATCATACACAGGTGATACTTGAAAAATTAGAATATTGTACAAAAGTTTATTTATTTTAGTAATGCAACTTAAAAGGTGAAACTAATTTATGAGAGAGACTCATTACATGTAAAGCAAGATAGTTGTCACGATTCGGCTTCCAGGTAGTGGATCCTCTGTGTCAGCGAGGGATTGGCGTGGACCGTGCTAGTGGACCGGTTCTAAGAGGCTACTGGCTTTCACCAGAGCCCGCCGCAAAGCGGGATGGTCTTGCTGCGGCAGTAGCAACCAGGTCGTATCCACTAGCAACGGCTCTACCTCGCTGACTGCTGAGAAGGCGTGGGACAGAAGGACTAGGCAGAGGCAAGGTCAGACGTAGCAGAAGGTCGGGGGCAGGCGGCAAGGTTCGTAGTCAGGATGGGTAGCAGAAGTTCAGGTACACAGGCTTTGGACACACTAAACGCTTTCACTGGCACAAGGCAACAAGATCCGGCAAGGGAGTGCATGGGAGGAGATCAGATATAGTCTGGGAGCAGGTGGAAGCCAATTAAGCTAATTGGGCCAGGCACCAATCATTGGTGCACTGGCCCTTTAAGTCTCAGAGAGCTGGCGCGCGCGCGCCCTAGAGAGCGGAGCCGCGCGCGCCAGCACATGACAGCAGGGGACCGGGACGGGTAAGTGACCTGGGATGCGATTCGCGAGCGGGCGCGTCCCGCTGTGCGAATCGCATCCCCAACGGCCATGACAGTGCAGCGCTCCCGGTCAGCGGGACTGACCGGGGAGCTGCAGGGAGAAAGACGCCGTGAGCGCTAGGCGTAACAGTACCCCCCCCCTTAGGTCTCCCCTTTTTTTTGTCCGGTGACTGCCTCCCCTGGGATGAGGACACCGGGAAAGAATGGATGGTTTCCTCAATGGCAGGCAGTACAGCAGGAGTGGGAATGGGGAGGGAGGGCAGAGGGTGAAGCTTGGCACGGGGCAGTGTGACACCAGGACGGGGGCCATGGGGAGGCACAGAGGCTTGCCTGACGGGACTGGGAGGGGGGGAGAGGCACTTCCTGTGGCAGGCAGAGTCCCAGTTCCTGATCTCCCCGGTGGTCCAATCAATGGTGGGGGAATGAAGCCGGAGCCAAGGCAGACCGAGGAGGACCTCAGAGGTACAGTTGGGGAGAATGAAGAACTCAATCCTCTCAAGGTGGGGTCCAATAGACATGAGGAGGGGCTCTGTGCGGTAACGCACGGTGCAGTCCAATCTGGCTCCGTTGACTGCGGAAATGTAGAGCGGCTTGACGAGACGGGTCACCGGGATGCTGAATTTATTAACAAACGACTCCAAAATAAAATTTCCAGAGGCACCGGAGTCCAAGCAGGCCACGGCTGAGAGGGAGGAGTTGGCTGAAGAAGAAATCCGCACGGGCACCGTGAGACGTGGAGGAGCAGACTTGGAACCAAGAGACGCCACACCCACGTGAGCTGGGTGCGTGCGTGCGTTTCCCAGGCGTGGAGGACGGATAGGGCAATCCACCAAGAAATGCTCGGTACTGGCACAGTAAAGACAGAGATTTTCTTCTCTACGGCGATTCCTCTCTTCCTGGGTCAGGCGAGACCGATCCACTTGCATGGCCTCCTCGGCGGGAGGCCCAGGCGAAGACTGCAAAGGATGCTGTGGGAGAGGTGCCCAGAGATCTAAGTCTTTTTCCTGGCGGAGCTCTTGGTGTCGCTCAGAAAAACGCATGTCAATGCGGGTAGCCAAATGGATGAGTTCTTGGAGGTTGGCAGGAATCTCTCGTGCGGCCAGCACATCCTTGATGTGACTGGATAGGCCTTTTTTAAAGGTCGCGCAGAGAGCCTCATTATTCCAGGATAGTTCAGAAGCAAAAGTACGGAATTGTATGGCGTACTCGCCAACGGAAGAATTACCCTGGACCAGGTTCAACAGGGCAGTCTCGGCAGAAGAAGCTCGGGCTGGCTCCTCGAAGACACTCCGGAGTTCAGCGAAGAAGGCCTGGACTGTGGCTGTGGCAGGATCATTGCGGTCCCAGAGCGGTGTGGCCCAAGACAAGGCCTTTCCTGAAAGAAGGCTTACTACGAACGCCACCTTAGACCGTTCTGAAGGAAACAAGTCCGACAACATCTCCATATGCAGGGAACACTGAGACAAAAATCCACGGCAGAGTTTAGAGTCCCCATCAAATTTGTCCGGCAGGGACAAGCGGAGGTTAGGAGCGGCCACTCGCTGCGGAGGAGGTGCAGGAGCTGGCGGAGGAGATGGTTGCTGCTGTAGCAGAGGCAGAAGTTGCTGTAACATGGCGGTCAACTGCGACAGCTGCTGTCCTTGTTGGGCAATCTGCTGCGATTGCTGAGCGACCACCGTGGGAAGATCAGCGAGACTTGGCAGCGGCACCTCAGCGGGATCCATGGCCGGATCTACTGTCACGATTCGGCTTCCAGGTAGTGGATCCTCTGTGTCAGCGAGGGATTGGCGTGGACCGTGCTAGTGGACCGGTTCTAAGAGGCTACTGGCTTTCACCAGAGCCCGCCGCAAAGCGGGATGGTCTTGCTGCGGCAGTAGCAACCAGGTCGTATCCACTAGCAACGGCTCTACCTCGCTGACTGCTGAGAAGGCGTGGGACAGAAGGACTAGGCAGAGGCAAGGTCAGACGTAGCAGAAGGTCGGGGGCAGGCGGCAAGGTTCGTAGTCAGGATGGGTAGCAGAAGTTCAGGTACACAGGCTTTGGACACACTAAACGCTTTCACTGGCACAAGGCAACAAGATCCGGCAAGGGAGTGCATGGGAGGAGATCAGATATAGTCTGGGAGCAGGTGGAAGCCAATTAAGCTAATTGGGCCAGGCACCAATCATTGGTGCACTGGCCCTTTAAGTCTCAGAGAGCTGGCGCGCGCGCGCCCTAGAGAGCGGAGCCGCGCGCGCCAGCACATGACAGCAGGGGACCGGGACGGGTAAGTGACCTGGGATGCGATTCGCGAGCGGGCGCGTCCCGCTGTGCGAATCGCATCCCCAACGGCCATGACAGTGCAGCGCTCCCGGTCAGCGGGACTGACCGGGGAGCTGCAGGGAGAAAGACGCCGTGAGCGCTCCGGGGAGGAGCGGGGACCCGGAGCGCTAGGCGTAACAATAGTTCAAGCCATGATTTGTCTTAATCTCAGAAAATAATAATCTCAGAAAATTTGAATATTACATGCAATCAAGACAACAATGATTGTACATAGAACAATATCGGACCTGCATATATACTCAGTACTTGGTTTGGGCCCCTTTTGTTGCAATTACTGCCTCAATGCAGCTTGGCATGGAAGCTATCAGCCTGTGGCACTGCTGAGGGGTTATGGAAGACCAGGATGCTTCAATAATGGCCTTCAGCTCTTCTGCATTGTTTGGTCTCATGTCTCTCATCTTTCTCTGGGCAATGCCCCATAGATTGTCTACAGGGTTCATGTCAGGCGAGTTTGCTGGCCAGTCAAGCACAGTAATCCCACGGTCAATGAACAAGGTTTTGGTGCTTTTGGTGGTGTCGGCAGGTGCCAAGTCCTGCTGGAAAATGAGGTTAGCATTCCCATAAAGTTCGTCTATGGAAGGAAGCATGAAGTGCTCCAAAATCTCCTGGTAGATGAATGTGTTGACCCTGGACTTAATAAAGCACAGTGGACAAACACCAGCAGATGACATGGCTCCCCAAATCAACACAACCTTTGGAAACTTCACACTGGACTTCCAGCATCTTGCAGTGTGTGCCTCTCCATTCTTCCTCCATACTCTGGGTCCTTGGTTTCCAAATGAGATGCAAAAATTACTCTCATCAGAAAATGGACTTTGGACCACTGAGCAAAAGACCAGGACTGTTTTTCTTTAGACCAAATTAGAAGTTTCTGACGTTGTTTGTTGTTCAGGAGCAGCTTGACAGGAGGAATACGACATTTAAAGCCGATGTCCAGGATCCGTCAGTGTGTGGTGGCTCTTGATGCAATGACTCCAGCCTCAGTCCACTCCTTGCGAAAGTCCCCAACACTTTTGAAAGGCCATTTCCTGACAGTCCTCTCCAGGCTGCGGGCATCCCTGCTGCTTGTGCACTTTCTTTTTCCACACTCTTCCCTTCTACATAACTTTCTATTAATGTGCTTTGATACAGCACTTTGGGAACATCCTACTTAATTAGCAATTACCTTTTGAGGCTTTCCCTCCTTATGGAGGGTGTCAATGATGGTTTTCTGCACAACTGTCAGGTCAGCAGTCTTTCCCATGATTGTGATTGCTACTGAACCAGACTGAGAGACCATTTAAAGGCTATGGGGTTATGGCTTAAAGGGGTATTCCAGGCCAAAACTTTTTTTATATATATCAACTGGCTCCGGAAAGTTAAACAGATTTGTAAATTACTTCTATTAAAAAATCTTAATCCTACCAATAGTTATTAGCTTCAGAAGTTGAGTTGTTTTCTGTCTAACTGCTCAATGATGACTCACGTCCCGGGAGCTGTGCAGTTCCTATGGGGATATTTTCCCATCATGCACAGCTCCCGGGACGTGACATCATCATTTAGCAGTTAGACAGAAAATTTCAGAAGATAATAACTATTGGAAGTATTAAAATTTTTAATAGAAGTAATTTACAAATCTGTTTAACTTTCCGGAACCAGTTGATATATATAAAAAAAAGTTTTTGCCTGGAATACCCCTTTAACCTCTTCAGGACCCATGACGTATGCATACGTCTTCACACCCTGGGTCTTAAGGACCCATGACGTATGCATAAGTCATGGCGTTTTCCGGTCTCTGCCGCTCGCCGGGCAGAGATCGGAACTGGATGCCTGCTGAAATCCTTCAGCAGGCATCCAGGGCAAATGCCAAGGGGGGCCATGTAGGCCCCCCATGTCGGCGATCGCCGCAAATCGCAAGGGAAATCGCCCTTGCGATCTGCGGCGATACCGGGCTGATCGGGTCTCTGGGACCCGACCGCCCGGTAATTTCGTATGATCCCGGCTGTCACAGACAGCCAGGACCATGCTGGAGCCTAGGAGCGAGGTGGCAAGCCGGCCACCTCCTCCTATACCCTGCGATCTGTCGGTTAGTTAACCGACCAATCGCAGGAGGGGGGGCGGTTACTTCCTCCCGTCCTGCCCGGCCCCTGAAAGTCCGGAGAGAACGGGAGGAAGACCGGAGGACACGGCGGGGGACGGGGGAGTGCTGGGGATCGGCCCCGGTACTTACCTCATCCCTGAAGACCCGGATCCCGGCGAGGAAGATGGCGGCGGCGGCGACAGGTGAGTAGATCTTCAGCCGCGGTCGGGCCCTTTACAGCAATGCACGTCGCCGTAAAGCGTCATGCATTGCTGTAATAGGACCCTGTAAACTACAACTCCCAGCATGCCCAGACAGCCCTTGGCGTCTGGGCATGCTGGGAGTTGCAGTTTTGCAACATCTGGAGGTCCACAGTTTGGAGACCACTGTGCCCTTCCAGATGTTGCAAAACTACACATCCTCAGCATGCCCTTACTGTCCAGGCATGCTGGGAGTTGTAGTTCTGTAACATCTGGCCCTTCAGATGTTGCAGAACTACAACTCCCAGCATGCCTGGACAGTTTTGGCATACTGGGAGTTCTAGTTTTGCAACATCTGGAAGGGCACAGATTGGGAACCACTGTATTAGTGGTCTGCAAACTGTAGTCCTCCAGATGTTGCAAAACTACAACTCCAAGCATGCTGGGAGTTGTAGTTCGGCAACATCTGGCTCTAAAGATGTTGCCGAACTACTACTCCCAGCATGCCTGAGAATGTTTGGGAGTTGTGGTTTTGCAACAGCTGGAGGCACACTGGTTGGGAAACAATGTTTCCTAACTCAGTGTTTCCCAACCCGTGTGCCTCCAGCTGTTGCAAAACCACAACTCCCAAACATTCTCAGGCATGCTGGGAGTAGTAGTTTTGCAACAGCTGGAGGTCCCCCCCCCCCCTGTGAATGTACAGGGTACATTCACATGGGCAGGGGGCTTACAGTGAGTATCGGGCTGCAAGTTTGCGATGCAGCAAATTTTGCGTGGCAGCTCAAACTCGCTGTAACCCCCCGCCCGTGTGACTGTACCCTAAAAACACTACACACCACTACACTAACACAAAATAAAATAAAAAGTAAAAAACACTACATATACACATACCCCTACACAGCCCCCCGCCCCTCTCCAATAAAAATGAAAAACGCCTGGTACGCCACGGTTTCCAAAATGGAGCCTCCAGCTGTTGCAAAACAACAACTCCCAGTACTGCCAGACAGCCGTTGACTGTCCAGGCATGCTGGGAGTTTTGCAACAGCTGGAGGCACCCTGTTTGGGAATCACTGGCGTAGAATACCCCTATGTCCACCCCTATGCAAATCCCTAATTCAGGCCTCAAATGCACATGGCGCTCTCTCACTTTGGAGCCCTGTCGTATTTCAAGGCTACAGTTTAGGGCCACATATGGGGTATCACCGTACTCAGGAGAAATTGACTAGCAAATCATGCTTTTTCTCCTTTCACCCCTTATGAAAAGGTGAAGTTGGGGTCTACACCAGCATGTTAGTGTAAAAAAATAAACTTTTTACACTAACATGCTGGTGTTGCCCTATACTTTTCATTTTGACAAGAGGTAAAGGGGAAAAAAGCGCCACAAAATTTGTAACACAATTTCTCCCGAGTACGGAGATACCCCATATGTAGGCGTAAAGTGTTCTGGGGGCGCACAACAAGGCCCAGAAGGGAGAGTGCGCCATGTACATTTGAGGTGATTTGCACAGGGGTGGCTGATTGTTACAGCGGTTTTGACAAACGCAAAAAAAACAAAACCCCACATGTGACCCCATTTCGGAAACTACACCCCTCACGGAATGTAATGAGGGGTGCAGTGAGAATTTATACCCCACAGGTGTCTGACAGATCTTTGGAACAGTGGGCTGTGCAAATTAAAAATGTTGCACAGTCCACTGTTCCAAAGATATGACAGACACCAGTGGGGGGTAAATGCTCATTTTATGCCTTGTTACGTTCCTCAAGGGGTCTAGTTTCCAAAATGGTATGCCATGTGGGGGTTATTTTGCTGTCCTGGCACCATATGGGCTTCCTAAATGCGACATGCCCCCCGAGCAAAATTTGCTCTCAAAAAGCCAAATATGACTCCTTCTCTTCTGAGCATTGTAGTTCGCCCGTAGTGCACTTCAGGTCAACTTATGGGGTACCTCCATAATCAGAAGAGATGTGGTTACAAATTTCGGGGGGTATTTTCTGCTATTAACCCTTGCAAAAATGTGAAATTTGGGGGGGAAACACACATTTTAGTGATTTATTTATTTTATTTTTTTTTTTACGTATGCAAAAGTCGTGAAACCCCTGTGGGGTATTAAGGCTCACTTTATTTCTTGTTACGTTCCACAAGGGGTCTAGTTTCCAAAATGGTATGCCATGTGGTTTTTTTTTCGCTGTCCTGGCACCATAGGGGCTTCCTAAATGCGACATGCCCCCGAGCAAAATTTGCTCTCAAAAAGCCAAATATGACTCCTTCTCTTCTGAGCATTGTAGTTCACCCATAGTACACCTCAGGTCAACTTATGGGGTACCTTCATACTCAGAAGAGATGGGGTTACAATGTTTGGGGGGTATTTTCTGCTATTAACCCTTGCAAAAATGTGAAATTTGGGGGGAAACACACATTTTAGTGAAATTTTATTTTTATTTTTTTACATATGCAAAAGTCGTGAAACCCCTGTGGGGTATTAAGGCTCACTTTATTCCTTGTTACGTACCTCAAGGGGTCTAGTTTCCAAAATTGTATGCCATGTGGGGGATTTTTGCTGTTCTGGCACCATAGGGGCTTCCTAAATGCAACATGCCTCCCAAAAACCATTTCAATAAAACGTACTCTCCAAAATCCCCTTGTCGCTCCTTCGCTTCTGAGCCCTCTACTGCGCCCGCCGAACACTTTACATAGACATATGAGGTATGTGTTTACTCGAGAGAAATTGGGCTACAAATATAAGTATACATTTTCTCCTTTTTCCCCTTGTAAAAATTCAAAAATTGGGTCTACAAGAACATGCGAGTGTAAAAAATGGAGATTGTGAATTTTCTCCTTCACTTTGCTGTTATTCCTGTGAAACACCTAAAGGGTTAAAACGCGGACTGAATGTCATTTTGAATACTCTGGGGGTGCAGTTTTTATAATGGGGTCATTTGTGGGGTATTTCTAATATGAAGACCCTTCAAATCCACTTCAAACCTGAACTGGTCCATGAAAAATTGTGAGTTTGGAAATTTTGTGAAAAATTGGAAAATTGCTGCTGAACTTTGAAGCCCTCTGGTGACTTCCAAAAGTAAAAACACGTAAATTTTATGATGCAAACATAAAGTAGACATATTGTATATGTGAATAAAAAAAAAATATTTGGAATATCCATTTTCCTTACAAGCAGAGAGCTTCAAAGTTAAAAAAATGCAAAATTTTCAAATTTTTCATAAAATGTTGGGATTTTTCACCAAGAAAGGATGCAAGATACCACAAAATTTTACCACTATGTTAAAGTAGAATATGTATCGAAAAAACAATCTCGGAATCAGAATGATAACTAAAAGCATTCCAGAGTTATTAATGTTTAAAGTGACAGTGGTCAGAATTGCAAAAAATGGCCGGGTCCTGAGGTGTAAAATGGCTGGGTCCTTAAGGGGTTAATAAACTGATTAGAGTGGGACACTGAGCCTTGAATATTGCACCTTTTCACACTATTCTAATTTTCTGAGATTGTGGATTTGGGGTTTTTATGAGCTGTAAACCATAATCATCACAATTATGACAAATCACGGCTTGAACTATTCTGCTTTGCATATAATGAGTCTCTCTCATATATTAGTTTCACCTTTTAAGTTGCATAACTGAAATATGTGAACTTTTGCCTATTCAAATTTTTCAAATATCGCCTGTACACTCACATCTAATTGATAAATCTGCATATTTTTATAATACCTGTGTATTAGTTTGTTATATTGCAAAACTATCTCACTTGCGTTACTGTAGTCTTAGATCATCAAAAAGAACTTAATATATCTGAGAAATAGTCGGCTTAGATGTGAATTGTATCGACTGTATATTTCTGCAACTCTCTAAGTCATAATTTGTATCATTTTTGTTTGACCATATTTCATAATTCATATTTGAGTTATGATCCCATTAAAATTACCAACATAGTGACACCTGCTACTTCTCCCTTTACATACCCTTATGGCCGGTTCTTTTTGGTGTCGCAGTTGCAATGTTGAGAAGTGTAAAAGGTTTTTATAGTGGGCATACAGGGAGGAAAGGTATATCTTCCACACGGATCACATCTAAGCCATGCATTCCCATTGGAAAATAAACAATATTAAAAAAGGAAGAATGGAATTAGACAGATGTCCCTGTTGTTTACAGCTTCATTTGCTTGGTCACACTTCTGAGGGAGAAGAATATTTTACTCATACTTTTGCTTTACAGACTTTTCAGTCTAGATTAGGTTTATATCAATTGTTGATGATATCCAAATGCTGACAGTGGACTGCAGTGTTTCTTCTCTTCACTGTTCATTAAAAACTAACATTAATCATCTAAAACATAGGTAAAATCATAAAAGATCCAACTTGTTTCAGGAAAAACCCTTTCTCATGGATTAAACATGGATACTGAATGTACACACACCTACAACACCCCTACACACGTCCACCTGAACTTGTCTCACTAAGGCAAGGTTCACACGTCAGAATGTCCGCACCGAGAATCTCTGTGCGGACATTCTCGAGAATGTGGGCGCCAGCATAATCTGCAAGCGTTAGAACCGCACAGGAATGCGCAGTCTCATAGACATGTTTATTCTTTGTGCGGACATGGAAATCGGCAAAGAAATCGGCACATCTGGCACAGAAATGTTGTCGAGTGCACACAGCAGCAGTATCCCGTTAAATTCAAAGAGACTCTGCTGAAGCGGAATCTCTGTGCCAGAGAAATTCTGTTGTGTGAATATAGGTTAACTCTCTCAACTCTTTCCTCATGTTTTCATGAAAATATGGGAATACTTTATCGGCTTGCTCTACCAATATTCCATGACTGTTAAGTAGTACCATTAATCACTAATTACTCATGCTCTTCTTACATCATTGTATAGTTGATGCATAATAATAAAATACATGCAATAATTTGGTTAAAATATATGTAAAATACTGTGTGTGGCCACCATTTTGAAGAGAGGAAGCAAGTACAGCGTTGAGCCTTCACAAACTCTAATCTATAAAACTGAAAATCTATCACATTACCAACTGAGAACAGCATTAATCGTTGCACTGATCTCACAAAGGGACCTCCTGTCCAGACAGCACCTGTAGAGCAAACATCTGTGCACTACAAAGCCCAGCAAGCAGTGATCCAGCTCATAATAGAAATCATGGACAAATATCTAGCAAACAGAGAAAAGCAGTGACCTGTATTTTAGCACTACGTATTAAAAGCGCAGTGGCATCATCATCATCAAGTGTCAGTTGCGTGTCGTTAGTTTATTCACACAGATTTTTTTAACCTGTGTGTAACATAACCACACAGATAAAGGCATTCAAAATGAAAAAGGCTTCACCATCTGTCAGTTACGTGTAGTTCCTTAGTTTAATCACTCCCAGTTTTTCCAATCTGTAACAAAACAACACAGTTAAAGGTGTTCAAAACAAACAAGGCTTTACCATCTAAGTGTCATTAAATGTAGTAACTTAGTTTAACCTGTTAAGGATGCTGGGGGGGGGGGGGTACACCCTTGCTTCCTGGTACTTAAGGATGCAGGGCATGCCTGTACGCCCTGGTCCTGTTACCAGGGTTTTAAAGGGTACTCTGGCAAAAAACATCTTATCTCCTATCCGTGATAAGATATCTTATCTCGGGGGTCTCCAGGCCAGCAGCGGTGGTATCGGGAACATGGAAACTTGAAGCTTCCATGTTCGTGACATCATGCTACACCCCCTCCATTCATGTCTTTGGGAGGGGGCGAGAGGACTAGTACATAGCCGTCATGCCTCCTCCTATAGATATGAATGGAGGGGGAGTGGCAGCTGTAGCCGCCAGTCATCTGGCATATAGCAGAGTTCGCTCCATGCACGGATGACCAGGGTGCCCCACCAAAGATCGCGGGGGGCTCCAGTGGCGGGACCCCCACAATCAGACATCTTATCCCCTATCCTTTGGATATGGGAAAAATTTTTTTTTTTTACCGGAGTACCCCTTTATGCGTTCTCACGAACTGAGCATGCTTCATACCCCATAGATTCCAGTTGCTATCAGCAGCTATCACCGATCAGGCTGATGCCCGGTATTAACAGTTTAGACGTTGCAAACAACAATCTAAAATGTTAAGAGAACGATCCGGGCAGCTCAGCGGAGACGATTGGGGCAATCGGGGTGAAATCGCAATGTCTCGATCAGCTGAGAGGACGGCAGGAGGGCCTTACCCGCCTCCTAGCTTTCCAATCAGTAGTCTGATACTCCCAGCCAGCCATAGAAAGCTAAGGTAGCGGAGCACTGATAACACTGCTCAATGCTGAGCCAAGCCTCAGCATTAAGCAGTATATGCAATCTAAAGATTGCATGTGTAGCCCCCTATGGGGACTAAAAAAAAGGGAAAAATTTAAAAAACAAAGTTAATAAATGTGAATAAGCCCCTCCCCTAATAAAAGTTTAAATCACCCCCCTTTTCCCATTTTTTAAATAAAATAATGTAATCAAAAATAAACATAAGCAGATGTGGCATCACCATGTGCGAAAATGTCAGAACAGTTAAAAAATGAAAGGTTAGTTAGTTAGTTAAACTGCTATGGTACCTATAAAAACTGGCCGGAGGAAGCACGACCATCGTGTGAAACGGAGCTTGGTCGCCATCCTGTGTCCCCCCACTACCCTCTTCCCATATGATACTTTTGTGAGTATGAAATAAAAGAAGATTTACTCAGCTGGCCACGGTGAGTTGCCGATTATTTCTCTGCTTCTTTGTTGTGTACCTATAAAAACTACAGACCATTGCACAAAAAATTTGCCCTCATATAGCCCGTATGCAGAAAAATAAAAAAGTTATGTGGGACCCAAGATGACAATTTTAAACATACTAATTTTAGTGCATATAGTTAGAATTTAAGTAGTAAAATTAAATAAAACCTAAAAAAATTGGGTATCCTTGTAACCGTATAGACCTACAGAAAAAAGATGTAATTTTTACCGAGAAGTGCACTGCGTAGAAATGGAAGCCAAACCCAAAAGTAAAATTGCATTTTTTTATTTCACCCGACAAATAAGTATTTTTTTGTTTTGCCGTAGAGTATGTTATCAAATAGGTGATGTCATTAAAAAGTATGCCCTTATATAAGCCCTTATATGAGTCTGTAGGTGAAAAATTTAAAGGGGAGGAGGAAAAAACGAAAATTGTCCAGGTCCTTAAAGGATACCTCTGGAATAGTAAAATTGCCCATCATACTCCTGGCATTAAAAAAATAAAGAGACACATACCTTCCTTCGCTCCCCCGGAGTCTCCAGTAATCCGCTCCGGTTTCCGCCGCGATCCTCTTCCTGGTTGCCATTGGTCGGCGAGTCACACTGCACTCAGCCAATCACCGGCCACAGCGAAGTCCGGACTCGGCCGGCGATAGGCTGAGCGTCAGTGTGACGTTTTAGGCCCTGGGACCTGCTTGCACTTGGCTGAGTGCAGTATGACTCGCTGACCACCGGCTACCAGGATGAGGATCGCGGCGGAGACCGGAGCAGGTTACCGGAGGCATCGGGGGAGCGAAGGAAGGTATGTATCGCTTTATTTTTTTACTGCCGGCAGTATGGAGGACAATTTTCCTATTCCGTTCTCCTTTAAGGCCAAGATGGTCCGTAAGGGGTTTATAGCACAGTTTAATTTCTTGTTATGTCACACACTTCTCGCTTATACCTGCTTGGCCCCAGCTGGGGCCCCAGGCTAATGCCGAACATCGCTAATCAGGCCGATGGCTGGCATTTATCCTTTAGACACACCAATCAAAGTTGATCACAGAGTCTAAAAGTGCCAAAATCTTTTGCGGGTAGCTCAGGGTAGCTGATCGGGACACTCGTGGCAAAACAGCGGCATCCCAATCAGCTGTAAGATGGAGGGAAGTCTCTAACCTGCTTCCTTGTGATCTGATCAGCTCTCCTATGCTGTAGCCAGCCATGGCAGGCTGTAGCAATGGAGCACCTATAACATTAATCAGTGTTGTTCTATGGAACAGCATTGTTAAGTGTTAGTAATCTTAAGATTGCAGATAATAGTCCCCTATGGGTACTATAAAATAGTCAATAATCACTCCCCACAAATATATATTTTTTTATTTTGCTGTAGATTTGGTGGTAAAATGAGTCATGCCCTAACAAAGTAAAGTTGGTGGCACACAAAATATGCCCTTAAATGGATCTGTAAGTGGAAAAGTGAAAGAGTTATCACTTTTAAAAGAGTGACTTCTTTACTGTCTACTGGTTTGTGACAGTGCTATTACACTGAGAGAATTTTATATAATTCTTTAAAATTAATTTATTTTTATTTTTACGTAAAAACTACTTCTTTTTGCAAAAACAAAAAAACACTTCTTTTCTATGTAAAGGTTCCTGCTGAAGCTTTCTAAAGTTAGAAAAGCAATTACTTCACTGTCGTCAGGTTCTTCACTATTTTCAGAAACCGTCATCAATCCCGTTGCAACTCACAAAAATAGAAATGTTTTATAACACTTGGAAAAAGCCATTGCGTCTTCCAATACCTGATTGATTGAATTTTAACACTGGCAATCATCTAAAAACAACCAGGGATACTTTACGCACCCTCAAGTGTAGCATCAGAGAGAGATCAGAGCATCAGGCAACGTGGTAACCCCTAAGCGAAAAATATTGTCTGCCAGCAATGTGGCAAAATCATGTTTGTTAAAATTAATCAGGTATGGATAAGTGTGGAATTTAAACTATTTAATGTAACTCCCTATTGGTGTGGACCCACTGTGCCACAAGTGGCAGCTGGCCAGGCAGGCAGAATGGGGCCAACTGAAACTAAAAATAGCACCAGACACAGAAATGCTGATTAAGATGCGCATACAGTGGGAAATTTATCAAAACCTGTCCAGAGGAAAAGTTTCTGAGTTGCCCATAGCAACCAATCAGATTGCTTCCTTCATTTTTCAGAGGCCTTTTCAAAAATGAAAGAAGCAATCTGATAAACTTTTCCTCTGGACAGGTTTTGATAAATCTCCCCCACAGAGTCCAAGGCATAAAGCAACCGCAAGTCCAATAAACAGGCAGAGATCAGGAACCAGGAACTTGCAGACAGATGAGACAGAGAGACAAAACAAAGCAGAATCCACAATCTTGCTGAGGCCCCAGGCAACAGGTGAAGGACGTTTATATAAGGAGTTGCATCCAATAGAAAGTGTATGCTGGCCGTATAAGTTCCAGGCAGGGCTCGCGTGGGGCCCCTAGTGGACAAAGCAGAAACAGCAGGAGACACACCAAACCAGGAAATACAGCAGAGACAAAGTAGAAAGAATGTTGCCCCGCACTGGTAGGACCCAGGGCACATGGTACGCTGGTGGTTATCAACCAGCAGTGTTACATTTAACTATGCCAGATGCCTGCGATTAGATGGACTTAGCATCACCCCTGCTGAATGCTGGATACTACAGCACCACCAGTCCACCACCTTCTGCTGTCCACTGGCTACTACTACTTCCACCAGACTGACACCTCCAACTGTACACCAGTTAGTGCATCCTAGTCTGTGCAACCTGAGGAAGGATATGTACGTTGCCGAAATGCGTTGTTTTAAGAACTTTAATAAGTACAACAACTCTGACATTTGAGGATCTTCTTTTCCAGAGGGTTTGTAGTGTGGCCCCTGGGTATTTTTGCTGTTGCTGATATCTTGGTATCTGCCTGATGCCGACCTGTGATTAGGGCATACAAGTTTTGTTCAGTAGCAGTGTGATGTAATATGTATGGTAATTATATTTGTCCATTGTAAACAGGTATTATTGTTAAAAAGGGTTATTCAGGAAGAGAAAAACTGTGCAATTTTTTTTTTCAAAAACAACTCCACGTCTGTCCCCAGGTTGTTTGTGGTATTACAACTTGGCTCAATGGAACTGAGCTGCACACCCAACCTGGAGACAGACCGGGAGCATTTTTTAAAAATAAATTATCTTTTTTTCTATTCCTGGATAACCCCTTTAATATTAGTCTTAGTATACAGGATTTGGCCAGTAGCAGTATTATGGTTATATGCAGGGATGTCCCGATACCGATACTAGTATCGGTATCAGGGCTGATACTAGCCATTTCCAGGTATCAGGGACTCGTATCAGGGACTCGTCCCTGATACCTTTACTAAAGTCTAAAGGTGGGGCCCTGCTGTCTAAAGGGGGCCTGCTGTTTACAAGGGGGGCTGCTACTAATGTCTGCAGGGGGCCTGTGGTCTACAGGGGGGGCCTGCTACTAAAGTCTAAAGGGGGGGCCTGCTGTCTAAAGGTGAGCTTGCTGTTTACAACGGGGCTGCGGTCTACAAGGGGGCTGCTACTTATGTCTACAGGGGGGGGCTGCTGTTTACAAGGGGGGGGGGGCTGCTACTAATGTCTGCAAGGGGATACTACCTAATATTAAAGGCAATCTTACAGCAGAGTCACCTGCACTAACTTGAATTTATAGGTAGATAGTGCAGGTGACCCGGTTTCAACCGCTGCTCACCATGTGGCCATCTGTCTCGCCGCCAATGCAAATACCCTGTTCTGCCCAATGGAGAAGAGAGAAATCTTGGCTCATACTACAGCAGCCGCCTCCATTGTACACAGCAAGGAATCCACATATCATACGGTAAGCAGCGCCAGAAACCAGGTCCCCCTGGTGTCAGATTTCATTTAAAAATAAAAGCACTCGTAATTGGTATCGGTGAGTACTAGAAGTAAAGTATCGGTACTCGTACTTGGTCTTAAAAAAAATGGTATCGGGACATCCCTAGTTATATGTATGGTGATAGTATTCCTCTTTGTTTAATGGTATTTTTGGTAATATTGTTACCAGTATACATGATTTGATCAGAACTGCTCTCACT